>NC_139540.1:40862138-41462138 GCF_965153285.1 Podarcis tiliguerta
TGCAGAACTACAAGCAGGTGTGCAAGATCGCCGCCTTGCACGGCCTCGAGGAGACCAAGAAGCTGGCCAACAAGTACCTGGTGGAGGACGTGCTGCTGCTCAACTTCGAGGAGATGCGCGCCCTGCTGGACTCGCTGCCTCCCCCCGTGGAGTCGGAGCTGGCGCTCTTCCAGATGTCCGTGCTGTGGCTGGAGCACGACCGAGAGACCCGCATGCAGTACGCGCCGGACCTCATGAAGCGCCTGCGCTTCGCCCTCATCCCGGCCCCGGAGCTCGTCGAGCGGGTCCAGTCGGTGGATTTCATGCGGACCGACCCCGTCTGCCAGAAGCTGCTTCTGGACGCCATGAACTACCACCTGATGCCCTTCAGGCAGCACTGCAGGCAGAGCCTGGCCAGCAGGTAAGTAAGAGAAGGCGAAGCGGGCGGGCGGGTGCATCGGATTAGCTGCGTGGGTACATGGAACTTGAGGTTCAAAAGTTGACTTCAGCACTACAGAGCTGTGAGCAAAAGAGGGACAGCGCCTGGCTGAGGCGGTGGGTTGAACACACCCTCCCATAGAAAATAGAGAGGAAATATATATGGGGGGGGGACACACTAGAGCAACAGCCACAGGAATATCATGGCTCAAAAAGGAGCCATGGCTTAGATATTTGGGGCCCTTTAAAGATGCTGCAGTTGTTTTGGATAGTCACTTCCTACTGCATCAATAACACGTGCAGAAAGTTTGCAGACAACTGAAGCTGGACCCTTATGTGGAAGGAAGTCACATGGAGACTTATTACTCAATAGACCTGTATGGGATTGTGCTGTGGATTTCTGCTTGTGCTCTTGTGGGTGAGCTTGTGATAAAGGATACAGGTCAGTTCCTTATGTAATGCACTTGGATGAAAGTTCGGGTTGCAGGGAAAGTTTGAGCCCTGTCAAAATGGAATTGCACCCACACTTTTCTGGAAGATGCTTTGTTGATACAGCCCATGGTGAGGTGTTTTGAAGAAAGCAAAGTACTTTTTAAATTTATTTAAATTTGTTTGATTTAGGGGAGGGGAGGACAAAAGGAGAATACAGTTTTGAAAAAGGAAAGGAAGACTTCAGTAACAGGTTGTGATGTTCTCCTTAAGTGTTAAGCTGCCCAGTCACTGAACTTGTTAGAGGTGCAGTGCACAGCAAGCAAGACTGGTGTCAAGGGAAAGTGGAATGTGCTGGATAATTTAGGAGATGTCTCTTAAAATACAATATGGGGAGAAAATTGGATGGGCAAACAGCCATGGCTTAGTAGCATCAGTTTTAAATCCCATTATGATCTCCTTGGGCCCTTTCTACAGGGATGGTATCTTGCCAGCTCCTCATCTTTCTACTGTGGAAGTTACCACAATTCTTTCTGATATAATGCTCTGTTCCCCTGATACTACAATGCAATGTACAAGTTATATTTAACAGCAAAAAGTACAACTTAAAATGTGTTAATCGTTAACATGCTTCACATTATTCCCAGTTTAATGTTTCACCTGTTTTATAAAACAATCCAAATACAGTGCAGATGTCTGGGTTTACATCTAGCTCTTAAAGTACTTTCTATGCTCACTTATAATACTGCCGTTGATAAAATGCAGGTATTGCCCATGAAAAGTCATGATGTCATACTGTTTGTGACATCATATATATTTTCCTGTTAAATGAGTGAATGAAAATCCATGATAAAAATCTTTTAAATTGCTACTATGGGAAATGAAAGAGATGGGAAGTGTTTAATATTATATTTTTGTGTGTAGCTATGCCTCTTTTTTGTTGTATGTATTAATATCAAACTGTCTGAAAGTCTAGACATGTCACAAAACTTTTATTTTGTCTTTTTAATATATGGTTAACAGTGAATTGTTATTAAAGTGGCATGATCGGGAAGAGCGTTGTGAGATTCGTAGTGTTTTGCATATTATGGTGTTTTATTTCCCTGTGCAGAACTTAACAAAAACTCCATGTTTAACTTAAACATTTAACTTTAGCTGATGATAGCTGCAGAGCTTCTGGCTTTCTTTGTCTCTAGAGAGGCTTTGTAAAATATCTAGCTACACTTTAGTGTATCTTAGTGCCAAGTATTAGGAAAAATTGTAACAGGAGCACTAAGAAATACAGTATAAAAGCACATTTGAGGCCTTAACAGTAACATGTCTGGCAACTGTCTCTAGGATAATATTTTGGCTTTCGAAATACAGACTACATTACCTACTTCAGCCTCAATTCTGCACACCACCTGGGACATGATGGGGTTTGTGTTGTGGTGGATTGCTGAGATACCAGGCTGTTTGGTTCAGTGCAGATACCTTCCAGCTTCACTGGTCCATATCATTTGAAGGATATGTAGTGGTGTTCTGACCACTGAATGTTTACAGGTGTCAGGGATGCTGATACTTCTGCAGCTGGAAGCTATCTTTTTCCTTTAAGCAAAAAATGCACAGATCAGACATAGTCTGACCTTATTCTGTAGTCATTAAGGCTGCAATCCTACACCTGCTTACCTGGGAGTAAACCCCACTGAACTAAATGGGGCTTCCTACTGAGTAGATATGTATGGGCTTGCAGTGTTATGGAACTATGGATTGAATCCATCTACGCTATATTCAAAGTAGACCCATTAAAATTAATGGGCCTAAGTTAGTCAAGCCCATTAATTTCAATGGGTCAACACTGAATAGGACTAACATTGGATACAACCCAGTATTTCTCACTTTTGTACTCAAATGTGGATACTTATTTAACTTGTTTGTTGCACATATAACATTGTACGGACATATTGAGAGTATTAAAACAAATTAACCTCTGTAGTCATATTAAAACTTTACTCTAGATATTATCATTGATATCCATTAATGATCTACTCTTCTATCTTGATAGTTTGACTTTCTTTAATATTCCATAATTATTCCACGATACTGTCTAGCATATACACAAAAAGATAAATAAATCAAAGAAGTTCATAAGCAAAGCAAATTTTATATGCACCCGATTAAGGTTTTTTAACTGTCCCATATGACTTAATTAAAACTGAAGAAATTAAATATAAAATTTTAAACTAAACAAATGATGATCCTTGAAAGCTTAACATTAAATGAAAGAGATTCTTTAAAAGGCATGGGAACATTATTTGGAATTATTTGGGGGAAAGCATATTTAAAACTTATTGAATAAAGTAGTCTGATAGATAGAAATGAATATAGAGAATGATTTCCAGACATGATTATTGGTTTCCAGGGAGCAATAATGACATAGGTAAATTAGAACTACATGAAATGTTTTATGAGATGTTGATAAGGGATACTTATGAATATGGTTCTTTTTAAAAGAGACTAGCTTCTTTCTGAGAGGTAAATAGTTAAGTGGCATAGACATCTGCTTAGTACTCTATAATGAAGAAACATAGAATTAACACACCTGCTCTTAAAGACTGATTAACATCCTGCTGCAGACTCCCATTTACTTTAATGGGGGCTGCATCAGGCCTTTAGCATAATTTGATAACTGTCTTCCTGATTTGCTTAAAATTACACTTTTGTTCCTAATGCACTACTTAAAACTATTGCATGCAGATGCTTTGGGATTTGCCCTATTTGCAAACTTTAAACTCCCACTAAAGAGAAAGGGTAAAAAGCCAAAAGCCTGAATTATGATTCTCAAGTTGCTCTCTGGAAGTAGTAATTTTATGTATCTTTTGTATTGCAGCCCTAAAATAAGATAATACTGTTATCACTGCTGCAAAACAAGTGCACATATTTGAAACTATAATACCTTTGATGATGGTCTGTCTCAAAATGAAATCCTTCAATGGATGCAAGACCATAGCCAACATTTATTACATTTCAAATGCATTATATAGATCATACCAATATGCTAGTTCTAAGGAATCAGTAGTAAAGTAAGATATACTTTTCACCCATAAAATGTAAATGTTTGTTCTAAAAACTATGGAAAATGTATTTTTCCATAAGTAAGAAATCATAAAATTTCAGAGTTTAGTGGAACTTAATCCTAAGGATTGTATAAAGAAGTACAGCTTTATACCCTGTAAAGTGCTGAATATAACATGCATGATTTGCCCCCTCCCGTCTCTGCTTTACACACAAGGGGAGGAGATTTAAAGTTTCCATTTGCAGTTTGTAACAAGCAGCAGTTTCCTGTTTTGTCTGAATATGAGAAACTGTGGTTCATTCAAACCACAATTTGTTAACAAACCAAGGTAGCAGACTATGCTTTGTTTCAATATCCTGATTTGTTAGCTAATTATGATTTCTACAAACAAGAGTCTCTTGTGTTCAGATGAAATAGGAAATCGCTGTTTGTTACAAACTGTGAATCAAAGCTAAATCTTGTTACACACAAAGGAGTAAGGGATAAAGTACAGTCATGAGGATCATGCATGTATTGACAAACCATGATTTTGTTACTTCTGAATTGGGCTTCTGCATTAACTCTCAGTTGCTGAATGAAGAGGCAAATGCTAAGATGCATATATGGAGATTGTAATGTTATATGGCTTGCTCGAGGTAATAATAAAGCATCAACTTCAGCTTTCCCCCTTATTTGACTAGCAACCAGTCATCAGTGTCCTGGTGGCAGAAACTCTTCCTTGCATTACAGCTTATGGTTTTCTTGGTGACTGGTTTTAAAGATGATAATTTCCTTTGCATTTTCAATTACATTTTAGAGCTCTGAATTGAAAGAATTGGAATAAAAGATGGAGAGTTTACTTTGTTCCCACACTTTCCCCATAAACTGAGAAAAATGAAATAGCTCTCTCCAGGAAAGTGGTATCACCTTTGCCTCTCAGCAAATAGGAGAAGTTGGGTGTTTGAAAGGGCTCTTTAGGTTTTTCTACTAATCTTGGTTCACTAGGAAGTCTTAGTAAGAAAGGACCATGATACCTCTTCCTCCCACCTGTTTTTGCAGCTCACTACCATTTGCCTGGGTGCATGAGCTTTTTAATGTCTCATATATTGATAGTTACAGTGACTGTGCAATGGAAATCAAGCTGGATACTTCAAGACAATGGTTTACACGTTTACACAGAATTCTGTAATTCTTTGCCTCTTTCACCACTGACTAGAACTTAGTTGTCTAAAAGTGTCCATCACACAATGGACTTCACTAGAGTGCTTTTTAATATTTTTTTAAAAGCTAGATATTGATAGTTGTCAAGTTAGACTTACTGCAAAGTCCGTTGCATGAAGGCGTATAATTGTCAATGACCGATAAAGCAATTTCTATCATTTTTATCATTCTGAAGTTCAATCAAGTTTTGCCACTCTGTTTTCCAAGGGGCAGACTTTGTTTATCTGTGTGTAGTTATGGGATATAAGTATGGTTGAAATCCTAGTTGCAGTCTGTGTATGCTCACTGCTCTTTGTAGGCACCATAATCAAATATTAACTAAGGAAGGGGAGCGCCTGGCACTTGCTTAAGATGAGGGGCTTTGGAGACCCATTCTCCTGTTTGGTTTGGGTGCAAGTGTGAGGAGAGAGGGAATTGGGTTTGAAGCTGCATGTTCTTGCAAGCCAGTTGTATTTCCCCCACAACACATGCAGAAAGGGTCCTCTTCTCAGTTTAAAGATTCCCGTTGGAAGGAAATTGGTCTTGGAGGCAATAGCTCATAACATATACCATGCAAGCCTACTGGTGGAGGTTTGGCCCTGAATGCTACTCCCATGCTGGCAACATTCACTGGCACTAAGCAGGCAACATGCATGTGCAGACCAGGGGCTCTGCTAGAGTTGGGTTCATGGGGCTTGAGCTCCAAATCTTTTTCTAAGTGCCCCAGATCATTACCTGTGTGGGTAACGAATTTGGGGGAAATGGAATTGTGAAGGGTCGATTTGGGTAGGATATTAATTTGGAAGAATAAATGTATTTGGAGAGATAATTCGAGGGTAATTTGAATGGGAATTTAACTGATTTGGATAAAGATATGCTGGGAAATTAATTGGGAGTAAAAGAATTGAAGGGGCACTGATTTTAGGTGCTCTGGGTAGGGTGCAAATTAATTGAATAATTTACACAGGGATGGGAAATAGGCTGACTTGCCTTCTCTGACATTTAAATTCTGAATTTGCATCTATACACATTAGCATATGGTGTTCTTATGCAAATTTGTGTCAAGGGGTCCATGCCCTCCAAACCTTTAAGTACCTAAATATTCCCCTGGTACAGACCTCAGCCCCATTGGGTTTGGAGACTGTTGAGCTTGCTTTAAAAAGAAAAAGAAAAGGCAAGTTTCTCATAGTTCAGTTGGTAGATCATTTAAGTAGAGTATGACTTTCTTAATTTTAGGGTTATTGGTTCGAGGCCCATGTGGAGCAAAATATTCTTGCATTTCAGGCAATTGGACTAGATGATCCTTGTAGTCCCTTCCAACTCTACAATTCTATGATTCCACAATTCCTATATATATTTAGAGGTTTCTTTAACCTCTAAGGACCCACTTGAATGCTCCCACTTCCCCATTTTGCCACCCTGCTCATCCCTATGCAGAATACTTATGCTTGTTGCATTCCATCTCACAAGGCAAAACTCTGAAATGGAGCTGAATAGAGGCCTGCTGTTCAACTGAAGAGGGGGAATAAAACAAACAAGCCAAAAAGAACACACTAAGCACATTCAGATCCTTCAGCTTACCTTAGTTTGCTGTTTAGTTTGCTGCCAGTATCCCTTGTTATTGAACTATAACACTCTGTATCAAATGAATGGCCTTCTGCCAAACGTATTAATTTGAAGCTGCTTTTCTGTGTAGAGAAAGAACCGTGTGAGACAACATCTGCCTTCTGAGGTCAAGTATTATAAATATGTCATAATAAGTCAAGTAGTAAGGTGATTATTGTGGGACTGAAAGTGGGAGATGAGACCGGCAAGCTATCACAACCATTTTGACACAGTTCTTGTATATATGAAATACCTCACTATGATCATCCACTGAACCCACCTGGATTATTTGCTTCTCCTATTTTGTACTCTTTGTGTGAGCTATGCAGTGTTTAGAGATGTCTCTCTACCTAGTAGACCAAAAAACATGGAGATAAATTTTATCTATGAATCATATATGTATCTTGTATTTTTTCCTGAGGAGCTCAGAGCTACAACCCAGTTCCCAGATTTTGTCTTTCCTCTGTTCCATTACTGCTAGACCCAATTCCTGACACTGGGTTTCATATATTCAGCTTTCTTGTTCTTGAGCAGACTCTTGTAATCCAGTCTAAGTTTGATCAAATTTTCCATGGATTCCTCTGATGGATTCTTATGTGAATCCCTAATTGCCTTAGCCAGAACTTTCTTAGCCGCTTTGCATTGACCATCAAACCAGCCAAGGTGTGCTGATTGTGTTGATTATTAATTGTATAAGTTATGAAATAGGGCCTGAGTTCTGTGAAAATTTGCTGGAAGTCATCAACGATATTTGGAAATTTGCTCATAAAAAGTTGGTGCAAGCTGGTCAGATGATCACTATATATTGGCATCTGTCTGTCTCAAGAGACAATGGAATGTGCCTCCAGTGATGAAGTCAAACTGCTGTGTTAGCAGCACCTCTCCTGGGTGCAAGCCTGGGCAGTATGTATAGAGGTCCTGGGCTGCCCAGACAACAACCCCTCCCTCGGCCTCACTAATGTGGTCCAAAGGAAAGCAGACCCATACGTTTGGCACCAGCTTGGCTGCAAGAGCTGCTGGAAGGAGGTGTACAAAGTGCCATCCAACTGTCTTGGACTTAATAAATTAAATATTGTCCTCTGGCCACCATATATCCACATCGCCTAGAATAGAAAACTTCAGATTCAAAATAACAGCCCCAACCCTGAAGCTTTCCCCCAAACAACCAGTGCCCTTTGGCAATAGTAATTGGAGGTCATCAGGAGAAACGGCAGTCACAGTGGCATAATAAATCCCTAACTTCAAAATAGCACCACAGTTTATGGTTGACACAATCCATGCAGAGTAATCAAATATCAAAAGTAATCAAATATGCAAAAACATAGCGGAAACGCCCTATAGAAATGCTGTCAGCTGCTCAATAAATAATAATAATCTCTGTCAGTGGTTCTTAAAACTAGGAGTCATTTTAAAGAACAAAAAAGTATTTCTTGGCATTGGATTTGCAGCTAAGTTATTTGTTACCCTGGAACATTTTCAGGAAGATGGCTCCAAATATTTCTAGTAGCATATATCTCTTGCTGTGTCATTGGAAGGGAGATAACTGATTTAGCTCAAATAAACCCTGCCAAGATTAACAGAAGCTGACTGATCAGGGGGAGGCTGGAGGGGGAGGCTGGAGAAAGTAATGGCTGAGACAGCAGACTTCTTCTTTTTTTTTTAGAAGCCTCAGAGGGAAATGGATAACCAGCCATAACAAAGGAACAAACATTACTTTTAGAATTCCTATGAGACTTTGATAAACTTAAGATGGGATTTGGGGTGCAATATATGCAGTGTTTCAATAGAGCAAATTAAGGAGATAAATCAGGACTGCATAATTTCTGATCACGTACCAGCTTGCTCCCTTCACAGATAGGGAGGAGAGAAGCATTCATGTTCTTTAAAGCACAGCTCTCCATGATGTCAGACCTCAGACACTATGATCAAAGACAGTGTGTTTTCTCCAGGACTCTGTGATGTGAATTTTCTGTTCAAACCTGAAGTAATGGTGAGACAGTACAATCAGCAAGAATCTGACTAATAGGGAAAGTGAAAACTTGTATATCCAGTTCACGAGAGGGTTTTTAAAAACAAAACAAAACCTATTAAACTGCCTAAAAGGAAAATGTACAGCAGACAACTTGCCAAGAAATTTTTGAATTGTTCATCACTGTAAATAGTGTTAGTATAATACATCCTACCTGTCCGACTCATATGTACGTACAAGAGCATAGCCTCAGGGCACCTAGTTCGGTCACCTTGCTAAAGCTAAAGCATTTCCAGGTCTGGGTCTGGTCAGCTCCTGGGTGGGAGGCTGTCTGGAAACCCCCATTTATGCCACCTGTAATCCCATGTTGGAAGAAAGGCAGGATAAATAAATATAGAAATGAAATGAATAGTAAATAACACGATGAGGGGCCAGAAAACTTCTGTGAGTTGGCATTTGTTACCAGCATCACCCAATCTCTGATTTCACTCCCTCCTGGAACTCAGAGTTCATCACTAACTGCCAGGAACCAGAGGAGACAGCCCCTACCACACCAACATATCAGTAATAATATGGTAGCAAAAATCCATAGTAAAAATCCTTACTGTGGATTTTAGTCATAGGGCACTTTAGGAACCAATCCTAGCTAAATAGCTATAACAAATAAAAATAGTGTATTGCAATACAATGAATAAATGCAGCCTGTTATATGTCTGTGAAGTTTGCCACACTCTTCCAAGTCTAGCTAGCAGTATATAGAGTTGGGGAGTGGGCCCATCTTTGCCATCGCATCTCTGTCAGCCCCTCACACTGCTGCTGTCCATTCCCTGGGAGGGCACATCTGTTGTGAGGAGCCAGCTCTGTGTGTCTAGGCTCTCTCCATGACATGGATCCCTGATTGCACAGGGTTCCACATCATGACAAGCAGAGTTTGAAACTCCCATTGTTCTCGGCACATTTTGCGACAGGGAAATTCATTAGCATGAGCAGTTTCTGAACTCTGGGCATGGTACTGTGCCTAAGATTTCAGAATAAAACTGCAGGATGGAAGGAAAGGAGGACATTTTTCTGCCTCCCCACTTCCAGCTGCTTTCTGAAGACTGGAGAAGAGACCCCGATAGGAGTATTAGGGGGTGGGCAGAGGAAGAACTAGATCATGTGAAAAACGAACATAATATTTTAGCTGCAGTTCATTCATTTTTAGTTTTGAATTCTTGTTATAAAAAAGTGTGCCTAGACATTCTATTCTTGCGCCCATAACCTAGGTTAAAGGTGCCATTTAGCTCCTAGCTTTCATATCTCAGTTTCTAACACTGATGAACAAGGGATGGATAACTCTTTGGAAGCCTGCCTCTCCTCTACAGTTATGCCCCTCAGTGTGTGTGCCTGTGATAGAGCAGCCACAGCCTCACTCTAGCTTCATGTAATTGTAATGACATGAGTTTGAATGTCCAACCAGTGCTGGAGTTTTGTACACTCTTCTGTGCCTAGAGCTGCAATTTCCAAATAGAGGATTGCCAAAGCTTTCTGAGTAGGTCACCATGCTGCCTGGAGTAAATCCTGAATGAAGTGTGATACGCTGAGCCTGTGGAGGCCAAGAAAATGAAACTGGCTCAAGTATTTGTGTGAGAGATTCATTTGAAAGGGTTCAAGAAATGAAATTCACCTACCTACTTGTGCAGTCTCACAGGAAGGAAGGAAGGAAGGAAGGAAAGAAAGAAAGAAAGAAAGAAAGAAAGAAAGAAAGAAAGAAGCATCTATTAATATTTTTCTAAACAAAATATTTAATGATAAATCAAGATTACATGCTACAAATTTTCTGTTGGCCTGAGGCAAAAGCTGGTGACTCAGAAAGACAGTGAAGAAAAGACATGGTTGATGGTTCTTTTCCCCAAAAAACATTTTTTTAAAGGTAATGGCAATCATAAGGGTGCAACCTCCAGGTCTGCAAGAACAAGTTTCCAGATCATATTTCTAAGAGAACCTTGCTAAGGAAATCATTTCTATGGATGATTTGATGGTGGCTGTGGGTGGGGTAGGACCGGGGTGTGCACTGTCAATGGACAAAGGGCTAAGCAAGGTTTTATTGTTTCTGTGTTCAGAATTGCAGCCTCCTGAGGCTGCTTTTGCTTTAAAACAAACACAAATGTTGGTGCATTGTTTGTATCAGTAATCTGAAACAGGGATACAGCAACGTGAAAGGAAAATACTTTAAAATGTTGCAAAAGCACTTGGGATCCAGTTAAGTGACTTAACAAGGATAGCATTATCAAACCAATAGGTGAAATCAGTTGTGTTGGCCTGGCTATTTCATGTTCATAAAAGAAAAGAAAGGTGAATGAAAGATGTAGCGTGGCTACCAAGGAAGTGGCTGCACAAAGTGAAAGAAGAAATAATTTTAAGACACAAGTATTAACTTTTGAAAAAGAAACAAGTGAGGAAAGGACACTGTAGTTACATATATAAAAGAAAAATCAAGAAGAATTGGGAACAAGATACACATTATTCCTATTTGTTTCCTTTTCCATTTTTGTAAGATTTCCACTTCAGCATTGAATACTGCCTTTAATTTGTCTGCTGTTAGAATCCTCACATAAACCTCCAACTGGGGGGGGGGGGGGAACTTGACGAAAAACCAAAATAATAGGACTTCCTTTATAAGCAGAACTCCAGCTCTGTACTTTGTGACCTGCACATCAGCTGTCTTCTTTCTCTTGCAGATTGCCCCTTCTCTCTGTTTTGTTTCATTAATCCAATCCCTTCTTTACAAGTTCTTCACATAACAGGTGAACATAGAAGCCAAGCCCCCCACACAAAAAAAAACCACAACAACAGTTGGGCAGGTATTAAAGTTGAGTGGAACAAATATTTATGTTATGCTGATGAATTTTTTCCATCTCCAGAATTTGGAAATATTTAATTCAAGAGCCCCCATGTCTCTGGAACATTTCACATATTACACAGAGGCAAACCCAGTTTTGCTTATGAATGTGCATTGAATAGGGAGCTGTAGATAATGATGGATCCCAGACACTTGTACCTATATGATGTTCATATTTATAAACATGTTTGTGACATT
Organism: Podarcis tiliguerta; assembly: GCF_965153285.1. NCBI lineage: Eukaryota > Metazoa > Chordata > Lepidosauria > Squamata > Lacertidae > Podarcis > Podarcis tiliguerta. The sequence goes on from NC_139540.1 coordinate 40,873,872, forward strand.
CATATTTTATAACTTTAGGGGTACACTTGAAAAGTCTTAGGTGTAGATAGACCTAAAATATAATAGCTTGATTCATATTTCACTAACTCAAACACTGGTTTAGTGTAAAAGTGTGGGCTAATGGAGAGGATCTGAAGCCACTTATTTTGCTTCTGTGTGGAGTTATGAGAAGGTTTGGCTTAGCAAGTCATCTGAATCCAGGCTCATGGTTAAGCTAGAGTTACCATATTTCAAAAAGTAAAATTCCTGATACCTGCCGCAATGTTGTTGAGCTTTTTGGGGGGAACAAACCCAAATGGTTGAGTTTTTGGAGCTGTTTCTGCTGCTTTTTCTTTCCATCGCATTGACATACATCCAGGTTTTCCTTGACAATTTGCTGATTCGGCAAAATTCCCCCCGACGCCATTTTTACACTCAAAAACCAGGACATGTCGAGAATTTTCCTGACGTATGGCAAGCCTAGGTTAAGCACTGTCCAGACTAAACACGAGCTCCAACCAAGGTTTGTTATTGGCTGCAGCTTGTGGTTAGTCTCAAGAGAGCTTAATTATAAGCATGGTTTAGACATTTCTAGGAATCCACATATTCACACAGTCTTGCTAAACAATGTTTTGGCTTAGCCTGACTTATTAATAAGATGTGAAGTGGGCCTGAATTTTGAAATCATCAGAGGTTTCAGCATGGACGCTATATCACTCCTATGCTGTTTAGAACTGCTGAGGTATATATGGCTAGTTTGCACATAATACTAATCCATGGTTAATAGCTTATCAGGGTCAAGCAGCATGGTAGTTCATACTATCTGATTGCTTTGACTTCACCCCTACCCTGGTGTGAGTGGGAGCAGGAAGCCATGAAGCCTTGTCTTGCAATTATGTCCAAACTGGAATGTAGTTTGTTCCACCTTAACAAGCCATGGATCCATGTTGGCTAGTGACCATAGTTTGTTAGGAAGAAGCTATTGGTACAAGGGGGGAAAACTAGGTATAAAAGGAGAATTCTTGGATGCCAAGATCCACTTTGGGGACAAGTAGTGAGAAAATCCCAGCAGATGTTTAAAATCACAAAATATGCAGCAAAGTACAGCATGGAAATATAGGCTGTTAGACCTTTAAAATATGCCCTTCCAAGTTCCTTCCAAAGTTTCCCTTTCAAAGGTTGGATTCATGTGATTTTCCATACAGCATTCAGAAAAAAAGTTTGTTTGTTTTTCTTTTGCAGCTTGGGCTGTTTTACTATGTAATCAGCTTAAGTCTACTGAATTCAGCGGGTCTACTCTGAATGTGACTTAGTTGGATATCATCCTCAAGTTATAATTTCTATAGCACTTTTGGTGTCCAACTGTCTTCTATTTCTTTTTTGTTGTAGGGGAGGTATCAGCAATTTCCTTCTCTGTTATGATGCCCCACAAACTGCAGAAAGCCTTCCATAAATAGTTGATAGGATTTAACTGTGGATTGCTTTTAATAATGCTGCATTTTTACTGATTTCTGTTACTCATTTTTCATTTTTTAAAATCTCAGGATATTGTTTTTTTGGGGGGGTGAGAAACATGTACAGAAGTAGGCTTCTGCATGCATCTTTAAAGGGATTCTATGCTGGATGTGCAATTCCTCAGTCCAGCAGTATCTGTGCATGTGTAGAATCCTCAAATAAGCTGAAAATCACACCAAATCAGTTTTTTGGCAGTGGAAACTGAGGTCTGTCTCAACAACTCACCTTCTCTTTTCCCCACTGAACAGGTGACTGGCACAACTTGCAGGTTGGTTGGTTGGTTGGTTGGTTGGTTGGTTGGTTGGTTGGTTTTTGAGAGGACTACACATACACAGCTCTGGTTTCTACATGTTCACATTGTACAATTTGGGCCCAAGTATACATTACCTGTTACCACTATTTGGTAATTCATATCAGAGTGTCGCCAGTCATCCTGCACCTCAGACAAGACAACTTTTACTATTTTTTGTTTCTTCATAGTGCTATGAGGCTTGAAGATGGTTTTTTAGATGAATGTGAAATGCAAAAACTAATAAAAAATTGAAATAAGCTTCTTTATTGGCCAAACCTGCAATGGTTTTCAGAATTTTAAAGTACAAGTGAAGTTGATTGTGATAGAAATAGAACATGCTACACAAGGCGGTTGGAATAAACAATTTACTCTCTCATTAAGGATGACCATGCTTAGGTGACTTATGGCTTAACGTTGCTCAGTCTCTTGTTATGTGTTCAGCCATCCTTAACTCAAATTAAAACATGGTTTATTCTACTCCCCCTTTGGAGAGATTGGGTAGAATGAAGCGTTATTGAAATTTTCATCTATCAGGCATGAATCGGAAGGTAGTCCATGCTGACAGTGACAGTGGAACTGATTCTGATCTCATGGGTCAAAGGGATCTCAAATTTAAATTTACTAACTTTGTTACTGCCTGCTAGCTATTCTGTGTCTGATTTCTTTTAAAGCAGGTAATAACTACCTTTTACTATAAGAGGCAGTCTTGGCACGATGGCTAAATATAAATTGGCAAATAAACTAACACCAAGCCCTATTTCTAGATTCATGTGCACATGCACTTAAGCAGCAAGCATATTCAATGCTACTCCTTTTGTAAATGAAATGTTTCCCTTGCTTGAATAATGTACTATCCAGAGGCCCACCTGCGGCACAAATGTCACAAATAGTGATTGTTTGATGTATAATGGTTTTTGCTACATACTGTCATGTTATATTAATAAAATTTTGAAAATGAGGGAGGGGGACAAAAACAAGTAGTGATCGTTCCAAGCATTATCTGAGCACAGTTTGGAACAGATACGTGATACTGTTCAATGTGAAGCAAGCATTACAACCCTAAAAGTTCTGTAACTTGGGTAAAATTCTGAGCCAGAAAGTAAGTTAAGCTTTTCTCCCACTCTTTCTTCCCACTCACCCACACCTCCAAGTCTCCTCCCATTCCCTTTCCTTTGTTGTTGCTTTGTTGAGGCACCAAGAGCATGGGAAGCGAGCCCTTTCTTCCCTGCTCTCCTCACTGATGCCTGGCATGCAGCTATGCCTGTGTACTAGAGACAAGAAGTGCTGCAAAATGTCATTTCCCGTGTCAGTAGTGCTGGAAAACCACATTCCTGTGTGTCTGGCACTGAGCCTTAAGTAACATGCAAAGTATTAGAGAAGGGAAGAAAGAGCTCCCACCTTTCCCCTGCCATCGTTGCTGTCACTAGAGCAACATAAAAGGCAAATGTGAGGGATGAAGCTGGTGTGTAAATGCAGAGCCGTCTTTCCCACAGGGCTTAGTGGTGTGTCGCACCACAGTGCCGGCCTCTCAGGGATGCCCCAGCAAGTGGAGGAGCTGTGTGGCTTTGCCAGCAGCCTTCCCTTTCTCTGCACACCCGCCAGCTGCGCCCCACCAGCCATAAGGCTGGCGGGCATGCAGCTTCCCTCCCAAGCCTCCTCAGTAGGAGAGCGATCCTCACAGAGGCTTGGGACTGAAGTTGTGCCCCTCCCAAGCCTCTGTGGGAGGAGAGCGCAGCTTCACTCCCAAGCCTCCTCAGGAGGAGAGTGATTCCTGCAGAGGCTTAGGATGGAAGCTGAGCCCCACCAACCATATGGCTGGCAGGCACACAGCTTCCTTCCCAAGCCTCTGTGGGGATTGCTCTCCCACAGCGGCATGGGGGAGAGTTGCCCCCCACCAATGGCTGGCAGTGCGCAGCTATGCCACCCCAACACTATCCATGACAATTTGGGGGTGCTGGGCAGATATTTGCACCCCGGTGCTGCATCTGCTAAAGACAGCCCTGTGTAAATGGATCACATCCTGCCATGCTCCAGCATCATCATCAGGGTGCAGCCAAGTCCAAAACAAACTCAGAACTGGGTTGGAAAGAACCAAGCTATTTTCTGAGTTTGAGAGAAACTTGGGGTGTTTTTTAAGAGCCCAATTCTGACCAAGAGGAGCTTGCCCACCGCTAGTCACAAGTAGCACAGGCAGCCTGAACAAGAACTGGAGGTCCTGTGGGCTTAGCTTTGGCATAACATCTGGCCTATGACTTCCACATTGTGTGGCCATCTGCTTCTGATTTGCTAGGTTAGAGATAAAACCCAAGCACAGGAGGTGAGCTGTAGATGTTCTGTAATGTGCACATTAGAATAGCACTGAATTGTGGTGTTATAATAGAGTTGTATGATCTTATGAAGGAGGGTGCAAGTAAGTGCATTTAGGATTGCAGCCTTAGTTTGTTGTAATTGTAATCTTTGTGGTCCAATCCTATACACCAAGTGTGTAATACCTTTGGCCCTCCAGAAGTTGTTGAACTACAATTCCCACCAGCAAGCATGGCCAATTTCAGCAAGATTCGGAGTGCCACAGGTTCCTTACATCTGCTGTACACACACATCTGAAGTCCCATTGAACTAAGTGGTGCTTACCTCTGAGTAGACTTGAATAGGATTGCACCTTCAATATCTTAATTAAGATAATAAGGCTATACAGACAGAATTCCAAACTCACTTGAGTTCATTTTCTATGAATGTTTCCATTAGAGCACCAGGCTAATATAATTACAGTAGTTGGTCAAACATATGCAGGCTTTAGTAGTAGTAGTAGTAGTAGTAGTTGTTGTTGTTGTTGTTGTTGTTTTGTTGTTGTTGTTGTTGTTGTAAGAATGCAGTGTCTGGACATTAGTGATAAAGCTCCCTTTACTGAAGTACTTTTTTATTAACAGAGTATCTCAGCATCAGAAGTGTTGCCCTCTTTTTTAATGTACCTAAAATGGTTCAGTAATAATTCAAACCAGTTAATGGAAACAAGTCCTGTTTTGCTTTCCGGAACCATTGATTAATGCAATAAAGATTGCAGGGTAACCAAGTAGGTCAGCAACCCTGCAGTGAGACGTTGCATCAGGCACATAACATACGTCCATAGCATGTGCATATAGTTAAAATTTCACATCACAGTAGAATGAATTGCCTTACCATGGTTCCCTATTTAGAATTTTATCACTTTTCCAGGCTTCTGTAACTGATAGATGTTCAATTATATGTAAAGTGACTATTAAAGCATCAGTACTCATCTAGGGGTCTAGGTCTCCTCTCCCCTTTTCTCTTGAAATTGTGTTAAAGCCATTAGTGTTACAAAGAAACGTGCATTCATCAGGTATAGCGATGGAGGCCAGGGTGCATATTACAGCTTTTACTGCATATGAGACGTTGCAGTCCTGTTCTTAAGAACTGCCAGGCAGATTGGGAATCACGGTCACGGTTAATAGCAGCGAATTGCCAGCTCTTGATGGGTGGGTAGTCACTCTTTTCAGTGGCTGCCCCCTGGGGGAGAAGGTAGAAAAACAGAGGGAGGGAATTAGAGTGACTTTGCACACTTGAGCAGGTTCATGCCGCTGGATCAGTGGCAAGCATTGGCAGGGCTCCACTCTGGGGAGGCTCACAACAACATCACAGTCTCATTTTACCAATTGGTGTTGCTATAGCCAGTGGTGCTCAGAGGGAGAGCAGAGAAAGGAGGGGCTGTGGAGGGAGAGGAGGCAATGTAGGGCTAAATTAAACAAAACAAAAAAAAAGGGTTTTGTAAGTAAGTAGAGTTCAGCCTGTACCTGTTAGCACAGTGCTACTAATTGTGCCAGAAGTGTTGGAATCTAAGTTTCAGTGTGTGATTAAAGAATTGGTTCAGAATCTCTCTGCATAGCCTTAATTTTTTTTCAAGGTTCTTTGGGTGCAGAATGGCTTTATAATAATGATTTTGACTAATACGATTTTTGACATGCAACTTTAATGTTTAACCTTAGTACAACTCCAGAGCATTTCATGTGTATTCAACTGTAAAGAGTGATGATTTAAAGGGATAATATGAGAAAAAGGTCATTCTAGAATAAACCTTTAACAAATTGCATAAAGGAAACTTATTATTCCACAAGTAGACGGCTATGCAGCTTTTCTTATTATTTTTTCTGCTTGATTCAAAAACTTGTTGAGACTTGATAGGGAAAGGAAACAACAACAAAAAGTGAAATAGAAAACTACAAGCAGTGAACATTCCTATGATGGTTATGATTTTGTTGCTACTAAAAATATTCTCCAATAATGTGGTTATTCATCTTCTCTCTCTTTTGGGTGAAGAATTCGCTCCAACAAGAAAATGCTTTTGTTGGTTGGTGGACTGCCCCCTGGACCTGACCGGCTACCCAGCAATTTGGTTCAGTATTATGATGATGAAAAGAAGACATGGAAAATACTGACAAGTAAGCAGTTTACTTTACGTTGAATTACCTTGATGAATTTTAAAACATGGTTAATCAAATTAGACACTTTATTGATTTGCTTCCCTACAGAGATTTGTTTATATATTACACAGGTTTCACAATGGAAGAGTAAATTGAGATTGCAGGAGATAGTACCTGTACAACAGAACAAGCCTAAATTAAATCTGTCTTAAAATCATTTTAGTACGCTTATAGTGAAAACTGGCAAGGCTTTCTTAAATAAACTTGCCTCCTCCTCTAGGTACCTTTGCCTTTTATTACAGTGTATATTATATGCTGTGGACACAATCCAGCCAGTTAAGACCAAGTGCCACTAATTTAAGTAGGAAAGTTCAAAACATGCCTAGATCACTCACACGGAAACTGATGCGACTTGGAAATTCCTAGCTTTCTAATTGGATTGTGTCCTATTTATATTATACTTTAGAGCTCATGGCATATTGCATTGTACTGCATACCCTTTTACACCACTCATGTCATAGAGAATTTCCCCTTCCCTCCCGTTGCGGTCTTCCACAGCTCTTACTGACACATCCAGGTATCAGTGGTACGGGTCAGCTTCGGTAAACTGTACTGGCAGGTTTTCTACCCAGATCTGTCACCTTCTTTCTCAACGGCAACTATGTTTTACAGCAAGCATTTTGTCTTAAGCTTTGGAACTTATTGTTATAGTGGTTACAATTTCCAATCTAACGTGGTCATGGAATCAAATAATAGTGTTTTTTCCTGGTGCAGTAGGCTGTGTATTTACAGGTCCCCTTGTGGGCAGACTAGCTGCACTGGTCAATAAAACTACATTTTTAACTGTCAGAATTGCCTAAAGCTGTTCAGATAAAATTATAAACGAGCAATTCTGATCCATAAATCAAAGCCATACTTTAAAGACCGGACAACTTGTGAAACTTAGATTTTATAACAGAAATGCTGTTTCCCAGGCAGCCTGATCCTATGAGTCCACTTTACCTGCAGTGGAGCAAACACAAGTTTGGCATGTAGGGGGGGGGGGGGGAGAGATATACTACGCAGGGAACAGCACTGGTACAATAGCTCCAGCTACTGCCAGTGCTCAAAGGTCCTAATTGTGCCCATGACACCTTAGTGACCCATCTCATGTTCCTTAGTATCTTAGAAAATTATATCACTTTTCTCAGGACTCAAGTGTAGTTTCAAACTGCAACACTGGACACAGCTGTATATGTGTGTATTACTAGCCAGTGTATATTACTACTGGCTTCCATTTTTTTGTCTCCCCTTGGGATGACCAGATTCAAAGATTTCTCATAGTAGTGAAGAGGGCATTTTTGGCAGATGCAGGTTCTCATAGAGTGAAAATGTGCATTTAGCAAAATATATTGTTCTACACCACTATTATCCTCATGTGTATGTGTTTATACTTTCCTTCCTTCCTTCCCTCCGTAGTTGTTTTAAAAAAGAGATTTAAACAACAACCAAATAAGGTGTCATAGCTTTCAGGTTTACAGGAATTGCTGTGTTTCACTTACACAAGAGGTACCACCAATTGAATTTCATCTGTAAAAAGAAAGTATATCAGAGTATACATAGTATGTTTACATTGGAAGATCTTTCTTTTAAAAAAAGAAAAATTAATTATACACAGTAAAATATTAGTCTGAAAAAAGACTCAGTTTGCTTCTGAGATTGCGCTTCTGAGATTGATTGTACAGTAGAGTTGTTCTCAGGCAGGAGCAAATGAAAGAGAACTCACTGTGGAATATGTACATCAGGAATCTCACTTGCAATGCAGCACCAGATGAAATATTTATCAAATGCATACTTACTGCTTTTAAAGACTTGACTGTCACTTTTAATTCACTGGTCTCATACAATGTAGGAAAAGTATTTGGTGCTTCCAGACTGGAGTCTCCCAAAACCACTCAACTGTTGTTTCCCCTCTATATATGCTATATGAAGAATTATAACTGACTAGGCAGGTGTGTTGGTGGCTAGCACTGGGGATGAACAATCAAAGGAAAATAAAGCACCAAACCGGAATATTGATCCAATATCTTTAGCAAAACTTACTGCTTTGGTCACCTCTGACACTAGTAGCCTCTGGTGTTGGTTGCAGGACTCTTCACCAAGGTGGCTCTGAATGGCAAATAAGAAAGACTAAACATAGCCTGGAAGTTGCTGTTAAGAGCATTTTGGAAGTGGGGAGATAAGGTTGCCACAGAATCAATCAATGTTCTGTAAGCTTTCTGCAGCTTGTATATTGGAGGGAAGATGAGAACGGCTTCACTTAGACACGGCCAGAGAAAACTTTGATAATCAGTTTTTAAAACCCTTTCTCCCCACCCCCAGATATGCGCTAAAGGACTTCTTAAATCACACTGTAATAACCCAGCTCAGTAACATTAGGTAGAAGAAAAAATATAAAAAGCAGCTGAAGAAAAACATATAATAAAATATTTAAACTAATTCACCTTTAATTAATGGACTTACTCTAAAAGACGATATTTTCTCATGACACCAAAGGGAAGAACACACTCAGGTGAAGTGATTTTCACCACTTGAATGGGTTGCTAACATGCTTTCTGAGGCCATTGTTTTAGAACCCATTATAAAGTTACTTTTGTAACTGTATCCTAGGAAACGGTGCTAATGGATACAGAACATGCCACTACAGAGGCTACAGTTTGTGGAGCACCTCCGAAATCATTCTGTCTGTAGAGATGTTTTGAGGTCTCCAAGATCCAGGCCTCCTGGAAGTTATCTATAGTGTCTCTATCAGATCATTATCGGTGTCATTGTGGCAAGCAAGTGAACACATAAATTCTGGGGCATCAAGAAGCAGCTCGCTGGGTGGAGCAGAGCCACTACACTATGTAGCTTCCTGGCAGACGGGTCACGGTTGCTTACTGGGACAGAGAGGGCAAAGGGGCACAGTGGTCTGCATAGTGCAAATGCACCATTGAAGCCAGATACCATGCCAACCTCACCACCACTGACTCACCCCTTCCCTCCTGGTAAGCAACAGTAGCCCACTTGCCAGGAAGTAACTGTAGCGCCTTTAGCCCACCCAGCAAATTGCTTCCAGAGGGATCCCTTTGCATATGGGATCCCTTCTGCTGCACTTGTGGACACTGTAGTCTCCTAAACACCCCCAGTGGTGCCCACCATGCCTGCCCCACCACTCCTGATTTTTATTTATATTTCCACAGAATGTATCCAGCCTCAAGTGAGCCCAAAGGCATTCTTCCTAGGAAGGGAAAGTAGCAGGGGCTACTGGAAGCCCTTTTTCCCTTGGGTCATGTAGGTGTTTGGCCTGTGTGAACATTCCCAGCTTTTCTTCAGTGCTATGGGTATTGGTGCCTGTGAGAGTTTCCTAGATTTCCATATCTTCTTTATGCTGCTTCATCTTGGCATCTGTAGAACTGGACAGTAGTGAGAGAGAAGCCATAAGCATAATTGGATGAATGCTTTGATGTTCTCATAGGTCTAAGGAAAATGTTATATTGGAACTATGGATCTTGGAGACACGATCAAAGAAAGAATCAGATGTGAGATTTTGGATGAGTGGGGAGGTGCATCCTTCCCATATCTTTTTCCCATTTCTAAGAGGAAAAGCAATATCTGGCTGCATCAGTTGATTTATTTCGTAGAATAGTTAAACAAATCATAAATGCTGGTCTCCATAAGAAATGGCCTAGCCAGAACTATGAAGACAGCTGCAGGCTTAGTGTGTATGTTGTGCGTGGTAGCTCTGCAAGGAAAAGTTTTTGCTTTGCCTGGTTTGATCTTTTAATATATGCTAACCAAGGTTATTGTTATCGTCTATACTTACTGTTGGATACACAACATCCCTCAAGTATTTCTATTAACAGAAATAATTGCACTTTTCTTAGAACAGCAGTACTCAGTGTGGTGGTCCACAGACTGGTGCTGGTCCATGAGCCATAGGGTGTAGTCCCCTGCAGCTCCACCACAGCCCAGGTTGGGTGGGAGACTTCAGGAACTAAATATGGTACCTTGACTTGGCACATTGGGGGGGGGGGGGAATGCAGTTCCACGATACCAACTAGCTTGAGAAACACTGTCTTAGAAGTACAGAGCACATATAGAAACATATGAAGCCAGATGATGAGTCAATTTAGCTCTGTACTGTCTTCTGTGACACACAGTGGTTCTCCAGGGTTTCAGACAGCAATCTTACGCCTACCTGTAGAGGCCAGTGACTGAACTTAGGACCTTCTGCAATCAAACCTACTGAGATATGGCCCCTCCCAATCTTAGTCATGGAACCAGAGGAAGAAGCATGGTGCTGCTTCCAGTTTTAAATGACATATTGGAAGGGGAGAAAGATTCAAAGGAATTGAGATTTTTGTGTGCAATACAACATCACATGCACATGCATGGTACTTTTAAATGCTTGTATTTTTCATAGGACATCTGGAAACAAAGGAAAAGGAGACTGAAGGGTGCAAGCAAATATATCTTATTTTGAACAAGTGTTTTTATCTCATTTGTGTTCTGCAAGTTAAGTGAAAATGCTAAATGCAGAAAAAAGCTTCTTTGCTGACTCACCCATTGTTCTCAAACACAGGGCCTGCACAAAACATGCATTTAAAATAAACGAGTATTATCTGCGACATATAGCAAAATTGGGTGGTTCAGAGTAGCAGCAAAAGCTTTGCATTGTTGACTGTGACTTTATCACTATAAATACTCTCATTATACTTTAAATTGAGTTTGGAATCTGCTTAACACTGGAGTTTTTACACATCAGTCAAATGAAAAGCAGAGACCGCTGTTTATATTGTAGTCAGATTATGTAATATTTACGACAATGTTTTTGTTCTGTCCTTTCTTAAAAATATTAGGCTGAATTTTAATGAACAGTGTTGCTTCACTTGTTAGAAATAAACCTGCAAGAGATAAAGAATATATAGATTTCTTATATTTCTGGTTGTGGAGTTCTTCCAAAAATTTCCTTAACACTAAGGCAATGATGTATTACTTTTACTTGCATTATATGTTTTTAATCAGAGCGAGACTTCACCCTAGACAAAGCGATGCTTTCTGCATGGTCTCACTTGTTTTTGCTAAAATCTTCTGACATGATTAATTTTACTTTAATGCTTTTGTCTTGTTGTACTGGTTAAGAAGATGAGGATGAACCAGGGCTAAAACACATGCTGTTCTATCCTGATATCACTGAGGTTTTTTTAAAAAAAAAAATCTTAGTGGGCTTAAAAAAAAATGAATCCAATTGGAATCAGATTTCTTCCTAGTATGCAATTTCTTGCATACTGCTGAAAAGAAGATGTCATTACTGGTTGTTAGTTTTATTACTGGTGTTTCTTTAATAACATCACCTGTATAATATAATCAGTGGCTACAAAGGAGATTAAATTTTACACCAAGACTCTAGCCACATTTGCCAAGGAATGAACTAAGCCAACATTCTCATTCATCAAGCTCCCAGTCACCCAGGTTTTCCCTCATACTGCCATCATCCCACAGGCAAAAGGATATTGCCACATCCTTGCTGGTGCAATGTCATGCTTCCCTAATGCAAGATTGGGGAGGAATCTAATTCTGTGCAGTGGGGGGAAATGGACTCTTGCTAGTTTTATCCCAAGCAGCGTAGATTCTTTTGAAGTGCATGTTGAGATTGCATGGAGACACCTGAATAGGGTTTAGAAGGTGTTGTTTATCAAGTCAGTTAATCTTTTGTTAATTTATTGGGAGGAAGATGGCCACCAAATGCTTGAAGCAGGGTTTTGAGCTCTAAGGCCAACTCTAAGGCAAGTTTCTGCTCTATAACCAACCCTTAGCACTTGTTTTCATCCTCTCTTCCATTTTACTTCTTAACTCCTTTTAGTGCTTCATTTTGTGGTTTTAATTTATTGTTTTATCTCATTGTTTTATTGTTCTAACTCCCCTAAACTGTGAGGCTGCATGAAGCTGGGCTGGACTGAACACTTTGCTAGGCGGTGCCAAACACAAGGTTGAGCCAAAGCTTACAAGATACTAGTATTAAATTAAGGAAGAGAAACATCTTGATTAATGATTTACAGGCAATTCCCCATTTACATGGGTTTGAGACACGTGCATCGCCATCAATCTGGAAGTGGCACTTAAAGGGGCAAAAATGCCCTCCCCCCAAAAAAGAGCGAACGTGGCATGAAAACAGCATCTAACAATCCCACAAGCTTTTGCAACTGCAATCCCAGGACTGCTGCTTATTTTTTAAAAGGGGTTTTCAAGAGTTTCCGGAAGTTTATAGGGTTCAGTGGTGGTCCCAATATACATGATTTCACATAAATGTGTGATGCCTCGGAATATAACCCCCTGCATGCATGAGGAGTAGCCTGTACATTTCTTGCCCATCCCCCCAGAGGGATAGTTTGCATTATAGCATATATGGAAACAGCATGTAAATTTATACATTTAAAATTACACATTATAAAATAGGCAAGGATCACATGAATTATATAAACCCAACACCCCTCCCTCATTTCCTTTCAGTCATCTAGATGAGACAAGGGTTTAAAATATGCATTTATTTTTTAAAAAATAAATGCATAAATGCATTATACAGTGGTACCTCGGGTTACATACGCTTCAGGTTACAGACTCCGCTAACCCAGAAATAGTACCTCGGGATAAGAACTTTGCTTCAGGATGAGAACAGAAATCGCTTGGCAGCGGCACGGCAGCAGCGGGAGGCCCCATTAGCTAAAGTGGTGCTTCATGTTAAGAACAGTTTCAGGTTAAGAACGGACCTCCGGGACGAATTAAGTACGTAACCAGAGGTACCACTGTACAGTGGTACCTCAGGTTACATACACTTCACGTTACATACGCTTCAGGTCACAGACTCCGCTAACCCAGAAATATTACCTCGGATTAAGAACTTTGCTTTAGGATAAGAACAGAAATCGTGCTCCCGTGGCACAGCAGCAGCAGGAGGCCCCATTAGCTAAAGTAGTGCTTCAGGTTAAGAACGGTATCAGGTTAAGAACGGACCTCTGGAACAAATTAAGTACTTAACCCGAGGTACCACCGTAATGCTACCTCTTTAAAGAGAGTATTTAAATTGGGGTTGCTGGTTTGCCGCTCCTTGCCGCTTTTCTGTCATGCGGGTGCGTTTTTCAGCTCCTGAATACTTTGCCATTTCTGTTCCTGAACATGAGACAGAGCCAATGAATCCTTTAGGCATTTGCTCAAAATTAGTGTTAAAAAGGCACAGCAAATTGCTTTGATTAGTCATAGAATAATAGGGACAAAGGAGGAAATTGGGGTGAATAATCTCTTGATATGTCCCCATTATACTGTTTGAAGATTGACAGTTTTCATTTATCATAGTTGTGCACAAACTATACACATTTTGACACCCAAATTTAATTTGATGAACAATTCTCAGTGGCCCCAATAAATTCTCTGCATCTCACTTTATTCACTCAGCAGTTGCAAGCACCAGGGCTTCTGATTCAGTGCTGTGTTAAGGTTGGTCTCAGCCCTGCATTGTAAAGCTTGAGCAAGCACTGGCACATTACTAAAGCAGCAGCCTCGACACTGTGTGCTAGACAGCTTTAATGAAGGCTTTGGATTTCTGAAGAACTAATGACTCCCCTAGAACATGCAATTGTTGTACTTAGAAATGCGGTATTTACATCAGTCTGTCTTTGTGTAACTGTTGTTTTTAAAAGCTTATCCACCATGTCTGCCTCAGAAAGTATCAAAAACAGCTCACATCATAATAAAAATGCGCAGACAATGGCAAAACAAATAGGAACTTAGACAGCTACTTGTTACCAGGGCCATTGGTTTCATTTAATATTTGTATGACACTTTTCCAGCAACAAAGTTTAGCTCAAAGCAGTTCATAACAATAACAAACCATTAACAAATGAAAGCAACAAAATAATATCAAAAAAGACACAAAAGCATATCATGGCCAGCAATAATAATAATAATAATAATAATAATAATAATAATAATAATAAACCTGTTAGCAGATGTCCAAATAGTATGGTTTCAAATTGGATGGGAGACCGCGTGTTGAGATTCTTGCATTGCAGGGGGTTGGACTAGATGACCCTCAGGGTCCCTTCAACCTCTGCAGTTCTATGATTTTCTATGGCTCATTGTGCAGAAACACACAATTCAGTAAAAAAATGATGAGGTCTAATACAAGCCCTTTCTAATTGAAAAATAACAAAAATGCCTATTAAGCACCAGCCCAGAGCCAGTTGACATAATCCCCCCCGTAAAGAGGCAGCTTCTTTTGAAGTTTCAGGCACTGACCTAAATGGGAATAATGTCCATCTAGCTTAGTATTGTCTACACTGGCTGACAGCAGCTCTCCAGGGTTTCAGACTGTGGATATTTCCAGCCTTACCTAGACATGTCAGGCATCAAACCTATGAGCTTTGGGGCAGGAAATATGTGCCCTACCGCTGAGCTATGGCCTCTCCCTGGAATAAAATATTGATAAAATAAATAAAAGTACAAAAAAGAGACAGAAGCATAGAGCCTGATTAGCCCCCATTCTTTCTCACCATCCTTTATTGAGGACGCCAAGTCTGCCTTGCGTTCCTTTTAACCTGGTCCAACAAACCAGAAAGCCAAAAGACAAATATAGCTAAAATTAGATGAAGGGATCAAATTACAATAAAAGTGCAAATGTAAGATTGATTAGAAAATCAAGCCAATTTTCAAAAACTCATGGGCTTACATTTCACATAAAAATGGCAGGGGATGTTTCTGAAAGAGAAGAGGACAGCAAGAGCATGTGTGTTATGGTGGAGTTTAGTTGTACAATGCCTGTGGCAAGCATGATGTATGGCTGCATTCCTATTAATGATGCATGGCTGCATATCTAAGAATGAGAGAGAAAAGTTCTAAGGAAGAATAGAAATCCAGCAGATTGTCACTACATCAGTGGCATTTGTGATTGAAATTTTATGTTTCCCATTTGAAATATCTTTCAATAACAACCAGAGCTTTCCCTAAATGTGTTTTGTTAGTTGATAATATTATTGGATGCTGTTTTTATACCTTTGTTATTTAGCTGAACATGTTTTAATATCTTGGATTGGGGTTTCCTCATGTTCTGATTTTCTTGCACAAACAAAACTTCCCAAGATATATGCGCTGTGTTAATTTTCTGTGACCATTTCCTCTCATTGCTTTTTTCAGGAAAGGAAGAGGCAAACTGTCTTTCCTTGTTTGGAAAACTCTGTTCATTTGCAGTACACACAACAAAGCAATTACTAAAGTAATGGAATGGCCTATGCTGCAAGGTCAAATTGAAGGCTTGTTATTGTTGTTGTTTAGTCATTTAGTCGTGTCTGACTCTTTCTGACCCCATGGACACCAGGCACTCCTGTCTTCCACTGCCTCCCACAGTTTGGTCAAACTCATGCTGGTAGCTTCAAGAACACTGTCCAACCATCTCGTCCTCTGTCATCCCCTTCTCTTTGTGCCCTCCATGTTTCCCAACATCAGGGTCTTTTCCAGGGAGTCTTCTCTTCTCATGAGGTGGCCAAAGTATTGGAGCCTCAGCTTCAGTATCTGTCCTTCCAGTGAGCACTCAGGGCTGATTTCCTTAAGAATGGATAGGTATGATCTTCTTGCAGTCCATGGGACTCTCAAGAGTCTCCTCCAGCACCATAACTCGAAAGCATAAATTCTTCGGCAATCAGCCTTCTTTATGGTCCAGCTCTCACTTCCATACATCACTACTGGGAAAACCATAGCTTTAACTATACGGACCTTTGCTGGCAAAGTGATGTCTCTGCTTTTTAGGATGCTGAAGGCTAGTGTGCTTATTTATGAGCAAATTCATTGGCAGGGACTGAATGGGGAAGTGGAACCAGGTGTCCTTCTTGGAGAGCATTGCAAGATGGTAGCAGAGACTTGGGAGTCACATGGTTGCTAGATAGGTAAGACATGATGTCAGCAGCGCTCTTCTACCCTCAGTTATTCCCTGGATATATCCAAGAGCAGATGAAGATACTCCAAACACAAACTAATGCAGTTTTTGTAATGGGCTGTTTCACTTATTCAATATCTTCTGTGTACCCTGTTACAGTGCACCTATTTAGCACTTACGTCATAATGCTCAGCCTTTGGTCATCTTGTAGCTTCATTTTTTTCTGATTTTCCCAGCTTTCTGTGTTCCTTAACAGAATCTCTGCATGCTTTCTAGCACATGCAAATAAAAGTCACCTTTACACCTCAAAAACTCTAAAGTTCAAGATATTCTTTAAAAATTGCTCTTCGTGAAATCAGAAAACTGCCCATTTTCTGTGGATAGATTTGACATTTTAGTATTCCAGGTGTGGAATACCAAGGCAGTATAGGGTGGTACAGAATAGAGTGATATGTGTACAGAGATTTAACACATCTTGGTAAATACAGTTGTTTCCCCCTTATAATACCATATCTGAAATCCCTGTAGGGACTCCTCTACATAAAGGGAATCCTGATTGGCTGATTGGCTGTTCACCCTACATGCATAGGGGCTGTTCTCACTGAAGCTGAGCATACACCACCAGGATCATGGCTTACTGGCATGATCTCACTCAACTCTCATGTGTTCAGTGAACATGTAATGGGACTAATGTAGAATAAGGCTTCATACAGACCAAACGAATGAAACACTTATCTGCTGCTGTCTAGTTTTACCTTAAAAGATTGTGGCCAGGATCATTGTGGAGAAATGACCAAGAGTGAGTCAAAGCCAGTGAACAAATCTAGTACAGTACAATGTAAGAAAATGAGTCAGTGATTCAGTGCTGGGAAGGCAAGTTAAACTGCTGAAAGGATTGATGCAAGCAAGACAGGGTCAAAACTAGGTGATATCCTAGCTGCAAATGGGCTGATAAAGCTAAGCAAGAAAAATCCGCATATAGCGGAGTATATCAGGAGTAGTAGTTAGTAGTAGTATAACAAATATATTTTGCTGTTTCCTGTTGAGGAATTTCCAGCATAATGTAAATACCATAGCAGCCACCTGGGATTGCTATCTTTTTCTGGCAGGGCTCTTGAGCCTTTAATAGCTGCATGACAGGGAAAAATTGTACCAGAGAAACATTTCTGAGCATGGAAGTGCAATGAAGTGGAAATTGTCACCTGTTGAATTTCTGCTTGTCATACTGCTGTTAAAGGAAGGAATTCCTGCCATAAATAAACTTGGGAACCATATTCTTTTGAGTAGCAAACTGCACAGGATGCAGGATTGGAAATACATTATGTATGGGGTAGCATTTTTGTAAGTCATCACTATCTCACTTTAAAAAAAATCCAGAAGGATAGCATGCCAATCTCTTGCAGTAAAAACAATCAATGTGTCTTGTGGCACCTTAAATTTATGTTGTTAAATGCATTATAACATACATTTTCGAGGACCCAAACCCAAGTTGTTAGATGTGTGAAGTGAATTCTTAATAGGCAGGTATATACAGTACAGTAGTACCTCGGGTTACATATGCTTCAGGTTACATATGCTTCAGGTTACACACTCCGCTAACCCAGAAATAGTGCTTCAGGTTAAGAGCTTTGCTTCAGGATAAGAACAGAAATCGTGCTCCAGTGGTGCGGCGGCAGCGGGAGGCCCCATTAGCTAAAGTGGTGCTTCAGGTTAAGAACAGTTTCAGGTTAAGTACAGACCTCCGGAACGAATTAAGTACTTAACCTGAGGTACCACTGTAAAGGAGAAAATTGTAAGGTGGGAGCTGAATGGTAATGAAATGCAGTCATCACAATCAGTGAGAATCAGAGTTTAAATCTATGTTAAATAGGCACAAAATTGGTGATAATTGCTAAAATTATTATATAACACTTCTAGGGGGATAGGGAACTATTTGCAAGAAACTGTCACAGATAGCATGCACGGGATTATTTTATATTTGTGTTCGATATTTATTGGTATTTTCACATAGCTATTTATTTATTTATAGTTATATATAAACTTCTTTGAGGCTTTTGCGATAAAATATATATGAATCTTGTTAAGTAAATAAATAAATTTACTTAATAAAACAGATGACTCTTTTATAGCAAGGTGTTTCCGTTTCTGCCTTCTTCTACTGCTCTGGTGTGAATCAAAATCATGCTATA
The DNA here is from genome assembly GCF_965153285.1 of Podarcis tiliguerta. NCBI lineage: Eukaryota > Metazoa > Chordata > Lepidosauria > Squamata > Lacertidae > Podarcis > Podarcis tiliguerta. The sequence goes on from NC_139540.1 coordinate 40,892,226, forward strand.
GCCAAGGTGGCAGTTACAGAATACTGAAGATGGAATTCTCAGAAGCTCTGATGTCAGATATTATCCTCCAGGTGTTAAGGTGTCAAGTCTACGGGCGCATAAGTTTTCTCTTGTTTCCGATATCAGATGCATCTGGAGCAACAAAGAAAATTACCAAAGAAGGACCAATGAACTTAAAGTACAAGAAAGAAGATTCCACCTAAACATTAGGAAGAACTTCCTGACAGTAAGAGCTGTTCGACAGTGGAATTTGCTGCCAAGGAGTGTGGTGGAGTCTCCTTCTTTGGAGGTCTTTAAGCAGAGGCTTGACAACCATATGTCAGGAGTGCTCTGATGGTGTTTCCTGCTTGGCAGGGGGTTGGACTCGATGGCCCTTGTGGTCTCTTCCAACTCTATGATTCTATGATTCTATGATTCTACATTGCTGTACTGAAGACATCCTCCACATGTACTGGTAATTGATTGGTGCAACACATCCATGTAATCTGGGGAAACTCTAATCCACGAAAGTGAGGAGTCAATCAGCAAAGTAAAGCATATTCAGTTTTTGGTAGATTTCCATTCAGCAGCTGGTAATCAGAGAGTGCTCACTGGAAGGACAGATCCTGAAGCTGAGGCTCCAATACTTTGGCCTCCTAATGAGAAGAGAAGGCTCCCTGGAAAAGACCCTGATGTTGGGAAAGATTGAGGGCACAAGTAGAAGGGGACAACAGAGGACGAGATGGTTGGACAGTGTTCTCAAAGCTACAAATGTGAGTTTGACCAAGCTGCGGGAGGCAGTGGAAGACAGGAGTGCCTGGCGTGCTCTGGCCCATGGGGTCATGAAGAGTCGGACATGACTAAACAACAACAACCAGAGACAGATACCCAGTTTTAGCAAATTCTGAATGTTTTGCCAGACCAAAAACCAAGTCTATTGATTTAGCATTTTACCAGCCTCCAAATCTACACAGGCTATTAGAGCTGTACTTAAGCTACCATTCAGTAATCCTGTATCACTTCCTGTTGAATCCAGATACTGTATCACCTGCTTCTATCTCATGAACAGTTGCTTTCAAAAGCACAATGGTGGCAGAAGCTCCTACAGTGTGGAGAACCTATATTGTTGTGTGGTAAACTAAACATGTTTTAACAATTTAAACACTTATTGGGTTGTAAATGGCTAACTGTCAGGAAGTATTGTCTCTAACTGCTGGCTAGAAGCATAGAGAATATACAAAGTTATACAAGGTCTGTTAGTCAATTGACATTTAAACTGTCACAGCTGCTTCCTATTGCTGGCTGCGTTTCACCTTTTATGCTAACAGCAGTGGCATTCAGAACTGATTGGTTTATGATTGGTCAGTTAGTGGATATTGCATTCAAATCTCTTTGTCCTTATTTATAGGCAAATGGGCTTTGTAATTCCATCAGAAACAAATTGATTGGCTTGAGGATCATGACCAAAGAAAGTATAAGACTAGGTTTAGCTCTGTTTGGACAAGTTTTGGTAGGCTGAAGAGGATTGTCAAGGGTCTAAAAAGTGGCCCTGGAGACAGAAGGAAGCATAGAGAGAGCAAGAAGCAGAGTGTGGCAACTGATGAAGAATATGTACCTACCTAGAAGCACAAATCATTTGACATGAGAGCTAAGAAGGTCTGCAACAGGGAGTGGGATGCTCCAGCAGCTCCTTGGGGAGAGCTGAGGCCAGAATGACAATGGAGGGAAGATTGGCTCCTCCAAGAGATTTTAAATAACTGCATAGGCTTGTTGGCATAAAAAAGTATTCAAGAGATGCTTGAAAGTCAAAAAGTGAGGATGCTTGCTGAATCGCTGCTGGAAGAGTGTCCCACAGTAGCACTAAATGCCTGACTTCTGGTTGAGGCCAGTTGAGCCTCTGTAGCATGGAGCATAACTATGAGAAAACAGCTTTCAAACTTTACAGGGGAAAAATGTGGCGAACCCATGGTGGAACTACAGAGACACAGCCACAAAGCAGCCATGAAACAATAAACAGAAGCATTTATTTTACCAGGACTGAAGTATGGAGTAGGAAACTATATTTTGGACTGCCAGTGGAATCATGGACTGCTTCTCATTCAGTTTGGATTTGGGGAACAGAGACAAGAAAACACAAGGCACATTTTGTGCCAAATCTGTCACAATCAGTGAGAGTTGTAGGAACTCAGCAACTTGTCAGGATTGGCACCAAATGCATTTGTTTTCTGTACACCACATTTGATTTTTTCCCCTTCAAACTGGATACACAAACAGAAGTTAACTGCTGGAGAGAAAACTAGCTATGCTATGCTATTCATGTTACAATTCACTTCTTTGTTTGTGGTTGGCTGCAAATTCCGATTAATATAATAATTCAAAGCATCTTGAGGTGGGGCACAGAAGGGCAGGCAGCTATGAACACCATCTAGTGACTCCATCTAGAATTGTAAAGGATGAGTATGTGACTGGTTTTTAAAAAGAGACAGATACTGCAGTCATCATTGCTAACTTGACAGACTGAAGTTGCAATCTTATACCCACATACCTGGTAGTAAGTCCCATTGAACACAGGAAACCTTACTTACAAGTATTTATTTCTTTATATTAATTTGTCACTTTTTCACAAAATTGTCTCAAAGGGACTTACAAAGTATAAAAAAAATTAAAAATTTATAGTAGATAGGTATTGAATTGGTTGATACAGTTTTTAAAGAACCCTGTACAGTATGTCTGTCTCCATTAGAACTTAACACCTATGTGTAACATTACTGTTGAATTGCTCCAAGTGATTTCTGTCTCTGTGACTGTAACTCTGGCAAAGCAGACCTCACAAGCATTTTAAAAATCAAAGTAGATTTTCAGTTCATCCAGTAACACAAAAGTATTCATTGTCCACTTATCTTCATTTGGTGCTCTTCCATCTGAAGCACTTCTCTCCAACCCAGATATTTGTGACCAGAAATCTACTGTGTTTTGGGTAGTTAGTAATTCATTACAAATAATGAATGCGTTTGCATTCAAAGTGAACATCTCCCAGACAGCTGTTATGCTGAAATTTATTGGCAAGTGCAAATTTTTGAATAATTATGAGCAAATTTGAGGAAGGGGTTATAGAATTATTTTAAAACAGTGGAAGGCTTTTTTAGTGCCTGCACAGCCTCTCCTGGTGATACACTGCTGACTTAGAGCTGCCTCAAACTTTATGTGTGGTTTAGGTTTGCTGCGGTAACCTTGTATGATGTGAAGGAAAGATGGGCACCCATAAACATTTGAGATACTGGTGTCCCGGCTTGTGCCCACTGCCCACTATTTGTTTAGAAATATATACCTGCCATTCAGGCCTATGGAACCTGTTGTGTTTTCAGGATGTTTTCTGGGACCCGTGTGTTTACTGGTTGGTGGAAACAGATGCGGTGAAAGGCAGAACTGGAAGTGAATGAGTGTGCACAGTGAGAGAGAAGATATCACTCATTCTCTGTCAGGAAAGGGGGAAGTCTCTCTTTGCTTTTGCCTTGCCTGATTTTGGCATGATAAATCCTTTCTGAGTCTTCCCAAACATGTTGCTGATGATGCACAACCAAATACTTGTACAAGTTCAATCCAAACAATCTACATACTAGAATGCAGAAACACAGATACTGGAGGAAACAAACTCCCCGCACCCTGCTGAGAATAGGGTTCTGCTCCACAAATTAAGTGGACCAGATTTCTTTTGAAATTTTAAAGGAGTGTTCTGTACTACAACTCTGCTTTCTTATCATCTTGGGACCTTAACATCTGGGGGAGAAGGTAGGCCAGAAGAGAAGCTGTTGGTTTGTGCATGTCCTCTCCGATATGTCTATGTAGGTGCAGTTTATTTCTAGGACCTTGGGTCTTGCACATGTTTTTCAGATGTCAATTTTTTCCTCTTATTTATTGGTGTTTTCTCCTTTCATTTAACTCCACTAGTTTGTTTAATAAAGCAGAGAGTTCTTGCAGAGAGCTTTACAAACACATGTTATTAGATTTTTAAACCTCTTTTGAAAGTGCCTCTATCCTACTTCCTCCTAGTAAAGTGACCTTTTTAAATGGAGGGAAGTGGGTTTAGATGACAGTCATGATAAATGCGGTCATGTTCACTCAATAAAATAAGGCCCAGTGCATTTGAGGATAAATCAGTGAAATGTACAACCCCACCTGTCTGTCTCCATCATTCATTTCCACTGTCACTTTCACAGTGGCTGATGGATCACAGTTGCTGTAAAATTAGACAGCCTTTAATCTCATTTCATCCTGATTAGCTTCTCTTTACCCTTTCCCTCTAACTCACTGACTGACACGCTAAAAACTCACACTGGGCTGTGTTTGAGCGTGGCGTACAAACTTCTTTTCCAATACCTTTTTTGGAGGGGGAGAGAGGTACTCACCTGAGATGAAATGAAATGTAAAGATGAGGGAATCTGAGACTCATATTAAAATAAATCAGCAAAGCAGAGGACAGTGTGCAATTAATAAGAGCAGCTGTCTGCATCAGTGGACTACACATTGGCCCATGTTTTGCATTATTTACACCCATGAATTCTTAGTGAATGTAATAAGTTGGTCTAAAAGGCATCCTGGGGCAGGAGGGATGAGGGGCAATGTAAAAAGTGTAGTTGCTGCCTTCAGAATGCAGAAATGTGTTATATCATATAGAAAGTTATTGTAGGTGTGCCCAAGGGCTCACATGTGCCTAGTGGAACCTTTAAATTTTGGGGGACAGTGGCAGCTTCTGTCTGAAAAATACATACTCCCAACAGAGCCAGTAATGTAGTTCTCTGAATTGTCACGTGCTCTTTTATAAGTTACATTTTGGAACCAGGCCATTGTTGTGTTTTTAACCTGAGTGACATTTTAGAACTTTTATTTCTGCTTATTCCATTGCAACTTTCACTTGTGTCATTGGAGTGATCATAATACCGGTAATTTTACAAGTCGGATATTCTACCATTTTTACACATGGCATCAAACAAACGGAGTACTATTGGCCATATATTGTGGCCACTTAGCTCTGAAAGCCGTGTTTAAAGAAGTTTTGCTGCCTTAGTACATTACATGCTAAGAAGCATGCCCAACGGCAAGGAAATCACTTCTGCATGATTCAGCTGCATTCTGCATGGGGTGCGCATGCGACCTGCTTTAATCCAACCAGGAAGTGCTTATTTGAAGAGCAGTATAAATAAAATAACATAAGAATATGGGTAGGGGTGGTCACATGAATATTTCACATAGAACTGGCAACCTGTGGGAAAACAAACAATTATTCACTTGACCACCCTGCCCAACTTTGGCATCGCTGTACTATGAAGTGGTTCCCCCATGCTTCTGGCTATGCAATTGAAAGGTGCTGCAATGTAACAGGAAAGGAGCCTCAGATCCGTTCTTAGTATCTTTGGAGTAAATATGAAGGGTCTCCAGATCTATTTTGTGTGAGCATTTTGTCATAAGTTTAAAAAGAGGCAGAACTTGCTTTTCTTGATTTCATGTGATCTGAAGAAGGATTCCACAACTTGTGAGGCAGAAAACAAGCACAGATCACCACCTGTGTGTATTGTGGCCTTGTTTCTAGTGGGCTGCTCACAAGTTGCTCAGGCCTCCTCTTAAGGGAGAGGATTTTAGTAATGATGGAGTGATGGCATTACATTTAACTTGCAGAAGAAAGCTTACCTGTGGGCTCAAATCTCAGACATGCCCCTGAGTTATAAATTAACATACTGACTGTTGTGAACTAATACGAACATAAATCTACACATGACATAAAGCCATTCTACCTATCAATACATTTTCCAAAGCTATAGTTCTTAAGCTTCATCTTCCAAAATATCTCATTGACTTACGTGGAACAACTGTGTAAGTAATTTGAAAATTAACAGTGTCTATGTCTGGCTGCTTAATGGCTGTATAAGATCTACCAGCAATAAGTAACATTAATTAATGCATTTTCACTAGCCTAGCTGCCTAACAATTGCTTTTGCTTAGGCAGCTGTACAACCACAGACTATGAAAATGATGTTTGACCTTTACTGGAAGCTAAATTTGCACCTTGCTTATTCACCATTGCATAGGCAAAATAAATAAAATAAAATAAAATAAAAATCAGTAAGAAGCTTAAATGAGACTACTTGATCTTTAAGAAAATGTGTCTTCAACAAGAAAGCTGCACATATTTCTTATTGTTATTTGCATATGCTATACGGCTTCGAGTGCATTGAGAAAAATAAAAGATAATAAAACAAATGAAATGAGAGATATATCACCCAAAATAATCCAAGTGTGAGATAGGCTGCCTCTTTTTTTGGCACTGGCAAAAGAGCACAAAGTAAAAGCTGGCCCTGAGTCATATTGATTTCCCACTGCACTGGTTTCCTAAGTGCTCTGTTGATCCGTTTCAAGCAATAAGTTCCCTGCCTGTACATGCACATCACCTCCCCATTTGTCCTCACCTAGATTTAAGGTGCCCATATGATGAGCTGAACAAGGACATTATTTTTCCTACTGGTGACACCGGGCCAGAACTACTGCATGTAGTATGATAGCTAAACCTGTGTAAGTATGCATTTCAACATACGATTTTTGATAGTGTTGCATTCCACAGAGCAATACATATTATGGCATTAAAATTGCATATTTTTGTTTTACAGCTCTAGCCTTGGGAAGGGGAGGGGGATGAAACAGGAAAAAAAGATTTCCTGCTTGCCTCTCCCCTCCCATCCCCTCAAAATAATCCCATCCTCAAAAAAAAAAAAAAAAAGGATGTTGCAACTATGGTAAAACAGTTTTGATCTTTCAACAAAGGGCTCCCTGATTAGATGGATGGAAAATGTCTGATTGTGCTGCTAATGACATTGTACAGGAAATTAAGCGTATACATTTGGAGAAGGCATTAAATCAGCAGGACCTTAATTTAAAAACTTAAAACTGTATGGAAATGCAGCTTGCTCATTGCTGTGTAAGAGAAAGCTGCTGAATACTTTGACTCTTCTTATGGAAATGTTGCCAACAGAACTAAGCTTGTGGAGGGTGTTTTCTTTGTTTTTTGCAGTGCTGCTTTTATTTAATCTTCTTGCTATTTACATGGTACTTGCAGGACACAGTTGACAATTGCAGGTTTAACCATGCCTCTTTCATTTTTAAAAAAGTTGCAAACCTGCTACAAAGTATATTATTGGCCCCTTCAACTACAGCATACCTGGGGTCTTGAAGACTACTCAGCCCACAGGTTGTGCAATAGCTGACGACACAACTGTGACAGGCTTGTGAAGTCACATTCGGCGCCCCCTCAGGAACTGCAAGCCTGGAGGAGCTGTTATGACAGCTTCTGTGTATCATAAATCACACTAGCAGCTGTTAAAACAGACGCTGGGCTGTGTAGTCTTAAGATCCCGTGTATACCTGTGTTTGCTGGGATTCAGCTACAAGTGTTGATGCTGAAGAGATCAGCACATCATAGCCTAGTTCGGGATAGTGCGCCTGGAGCACCAAAACATGACAGCAAGCAGGTACAAGGGAAAGAAATTGGTGGTGATTTACTCTGGCTATTTTTCCAGTTTCTCCAAAAGGGATATCATAAAGATGGGATACCAGCAACTTTTAGTTTACTTGACATGTGTACTAGAACTGAAGCATACTTATATTATGTCTGCATTTATGGTTTGGAGCTTTCCTGAAGTAAATGTCTCAAAGCAGCCATTGTATGAAATGGAGCTTGATAAAGAATACCTGTTTTGTTCACAGTTATGCCGTATAATAGTGCCCACCATTGTGTTGTGGAAGTAGAAAATTTCTTGTTCGTATTGGGAGGAGAAGACCAGTGGAATCCTAATGGTATGTACATAATAACTAATGGAACTATAAGAATATGTGAATAGTACAGAAGTACAAAATATCCATTTGCAGATGTACCTCAAGTTATTTGTCTTCGGTCATATGACTGCAGCCATAGATCTTATATACCCCCAGTCAGCTGCCCTTCCGGTGAGATGCTGTTTAAAGGGATTTGTGAATTGCAGTTTCATATCTCTTTTTATGTATGCAAACACAATAATATTCTGTATCTGCAAAAAATGTAGTATGCGAATCAGCCCATTAGGCTGTGACCCTAAATTCACTTGCAGCAATAGAACCTCTGGATGAAGTGGACTGCCAAACAGCTCACAATGGCACATTTGGACATTATGTTAAACCATAGTTGAACATTATGAGAGTGAGCCACAAACCTGGACTAACATATTCATACTTCCTCTGGCGGGTCCCCACAGAGTTCAGAAAGTGGTTAATGCTAACAGTGGTTTGTTTTCAATAAGCCAGCTTCATAATCCATGATTTGAAGTTGGCTTGTTTCAAACAAACAATTGTTAGCATTAACCACAGTTCATTGGGTTCAAACAGTATGATAAGCTGTGGTTAAGCAAAAACAACTCCTCCTTGTGGTCATGCCAAAGTGTGCAGCTTGTTCTTGTTATGTTAAACTATGGTTTTAGTGTGATATCTGAACAAGATCAATAAAACTGATTAAAGCAGTTTTGTTTTGGCAAAGTTCCATTAAAACTCTAAGGCCACAGTTCTAGAGAGCTATGTCATGCAGAAGAAATACACAGCCTCATGTACACAGTCAGGTATTTTTAAAGTCTTGCTGAAGCCATTTGTATACTATACTTAAGGCCAATTTTATGTTTAGAGGCCACTTCAAGCTGAAAAGTGAAAATTTTGAAACACAGAAATGAAGGCCCTATGCTTCAAAAGCTAACTATGTTCTTTCTCAAGCTAACACGGTAAATGGGCTTGGGAACTGAGTGTTATCCAAAAACCCAAAAAAGCTTGAGGATGCTGTCAACAGCATTCTGTGACATACCAAGCCCTTCACCTGCAGCAGAGAAACTCCACATATGGGTGGGAGAATATTCCACAGGAGCAATGAATGCTTTCATGTAAGGAAATAGGAACTCTGGGTACATGTTCTAGTTCCTCTCCATGGGCAGCCAAAGTGCTGATTTGAGGCTTTGGTACCTTTGTCATTCAAGCTACCACATCTTCTTTATATGTGTAGACAGTGTTTTCCAGACTAAGGCATTTCATGGCAGCTGTTAGGAGTTTTAACCAGCATTTCATGCTTTTATATTATTTTATTTAGATTTTTTCTACCCTGCTCTTGAGCTGAAAATAATCCTGGTTTACAGATCAATACAAACAAATCAGACCCTGCCCTCAGCCTTGCAGTCTAAAAGGCATGACACAAAAGGAAAATAGATTAGGAGGGAGGAAGAAAAAGCACACTGAGGTAGCGGTTCTTAGTTACAAGCTCTTCTGAGGACCAGCTGGTAGGGAGACAGTTCAAAGAGAATAAGAGCCAAATGTGCTGGTCTCAGCTGTGCTGATGAAATGGTCCTGCATCCCTTTTCTTCCACCCTGTACCACAGCCTGATGGAAGGAGGACCCTGGCTTCTCAACACTCTGTGTATTTCTTACTACAGTAAAGCAATGTTTTACAGTCAGTGTTTTTCTTCCAGTTCCAAGCCAGTCCCTTCCAGGTAAAATGTTATGTATGCAGTATCAAAAAACTCCTGATTGTTCCACTACACATTTATTTCTAATCTTGTGCAAGGGATTCACATAGAGATTATCTAGTAGTATGTGTTCCTTATTTGATTACTTCATAAATTTTCTGCAGAGAGAAATTAAACAATTTAACAGACTTCTGAACAAAGCAAAAGAGAACAGTATGCCTTGCAAAATTTAAAATATTGTCAAGACATTGTTGAAGAGCTTGCACATGAGGACAGAGTTGCAGTTGTAGCAGTCTGTGTAACAGAGATAATTATGACTGGCAAACTATAAAACAGCTTGCAGGTACACATTTTCACTTCAAAATGCCAGAAGATCCAGCTGAAATTACATATACTGCATATATTTTATTGTGAAAGACCCATTTCAGCATCTGCACTAAACCAAATTATATCGAAGCGTTACATCTGTTCCTTTCCTTGAAAACTGAGATAAACTAGTCCATTCCATGAGCCTGTATCCAGTAGGTTTTTTACAAAAAATATTTAAATCAATGTTTTGGAAGAATAGCTTTTCTACTTTATTCCTGAAATGCTACTGCACAAAAGGTTGCAAATAATTACTTCTAGAACTGTAACCTATAGAACTAGTTTGAAGACTTCTGTTGCAACTCCCCAAGCCTTCTCCCATGTTAAAATACCCTTGACCCCCCCAAAAAAATTAGATGGCACTCTTAGCAGAACCAGTGGCATGGATGGGGTATCTCCCCAGCCTTAGAATTCACACTTGAGTTCCCTCTGATTTTTCATGATGGCTAGAGTAGAGCTATGTGGAGCACTGACCTGCAAAGGGAAGCATTGTACAGGAACACCTAACTGCTGGGCTACTTTGCCCCACTTCTTTTCCTTCTATCTTTTCATTTTAATAGTGGCAAGGTAGTTTAATAGCGGCAAGGTAGTTTACCTAACAGGGAAGCATATTAGTGGGGTGGGAGTCTGCTTAGCCCTGCCTCCCCAAACAGAGGGCATCACCAGAGTGAGATCACTGGTCCATCTAGCACAGCCAAGCTCCCTATTATTCAAAGGAGCCCTGCTTGATTTCCCTATTAAATGTGGTGCTGCTTATTTACCATTCATTTCAAAAGCCCATGTAGTTCACCATTCAGTGCTAAGTTGGAAGGGGAGGAGGAATGTGAGGAACAATTTCCAGCATGGGATTAAGAGGAGGAAGGAAGGTTTAGAGATCAGAGCAGGTGTAACCAAGGAAAGATACAAGTAAGTACCAGTAAGTGTTGAAAGAAGGGACTGGGGAAGGCATAGATGGAAGGTGAAGAAGGAAAGAGGGAGAAGTATAATTGTGGGCGGTTGGAAGGGGGGTTTTGTACATGAAGGGAATTGAGGGGCATTGTTCCAGAAAAACGTTGAATATAGATTACTGATGAACAGAATCTCTGGGATAACTTCCACTCCTATAATTGTTGTGTAATTAGACATTCATATATGAGAGCTGCTTAACATTACTAAAATATTATCTTAAGTACTCAAATACGATAACAAGACCAGAATGCATAATTTGCTCTCCTTACAGACTTTATGGTTTCCTTAGCATAGAATGATGAGATTTGGGGCACATTATATGTGTAGTCTGAAATTGTCTGGTAACTAAGTTCTCCACTTGTTTGGACTCGTCAGCTTTGCATGTTCAGTCCCGTAAATAGCATCTACCTATGCTGGATGGAGAATACACTGTTTTCACCCTCACAGGTGTGGAATTTTCATTCCACTATGAATCATTTTCTTAGATCAAACCTTGAAGGCCTGCTGGGTAAGAATGTCTGTTAGAAATTAAAAAAAAACACAAAAGAGACAAAACTGTATTTTATTGATTAATGCAAATTCAGTGTATAAAGGAAAGAGGTTGTAAGCATTTGGGGTTCCTTTACACTAAAATTATTTACCTGGTGCACTACCCACTACACATTTATTTCCTTGTGAGATACATGATTGGGTTGTCATGTAGCTGTGATTCAATTTTTTTAGTCACACATAGAAGAAACAAAAGGGCTTTTTGAGATACTTGTGTGCTGAAGGCTCAGGTGTTAAACAGAAATTGCCATGCACTCCCTTGCTCCAGTCTTCTTGCTTTGATGTCAATCTGTATGTAAAATATACTGCAATCTTAATATCTTGAAGGCATGCAGTGCCAGAGGTTAGTAGTCAGGATAATGTAGACTTCCACAATTAGCCTTTGCTTTGTTTTGCTTTATTTGTGACTTAGGGACAGTAGAAATACATTATTTTTAGATGGCACATATAAATCCTTCTAAAAGGCAATATTATAAAAGGCAGTATGTATTTTCCTCTTTGTCCTATAAGGGAAAATCTCAAGATTATAACATCAAATCCCTAATGTAAGGATGCCTGAGCACTTAGTAAAGATGTGTTCACCTCCCTATCAGCAATCAACATCACCCTCTTCCCACTGCAAACTGGGGAGACAAGAAAGAATGTCAGATATACCCATGGTTCTACAGATTGCTACAAAATATTCATGAAATGCCACTAGAAGCCCATCTCCCTCAGAACAATAATTTCCTATTGTCATAAGATTTATGACACTTAAAAAAAAATGCTAGTGGGTTTCTGTCTTAAAGAGAGACTTGTAGAGAACCTTATGAGACAGAGCTAAAATACTTTGTTTTTTACTACTTCCATAGATACCTATTAAGAACTGTAGTTAGAGGCTGTTGATTTTGTGTGTTTACGTGCTTTGCTCTAGAGAGAAGACCTCCATAAAGATTGACAAGTGCAAGGAATATACTATTGCAGTGATTTGTAATGACAGAAAACAGAGAGTTAAATGTGAAACTAATTTCTTTACAGGAAAGCACAGTACAAACTTTGTTAGCCGGTATGATCCTAGATTTAACAGCTGGATACAACTTCCACCCATGCAAGAGAGGTAAATGTTTGCTATATATTTGGGGTTGGGGAAAGGGTGGCTGTTTCACCTAAGAGAGGAAGATGGTTGGGGTTTAACTTAGGGTGAAAAAAGTGAATGGTGAAAGTGTTGAAATTGATTTCCACTAGCAAATAAAATATAATAGTGCTAGATTATCTTTATGCTGACAAGAAGGTACTGTAAAGTAAAAGCTGAACTGCTACATCCTTTTCATAGAATCGTAGAATTGTAGAAACAGTGTTTCTTTCAAGTCTCTGAAATATTTCACAATTACTATTTTCTATTATATTTTTGCTTTGCTTTTGTTGAATTTCAGCATGCATTGGCAGAGCAACCACTCCTTGCCTTTTTGGTCACTTAGGCTGGTAATGGCAGCACCCGCTGGGTCCCTCTGCCTGCCCACTCCACATAATCAGGTGGTAGAAGAAGCTGGCAGAAGCACACTGGGGAAGATGAGAGGTACCAAAGGTGGTACCTTTCTCCCTTTGTCCTGAACCTTCTCCACCCACCATAAGCATTCTTTGCTCCCCAGCCATTTTACTTATTAAAGTAATGTATTAACCTATCGTCTTGTTTAATACAATGTCAAGGTGACTGTGAAAAGTTCAGACCTCAGGTAAGCATGGAGGTGTTCAGTAATCACACTAAAAAGAAGCCAAATATAAAATAAGGAACAGTGAAGGACCAGAAATCAAGTACCTAAATGTATAAAATGCCTTGCAAAACTGCAAAGGAGAATGAGGAAGAGCACCAGCAGACAGCAATGGAAAGTGTATTTTAAAATTTGGGCCTGGAAGAGTAAAAGTTCCACTTCTAAACTGGGCCTTAAACCAGATTAAAGTGGGTACTGGTATGTATAATCCACTTCTACAACATGTTGTTCAACCTCTTCCATAGAGAGAGACTTGATTAGGGACTCCCTAGATTTTAGGTTGGGGAACGGTTATAAATATGTAGTTATTATGCAAGCCATTATCCAACTCCTAATACAACACAGATGCATAGTATATACAGTGGCGTAGCGTGGGTTGTCAGCATCCGGGGCAAGGCAAGTAATTTGCGCCCCCTAACCCGTGGATTTGCGCCCCCTAACCCGTGGATTTGCGCCCCCTAACCCTAACCCCCAGACGTTGCGCCCGGTGCGGCCGGCCCCCCCTGCACCCCCCACGCTACGCCACTGAGTATATAAAGCTTTTGGGGATACACTTTAGCTAGGACATCCATAAAAATTGAAGATGTTCAGCTCGTTATCCAGTTGAACAAATCTACTTGTCACAGCCTCACTGCCTCTAACTTAAGGCAGATTTAGTGTCTGTAGAGCTTGTACCATGAGGGGTTTTTTTTAAAAAAAATGGACAGCTTTAGATTTTTCTTATAAGCCTGTCTGATATTTAAAATATCATTTGAAGTATTTAGAAATCCAAATTCTGTTTCAAAATGGTGTTCTAATTATCAAAACCCTTCTTTGCCGGGCTCTTAAAGTGAGATAATTAACCTTCACCCTCTTAGCTGAGCCTACATAATTCACAGTGATCAATTATTTCAGTGTTGTACGAGCCTCTGAGGATAAGACAGTATTGCTGAAAATGTGATTAGACATTTTAAAATATGTGAATTGTTTACTGACTAGTCCCTTGTGACTTCTTTGGAGACTTCCAATTTATTAAGTCAAGTGCCTTTCAAGACAGTTTTTAGTCATTCATATTCTTTAATAAAGAGCTTTTATGCTCTCCTTTTTATGACAAAATGTGTGCAATTAGGATGTTTTTTTTCTCCTCCTGTGAAGCAATAGTTTGTTTGTTTATAGTATTGATAGACTGCTCTATAACAAAGTTCTCAGGATGAGTGACAACAACAAAGCTATTAAGAATTTATTTAACAATATATGTATTATTTTATTTAGAATATTTATATGCTGCCTTAAGAAGTCAAACCTCCCTCAAGATTGCTTCTATAAAAACAGTAATTGTAAAGATAATGCAGTATAATCGCAAATAAAAAATGAATAAACCAGTAATAATAAGACAGGCAGACATCAAGTTCGAAACTAAAACAAATATAACCAAGACCCACTGCAGCTTAAAGCACAGCAAATAAAAACTCCTTCAAGAAAAATTCAGTAACACTAGAACATGATAGGGAATAAAATTCTGTGACCCTGTCTGGAGAGCCCATCCACATGAATCATTCTCTGGAGGGAGAGAACATGGATTCACTTCTTCCCCAATAAGTATTCAGCCAACCATCTGTTGGGCATTGCAGAGTCTGTACCTTTGTACAGCACTGCACTGGGTGCTGAATACTCATCAAAAAGGGCCTCTGCAATGAAGATTCAGTATTTGTTAGTTAAGAAAACTGGGACATGATCCATTTATGTCCTACTGATTTCATAGGGCGGGTTAAGTATGCATTTAACTTCCTCCAATTGAAATTAATGCAAATTAAATATTTTATTTTTTGCTGGATTGTTTCCATTTTTTTAAAAAAAAATTGCTATACTACTGCACTTCAAGTGCAATTGCACCCTCTTTGTGACGTAAGTTGGCCTTTGCGCTGAAGTCCTAGCTATTGACATAGTTGGTACAATGCTGATGAGGCTGAAAATCTGTGACTTAGATGTACCCCACTTTAGCACATGAGCAAGTTTCCATACAAAGCCAGCCCAGCAGTAACAGATGGTCACCTCCGCTCACCTGGGGGGCCATTTTGCTGAGAAGTTGATGGAGGGTGGCAACCTGCCTCCCCACTGTGGACTTTCAGAAAGTCCAATGGCCACAGCTATACCACCTCCAAAGAAATGGTTCTGAAAATGAAAGCAGGAAAAGAAGCATGGTGGAAGCGAAGAAACATCAGAGAAAATTGTTGTCTAAAGCAGCATGGAACAGTTTGAAAGGCTATCTTTTCTTTTATGAGTTCTCTGCAGTCCCACACATGGGGATGCGCCTACACAGATAGGATTTCCCATGCCCTGGAAGATTTGTTTCTCTTCTGTATTCCAAGAGACCTTCAAGGAAGGTAATAAATTTAGTTTTCAGTTGTTAAAAACAGCACAATATAACATCCAGAATTTCAAAACATCAAGAAGCACATAGAAACACAGAGTAGCATAAAAGAGCCACAATATGGCCCTGGCCAAACGGTGGCTTGTAAATTGGAATGAATGGAACAAATTTTCCTGCAAAGTATTTGGTAAACTCATCCTGAAAGGCTCCGTTGCAATAGCTCTTTGACCACCTAGAAAAGCTATGTTGGGTGATTATGAGCAGATACAGTGGTGACACAAAAGCCATCTTCGCCATTATCACTATCTCACAGATTAAGTTATAAAATGGGTCCTGGCCTCTGTTTTATTCAATCCATTGTAAGTCTTCTGCTATGACTCCTACTGTTTCATCACCACCAGTTCCATGGACTGCCATAGAGCTAGCTTACCTCTACCTAAGAACAGGCTGCTGGATTGCATGTTACATGGGGGGTTTTTGTGGGTGGGTGTAAACAGTGAGGTCAGAAGGAAATGTAATGCAGATAATTACATATTTAACAGTGACCAATCACAAAACTGTTGGTTTGATAAAATGGGGTAGACAGAGTCAGCTTCTTGGTCTTTAATAGGGTGTCCATACCTCTTGTATGGCCTACTGTTGCTGCTGAGTTGCTGTCCTATTTAAGGGGTTGTCTGAGAGCAACTGGAGGTCTGCCACCCAAGGTTTATGTGTGGGAAGTGTCTGTCCTAGATGAACTGTAGATCATTGATGATAGGCTCAAGTGGCTTGGGCTTGGCTGTTGTGACATCAAGTGGTAGTTTGTAATTTTCTCTTCTAGATCTGTTGTGTAGAAGATTGGTACCTAAGAACAATTTGGCTTTGTTGATCTGATTTTTCACTTTGGGTGTTTGATGTGAATTATTTGTGAGGCTCTGTCCAATCCTATGAATCTAAATGGATGTTGTTATATCATAGAGCTCAGCTGTAAACAATGAACTCTTTAGTGTGCTCTGGGTGGAAGCTGGAAGCATGTAAGTGTGAGTAACAGTCAGTAGGTTTCCTATATAAGGATGTGCTTATATGTCCATTAATAGTTGCACATTCATGTTCAGAAAGTGAACCTCTTGCACAGTGTCTTCTAGACTCAGGTTGATGGTGAGGTGATGTCCTGGTGGAACTGCACAAGTGATCCCTTACCATAAGTCCAGATAATAAACCATGTCGTTGAAATCTCAAATGGACTCTCATATTCCCTGGCTGACTTTGACAGCTATACCTGCAAAAACTACCGTGGCAAAGTCCTAAAGATGATATTTGAGGCAAAAGCATCCTCATGGACTCCTCCAGCTGTGATTTTCTCCAGCTGTTTCTCCAGGAGCAGCTTCCTTATCCCCCTATTTAATCTGGTGAAGCAGTATAATTCCATTAGATTGAATGTGGGGTTTAGACTTGTTTCCCTGTAACAGGTGTATGTTCAGCAACACATCCTGGCTTCTGTCCCTACAGAAGGAGATTGTCTAGAAGGTCATGATCTAAGTTTTGGTTGTGTTCTCTCTCACGGTCAGAGAAGTGAACTAAGTGGGAAGGAGCTGTCTCTGCCCTCTCATCATGTAAAACTTGCTACTGGACTTAACTGGCAGGATCCTGTGCTCCTAATCTTCCAGAGATGGGGTAGCCAATGTGGTGCCCTTCAGATATGGTGGACAACAACTCCTACCACCCCTGTCCATTGGCTATGTTGGCTGGATCTGATGGAAGTTGCAGTCCGCAACATCTGGAGGGTAGCTCTCTTTGGCTGTCTTTTTTCCAGAGCTTTCTAGAAAGTCTCACCAGTAGTCTATGCAGGTGCATTCTCCTATATTCCTGCATACCCACTTTTCAATGTTCACGCTAAAGCAAAGAAAGACTAATTTGTCAAATTACATAACATATATTTTTAGATTAAAATCACTTCAGCTGATTTTAGGGTCTCTCTAAAAGGGTTCTTGGCATTGGTATGATCAGTAATAACTCTGGTAGCTTTTCAATCTAAGACTGATAATCAAACCTCAAGATTCAGGGCATAAATTCATTGCCTTTGGGGATCAGGAAAGAATTTCTTTTACTTTTCCCATGTAACTGCATTGTAAAATTTAGCTAAGTTCATTGCAGAGACTTTTCACAAGCCACTGCAAGACCTGTAGCTGGACTAATATCCTGATCCACAAGAGTAATTTGATGTAATTTCTTTTACTAGAGATGGCAATATATTTCTCAGGACTAGATGTATATGAGGGGATGATTTCTTTTCTAAACTGAATTTTTAGTGCAATATTTTATCATGGAGGACTTTTTATAGCAATTAAATTTTACATTAATTAACTAGAGCTCTATGGCTCAAGTGTAATTTATTTAGTGGAAAAGAAGGATAAGGGAAACTTAAAATCTTTACTATTGGGAGTTTGCCCATAAAATACACATTTAATCTGAAGAATGAAGCAGGCTGACTGTTACATTTCTGCTCCTAACAGTGACACTATGTGGATGAAGTCAAGAATGCACATAGAGGATACATTTATGAGGAAACTTGTTTCTAAAGATAGCTGAGATGGAAAACAACCATTTATTGTCTTAGTCACACAGACATAACCTCCATCAGATGAAGTTTTAAATAATCTGACTCAATCTGGATAGTTAAAACATATATTTTTTATATATAAAAAATAAGCATATGTCTCACATACATATTTCTCACAGGATAATAAAGTGTTTTATTCATAACATTTTAAATTCCCTTGGTATTAAGTAAAGCTTTCATACTGAAGGAGCAAATAAATGATTGACGCTGATGTGTGCAAAGCAATGCATACACACATAACATGAAGAGAACGTGTGCATTTCTGAGAGAGAGCCTGAGTCACTGAGAATCCAAGAGCATTTTAACAGTACTCTTTATTTTTCAAGGAAGTGGTTCCTTGCATGTTCACATGCAAATCTTAAAGCTGCTACGCAGATGTAACCCCTGGAACCTGCAATAAAATGTTGAGATGTATCTTCCTTCCTAATAGGCGTGCTTCTGTTCAGGGTTCTAGCTAACTAGTCTCTCCAGTTAGGACATTCCACTCCTCCCCTATTCTGATATGCTCAATCCTCATTGAGCTGGAGGGTGCTTTTTTGTGTGAGGATTGCTTGTCTTAAGTTGTCTTTTTTAAAGACTTCTTGTGCTTCTGCAAACTTTCAGGGCTTTCCCACAACATGCTGAGATTTCTCTTGTGTTTCTCAGTGGCCTCACGTTGGCCGTGATCCTGATAGCACTCATCGCCTCAACTTCCTGTTAAAAAGGAAAGATATACTACATTTGCTAGAAAACATATTTGGACTAAAAATGGACTTTGTTGCAAGGCTCAAAGGTGCTTTCATAGTTGTGTGGGAAATGAAGTGTCTCCTATTATGTTTTTAGAAATAGATTGTTCAGGAGTACTGTACTAAAAATGACTTGAAAGCACAGCATGGTAAGAAAGTCTCCATCAATACTGATTCCTTGCCCTGGAACTAAGGAGATGTTCAAAACTTTGTTGAGAGTTAGCCGGATAAACCTTTGCTGGATGGCAAGAATGTAATACAAGGAAAGTTGTTCTATTTGCAGTAGTGCAGAAAAAAGAAAAAAAATGATAATTGAAGAAAAAAATCTGATGATGTGGTTCTCTTAGTAAATTGGGAACAATGACCCATGAAGGACTATAAAGAAAGTGAATGTCAAGATAATTTATTATTGTTACATTATCTATCCTTCCCCTCCCCCCCCTTTTTTTTTTTACTTTATCTTACTGAGTTGCTGTTATCCTTCCATGGAACCAAATATCCTAAACATTAATGAGTTCTTGCTTAAATCTTCACTGCCAATAAAATTGCTTTTAAGTTAAACTTCTGCTTCACCTAGTCATTGTGTGGTAATTGACAATACTACATAAATTGTTCTTCTGAAAGACTACACACAGAATGCTCAGAGGGAATCGTTTCACAGTCCAGTCCCACACCCCAGTTCACCAATAGGCCACTGGACACACTGAGGTCAACATGAGCAGGAGCATGTGTATGGAGCATTTGCAGTAAAAAGAGCGAATCAGACATTTCGTGTGAATGTCCTTGTGTGTGCGTGTGCTGGAACCCCCTGTATAGGTGTGACCTGACCTGAACCAGTGCAACAAGTATTCCAAGCAGTTGCTTGAGGCAGAACAATTCTAGAAGAAGTCCTAATCATTTAGTACATCTAGCAAGGGGAGCAATATAGTAGACGAATGTTGGGATTGCACTCCAGAATCCTGTCTCTAATCAGGCATACTAGGAGAAGTGTGCCTCATGAGCCCTTGTGATATCACAGAGGATGCTGGTTCACAATAGCCTTCAATGAAGCACCACCTAGACCTTTTTAAGTGTCCACTTTCCAAAGCTGAACTGCCAGGACTAACAAATGCTGTTGCCCAAGCAACTCACATGTAAGATAAACTCCCAAAATACCCACAGAACACCCTACATCCTCTCTCTGTCTCCTTTCTGCACACACCATCCTTGCTTGCATTTTTTTGAAATCAATAAGCCCCAATTCTTAAGTTTCCTTTGTAGAAAAGTTGCTCCAGCTCCCTGGTCATTTTGGTTGCCTTTATGGTACATTTTCCAACTCCACACTATCTTTTTTGTATTCCATATGTAGCTGCTCCATAAAGTCATTATGATGTTGGCATTTTGATTTTTCCTAATGATTCCTTTTTTGTAAATAAGAAATTGCAATGGATAATCCAGAAATCATTACAAGTGAATAGTTTTGTAAATTTTGGGTGATCCTTTGGGGTGGGGAGGTGGGGAGTGGTCTGAGTTGGGAGTGCACTGTAACCTTTTTTGGAAAAGTCACCCATATTCTCAGGGATAAATGAGTAGGGGGATTTATGTTAGAATAGCAGGTGATAAGTTCTGTAAGACAGAATGATGGAATTAATTCTAGTCACTAGAAACTAACTGCTCTATTTGTTTTTTCTCTAGGAGAGCCAGTTTTTATGCCTGTCGGCTTGACAAAAACTTGTATGTGATAGGTGGGAGAAATGAGACTGGCTACTTGTCAAGTGTGGAATGCTATAATTTAGAGACAAATGAATGGCGTTATGTATCTTCCCTACCACAGCCCTTGGCGGCACATGCAGGAGCTGTACATAATGGCAAAATCTATATTTCTGGCAAGTTGTTTTCTAAACTCCCCTTCATCGCAAAACAAAACCCAGTTATTCTTTTAAGGTGGTGTGCTTCCTTAAACTAATGAAGGTATATTTGATTTGTAGGAGGTGTCCACAATGGTGAATATGTTCCCTGGCTGTACTGCTATGACCCTGTAATGGATGTCTGGGCTAGAAAACAAGATATGAACACAAAGAGAGCAATCCATGCATTGGCTGTAATGAATGATCGACTGTATGCAATCGGAGGAAATCATTTGAAAGGTCACATTTTTAATAGCAAAACAATGTAATATTCTGTCTTTTGATACAGACTATTTTTGCTAGGTTAGTTAACTAAGTTTAAAACCCTGCCACACAATTTAGCATGATGCTTGAGACAGCATCTTTAAATATATATATATATCACTACATTAAATAAATGAGTAATGAATGCTTTAGATAATACAAAAATAGGAACTTCCATTACTCAGAAGCATGGATGATTTGTCATCACCGTAAATTCACTGTAACAAACAGATTATTTCTGACCCAAATTGCCAACAGTATTTCCCTCTGTAAATCGTTTCCCAAGCTGGAGAAGAAGCTGTGCTAAGGCTCTGCAAAGAAACAAGTCCTTAATTTTAGGAGTAATATTTAACAACATTTAAAATCCCCCACTCATCTCAAAAATTGTCTACAAAATTTATTTCTAAAAAACATGATTTGCATTCATCTTACTAGGGGCTACACCCCTGCTTGCTCCACTTGCCAACACCCCTGACCTCCCCCCATCAACCCTCTACAGCTTCCCTTTCCCACTCTATGTAACTACTACGTTCACTATTCATCTTCCCATCCCATTTCTGAAGCCTCTGTCCTGTTCTGCAACCCTGCCTTGCATGTTTTTTCACCTTCACCCCTATGTCTATTCCTCCTCCTCCTCCTTTTGTGTAACCTTGCACAAACGACCACCAGGGTAATCTCCTGCACCTCCCTCCTCCCACACCTTATAACTGCTAAGCACCTTTTTCACCTTCACCCCCTTTTCTCCCCCCCCCCCGTCTTCTTCTCAGCTCTCTCTTCCACACAGATAATGCCCATTTTCATGCCTTAAAGGTAAAGGGACCCCTGACCATTAGGTGCAGTCGTGGATGACTCTGGGGTTGCGGTGCTCATCTCGTTCTATAGGCCAAGGGAGCCAGCGTACAGCTTCCGGTCATGTGGCCAGCATGACTAAGCCATTTCCCTTCCCGATGGAGCAGTACCTATTTATCTACTTGCACTTTGGCGTGCTTTCGCATTGCGAGGTTGGCAGGAGCAGAGGCTGAGCAATCATCTCTTAAATTCTGCATCTCCCTTTGTACACCATTATCACCTTTCATCCCCATTCCTACCACCTTATTTCTCCTTTTCAACTCTCCCTTGCATACAGGCCACACACACACACACACACACACACACACACACACACAGATTTCTATCCCTCCTGCTCTCTCCTTTTCAGCAGCCCTCTTTGTGCTAGCATGCTATGATGGTGTATGTTACTGTATCTTTAAGATGACAGAATCTTAAGAACATGACTGTCAAGTGAGCTTGTTCATTTAGAGAAGGTTAAGTTCAGTTGATGGATGTTGTACATATATGGGTGTTTGGGAGTTTTTTAGTTAATAAATTATCTCTTCTAAATTGCTACTTTGAATCTGGAACAAAGAGAGGTGAAATACATTGTGTGAAGGTTGTTATAGGATATTTGATGGCTCCGCATCCTTTATCTCTCACACATGGAAGGAGAAGCTTGTGTACAATGTGAAAGAGAAAATATGCATCTTTTAAACAATGGAAGAAGTTTGAGTAAAGCAAGGGTGGAGAGACCCTGAGAAGAAAAATTCAGTTTAAAACAATAGCAGAGGTTTGAGTAAAGCAGGGATGGAGAACACTGAGGGTTTTTTGTTTTATTTAAAAAAAAACAGCTTTAACAAGGAGAAATGGAGAATAGGTATAACACAGAAGCTAACACAATAGAGCCTTTCCCACCTCCCTTCTCGCTGTACTTAAATCTTGTTTTAAACTGCTACTTTCCCCTCTCAATATCACCCTCTAATTGCTCTTCTCAAATTTCTGCCATTGTTTAAAATAGCTACTTTCCCCCTCTCATTATTTCTCCATTCTTGCTTTACTCATATGTCTGCTATTGTCTAAAATACACACCTTTCTTCCCTTTCATTGTTTCTCCCTTATCTCTGTACTCTAATTTCTCCTTCTTCCATTCCTCAGCTGCCTCTGTGAGAGAGATAAGGGACAGGGAGCACTCAAATATTCCATAGTACCTTCACATTTCGGTCCTGGTATTTCACTCCTGGTATCATGAAGTAGAAAAAAACACTCTAATCTCATATATCAGTAACTCCCCATGAATGTTCTTTGGCAGCTAATGGCAGCCAATATGTTGTTTATTATTAAGGAAAAAAGCAAATGTTAGCTCAGTGCTGTAGGTTGTGATGGAGATAACAAAAGTATTTCACTTTCTTACTTTAAGAGGTTTTCTCCTGTTCTTTACAATTTAGTCTTTAATGATGAACTTACTAAGGGGGGGCGAAGTTTTTTATGTCATTGATCAAGTACCATATGCTCATTCTCTTAAAATAAGTGGTTTCACATTATTTGATAATTGTGTTGTACAGGTTTTTCGCATCTTGATGTCATGCTCGTGGAATGCTATGACCCAAAAGGTGATCAATGGAATATTTTGCAAACTCCTATTTTAGAGGGTCGCAGTGGTCCTGGCTGTGCAGTTCTTGATGACAGCATTTACCTTGTAGGAGGCTACAGCTGGAGTATGGTATGTATCCCTTGTCTGTACATGGATCTCTCGGTTATCATTTGAGAGCATGCTGCAACCATTCTGCTGGAATGATACATATCTAAATAAATTGCTGTCAGAATCTTTGATGTATGGAAAATATCTGGCTGATTTATAACCTGCTTTGCAAAATCAGTAGTCATTATTTCTTTTTAAGCTATTAACACCAATCAATCAATCAATCAATCAATCTCCTTTACTGGCTTAAAAAAAGTGCATCGTATACATGGATCAGAACACAACACAGTTAATGAAACTGGGAATATGGAGTGTCTTGGCCAAATGAGGGTAGTATTCCCAACCCCAATGGGGAACAGGTTTTGTTGGCTGCATTGCAAAGGGTTTGAAATTGAATCTCTTGAATTCTTCACTTGATTGTCTGGAATGCTTCCAGTTGTGGGAGCATAAGTAGTGACTCAAGTTTTAGGCCACAGGTTCTGATTTTGCTCTCAATGCAAGTTAGCCATTTGGAGTGGCGGGATTCTGCCAGCATGTGGAAAGTGAAAAAGCCGGATCGGACATGAAATGTAGGCAGAACCAGAATTTTATAGTGGTGAGCCACGCTTTGGTTTCCAGCACCCTTTGTCCAGTTTCCAAACACATGGCTGCAAAGCTATTTATGTGAGAATGAAATTCTGAATTGAGGGGTGAGATTCTAACCATGCCAAGTTGTATGTGCAGAATATGCAAACAATCTATGCTACAGTTATATATTGCTTGGTGAATTTGTCCTTTATTCCAGATGTGAACTTTATAATCAAGCAGTTTTACTGCTTTGAGAGGAAAGAGACTAAAGTATATCCCTAAAAGCATGGGGAGAAGAGATGATGTGGGGGAATCTGACTATCCTTGGGCGCTATTATCCAGGCTGGTGACAGAGATTGGTTTTTATCAGGCACCTGCCAAGCCCCTGGCACTCTGTCATGATGCATTGCGACTCCTGAGAAGGAGCAGTAGCAGCAGCAGCTATTGCCTCCCGCATTCTCTCTTTGAGTCTCTCACAAAGAGAAAGCAAGGTTGCTGACTAGATTATCTGTTATCACTTCCAGCATCCTGCTGAACCCCCCAATTGACTCCCACTACCTTGCACTTGACTCACCCAAAGCCCTACTTTCGAGATGCCTCTACTATAGTTTTTTTGAAGTTATGACTAAATCAAGGCAGTGTGTGTGCATCTTAGTTGTAAAGGTGAATACACTGCAAGTTGCAGAGCAACCAAGGACCAGTTGTTTCCTAGTTGAAGCTGTTCAAATTTTGCTTGGATGTCATTTATCTGCTACCTCAACAACACTATGTTGCGTTACAGGGAGCCTACAAATCTTCTACCATTTGCTACAGTCCTGAGAACGGAACCTGGACAGAGCTGGAAGGAGATGTAGCTGAGCCCCTGGCAGGTCCTGCTTGCTCCACCGTCATACTACCTGCGTGTGTGCCGTACAATAAATAACATACAGGAAGTACTGAAATGAACACTGTTAAATGATGGGTGACTTAAATATTTTAAGGGACAGAATTCCTGGTACTACATACAACAAGACCCTATCCCCAATACCTGCATTTATGATTTTAAAAAAGGACTAAGTATAGTTCCCACCTCAGACAGACTGGTATCTTGTCAAACAAGTAGCTTGAAAGCATGGAACACTGCACATGTTTAACAGATGACCATTTCAGAGTGATCCTCACTTTTCTCTGCTATAAACCCTCATATCAATTCTAAATTTAAAGAGAAGAATTCTAAACATCCAAACACTGCCTGAACGAACAAAATTACTATTGTGCATTGTATTTTACCTGCATGGGATCTGTGTTGAAGTCATGGCGATGTTGCTCACGATTAATTCAAAACTGAGATGCCCAAATGCATTGAACTGCAGAATTGCTTCCCCATTTTAACCCTAATCTGTGGCTGCTGACATGTTCTGTAAGTAACACAACAGATCATAAGAGAGAATACTTCTGTTCTGAACAGATTGGCCCCTCATATAGTCTGCTCTGAAATCCCCGTGCCTAAGTGTAGGGGGGAAAGTGGAAGTTTTTCAGATGTATCACAATTGAGGTTTTAGGACTGGTGCCAATCTTTGATTTTATTTGCACTAGTGTAAATCCAGAGTAATCCATAGAACCTCATTTTATTATTCTGTATATTATTCTGTATTATTCTGATTTAAACATTCTGGCCTATACAAGTAATTCTTGTTTTTTTTTAAGATTTAAGTTATTCCTTAAATTAATTCATAAATTTCAGATACAAATTAACAAATATTTGAGTCATTTTGACTAATAGATTTGTTATTTTCCCCCTATTTAACACCAAAGAACAAATTCTTTCTTAAAATGTGGGTTATGTGGTATCACATATCATTGGCAAGTAGCTGTAATTCCTTAATCTGATCTACACTGAAATATTTATAAACTAGCTTTGTACCTGTGGTGAAAAGAAATATGGGCACAGAACTACCATAACAGGTATAAAGTTTAGTTAAGCTCAACTCAGTTCCAATAGGCAGTGCAACTGAGGCAATTTTGAGCCCAGAATGGGAGGGGTGTTGAGGATAAACATTCATTTGTGACCTTACAAGGAGAAATGTAGGTGGGAGAGGTTTGGAGCAGAGAAGCAGTGGGCGCAGGAACAGTTAGTATGCCTCCCAGTCTATAAAATACACTCTCTAGAAGCTGCTGATTCTTTTAAATTAAAAAGGGCCGTCAAGGTTTAGTCACACTAATGTTTAACATCAAGTTAGGCCCTATATGTTTTCTTCTACTTTAATGCAGTGGTACCTCAGAACTCGAAAGGCTCCGTTCTCGAACATTTCGGCTCCCGAACGCCAACAAACCGGAAATAAGTGCTCTGGTTTTGAACGTTCCTTGGAACACGAATGTCCAACATGGCTTCCACTGTGCAAAAACCTAGCTGTTGGCCAATCAGAAGCCGCGCCTCAGAACTCAAACGTTTTGGAAGTCAAACAGTCTTCCGGAACAGATTCCGTTTGAGTTCCGAGGTACCACTGTATTTGTCATATTTGTGTAGCGTGCTAGACACAGCTATTTCACATTAGTGCTGTGCAAGGCTTTTGTAGAATGGGACACTTTGTCCCTACCTATCTCCATCCATGTCCCATTGGGCCTCTTGCACAGAAATTAAGAGTATGGGCATAAGAATATGATTTGACTCCTGCTACCAATGGATGGAAAGAATTTTTCATTTTTTTGCCCTTCTTAGGACTCTTATGTCAGATCCTACAAGCTGCACCACCCCTTCAGCAGCCAGTTCACACACTAACCTATAGTCTGTATGAAAAATAAAATTGTCTGTTCAGAAATACAAGACAATATAGAATCAAATCTAGTTTTACCTTTATGTTCACATCTCAGACGTGTAAGGGAACAACAAAGAGGCACAGGGTACAAGTAGGCAGAAGTCATACATCATAGCTAACCAAAAGGAAAGGTAGGAAACTCAAACTATAAGACTTAGGCTACTAAGAAAGTAATAAAACTGATAACAATAAATACTGGATTTCTTAATACTACTGCTACTGTTGTTTTGCTAATGCTAATTCCATTGTTGTCACTTGCAGAAAACTAGCAGAGATTCAGTCTCTTCCAATGTTGCAAATGAATTGTTTAGGGAACTGTATCTGAAAGAAAGAAAGGAAACATAGTGAAGACTGTTACAGAGTTCCTGAAACTGGAGTGTTTGTCCTGGAAACTCAACCCATTTTTCTTATGTAGTGCAATCTCTGTTAGTTTTGTATTTATTTGTGTTGTTCCGATCAAAAAAAATTACTTGTAAAATAATACGTTGTGCAATCATAACTTGGGGGCGGGAGGGTTTTTAGAAATCTATATGTATATATAAATATATGGAAAGGAAACCTGTTACCACTCCAAATGAGAGAACATTTTATGGCGTTTAAAAATACCAGGACTTGCCACTATGTTGTCCCATGCCACTGCTAAAATGCCACTTTAATGGGAAAGATGGGGGATTTCTTGTCCGTTTAAAAGTTCTTTTTTTAAAAAAAAAAAGGCAAAGATAATTAAAGCATTTATGAGGAATATATGTAAATCTTTCTAATTTTTGGGAAGGCATGACCAAGGAAACCATACAAGTAACCAATAATGTAAATTTTGTACAGTACTAGAATGTGTAAATGAAGCTTGCTTGTAGGGCGAGGGGACTTTAAATAAAAACTTATGTACTAATGCATCTGTCTGACAAATCTCTGCTGCCGAAGAGTTTAAATAATCTAACATTTAATGTTTTGAGGTCCTTTTGTCATGTAGGTGTGTGAACATTTGAGTTAGGTGAGTAAATGACTGTGTAGACCTATTCATGAATACATGGAAGACCAAATCTTTTGAGGTATTGAATGTCATTTTTTTTTAACACCTTGTTCTAAAAGGCCAACTCCAAAGTCTATCCTTGCAACTGAGACCTCGTCTCAGAAAGAAAGAAGGCAGCAGAATGTGCAAGTAGCTGTATATTTATATTTTTAAAATAATTATCGTAAACTTAAGAGAGGCTGGTGGTGTGTGCATGTGTGTTGGAAGAAACAGAACAGGACATTTCATTTTCTTCTTGCTTTGTTGTAAGTTTTTAAAATTTATGGCACCCAAAGAAGGCTTACTAGTACTGGAGGTCAGAATGGTTAGTGGGAGGGGAAGATGCACTAATGAATTCTAGAGTGCTTGTAATGCCATAAAAGATTCAGTTAATCTGCAGCATAGATGTTGATCAGTGGAACTGAACTTGGCTCCCTGGACCTTGTCAGATTTATTCCGTGCATGTCAGTGTTCCACACCAATTACAGATTTTAGAAGAGGCTCTCATGCAAAACTCTGTGCCCTAATATATAAGCCAACTCAAATGTAACTAAAATTAAAATCTGACTGTGGCAAATCTCTATGATCCTGATATATGAAAATCCAAATAAATTATTTGTTCACAGAAATGAAAAATAACTTCAGCAGGAAATTTCAAAAAAATTACTTATGCAGGATTAATCCAGTTCAATGAATGCATCTTGTGTTGATTAATAAAGCAGCCATGAATTGCAAAGTAAAACTACAGAAGCTGTGCAAGGACATTATCTTTTGTATCCCTTACTGAAGCAAAAGAAGAGCATATACCTCAAAGAGAGACATGTCCACTCAGTGTATTATTTTAATTGTAAGGTACTGAATATAAACACATTTTTATTGCATTATTATCACATTGGCTTAGCCTCTGACCAGCTGTGGATATATATTTTTTCATTCATTTTACTTCTCTGGAAAACAAAAGTTGCTATTATACAAGTCAACATGGTGACTTAACCATGGCTCGGCTGCGTTTATTTTCCCTTTTCCTCCTTGTTCAGAAGCAATGCTATTCCTCTCTTCCATCTCCCCTCACATTTATACACTTTCTGTGTAGTTTTTGGATAAATGGCTTTGTGCATCCCATGATTCCAGACTGTTTTGCTTCCTAGTTCACTGCCCAAATAAATGCTGTAAACGTAATGAAATAATTTGAAATGTGAGCAGTGGGAATAGATATTTTCCCTCTCCCACTAGATAAGGTAGTGTCATTAGATAAGTGGGAGAGGTATATTTGCTGCTCTTTTTCCATTAAGAAGGGAGATGGGTTGAAGGGAGGGGGTTGATCCCTGCCCCGTTTCACTGACAAATAGTGCCTGGAAGTCACTGAAGAAGTCACCTTGCACTATATGATTGCAGAGACTGTATACTTTTGAAGCGCATTCTTTCCCTCAAATAATTCTGGGCATTGCAGTCCACTCCTCACAGACTTCCAATTCCCAGCAGCCCTCAAGAAACTACAGTGCCCAGAATTCTTTGAGGGAAAGAATGTGCTTCAAATGTGCTTTGAAGGTACTGTGTGTATGCAACCACACTTTTGTGTGGCTGGAATGTAGCCTTCTGTGCAAAGGTGAGAGTCACATCTATTGCTCAGACCACTTTTGCATCTGAGCACATCCGCCACTGGCAAGCGGCCCCCAGGTTTCCCCAAAGGGACTGAAGCTGAAAAAGGTCCCCCACCCTGGCCATAGGTCTAGCTACACCGTGAAATCACAGCAGCAGCAGAACTGCTGGCGTAAATTCTAAAATAGCTATTCAATGCTTGCAAGTGCTCCCAATATTTGAAGTGAACATTGTAGGTACAAGATGGGGAAAGTGGACAGATTGCAAAACCCATTTCTAGCTCTTGGCCAGATTTAATACTAATACCAACAGGATTAGAGTTTTGCTCTTGTATTATGCAGGAGAAGTGTATGCTATAATTGACAGGGGGTGAAGGGCATTTCCAAACAGCATTTAGAAGCCACACAGACTATTTTAACTCTCAGACGAAATTAAATGTGACACTTGTCAGATGGTTAGCCCTGGTGTGAAAATGTTTGGAGCTGGTTTTTTAAAAAGCAGCTGGTACTGAGGTGGGCTCAAATCTCTTACACCCCCCCCCCCCGCCCTGACTGAAGTCATGGGCAAAATTTGCCTGCCTCTATTTGCAATGAAAGAAAAGCTGTCATTGGCACCAGCTGCAAATAGCAGGTGTGGAAGGGGCAAGCCTTAGAAAAGATTTGTGCACAGTCTGCAGCTACCCTTTGTATATATGCAACTTTTGATAACACTAACTTTGTCAAAGAGAAGCAGCATCCCAACAAGCTGAGATAGGTGAGGATCACTGGATTGGGGCTACTGAGCTTCTTCTGATCCAAAACAGGATTTGATGTTGATACTTCATTAACAAAAGAATAATATATTTGCTCTCCCACAAAAATGATGACTGCTCAAATCTTCAACTGGCATAAGTTTCGCTTAATGTAATTTACCCCCCTACATATGTAATAGGTTGTCTGAAGTATTACAATTATGAACTAGATTAATGATTAAATTCATGCCATTCCATATTAATGTGACACTTCTGAACTACACAGTACGTGTGTTACAGCATTTGGCTTTTAGAAATCACAAATGTAATATCATTCACTGCTGGGATCAGATCGTAGAATTCCATATGCTTATGTGTCATTGCTTCACTTGAATACCAGTTTTTCCCTTTTGTTATGTGAGTTTTGTGTATACATCATTTTCTAATTCCCTGTAGTAATATTTCTGTGTAACATTTAATTACCAGAACATGCAGTTCTATACCAGGTGAAAGTACTCATATTTTTATACATAGTTTGGACACAATCTTTTTCACATATAAAATAATTTGCAAGGTTCCTGTTCTTTTTCATTTGTACACAGAACTTAAGGTACATGACCCATCTTTTTCACACAAACAGAATAAAGTAAGAAAAGATTTGCATACAAAGAAGATGATCTTAAAGGAATATGCATTATTCTCATCTCCCATTGGTTGTGTACACTCCTAGTGGGGCTGGTGGTGAGAAAACACGGGCATTTCCAGATTCAGAAAGGAGCAGCTTCCTGCCTCGAAAATTCTGACTCAACCCCAAATTCTTGATTCTGGTTTCTGAAGTACCAAACAACAACAGCAACAACCATCTCCTGAAATACTCTTGAGAAGCACAGGAAACTACATACCATAGTGATTCTGCACCTGAATTGTCTATGGCTAAATCTCTTCTTGCCTAAAAAGTTTAAGATGCAATCTTAGAATCCATCACTGAGACTTTCTGCATCCTGGCAGACCTAATTGAATTGTGTCTGCATATATTAATTAGATCATCTCACACCTCCAGATCCTGGAAATTGTAATTGAGTGCTTATCTTCACTTATCCTAGTAATGAGGTGTTTACCATGGTCTATCCCCACTCTAAAAAAAAAAATGTAGCATGTTTGTCCATAAGCCACCCAACCCTTTGAACAGTGCATGAACAACACCCTTGCCATTGTTCTCATCCCATCCCCCTCTGGTTGGTTCTTACTGATAGTCCAGATTGCTACTGCATTGTTTGGTGAAGGATTTCATCCTTATTGCTGTGATTCTCTCTGCCAACATACAGAGGGGGGTGGGGTTGAGAAAGGAAAGAGTATGATGACTTCAAGGAGACAGTGAGTGACTCAGTGCAAAAAGGGTAAATTTCGTCTGCATATTCCTAACAGCGGGGACATTCTGCACATCTCCAGAGTGCACTAAGTGATGCAGTAAACCAATAAATTAGAAGAATGTAAATTCTTTAGTAGGAATTGCACACAGGGGAAAATGCTTCCTCATCCTCATATTTGTTTTCATGGAAATAATGTACACTCTTTCTAAAAATCAAACTGGTACAAAGCTGAGTAAGACATCAAAACCAGTTACAGTATAGATATTACGCTGAAATGCAAAATTTGCAGTAGTATCCTTATCTGTTATGATAAAATGTAAGAGTGATCACTCAACATAATCAAGCCTCAAATAGAGGAGTTTCCTCCACTACAGTTCCATTACTCTCTGTCCATCTTATTTATTTCTCATTAGATAGATTTAATTATATACTAAAGGGCCAAGTGGCCTCTAATATTAATTTATGGTTTGCTTTTATAAGTTTTCCAGGATTGCAACTTGTATAAATAGAGTTCATTTCACTTATCTAACAATGCAATCCTATTTTCTACTGATGTCTGTTTGAAATTGTTCCAGTGGGGTATATTTACAGTGGTGTGGCAATGCTATTGTACTGGAGCTAGCAGGTATCTGTAGAACCCCACACCAGGGAAACAATACTAGTGCAAGGGGGGAATTGATGGGTGTGGTTCGAGAGAGTCAGAAGTGGCCCACTTAGACTTCCATCCTTCCTTGGAGGCCATTTTGACTGCCTATGCCAGGCATAGGCAAACTCAGCCCTCCAGATGTTTTGGGACTACAACTCCCATCATCCCTAGCTAACAGGACCAGTGGTCAGGGATGATGAGAACTGTAGTCTCAAAACATCTGGAGGGCCGAGTTTGCCTATGCCTTTCACCTATGTCCTTCCACCGTTCGGCTTCCATTCTTAGACCGAGGTAAATTTCGCAACACTACTTCCGGTTTTGCAGAGTTCATAAACCGAACAGTTCGTAAACAGGGCTGTTCTTAAACCAAGTGTTATGTACTGAGTTGAATAGGATCCAAAATGCAGCAGTCTGATTGGTCCTAGAACAATAGGATTCAGAATGCAGCAGTCCTAGAACAACGCAGCAGTATGATTGGTCCGCAGGAGCCACCCAATCCAGCTCCAGGTGGAAGTGAATCCACAACTTGATTGGCCTACAGGAGAATTAGCCAATCACGTGCAGCCCATTGTGTAAATAATGTATATAAAGCAGATACTATGGGGGAACTTCCATTCCTCCTCACCACTATGAGCTGAATAAAGAACATGAAATCCACTCTCGACTCCGAGTATATTTCACCAAGGTACCACTGTACTTCATTCCCCAGCAGAGTGAGAGAGCTTTGCACAGCTTCATAGGGCCCCCTTCAAACTATTGAGAAGAGAGGGAGTCCAGGTTTGCATCCTGAACATGGGACTCAGAAGTCAGGGGGATTGTTTCAACTCAGCTCTAATTGTAATTAAAGCACACTCTCTGGAGGGTATAATGCTAACCCCAAGTTACACAGGCTGCACAGGGATAGGTTGAGCAGATCCCCTTGCACTGGCAGAACAAACATTTAAGCTGGTGTAGTGCAGAGCTTTCCAAACCGTGTGTCGTGACACATTAGTGTGCTGACCTTGTGAATTTGCTCTCACTGTCCATACATCCTTGTCCATGTGGGCCTGTCTCAGGTGACCAACACAGCAATTTTAGTAATATAATTCTGCTATGTTATGTCTCTACATTCATTTACATTTGCCAGAAATATACTTGTATCTCTTAGGATTTCGACCCTTACTCCTTTAAAATGATTGCAGGATATGAAAAATGAGCCCCTTTCACCCCAAAAAATTAATTTCACCCATTACATTAAGAAGCAGGTCTGCACACTTTCTATCTTTCAAGGATTCTATGCCTGACTGCATTTATGTTCTCATTTAGCATCTCAAAATGGGCACTTTCTTTCAAGAAGGATTACTGCATGAATCACCTGCTTAGTTAATCTGACTTATTAGCATACTGTCACCCATTAACTGCATTATAACAACTATAGTTCTTACTATTCTCCACCACCACTCCAAAGCAGATTTCTCCAGGTTTGCAAGGGCATTTGTTGCTTTCTGCCTTTTGCAAACCCTGGTATTTACCAATCCAGCACAGTATCTGCTAATAATTTTGGGAGGGATGAAGTCATTATGAATATCCTGCAGAGCTCCCACACATAGGCCATAATTTTTCCTGGTGATTTATTGGAAAATATTTTAAAATCAAGTCCTTAATATGGCAAGAAGCCACTTTGAAATCCAAGCAGTTCTCAGGCATCTCTTCAGACTCCAAAATAAAGACACGGAGGAGTAGAATTACAGATTTCTTTTTCTTATGTATGGTAATTCATAACAGGCAGATTGGAGCTAACATCCCTAGTAGGAAAATTAACCATTCAGAACATGATCTTATTGCTCACAAATATTTTAGGTGTATATTGCTATTCACAAGGGCACACACTTTAGAATTCATTTAAGATTTGTGGGTTCTTGGAAGCATGATTCCATTAGGTAAGCATGCATTACAAGCTAGGAATATTCTTCTTCATAGAGGTGATTCTGGAAACGGTAGGTGCATAAAAGATTAGGAGAGATGGGCAAAGCCAATGCCTGCAGTTCTGTCTGAATTTTTTATGGCGAGGACCAACTTCAAGAACATTTCAGTTGGATAGACTACAATCAGCCACTAAATCAATATATTGGCCCTTTAGATAAGTCATTTGATTTTCCAGAAGGATGAGAGATATTTCCATTGTCACATTTTTGCACAGTACTTGCATTTTTAAAAGAATGCAGAAGAACATTGGAAGCAGCCAAGTAGCTACTTTTACATCCCATTGTGCATGCACAAGCCACAAAATGGAATCCACGGAAAAAATTGGAGAGGTTAAAAATATATTATCCCCTTCACACATAGCTTACATGAAGGCGCTCCACACAGTTAAATGGGTGGTGGGTCTGCAATAGGCAAACTTACACACATAGACCTCTATACATGTAGGCTTCCACAACTGCTGGAAACCTAATCACACAGGCTTCCAGCTACCACAGAAGTCTGTGTGAATGTGTCAGCTTCTCCATTACAGGCATCCATATGCAAAGCAAGGATGTTGTCCGTGGAACTGGGCAAATTTGCAGTTTGACCACTGCACGGAGCCCCCTTCAAATTATTAATGTATGAAGGAGGCTATTGACCCTTCCTTCTGTCCAATATTTTCCTATCTTACATATATGAAGGTGGGGCCTTCCTATTCAGTTTCATAGAATCACAGAATTGTAGAATGCAACGGTCAAATAACTTGTTACTAATCCTCCATTCTGAAGACAGATTCCAAGAAAAGAGGGTCAAATCAAAATGTTCAGTTTCCTTTGAATGCCACCCCTGAACAAGTCAGTATGCTTTTGAGTTATATTCTGTCCATATCTAAAGCAGTGGAGACTTTTTTTCCCTTTTTATTAATTTCCCCCCTGTCCCCACCCTCACTTTTCTGCAAAGCATACATATGCTAGAAATAGAAATAGTTTTGTAGGAACTATTTCTTTTTTCGATCTCTTTATCTACACACACATCTATACAAAAATGCAATGCCTAAAAACCTTTGCTCGCTATTGCAGCATATTTAGTCAACAAGTGGTTGACATTATTGATCAGAACAATAAAAAAACTGGAAATAGCTTAAAGAGGTTTTTTCAGGCAGAAGCTTAAGAGAAAAGGAAAGTGACCGGAGATTCAGGAGGGAAGGGTACAAAATCAAATAGAGTATTTTTGAGGGGTGGGAAAGAAAGAGACACACAGTGCATAATATTTCATAAATTAGGAGATGTGCGCTTAGAATGCTGTATCCCCTATGCCACTACGAAGAATACAGGATTCCCACACTGACAACAGAACTCAGTTTAGAACTCAGTGAAAGGAGGACAACTAAAGCCAATAACCTTTTTAGGAATGAGAGTGGAAATTAAGTTACTTTAGTTTTCAATACATTATTTAAAAAACAAACAAACAAACCTGAAGCTGTAGCCATTCAGTTGCCTACCATTAATTGTCAAACCCCAAATAAGGATACATTATTTAACTTTTATCAAGTGAACATGTTGTGTTATGTTTTATTGCCAGTAAAACAACTCGCAGAATTAGACATTAACTTCAAAACCATTAGGGTGATTCATTTCAACTTTTCCAAGTCCTAGCCATCATCCACCTTATGAAAGGAACAATGAACTGAAAAATTAAAAAATTCTCTAGGAGTACCTGTGATTTAATCAATTTCCACACTAATCGTGGCTTCCAATTCCAGCATTTCCCCTGTTATGTTATCTTTTAGATATGATCTAATAAGACAGATAATAACCAGGGGAGCCTGGGTAGCTCAGTTGGTTAGTGTGTGGTGTTGATAACACCAAAGTTGCAGGTTTGATCCCCATATGGGACAGCAGCTGCTTATTCCTGCATTGAAGGTTGGACTAGATGATCTGCAGGGTCCCTTCCAACTCTCATGATTCTATGATCTATGAAAGCAGGACTTCAGTGTTTTTCCACTGAGCAGTGGTAACATATAAGGCCACTTCAGTATTGGACCACATGCCTGGGAGTCCGGGCTGTGGTGCAAGGCATAGCTGTCAACTTTTCCCTTTTCTTGCGAGGAATCCTATTCGGAATAAGGGAATTTCCCTTTTAAAAAAAGGAAAACGTTGACAGCTATGGTGCAAGGACTTGTGGATGGACTAATCTACAACCACCATCATCCCCAACTAGTCGACAACGGGTTGTCACATCCGCCGTCATGTCAATTCTCCCTCTGTGCTTATAGCAGCTGCGTGGTAGGCAGCCCGGAGGGGGTAGGGAGAGAGAAGACAGCTTGACCAGTTGAATTTCTGCCTGAGACACCACTGTTCAAAGGCACAGGGAGCCCTGCTCTGGGGGCATACAGTTAAGCAGCAAAACAGAAGTCGGCCCGCTGTTGTTGGGGGGAAATCCAGCTCCAATCTCTCGCGTAAGCCGAGGCTTGGCGACGCTTCGGAGAGGAAGGCGGCGGAGGAAGGGCGGGCCCTCCTTTGGCCGCGTGTCTGGAGGTGGAAAGGAGCGACGCCCGACGGGCAACTTTCGCTTCAGTCCTGCGCCGGGAGCAGCTGCAGCCGCTCCGCTCTCTGGTTCGTGGGCCATGGCTCAGCCGGAGAAAGTACTG
Organism: Podarcis tiliguerta; assembly: GCF_965153285.1. NCBI lineage: Eukaryota > Metazoa > Chordata > Lepidosauria > Squamata > Lacertidae > Podarcis > Podarcis tiliguerta. The sequence goes on from NC_139540.1 coordinate 40,928,983, forward strand.
CAGGCCAAGATAGTAATGGCCGGGGACTCCTACGTGGGGAAAAGCTCGATCCTGAGGCGATACACCGAGCTCTGCCCAACCAAGCCGTCTCCGCCCCCTTCCTATATCACCACCGTCGGTGAGTAATCGCTCTTCCGCCTGCAGCTGCCATTCACTTGCCCGCCTCCTCCGCTTTCCTTTCTTATCTGCTCCACGTACCAGTTCTGGCTGCTCCCCACCCGCTGCCTGTGGGTTCGAAAATCAGTTTATTCCCTCTTATAATAAGGCGCGCGCGCGCACACAGTCGTCGCGTTGTAGTTTCATCTATAATGCAGCGTGCAGTCTTCCAACTCACACAGAGTTCTGTCAGAAGCTTCCAAGTCTGCTTGAAGATCTCTGTGAAGCTTGAAAACACTGCGTGGTAAAACTTCGTAGCTATTAATGCAATTCTCAAACCTTTTATTGGCATCACATACAGACAAAGCAAATCAATACAGAATTACTGCCTTCCCAGTGACACAAAACATTTGTCAAATGAAAGAGGTAAAGCAGTCTAACATTACATCTCTAGGTCTCCAGAGAGATCAGACATCTGCAATGTGTTTCGACGACAAAAAAAACAGATAAATATATTTAGCCACTAACTTGGTGAGCTCCTGGTTATTCCCCAATAATAGAAAATGTATGACCTCTAACTCTGGTTTCCATTTGAGGATGCAGAGTTGATCTAGGAACTCCTGGAGGAGATCAACATATAGTTTACATTTAAGAACCATATGTGTAAGAGCTTCCACCTGATGGTCTTCACATGGGCAAATTCTTTCTCCTTCCACCATTCCTGAGAACCTTCCCCATAGGAGGTTTGAAGGATTTGAATTAAACCTGGCCAGTGAAAATGCCTTTCTTTCCTGAGGATTAAGTAAAAATTCAAGATAATGGAGGTTAATTTCATGTGCCCAAGAAAGTTGAAAGTTAAGAGGGGAACATATTTTCTCTGCTGCTGCTGTTAGTTCCTGGCGTTCAGTGTCCCACAACCTAGTTTTTATTATAGCCTTGGCAGATGGTGGGGACAACGATCACAAAAATTCCACTGACAGCCCAAGTTGCTGTACCTTTATGTTAAACTGTTGTAGCCCTGGGGAAAGAAAGGGATCTAGCAAAATTTCACTAAGGAGAGGATCTTTATCTGTTGTGAGGCAGATGTTTAACCAGCATGTAAGAAATCTTGCCCAGGCTATGGGCTCTACCTTGTGTTGACCTCCCTCTAGACACAAGGCTGCATAGGGTACACAACGTGGGACAGCAAAAATCTTAAAAAGGAAAGCTGCCTGCACTCGTTCTACCAGCTGGGTAAACCCTGGCAGCCAGACTGGAATTCCGTAGAGCAACTGAGCTATACCTTTGGCGTTGAAGACCTTGAGGTTAGAGAGGATATGCGAATTACCTCTTGTTATAAAGAAGCGCATTATGGCCTGCCTAGACATCTTACTGGCATTCACCACCATTGCATGGTGCGAGGACCATAGAAGCCTATGATGGAATGTGATTCCCAGGTAGCTGAATTCAAATACCTGCTGGATGGGTTTTCCACCAAATACCCAGCTATAACTTTTGCATGAATTCCCAAAAACCATTGTTTTGCTTTTATCAAAGTTCATGCACAATTTCATTCTGGACAGATAGTCAATACAGGAATTTAACAAACATTTTAGGCCAATTCTTGTCCGTGAAAGCAAAATCACATCATCTGCGTATAGAAGGATGGGAATGCTTGATGCATTGAGTTTTGGGCTGTGGGCATCCACCTGTTTTAGTAAAGAAGCGAGGTTGTTAAGAAAAAGGTTAAAAAGAGAGGGAGCGAGTACACAGCCCTGCTTTACTCCTCTGTTTATAATGACAGGATCTATCATTACAATCCCTGGTGTTGTTCTTATGTGACAGGTGTTCTTTGTGTAAAGCTTTTTGATCAAGTAAAGTAATCTAGGTTCTAGGCCCATTGTCTCCAATTTGGACCATAACAGTCCCCTGTTGACAGCATCAAAAGCAGCCTTGATATCAAGGAAGGCCACATAAAGACATTCTTTATGAAGCCGTGTGTACTTGGTGGCTAAATGAGATAACACCAAACAGTTGTGTAAAGTACTATAGATTTCCCTGGCCTGAACCCTGCCTGCTCTGGACCTATGATGTTATTCCCATCAAGCCAAGTAGTTAGTTTATTTAACAGATGTTTAGCATACAATTTCCTGATGTTTGACAGTAGACTTATTGGCCGATAATTGGATGTCAGCTTTTTGCCACCCTTTTTAAAGATTGGGATAATTATAGATTGCTGCCATGAGTTAGGTATGGTACCAGATCTATCTATCATATGAATAGTTCCGCTAGTATCGGAGCCCACCACTCTGGCTTGGCTTTGATCAGTTCAGATGGAATAGCATCAGGGCTATTAGCATTTACAGTGGCTTCTCAAGTTTGGGTCTGGCACCCACGGACCCTCCTCAAAACCCACCTTTTCTGTGAAGCCCTTGACACAACCATGAGCGTAGCCGGGGGGGGCAGGGGGCAGCTGCCCCTCCCCCATCAAGAAAAACACATCACTAACTGAGGTTCTGCCACCCCCCAACAAAAGTCTGCCCCCCTAACAAAGATCCTGGCTATTCCCATGAGCACAACCCCCATACACATAGCTACTGTAAGCATGTGTAACAGGCTTCATTCAACACACTGGCAGTTACTTCCAAGTAAATACATGCAGAATCATACTGTGAAGCAATCAAGTATTTCCCCTATTTAACTTTGCTTTCCTGTGTTTCCTGTTTCAGTTTTAATAGTCAGGGCCATTTAGAGAAGTGTAACTACTTTGCAGATTGCACCTGGAAACTAGACTCGGTGGAAGTGTGCCTGGGAGTGTGTGTGTGTGTGTGTTTTAAACATTGTGGGAAGTTATAATGTAAGTAGTTTAGCATTACATGCCACTACTTTTGTGAACTAATAATCCACATTATGTATTGTATAGCAACAGAGGACACACTTCATGGATTAAAAGTGTACAATATAAGTACATGAGGTGTACATTGACACACTGGAATCTGCTATATGCATGTATTCCACATGAACATGTGATTGCAAGCTCCCTGAATATTCAAGTGTATAAGGTAAAGGGACCCCTGACCATTAGGTCCAGTAGTGGACGACTCTGGGGTTGCGGCGCTCATCTCGCTTTATTGGCCGAGGGAGCTGGCGTAGAGCTTCCGGGTCATGTGGCCAGCATGACTAAGCCGCTTCTGGCGAACCAGAGCAGCACACGGAAACGGCGTTTACCTTTCCACTGGGGCGGTACCTGTTTATCTACTTGCACTTTGTGCTTTCAAACTTCTAGGTTGGCAGGAGCAGGGACTGAGCAACAGGAGCTCACCCCGTCGCGGGGATTTGAACTGCCAACCTTCTGATCAGCAAGCCCTAGGCTCTGTGGTTTAACCCACAGCACCAACCGTGTCCTATTCAGGTGTATAGTACATGTGAAATAGTGCTTTTGGACTAACATGCCAACAAGCAAGCACAAAAAGTCCTCATGCAGTAGTGCCCTAATATGGGTCACGTCAAATGTTATTTATGTAAAGTACACACCATCACTAATTCAAGTGTTGTGAAATAGTGATGGTCAAATGTTATTTATGTAAAGTACACACCATCACTAATTCAAGTGTTGTGAAATAGTGGTGGTCAAATGTTATTTATGTAAAATACACACCATCACTAATTCAAGTGTTGTGAAATAGTGATGGTGTGTACTTTACATAAATAACATTTGACGTGACCCGTATTAGGGCACTACTGCATGAGGACCTTTTATGCTTGCTTGTTGGCATGTTTGTCCAAAAGCAGAATTGTGGAAAGCTGTACTTGCAAATAACGGTGTGTTGTGGTGCAGGGATATCTGCACCTACATTGTTTCTTCTGTGTGTAGTTTGGCCACCCTGTGGATAGCCTGAAATTATTATCATTCTCTACATGAATAGGTGGAAGGAGCCATTGATCATGGGTGCTCTGTAGCCTGTGGGGATCAAAGGTACTGAATTATTTTAAAATCCACAAAGAAAACTAGCTAACCTCAGGTTTTATTTCTCTAAGATAATACTGAGGTTGCAATGTTTAGCCATAATGTTCATCCCATAAGGAGTGCAGCTGGTTGGGAGAACATCTTCATTTGAAGCAGAAGGCCCCTGGTTCAATTCCTGGCATATCTAGGTAGAGCTAGGAGAGACTCCTGTCTGAATTCCTGGAGACCCTCTGCCAGTCAGCATAGGTAGACCAAGGGTAGTCAACAGGGTGCCCTTCAAATGCTGCTAGACTGCCGCTCTCATCAGTCTTGAGCATTAGTCAAGCTGGCTGGGGCTGATGGGAGACCAACAACATCTGGAAGCTGCCATACCTGTAGAAAAAATACTAAGCTAGATGAACCAATGGTCTGACTCTGCATAAGAGTCTATGTTCTTCCTGGCTTCTTGCATGATTAGTGAACATCTGCAGAGGGAACTTTTGTGTTTTCAGTGGAAGCTCCTTACACATTTGACAGTGCTGATCTCCTGTGCAGCCCCAGCTGTACTGTGTTGGTTCTTACAACTATAGTGCCCGAAGAGGACTTAATTCTATAGACATCTGAGCAATTAATCCTTTCAACTCTCATGTCCAGCTTTGATGTCTGTGGACATTTCGTTGCCCAGGAGAATCAAGATCAGATTAAGCCAAGGACTGAAATGCTTGCACTGTGTGTCTGTGATTAACTTGAGGAATTATTATTCTGATTGGCACGTACAAAAAAAAAAAAATTGTGTGTGTGTTCAGCTACTTGAATTATTTTTAAAAGGATGGATTACAGTGGAAGATTCCCAGGGCTTATCATCTTTCCTTAGGCCTTTCTGTGAGGATGACCTCAAACAGCCAATCCCGTTGGGTTGGTGAAGAAATCTCTTTGAAAGGAGGGAAGCAATATTACCCATTGCATGTTGCATCCTGTTGTTCTACTTCTAATAGTAGAAATATTTATTTATGTTCCTTTTAGAAATATTGTGGGCAATAACTTGTAATACAACAGTGTGCTGGGAAACAGGTTCCTCATGCCAATGTCCATTGCTGCCCTTGCTGTTCATGTTTTGTTTTCTCTCAGCAGTCTGGGGCCTTCAAATCACAAGGAGTGTTTCCCTTCCTTCTGGTGTGATCTTCTTAATATACTATTTATACATCTTGTTTATTAATAATAATTCACTGCCATCAGTGTAATGGCATTTGGCAGATTTCCTTCCCCCAAGTCCCTTCCCCCAAGGACCTTACTGTCTAAATTTTGATAGCAACAACTGAGAAAGGGAAAACAAAGAGTAACAATGGATGTATATGAACAAATGCTTTTAAGCATGGTTACAACTGAGCATGGCTAAGTCTTTACTGTTACAGCCATAATGTATATTTTAATAGACTCAGATAAGTGTAGTATTGTAGAGTTGGAAGAGATCCACAAGGGTCATCTAGTCCAACACCCTGCAATGCAGGAATCACACCTAAAACTGATGGTGGTTTTAGCTAAGGGCTACAATCCAACAGGTTTGGTGATACTTAAGATTATTGAATTAACTAAATTAAGTTCAACTGATTCTGTCCTGGGTTGTGGTCATGACTTTTAAAAAAAGTAAATGTGTTTTTCATATTGGGAATCACTCTCATTCCCCTCTTATTTTTAAGTGGCGTATGAATGTGTAAATGCAACAGGTACTGGGTATTTACATTAAAATTATACCGAAAAATCCTCTTGTATACTGAATAGTACCTTGGGCATCCTGGAGTCCCACTGATTTCCATTTGATTTGTCAAACTGAATAAAAATGTCAGAATCTTTATGAGAGGTAGATGAGTTAAGGCTAGATTCCGTCAATCTAGTGTAAATATGCTAACGAAGCTCTGCTCTTTATAGTCAACCCCATCTGGAAGTTTACAGTTTAAAGCAGCTGCCATCAGACCATTGATTCTGAGAAGGAAAGTGTCCTCTTCCTCTGGGAGCAAGGGAAGAATGAATAGGCCCATCCTCTGTGAAAAAGGGTAATCAGAAAGAATTGGCAGTCAGTTCTGTGATGGGAGAAAGAACAGGACATGTATTGAAACCAGGCTGTGCCACTGTAATGCTATTAAACAACTCTGTGTAACCACAGTGAAGAAACGCAGAAGCAAATGGTGTTCTAATTCATACTGGAGAATGAAATGGGTTTTTTGCTGCGTGGACTGAGATAGTCTTCTCATGCATGAATACGTGTTGGGTTCAGAACGGGAGGAACTATAACTTGGCTGAGTCATAGAAAATGACTGGTCGCTTCACGCAGGCAACTTTGGGTCAGTGTTTTTCAGCCGGGTGGTTTTTCACCACTATCCAGATGATTGGATCATAGAATTGTAGAGTTGGAAGGGACCGCAAGGGTCATTTAGTCCAACACCCGGCAATGCTGGAATATTTTGCCCAATGTGGGGCTCGAACACACAGCCCTGAGATTAAGAGCCTCATCCTCTATCAGCCAAGCTGTCATCTGAAGCAGTTGTCTCAAGTACAGATCACAAATTATACATGCTGCTGGTTGACTCATATTAGGAAGGTTTGCAGCAGTAGACAAAATGGCGGTTTGTATGCAAACTTTGCTGTTCAAACAATCCTTTCGCTATGAGCACAGTGCAATCTGGCATGTAGAATCGTCATGCAAATTGACCAACTGGGTTGATTTGTATATCTTCTTATTTGAATTCACATTCCGTTTGTGCCATTTTCCTGGGGGACCAGATTGGATATTAGGGGTTCCTTATAGAAACCAAGAAGCAGTATCTAGTTCTCCCGCCATGTGCACAAGTCCTGATATACCACACCATATCAACATTCTGTTAATTTTAGGATTATTAATAGGAGAGCAACAGAAACATCAATGTTTCAGCTGAAGAAACTGCAATTGAAGGTGGCAGGGGTTTTTTTTATCTCCTGATTTAAAGGCCTTCCTGATATCTTTGCCCAATCAATGTTCCCCAGAAACTGTTGGTTTTGAGAAAGACAGTTTTAATGTAATGGGAAAATAATAAATTGGGGGGGGGGAGGGAATATATGTTGAGTACTGTGAGACTTCAGCAGAAGATGAACAATCAATTAGAGAACAATTCTAGAAAAGGTTGCCAGATTATATTACATTTCTCAAATTTATTATTCCTGTAATACATGATTCATTCTTTAATGTACAGGTCTAAAAGGTCTTCAACCCAATTTTCAGTTTGAAGTGCAGAACATGATTTCTAGAACTATAAAACAACACTCCTGCAGCAAAGTGATGCTATGGGTGTCCTAAAATGTGATTAAATGAGAATTCCATCTTTAGGAACAAAACTAAATTATATCTGGTCATGAAATATTTTCAAGAAGACTTGATAACATATGTCATGGGCTGGCTAGGCATGGAGAAATGGTGGGAGACACCAGCTGGGGAACCCCCAAGGGAAGAAGGCTCAGAGCCCAGGGATTGGTGGTAGGGTGACACAGAGTGGTCAGAGGGAGCAGACTGGGAGGAGAATATGTTGGAAGCTGAAGAGGTAACAGGGTTTAGTGAGCAGGGAGACTCTACGGCACAGAAAAGTACAGAATTGGAGTCAGAAGCTAAAGCAAGAGAGGAGGGAGGCCAAGAGGCAGAGATGAGTCAAGCTGGTGAAGAAGCCAGGGAGCTTCTCCCTCCTGCTGCGACGCATTACTTTGCATCTCTTTATATGAGCAAAATATAGTCTTGGTCATAGCAACTCAAGTCATCTCATGGGGAAAATCTGAAGTTTCAGAGGGAATTAATGTTTCTGTGGCTGAAATCCATTGATTTTGGTTCATGTGTTACACTAGTAAACAATATAAAAAGGGAAAGCAGCAAATGAAGCAGGGTGATGAAAAGTACCTTTTAAATCAGGAGTGGAGAACCTGTGGCCCTCTGGGTGTTAGACTACAACTCCCATCAGCCAGCATGGCCAATGATTATGGATGATGGGAGTTGTAGTCCAACAACATCCTGAAGGCCAGAGGTTTCCTATCCTTGTTTTAAATCTACAGCAAAAAAAAAGTCAGAAGATACTACTGATGGAATACTTGTAAGACCAAATATCTGTCATGTTTATCTATAGCGAATTTCACATTACCAAGATGAGTACCAATAACATAGTTTTGTTCCACATTAATACTAGTGAAATGCCTATTTGGATGGGTAAGTGGAGGAGCATCTGTAAAGCCCAGGACCACTGCAAGGGCAGTGCCACCCCCAAAGGGAGGCAGTGCCACTCCTAGAGGTCCCTGGTAGCTGAGCACCTGTTGATGCTTCTTTCTTTCTCTGCTCAAGCTTAACCACTGCTCAGGCTGCTTTTACTTGTGAAGCACCATAGATGCCCTGCTGCTCTTGACATGCTGTGGTGGAAGCTGCTCTGCTGGATTCTTATGGAGAAAGAAAAATATATCCACCCATGCAGTCCAACCAGGGAATGGAGGCTCAGCCCCACCTAGGTCATTCTGAGTGGTGGAGACTATCACCTTCTGTCAGCATGGCGACTAGAATAACAAGCCAGGGGAAGGATGGACCTGGAATTGAGCAAAAGGTGGAAGTAATCCTACAGGAGCCTTCCCCGACCTGGTGCCCTCTAGATATTTCGGAATACAGCTCCCATCAGCCCCAGCCAGCACAGTTGTGGCAGGGGAAGGCTATCCTAGGCTACTGGGTCGATTCCACCCCTCTGCTTTGCATGGCTCCATTCTTCTCATTTGCCCAGTCCTACCCTTTTTCCTGGTTTTGCTGGAGCGTGGCCAAGAGATTGTTTCTAAGAAACTGTATAATAAATATAATAAAATGAGTTCATTTGGATTTGAAATGAAGGGGCACAAACAAGCAGCATTTTCATTAAACAGGACTGTAACGGTTATAACCAAGAAAGCATTTCAATGTTATAGTAGATAAAAATCAGGATATTTCGTACTCTAAAGTAATCATATTGGCAATATCATCCAGAGCTAATTCTTTAAGGTTTTAGATACAGCAGCTTTGTGCATGCCTTGGACTGAGCAAGGCTTTTCAGCTAGGCTTGATGTTTAAAAGCCCTATTATGTGACTAGCTTTAAAATCCTCTTTTGCAAATTGTTTTCCAGCTAAGGCACAGCTAAGACTGGGTGTGCGCGGGTGAAAATCTGCAGATTGCTTGTGCATTGCCGTGTAGCCAATGTAAAAGCAATCTGCATCACGTACATCTGTTGTATGTCAGTTACATAGCAATGCACAACCAAACTGCAGAATCTACACTATAGACTGGAACACTTGCTGATGTGATTGCTGTGCTCACATCAGCATGGTGTCAGGATCAGTGTTAGTGCAGGGTCGTCCCATGTGATGCTATCTGTGATTTTAAAAGTATAATGCACTTGCTGACTTTTCACACACACCCCCCCCTTTCTGCCAGGAAGGGGAGAGTGACAGAGTTTTTTTGAAATTGGTTGGAACCCAAGCTGTGATTCCTTTATTGAGGAAGCATTGTCGAGTCTATGGCTAGTGCATTTAATTCCCTATCTCCATATGGATAGAAGTAATGGCCACAACTTCTTGTAGCCTTAGCTGGCTATTACATTTTGCTTGCTGGGAAATACTGGGTATAGCTATAGTGGCTGCCAGTTGCCACTGCCATTTGCCGAATGTGATTGCTACCTCCCCCAGATGAACAGGCAAGAGTCAAAATATATCTATACTAGGAATTCTGTGCACCTGGGCTGGTAAACTCTGATTTCCTCTAGGCATAAATCTTACAGTATCTTGCAGACAAATGGGGCATGTTGCAATTGTGCAACCTTTGTGAATACAACCAATATCCATAACAAGAGCTCAGATCCAACTCAAAAGGTGTATCTTTGGAAGAAGGCAGATCAGTTCTCTAAAGAGCACATATTTCCAGTTCTTTCCACTCCCAGTTCCTATTCCCATGTCCCCCTCCCACCCCCAGTGTGTAGTTGGGAAGTCGTTGATCTGGGTGAAATAAGAATCCCCTCTCTTTTGCCCTGGTGCAAAGGACTACAGAGTGATGAAGATACAATGTAGTAAAATGTCATTTCTCAGTACTTACAGCGCTTTTCCCCCTCATAGTTTGGGCATTTCAGGTCCTGCTCACAACCCCAGAATTATAGTTGCAAGTTGGTAGTTTGCTGGCGTTATTGGGAGGGTTGCAACTGTGGATAGTAGCATTTAGTTGTTCAAGATTTGCTTTTCTTAAAAAATAAAAAAAATGCATTCACAGTAAATTTTCATTGAAAGCACTTTATTCAGCACTTAAACTCTCAGGGATGGTTGCCCTTCTTCCTCTTCAATTATGCAGTTTTTGTGAATTATAAGCAGCTATAGTTTTCTAATTAAACTTATACGGATCATAAGGCAGACTCATCACATTGAGAATAGCAGACTATAAAGAATAACTGTTTTTGTTTAAACAATGGCACCTCATTGAACACCAGGGGAAAAGTTTATGGGGGGGAAAAGATTTGCATGTCCAAGTGAACATGGAGATGCCTAACCAAATAAGTTCTGAAATAGTTCCATGACATATTTCCTTGCAGTGGATTTCCTTGTAGTGCTTTCAAATACTGTGTACAAGTTACTCACAGAGATCTCAGAGTGCTTCGGAAACAAAACTTAACTTTTAAAGTGGTGGGAAAAGATCCTAAAGAAAACTCCTTTAAAAGTAAGACTCTTTTTTTACCTCTTGCTAAAATATAAAAATGTTCAAATAAATATCATTCATTTCACTTCATCATAGGATTCAAAGTAGCTTTACTTCAACTTGTTTTCTGCTTCATATGTCATAATTAAGGACTAAAGGGAATATTCTTTCCATTTGCATCGCTGCAAAATGTTTAACTGGTTTTGTTTTTCTACAGTTGTCAGATGATTTCACCTTTTCTCTTTCTTTTTTGTATCCAAATGACTCCTTTCTTAAGATTGACATGTTTGATAAACAATCGGTACCTGTCAGGGTAGCCAATAGCTTACCACTGAGAAATTGCAAAACTATACATTGTACAGTGGTACCTCAGGTTACAGACGCTTCAGGTTACATACGCTTCAGGTTACAGACTCCGCTAATCCAGAAATAGTACCTCTGGTTAAGAACTTTGCTTCAGGATGAGAACAGAAATCATGCTCCAGCGGCGCGGCGGCAGTGGGAGGCCCCATTAGCTAAAGTGGTACCTCAGGTTAAGAATAGTTTCAGGATAAGAATGGACCTCCAGAACGAATTAAGTCCTTAACCCGAGGTACCACTGTATTGCTATGTGCATGTTGCTTATTGATTTTAGAGTTAAAATCCCAAGGTCTTCTTCAGTGTCCGTTAGCCCTCAGCTGCCTGGTCTTTGTGTAAAACACGAAGAGGAGGATGTGTGTCTCTCCAAGTAGGGCTCCCAGATTCCAGGACTTCCATGCATCACCAGCACTCTGTTTCTACTGAAAGCCTGGTTGATGGAGCTCAGCACATTGAGGGTGCCATCTGGGCTTCAGAACCAGGTGACTGAGTGCTCAGCTGATTTCAAGGGCAAATCAGTGCCCACTCGGATCAAGGAAACCCTTGCCTCAAGGCTTGCTCCTCAGTACGTCTCACTGAGGAAATGGCCTTGGTTTCTGCTCTCTTTCCACAGTTGTTCCATTGGATTTGATCCCTGCCTCATCTTGACTATATACACTTGCCTTTGGCCCTCTCAGCTCCTGCTTGGCACCTTGACTCCTGGCTGCTTTGGAACAGTCACCTGATTCTGGCTCAAGTAGATTGACAGCCAGCTCACCCATCCACCTCATTCATGGAGCCTGACAACCTGCAGCCCAGCCCATTCAGTGGTCTGTCACTTAAGATTTGTAAACTCTCTGCAGACAGAGATGTTCTGACACCCTCCAACACTTCATTTCTTTTGTGCTACCAGAATATATCAACCGGTGGGATCAAGCAAAAGACTTCTGCATTCCCTTCTTCAGCTTTTGACCTCTGTCTGTCTTATTTGAGGAAGTTCCAGTGTTACTCAAGAAAGTTGTTTTTTCCTCCCTTTCTTCAATCTGTAAGACAGATTTGTTGTAGGCCCACTTATACCGAACAGATAGCACAACCTGAAAATTCTGTATTCCACAGAAACCTTTAGTGTACTCGTACCCACTTCAGCTGAGAACCAATTGCATCAACAGTGTGTTCATGATACAATGAATGATTATAAAATCCTGAAAAGATTTATTAGAATTGGGTTTGGATTGTTGTGTCCCATGCTTGTGATACTTTGAAGAAGCTAGGATGAAAATGCAGGCAAAAACAATATGATCAAACAGGATTTGTCTGGCTAGTAATTAAGCCTACTTTTGTTATCATGGTCATATAATACTATGGCTTAATTTTATCAGCAGTGCGGTGGGCTTTGGCCCTGCATTTCTCATCCCCCTCCCCACAGCCTTGTCCATTTGTGAAATTTGTTTGAAATTTTATATAAAGCTATGAATAACTCATGCATGCAATACTTATTGACTTCTGTTTTTCACTAACATTCATTGACCTTTTAGGTCAATAAATGTAAAGTTGATTTAAGAAGTCAATATGCCTTATTTTAATTTAGATTAAATTTTCATCTGATTCAGCACTCTCTAGTTCTCTTTTTATAAATAAAATGCTCATGTCAATTTATTATTAAAATTTATGTCAAATATAAAATGTTTTCATGTAGGACTGGAAATCCCCAGCTGAGTTATTATTTTTAAGCATTTCCAGCTCAGTGTTTTGAAAGTGACCTTCCTGTGCTCAACTACATATCATGCCCCTTTCCAGTGCCTTTCCAGTTATTGTACAGAAGGTATACAGACATAAAATTGTATTGCAAGCTCTATGTGAAAAGAGAAATTTCCCTCTCTTAAATGTTGTTTATAGATGTGGGCATATAAGTGAATTTGGCTAAAGTAATGATCCTTCTAGATTTTCATTTTACGAAATAAATCCAATAAATTAGGTTTTTTACACTTCTTTTACACTGAAGCTTTAGTGAGATTTCATCAACCCTTAGGCTTGAACTAAATAATACTTAAAAAAAAGAAAGAATACAGAACAATCTTTTAAATTCTGTAGCAGTTTGCTTCAGATAGTTGCAAAGTCTCTTCCATATAGGGAGAGGTAAGAGTTCTTTCTAGACTCTAATAAGGAAGCACAGCTATGGGAATTTCCCTTTTACTGAGTACTTTGGTGAGGTCCGAACTGATATATAGATGATGGATTTTTTTTACACCCTTTGACACTTCTATTATTCCTTTGATTTGTTCTCCTTTCATATTTATAGATACAATAATAGTTTCCCCCTTGTTTCTTTTAGGCATTGATTTTGAAGTAAAAACCATTTCAGTAAATGATACAGCAATGAAACTACAGATATGGTGAGTTTTTATTTATTTAGAAAAATGTACAGATCATTCATTCAGAAAAAAATCTCTAAGTGGTGTACATAATAAATAACTGATAAATTCCAAACTTTAGAATAATTAGTATATCAAAATTAGTAATCTGCTCTTGGTATTCTAAGGTGTGTATTCATATTTTTTTCAGTACAAGTAGTTTTCTTCTTTGGGTTCAGTAACAAAAACAGAGTTTATATTTTATTACTTTCAAACCTATTCAATGGGAAAAATACTTGGGGGCCTTTCCGTTGTTTTACTATAACTCCCATCTTCCCTGTTCATTGGCTATGCTGTTTGAGGATGATGGGATTTGAACATATGAGAGACCACAAGTTTACCATCCCTGCTATAGGAAGAAATGTGTGTGAATGGATAATGGCCACACAGCTGCTTGGGTTCATGTTGTAAAGGTTTGCTAGCTACTCTACTCATAGAACCCAATATAATAAAAGACCAGACAATGTTCTTGCTGTTGTCAGTCTACTAACACTGTGTGTGAGAGAGGGAGGGAGGTGTAGGCTGTGAGATTGGGCAGCCTTTGAATACACACCCTTTGTGAATTCTGAGAGATTCCTGACATCCCAATTTTACAAATCCACCTAGCAGCAACTGGCAGACAGAGTAGTTTGTGCTAATGTGGTTATAAGCAAAGCAGGTGGTGGAAAAGGTTTGTCTTGCAATACTGCCTGTTTGCAACATTGTGTATAACTAAGAAAACCAGTTACATCTTGTTTCCTGTATGATTTTGCCAATGTAACTGAGTCACACATAGCTGGGCAAACCTCAACCAATCTGATCCTAGTACAGTGGTACCTCTGGTTAAGTACTTAATTCGTTCCGGAGGTCTGCTCTTAACCTGAAACTGTTCTTAACCTGAAGCACCACTTTAGCTAATGGGGCCTCCTGCTGCCACCGGAGCACGATTTCTGTTCTCATTCTGAAGCAAAGTTCTTAACCTCAAGCACTATTTCTGGGTTAGCAGAGTCTGTAACCTGAAGCATATGTAACCTGAAGTACCACTGTACAGTCGTACCTTGGAAGTTGAACAGAATCCGTTCCAGAAGTCCGTTCAACTTCCAAAACCAAATCGCTGCTTCTGATTGGCTGCAGGAAGCTCCTGCAGCCAATCAGAAGCCGTGGAAGCCCTGTCGAATGTTCAGCTTCCAAAAGAACATTCACAAACTAGAACAGACACTTCCGGGTTTTCAGGAGCCAAAACATCCAAGTTCCAGGGCCTTCGAGATCCAAGGTATGACTGTATACTTTTTCCAGAAATGTGTTTGGTGCTATAGAACTCATAACTCCACAGCCTATCATCAGGTAGTGCAGCCATTTTGTGCCTAATCATGTGTACAGTGGTACCTTGGGATAAGTACTTAATTCGTTCCAGAGGTCCGTTCTTAACCTGAAACTGTTCTTAACCTGAAGCACCACTTTAGCTAATGGGGCCTCCTGCTGCCGCCATGCCGCCGGAGCACGATTTCTGTTCTCATCCTGAAGCAAAGTACTTAACCCAAGGTACTATTTCTGGGTTAGCGGAGTCTGTAACCTGAAGCGTATGTAACCTGAAGCGTATGTAACCCGAGGTACCACTGTATATTTTGGGTGTATTATTCACTCAGTCCAACTGTTCCATTCCTTCATAAGTACAACACTGAGATTTAAAGCCAGGGTTATTTGCATCCATAGTATTTTGACTAAAATCTGATCTGGAGTGAATCTTTACTGCAGAAGTACTCAAGTGGTATGCCAGGCAGGTTTTTATTTGTATGCGCAGCTTCTGCCCCCCGCCCCCCCCTGTTTACAGAAAGCTGCAATTAATGATTTAGGACTGTTTGTTCACAATCTTACAATGTAAGCAGTACCAAATGATTCCTTACAATGTATTATAGGGACACTGCCGGTCAGGAGCGATTCCATACATTTACTACTAGTTTCTTCCGTGGAGCACATGGATTCGTTCTTGTCTATGATATCACAAGTACAGAAAGCTTTCAAGGAATTTCACACTGGATGAAAGATATAAATGAGGTACGTTTATACCATTCTGCCTTTGCTCTCAATATACAGTGATCTTTGACATGTTCATAGAAGCTAGGGACAGACACTCAAATGCACCCAGGACAGAGTGCCTTTTTTTAAAACTGCTGCTATTTAGATGGGGAATCCACTGTATATCCCATGATCTATCACTGTTTCTGTCTTCCTGTTTTCTTGTGTAAAGTGTTGCATCATGGTAAAGAGAGGTAAGTATCCGCATGATTTGTCTGGACCACAGTCTTGCTCTCTATTCTCTTGGTTCACAACTGATCCATTCCACCTGTGCATTTAGACCTCTTGCTCATTTCATCTGCCAGTGTGTTAAAACCCTGGACACATCATCATGTTGTTACCCAACTATTTCCCAAGGTCGCCCCAAATTTCTGGTTTTGCTTTTGAACATGGGGTGGTAGAGCTGGTGGCAAGGACATGCATGTGTGCCCACAAACACCTTAACATTGGTTGGGATGGGTTTGAGCACATGGATGAACTACAGATTTAGTATTTGTTAAAAAAATTGTATACAATCCTGAATCTGTCGTTCTGGATGGAGAAAGCCCATGTTCAAAGGAAATATGCAAAGATTAATTCCTGGAGAGCAAGGGACAAAAATAAATTAATTATAAGAATATTGCCTTTGGCATATAGTAAAAGATGAATGTGTGCTCTGTATTACAGCAAATCAACAAAAATATATATTAAGTCTTAAACAGTCAGACTTCCACTCCTATTCTGCAGTATTCAGTATTCTCATGCCTCTCTATATCAAATTGTAGGATTATTATAATTATTAATTATTATTATTACATTTATTGGCCACTTTTTGCCATGGTAACTCAAAGCGATTTACAATATATAAACAAACAAACATATACATTCTTACCGGCATAAAACGGAAAACAAATAAAAATCTAAAATACAATACTGTCCTTAAAAGGCAAGATTAAAACATCCTACCATTCAAAGGAATTCTAAGTTTGAAAGTCTTGCTGGAGACTATTAATTCTCATTGTCATCCTATGCCTTACACAGGGTACAACTTAACTGTGTTAAGGGGCAAAGTTCTATTTTCTTAATAGTAAATGGGAATAGTGGAAAGGTAAGAAAAAAGAATCAAGGACCAGAAGGACTATTCTATGCCCATATGCTCCAGTATCTTGTTTCCAACAAGCTGCCATCATGCACCCTGTGGCAGTGAATTCAGCTAATGAGCCCCACCAGCAAAAGCCCATGCAAGGATTTCTTCTAGCACAATGGGGCTCCCTTGGCATCTCCTCCCTCTGTGCCACCACAGATTGGCTGTGGGAGAGGGGTCAGGAGAACTCACTGAACAGTATGGCATGGAAGGAGAGGGCAGATTGCTCCATCAGGCAAACAGAAATGGTTGCACCGATGGACTGACCTGCTTAGTGCCGTGTTGAATTCCTCCCAAAATATTTATGTGTAGTCTTATCTCATCCATGTAACGGATAGGATTATGCTGTTATGCGATTTCTACATGTGTCCTGTTCCTGTGTTGTATTGGTGCTGATGTGCTGTGTGGATAGGTTTTTTTGAGATTTGTTGTAAGATCTTAAACCACGACTTCATCGCATAGGATATTTGGAGGGATTCATTGCTGAGTAAAACAAGAAGCGTCTGGCCAAATCCTAAGCTGTTCAGCCATACAACTCCTTCAGCTGCCTGTGAGTCAGTAATTTTTGTCCCACCATACATATGATTCCACAGAGCCCTTAAGGCAGCTTCCAATAAATTTCATTTAAAATGTAATAGAAAAGGAGAAAAACATGTTTAGAACACAGACAAGCAAACTATCTTAAAAGATCATCACACTTTAGGTTGTAAACTATTTCGGGTGGGGACCTATTCTGATGTACTCGATAAAGTGGCATACACACTGATGTTGCTACACACCTAGATAACGATAACAACTATGAATTGTCTGTAGGAAGAGCCATTTCTCAGGTTAAAGTGTGATATTAAAAAATCAGCCACTGCTTTGCTTTGTTTGCTAAAAAAAAGAGTCTTCATATCTCTTTTAAAACTTAAGAGAGATAGCAGGACAAGCTTTGCTGGTTCAGGAGTTCTATCGTGGGGGTGTCATTAGTGAAAAGGCCTTCCAATCAGGCAAGGAGGCATTGGGAACCAGCCCCCTTTTAATGATTTTGGTGTACAGTCGTACCTTGGATCTCAAACGCCTTGGCTCCCGAACAAATCGACTCCCGAACAATCGAAACCTGGAAGTGAGTGTTCCGGTTTTTTAACATTCTTTTGAAGCCAAACGTCTGATGGGGCTTCCGCAGCTTCTGACTGGCTGCAGGAAGCCGCGCTTTGGTTTTCAAACATTTTGGAAGGCGAACGGACTTCTGGAATGAATTCCGTTTAACTTCCAAGGTACGACTGTACTTCACAGAAGTGCACTCCCAGGTAACCTGGACCTAATCTGTTAAGGACTTTAAAGGTTGCAATATTTGCATAATGCATCAGGGTTAAGCTAAACGTTACACTTAATGCTTAGCATGTGGGGAGGTAAGGATTATTTCTGCCCTCCCCAGCAGTGACCCCTCCTAAAAATCTCCACCACATGGCTGCAAGGCTTGGTTTAAAAAGTTCCTCTTGGGAACTTTTCCCCTAAGTATCATAAAGCTGACTGAGTGGGATTTGACCTCGTTTTGAATATGTTGGCCTTGTTTTGAATAGTTGATCTGCTTGCACTGCAAGTACTAATAATGTGCAGAGAATTTCTGCATCTTTTAGTTTAGCTAAAGGGTGGCTAAACAGTGGCCCTTCAAACATTGTTGCATTCCAATCATCTCTGACCAATAGTCATGCTGACTGGGTCTTATGTGAGTTGGAGTCCAAGAACAAAATGTTAGCCACCCATGGAATAATAAATAATAATAATAATAATAATAATAATAATAATAATAATAATAATAATAATACCTCGCCCATCTGACTGGGTTGCCCCAGCCACCCTGGGCAGTCTAGAATCATCCTAATGCTTTATATACTTTATTTTGAATATCATTAATCCAATAGTTGTCGATGCCTCTGTGTCACAACCAACGCCTTTGTAGATCTGTCAGAATTAACCAGCAAGTACGATATTAAAGAATAATGTAAATGTTTGCATGCCAATTATGCTAATAATGTGCAAGGTTTGCAGATTCTGTTGTGGGGAAACATTACTTTTCAAGACAGGTCAAGATATACTGGGACTTTAATATTTAAATCATTCCTACCTTTCAAATGAAGGACAGCTTAATACTCTGAGCTTATAATGCTGATCGCAGCAAGTTTCAAGACAATCAGCATGTTTATTACAGGAAAATTGCTTCAAAATACAAGTTTGCTTTACAAATTTCTCATATGAGGGTGCAAGATTGATATAGCCCTTTCTCTCTCACAGGTGCTCAATGAAAAAATATGAGCACCTGTGAGAGAGAAAGGGCTATATCAATCTTGCACCCTCATATGAGAAATTTGTAAAGCAAACTTGTATTTTGCAAACTTGTAATCAGTTTTAGAACATCGTTCAGCATGCTCATGGTATAAAGTGGCTTTGAAGTCAAATATTAATTTATAAAGATGAAGGAGGTGGCCATTTTATGACACACAAAGGTATTCTCATAAGTTTGTGGGGCAGAAACTGGGGAGAGAAGAAAGCGTCTCCCCCAACCAGCCCTCCTTGTTCCCGAGGAGTCCTACCCGCACCGCTGCCTGGGAGCTGCAGCTGGGGAGAGGCAGGTCCTCTGTGTAAAGACTGCGTGAATTTGCTCACGCTTTTCAGTACCCCACAAATCTGAATACTCAGCTAAATATTTAACATGCAGCCTTACTGCAAAGGCCACCCTACAAGTGATGCTTTAAAGTGCTTTTTGCATTTAACATACATATTTTTAAAAATGCAAGTACCATCAGATGGGGGAGGGCTTATAATTAGCAGGAGTATAACAGACAGGGAGAATGAATTTAACTCAAGAGGGGGGAAGATTCCTCTTGATGCTGTCTGTTTGCATTGGTACCCTTTTGGGGTTTCCTCTCAATGCAAATAGCACTTTCAGAAGCAGGGATTTCTTGCACCCTTCCTGCAGTGCCTGATTCACCCTATGTCCAGCCAATGCTCTTTGCATTATTTTTATTTTTATTTTTGCAACCTGCATGTTAACATCGCAGCTTGTTGTGCCCTTAATACCAGCTTTTGGGCTGATCAGGTACAACATGTCCCTTGCACTGAACCTCTATGCATAATCTATTACTTTTGTGTACTGGTGTTCATGTTATTAAACTGCTCCTCCTTGTGGCCAAAGATCATATAGAATCCAGATGATGAGCTGACTGTTGTTAATCTTCAGAGCTGTAAAATCAGTCTCAATTTTTCCCTTATTGAAGGATCTTCTTGTCCTTGGCTTAAGGGATGACCATAGGAAGCTAATGTAAGTAACTGGTCCTAGATTTCTTAAACTAATTGAAATATACTCGGAGTCCCTCAGTGATTTCCTGCTCTTTATTGCAGCTTGTAAAACAGTGATTGAATTTCCCCCCAAACCTCAGGCCTTTATATACACTATTTACACAATGAGTCTCATCTAATTGGCTGATTCTGCTTCCCTCCTGGAGCCTGATTGGTCTTCTCCTGCAAGCCAATCAGTTGTTGCATTCTAGGATCCTACCTGCCTATTGTTCTAGAATCCAAGCTTAGTACATAACACTAATGTTAATAATTTGAATTTTGCAAAACTCTATAAGAGAAGCTACTCACTATTTTAAGATTTCGGTTGAAGCAACATGTATAATTGCATTTTTCGGGGGTGGGTGGGAATGATTTGTTTATCGTTGCCCTTCTTTGCCTTTTTGTGATTTAAAAAAATGAATTTGGAAGAACAGCTCAGGCAACAAGATACATAACTTTCACAATGCAGGAAAAAGGAAGCACACTTTCATTTTGTTTAAGTACTACTTTTTTCTATCTCTTCAAATGTGGAACGCTTAAATCAAATGTTATTAGGAAGCATGCTACTTCTCTCATTAAATAATAAAAAGGTAAACTACTCTATTTATTATATGCAGTTTTAGGAACTTAGAATATAATTTTATATAGAAGAATCAATGATCTTAATGAGTAAAGCTCCAGTACCTATTGAAACAACCATCATTTTCTTCTATTAATCCAGGTCAGATTGATTCATTATTTTCAGCTTGTGCTTTGCACCCTTGCAATGAGCTTACTTCATTTGAAAGACTACATTATCCTGAACATCAGCTGCAGTTATGAAATGAGATTAGTTGAGTGGATTAAAAAGATGAAACAGTAACCTTAATAATTTTGCCTGCTGCTGTACTGCTGAAATGAAGCAACATAGTTGTGAGTCGGCATAACTCTACTGACGTTTCATGAATAAAAACCATGTTCCTTCATGCCTTTTCAGATGTTTACATCAACACAGTGGGGTGGGACTTTGTTCTCCCCTTATAATTCATAAACACAAGGCTGATGTTTTGTGCAAAGTGACTTTTGTAGCTTCACTGAAGCCAAACAAGTCACTTCAACTTGACACACTCAATTCAGTGAATTCTCCCATTTCCCTGTCAAGAATTAGAACAAGTTTTGATGTCCGTGTTAAATATCTGGATATTTGTCCTCTTGCAACAGAAGAAGACCACTGGTTCCAATAAGCCATTTAATTGGTTGGCTCCAGAGGCGATTTGCACAAGCAGAAACGTTGGCTTGCCCAAGAGGTGTGTGTATGTCGTTTCCTCACTCTGTCAGCAGCCCACTGTGCCACATCCCACACAGTCAGGATTGACTTTTTGGAAGGCTCTGGCAACTGCAGTTCAGAGGACGGAGTGGGAAAGCCCTGTTCCTTGAACATAACATCATTCACGGTTCTCTGTATCCAGCCCATTAAGTATCACTAACTTTACAATACACATACATTTGTAAATGCCAGGTTCTGTTTCAGAACATGTTTCTTCTAATTTAGATATTCATAGATGCCATCAATTGCCTTGAAGTAAGAGAGCTATCCATTATATGCCCACATTGTATGCTTCAGTCACAGGGATTATTTTACCCTCTGTTCTTGAGGAAATTATTGCTGCGGTTCATGTATGTCTTGACCTAGGATCTGTGAGCTGTCAGAAAGCAGTAGAAGTAAATCTAACTCAAGGAGACACCAAGTTGAAAGTCAAAAATAACAATAACATTGTGAACACTTTACTAGAGATAGGATAGTTTCCACCAGTAGGAGCTAGGGACTTTCTTGAAACAGAAACGTAAAGATTTGTGCCCAGTCCTGTGCATGGGACTTACTTCATAGCATATGTACATAGGATTGTGGCCTTGCTTATTGCTGGATAGGAGTAGTGGCTTCTCTTCTAACGTTGATTTCTATGTGCATTGCTTTGCACATAGGCCTTTAGGGGTACACCCTGGGCAAAAGCAAGTAAGCATGTGCTATGATATACCACCCTCTTTCAAGGAAGATATTCTAAACCGGGTGGGCAGGTGATTCAGAGTAGATCTTGTGATTTGGGAAGCCCTATGGGAGCTTGTATGAGTACTTGTTGAACCAAGAACTCAGCATGTAGTAAACTTGGTTGTGGAGGATCTATCTGTCTGTCTGTCTGTCTATCTATCTATCATCTATCATCTATCTATCTTTCAGCTTGTGCCTCTGATATCATTGTATTGGCATTCACTAAGAAGTAAGTAGTTTCCTTAGCTCAAAGAAATATAGAAGGGGGCAGGAAGGCCTGAATAATATAGAACAGTGCCTTGTGGCAGTCACATTATTTGTTCATCTAGTCCAGGTGTCTCTGGTACATGATCCTTCTAGCTGGAGGTGGCAGGGATTGAACCTAGGAACGTCTGACAACAAAGCAAGTACAATACTATCACTGAGCTATAAGCTCTCCATAGGAATAAGTCAAATGAGATAGCTGGGCTTGAGAATGCACCTCAACCCCCGGGAGAAGAACAAGTTGTATACATCAGAGTAGACTTATTAAAATTAATATATGTGACTAACTTAGGTTCATTACTTTCAGTGGGTCTACTCTGAATTAACCTTAGTGGCATACAACCCTGTGTGTTTGGAGAGGTGTATCCTGCTGTTGAGTGTATGTGGTATAAGAAGCTCTGCTAATGGGTTGCTTTTTTAAGGGTGCTGATCTTGTCTGTCTTATGTATTGAACAGGGATGTTTGTGTTGTTGCTGTTGTTGTTTTGTCATTTAGTCGTGTCCGACTCTTCGTGACCCCATGGACCAGAGCACGCCAGGCACTCCTGTCTTCCACTGCCTCCCGCAGTTTACTCAAACTCATGCTGGTAACTTCAAGAACACTGTCCAACCATCTCATCCTCTGTCATCCCCTTCTCCTTGTGCCCTCAATCTTTCCTGACATCAGGGTCTTTTCCAGGGAGTCTTCTCTTCTCATGAGGTGGCCAAAGTATTGGAGCCTCAGCTTCAGGATCTGTCCTTCCAGTGAGCACTCAGGGCTGATTTCCTTAAGAATGGATAGGTTTGATCTTCTTTCAGTCCATGGGACTCTCAAGAGTCTCCTCCAGCACCATAATTCAAAAGCATCAATTCTTCGGCGATCAGCCTTCTTTATGGTCCAGCTCTCACTTCCATACATCACTACTGGGAAAACCATAGCTTTTTAAGATGCTGTCTAGGTTTGCTGACTAGGTTTAAGATGCTGTCTAGGTTGTTGCTATTCTGCTTAATTACTGTGGCTTTTGTTTTACCCACATGTACCGAACAATGCATGCTGAAAATATTTTGCTTTCCCAGAGTAGTATCTTTCAGTTCCATCAGTTCCATTTAGCTGGTAACTAGATATTTGCAGCCCCCCCCCCCAGCCGCCGGTTTTTAAGCCTCATGCACACATCATCCATTTTTTATTTGTGGCTGTGGATTGTAACTGATGAACTTCTGCCTTGGTACCTTTCTCTCTGGCTCCCCAAGAATATGCAAGATTGGTGTAAAGGTTGTGTCGCTGGTGCAATGCCATAATTCATGGGATTGATCTAGGCCTAGGACTTTAACCTTGCCTAGTGATTAAGCTAGAACCCTGCATCAGGATGAGGCTCCAGATACAACATGTTCCGTCCCTTCTTAGTTCATTAAAGCTGTAGATAATGGTGCAACTTGCCTCAGACTTCATTTTTTATATTTATTGAGGAAATGATTATTGGGGGTGGGGAGAGCTGGACAGCATGTTTTGGAGTCCACTTTAGTGATACTCATTTCACTTCATTTGTTTATAGAAAACAGACGAAAACGTGGAGGTAATACTGCTGGGTAACAAGTGTGATAAGGAGACCGAACGTGTCATTCCAAAAAACAGAGGGAAAAAGGTAAGGCATTTATCACATTGTTTCACCTCTTCTTCTTTTTTAAACAAAATATATAATACAAACCAGGGGTTGTCAACCTGGTCCCTACCACCAACTAGTGGGCGTTTCAGGATTCTAGGTGGGCGGTAGGGGGTTCTACGGCACAAGCTGAATCCTCCTTCCATCAAGCACTGGTGGGCAGTAAGGAAATTTTACCATCAAGAAAGATGCATTAGTGGGCGGTAGGTATAAAAAGGTTGACTACCCCTGATATAAACATATAAAATACAATATCTGTATGAAGGGCAGATCTTTCAAGTGGTATCTCAATATAAGAGTTCCCTTTTAAGAGGAATGCATTATTTGCATATTTTGCATCAGTCTCTTGCATCTGGAATATGCAAATACTACAATTTTTACTTGAACTATACAAGTAAATACAGGCCTCCTACAGCAAACTGCATGCTTTTTTGGAACCATTTGTGGTTAGTCAACTAAAAGCTATCGTGATGAATATTCAACCAGGGGGCAGTGTTGGCGTATCACATTTTCTGGCTTCTAAATAGTTCAATGCCTTTTTCAATTGTATGGTTAACAGAGTAACTTTGTGTTAATGGAACAATCCATTACCATTTCTCATTCCTTTCTAGATTTTGTTTGAATTGCTCTTCCATTCCTTTGTCACAATATAGGAAATAATTCTGATTTCTCTCCATTTGGTGAAATTTTCCTAGAGAGCAGAACAGCCAATATTACCTGCTTTCATCAAGTAGTATCATGTAGTATTTGCTCTGCTAATAAATTAGTAGCATTTTGTCATATATACCGTATTTTTTGCTCTATAAGACTCACTTTTTCCCTCCTAAAAAGTAAGGGGAAATGTGTGTGCATCTTATGGAGCGAATGCAGGCTGCGCAGCTATCACAGAAGCCAGAACAGCAAGAGGGATTGCTGCTTTCGCTGCACAGCGATCCCTCTTGCTGTTCTGGCTTCTGAGATTCAGAAATTTTTTTCTTGTTTTCCTCCTCTAAAAACTAGGTGGTCTGGTGCGTCTTATAGAGCAAAAAATACGGTAACTCTAAACATTGAGCATGCTCACTATTATCCTTAGAGCAGGGGTTTTCAACCAGTGTGCCATGGCAACACTGGCCTCTGTCCCTCTTTCATTCCCTCCATCCTCTGATGCTCTCTTGTGTCTCTGCCTCCCAAAGGCTTGCACAGCTGTTTGTTGCAGCAGCCCTGGCTACAAGCTCCCCAGACAAATGGTGCCTTTGGGGCTGGCCAGGGGGTCCTGGTTGCCAGGAGCTGAGGCACCCTTGGAGTAAGCAAGCAAGCGGGCGAGGGAGCCCAGACAGCCAGTCCACCAGCCCTTGCTGTTGGAAATGGACAGACAAGTGGGGAGGCTGGGCAGGCAGGCAGGTGCTGTGCTGGCCTTGCTGTGCCTGCTGTGTGCAAGGCCTGCCTGGGAGTTGAGTGCCTGGTGCTAAAGATGAGCCTTTCTGCCATGCAAGCCTGGCAGTGCCCGCTGCTGCCATTGCTGCCTCCCAAGGCAAGTAAGGTGTTGGCTTCATGTTCACCTTTGGCCAGGCTCCATCAGGCCACTAAGGCTGAGGGCATCCTCTTCCCAGGCCCCTGTGGGGCAGTGTGAGGAGGCACTTCTCTTTGGGGCAGCTTAGCCCTACAGCATCAGGTGTCTCCAGACCATTCAGAAGGCCTGACTGTAATCCTAACCACCATTTTAATCAAGATCTAAGGCAGTGGTTTTCAACCAATGTGCCGTGGCACCCTAGGGTGCCTTGAGTGATGGTCAGGGGTGCTGTGGGCAACACTGGCCTCTATCCCTCTTTCCTTCCCTCCCTCCTCTGATGCCCTCTTGTGTCTCTGCTTCCCAAAGGCTTGCACAGCTGTTTATTGCAGTAGCCCTGGCTACAAGCGCCCCCAGGCGAATGGTGCCTCTGGGAGGCACCTCTCTTTGGGGTGGGGGTGGGGCAGCTCAGAGACCGACTTTTGGCAGCAGCGGGTGCCTGGAGGAAGAGGAGAGGAGTGGAAGCGGAGGGAACACTCCACAAGGGAGGGTGTTCGAAAAAGAGTGAGAGGCTGCCAGCTCTGCAGGCAAGGGGTGACATAACTGGGCTCCTGAGCCCCACAGGGGTGCCGCAGAAAGAATGTAGTTGGTCAAGGGAGCCGTGGACTCATAAAGGTTGAAAACGTCTTCCTTAGAGGACTCTAAAGATAGGTAAAGGTAAAGGGGCCCCTGACCATTAGGTCCAGTCGTGGCCGACTCTGGGGTTGCAGCACTCATCTCGCTTTATTGGCCAAGGGAGCCGGCATACAGCTTCCGGGTCATGTGGCCAGCATGACTAAGCCACTTCTGGCAAACCAGAGCAGTGCACGGAAATGCCGTTTACCTTCCCGCTGGAGTGGTACCTATCTACTTGCAATTTTTGGCATGCTTTTGAACTGCTAGGTTGGCAGGAGATAGAATGTATGAAAAATCCTTCATTGGTCTTTCGGGGTGCACAAATGAACTTTAGTCGTGTCCTGAGCAGAGTGATTTAAGTCATTATTGAAATCACTAAGCAAATAGATAAATTTTAATTATTTGATTCGAATCAAATTTCCCATACTAATAGGTTGATCTAATTACCAAAAAAAAAAAAACATTCACTCAGATCCTAAAATAACCTATCCTAAGATTAGTTAAGGAAGCTCACAGAGGGGGAGAGCTTTCTATCTCCACCCTAGCTACCCACCTGTAGCTCCCTCCCTTTCCACCGTGCCTGCCCA
This sequence comes from Podarcis tiliguerta, assembly GCF_965153285.1. Lineage (NCBI taxonomy): Eukaryota > Metazoa > Chordata > Lepidosauria > Squamata > Lacertidae > Podarcis > Podarcis tiliguerta. Next base: position 40,955,628 of record NC_139540.1, read on the forward strand.
CATGGCACCTGCAAAAAGTATTAGTAAATATTCCCACCGCGTTCAGTGGAATGTGGACGTGTTCCATGTTGGAGAGGCTGAGCCAGTGCAAACAGGACCTGAGCAGGAATGCAAAGTCTCTCGTGTATTGTGATTTTTGGAAGGAATATTTACTAAGACTTTTTGCGTGTGCCATAGTAGGGCACCCAGTTGGAGATCCCTGACTTTTGTCTATGACTTCCCTGTTTGGAACAGTGTTGAATGTGAACTAAACCAAGATTGAAACACGTTTCTTTTGAAAAATCATCATATAAGCTCTAAGTACAGGTTTTAAGAGAGCCTTACACATTCCCTTAATTAAAATTATGAGATGTTCTGACATATGTTGTGTGGGTGGTAGAAATATTAAAGGCTAGACAAATGTGCTATTTTTCAGTCAGAAACGCCTAGGCAACATTTTCCAGCTTTAAAACTCATGCCTTTATGTAGTTATCCATTTCAATTTATGTCCTGCCTGTTTTCTGTTTGTATTGTTGCTTGTTTGAATATGATAGTTGCATCTTTATTAACCTTTATGTGGCACTTTATACGGGGAAGCTTTGAAATCCTGTTTGCCTTTACAGAAACCTTACCATTTTTATTACTATTTGTAACATCCCACCCCCCTTTTTTATATAGCTATTTTATTTATTTGGACCATTTTGTCCCTGCTCTTCAGCTCCAAATGCATCTGAAGAATAGCTGACAGTAAAAATAAAAATATATAAAAAACTAGATACTGTATTAGGTAAAGGTAAAGGGACCCCTGACCATTAGGTCCAGTCATGACCAACTCTGGGGTTGCGGCGCTCATCTCGCTTTATTGGCCAAGGGAGCCGGCATACAGCTTCTGGGTCATGTGGCCAGCATGACTAAGCCGCTTCTGGCAAACCAGAGCAGCGCATGGAAATGCTGTTTACCTTCCCGCTGGAGCGGTACCTATTTATCTACTTGCATTGCGTGCTTTCGAACTGCTAGGTTGGCAGGAGCAGGGACCGAGCAACGGGAGCTCACCCCATCACGGGGATTTAAACCGCCAACCTTCTGATCAGCAAGTCCTAGGCTCTGTGGTTTAACCTACAGCGCCACCCGTGTACAGTATAGAACAACATTAAAAGGAGCAGAACATTAAAATAGGAGTTTCATACTTTCTTAGCTCTGGTTTTATTCTGTATTTTAAAAGGTATTAAGCCAAACATCTAAATAAATACAATTTATTTCCTTGGCACTGGAAGGGGATGGCACCAACAGGTGAGCCTCTCTGGGGGAGAGTGTTCTAATGATGGAGTGCTGCACCAAAAAGTGTTGGATATCCTCATCCTTCTCTCTTCTTCAAATACAGGTGACCCTCAAAAAATAGCCTCAGAAAAGGATCTGGGCTTGTATTCAGTGAAGTCGACCCATTTATGGAAGGACTTCTGCTTGCACAATGGAATCTCTCCTTCTGCTCTCTCCTCTTCCTGAGCTTGCCCCACCACCATCACCACCACAAAAAAGTCTGCTCTGGATGGATAAGGGAACCCCCAGAACAGGTTGGTGGAGCATGGCAGGAGGAAAAGAATCATAAGTTGCATTGCACAAGTGGAAGTCCTTGCAGAAATGGGACCACTTTGTTGGGTACAACCCCGTGTGCTTTCAGATATTTACTGAGATTAACAAATAATGGTCTTCATATTAGTGCTTTGCTGTCTTATGAATTAGATTATTCAGTTTTAAAAAGTTTGATTGACTTAAAGGGTGCCCATGCTTATTCAGGCAGCAATTATTTGTTTAAAAGTTTCTTTCAACTACTACTACTGCTGCTACTTATTACTATTATTAATTCATGTTATAGCCTGTCCTTCTTCCCAAAGGACCCCAGGGGGGCTTTCTTACCATATGACCATTGTTTCTAGATTGGGAGCACCATTTTAACAGGCACTTCCTGCCCCCTTTCCTTGGTTTAGGAAGGAATGCCTCTAACTGAGCAATGGAGGACCTTCTTTCCACAAAGAACTGCATTTCCTCAAGAGTAATGTTTGTTGTTGAGTGGGTCCAGAATCACACCCTGCAACCTTCACTCTCTGAAGATCACCGCACACATGTGCACGTGCACACACACACACACACACACACATCTCTCTACCCCTCCCCAACACACATGCTCCTTGACCATGGCCCATCAAGAGCCGCCAACTCAAGGCATCCTAAGTTCTAGCACAAAGGGGGGGGCAAGGAAGCTGGTTTATTTGGAGCGACCCCAAAGTGCCTTAAGCAGCTTAAAGCAGCACCTCCCCATCTTTTCCTCTCACGTTTCCCAACAGAAGGGCAGGGGAGTAGCTGCTTCATTGCTTTTGGAGAACCAGCTCCACACAAAACAAGCTTTCCTCACTCTTCAGCTTCCATTTATTTGCCAGTTAACTGACAAAAAATGAAAACGATTCTTGCGATTCTTATTATTTTTAATTAACCAGGTTGAAGACCTATGTGAGATTTTTCAGGGACACATCTTTATAAGCCTCTTTTTTACCCCAAGAACACACATTTTTCACCTCAGATTTTCCTGCTAACTGTTCCAAAATTTTGGTAGTTAGGATTCAAGCCTTTGTTTTGGATGGGATTCTAAAAATCTTCCTAATGTGATTCATTAAATTATTTATTTCCCCATGGCTTACTTCTATTGGCACGAATAATTCAATCCTTTTCATTTGTTCCTGTAATCAACTATAGAAACCAGTAATTACAGGTGCTCAAAATAGCTATAAATTGTATGCCTCCTTCCCTCCCCCACTAGCCTAGAAGAAAGACATTTTCTAGGGAGCTACACTCATTTCAGGAGAAATTATTAGATTTGCTATTCAAAAAGGCATGCATGCTCTTTTCTTTCTCAATTTATTTGACCTTTCTTTTCTCCTTTGTAAGATCTCCATGGGGATCATAAGGCCAAACATGTTTGAAAAGCATGTCTGAGAAATGTCACTGCAAAAATGTTTTTAAAGCTTTGTAGAGTCCACACATTGGTGATATTTTACTTTTGAAACAAGTATAACCTAAGATTAGAATGAAATTATTGTTGTATAGTAGAAATATGTTGTTGGTGTCATGGTCATCGTCGTTGATTTATTAATTGCCTTCTAAACGACTGTCTCAAGGCAATTCACACATTAAAACAGTTGAAACCCCCAAAACAACAAATACATTTAAAACAAGACTGAAAGCATAACAATGTAGACACTCGTGGTTAAGACCCATTTATGTTGTGTTGAGGGGAATAAATAAATGGGGAGTGGGGGAACCCACTTTTTCCCACTCTCCATTTATTTATTTACTTTCTCCACCTGTACACCTAACAGATTTTCCACACATACCAAGCTTTGTGAAGGTAGCATGAAGACTCTGACAGCATCCCAGAGCCGAGAGTGTCTGCTGTCTGTGCAGTCTTTGAGAATGACAATGTGTGGGTCATATTGGTTTGAACCCAGCTAAATAAGGAGACTTACTGTAAGTTAAATCTTGCTGTTAAGGAGACTTGCTGTAGGTTATTATTATCCAATAATAATGGGGGGGAGCAGAGGGGAGAGAATAGATGATGTCTATGGATATAAAAGCAAACCCCCATTTAGGTGGGCTTATGTTCCGAGGCACCATGCATATATTTGAGATACAACTGAAAACCCCCACCATATCCCTTTTTGTGACATTTTTTATTCACCTCTGGGTTCGGCGCAATGCGCATGTGCATAGTCATACACATATTGAACACGGTTAATGGGGGGGGGGTTCCTGTATATTCATTCCCAACCCTAAACAGACTGTGAAATGAGGTCTGTTGATTTCATTCTGTGACAGAGTTTGTAACAGGGATGGTGCAAGCCTCTTTTCAAACTGAGTTTGCTATGAATTGCACTTTCCAGGCATTAGTAGTGTTTGAATTCAGACTCATGTTCCTTTTTTCCCCCAGCTTGCTTGGGAATATGGAATACCCTTTTTTGAGACCAGTGCTAAGGACAATATTAACATTGAAGATGCCTTTTTAGTGCTAGCTAAAGAAATATTGAACAAGGTAAGCTCACTGCAACAACTTTTTTTTCTTAAACCGAATCTTGTAAATTAGATGGCCCAGAAATACAAATTCATTCCTGCTCTGTGAATATATTTAGCCTACAAATTGTTGTCTTTACCTTAACAAACAATGTTTTGAAGAAAGAAAATACATGTGATAGAAAGGGAAAGTTTAAACATTCGGATCTACTGACTATGTACCTACTGACCTATAAGTTTGGGATCAGAAATCTCCAGACGTTGTTGGCTGGGCTCTGGCTCCTGTAGAGACAGACTGGGGCCTTCTTAAAGGGATAGACACAGAGCCCATTCTGCCTGAGGATCCTCACTTTAAGGTTTCTGATCATGTTGATTCAGTCTACAGTCTCATCCAGTCCAAAAACAATGACCAGTTCAGACCCATCCAATCTCTCCAATAGTTTGCCTAAAATCTACTTTCCACCCTGCCCACCATGATACACCAGTTCCTCTGTCCATACAAATCTATGGTGTGACCACATTTGGAATATGATGTACGGTTCTGGTCTCCTCACCTCAAAAAGGGTACTCCACATTAAAAAATAAATTACCATATAAAACAGCAACATATCTGCTACCACCTGGGACTGATGAAGAGCTATTGGAGCTTTTGAGCTTAAATAATCCAGAGGCAACCGTTGGGGAGGAAGCTAGGGGACAACCAAGTCTTTGGTCTTCTATAGCCTCTTCCCCTACCAACAGTGAAGGATAGGGGGCTTTGCCAAGAGGTTTCCCCTGCTATTCCAGTCATCTAGTGAGAAGATGTATAATAAGTGCACTGGAGGTAACCCTAGGGGGTTGTAAGAAGGGGCTGGCAAGAGGCCCCCTGGATCTGTTGCTCCCCAAGCCCTATATCCTGGGAAAAGGGGCAACTGGAGTGTCATGAGGCTCAGAAACTGAAGACACCCTGTCACCAACCCATTAAGTGTAGAGGGACCTTGGCGAGTGGACACCACCAAAGGCAAGCCAGAAGTCATTCAGATGGACTTCCGAAACCTACTCTCCAAGCTGAAAAAAAACAACTGAATTCCACTGTGGTCAGCATTCATCCCACGTTTGTCATATAGCAGGAATGCAGAGCCTGTGGTCTTCATATGTTGTTGGACTGCAGCTCCCATCATCCCTGATCACTGGCCACACAAGCTAGGGCTGATGGGAGCTGAAGTTTAAGGAAACAAGCCAGGATCAGAAACCATACTTTGAAGTTGACTTGTTTCCCTAAACTACAGTTTGTCTGAGCTCAGATGTAGCAGTAAACCCATTAGTTTAAACTGGAAGTGAAAGCTCCTATTTTTTTTTGTCAGGAGGGGATGGAGAGCTGATGAGCGCAAGGTTTGTTCATGTAACACAAAACTGTAAGTTAGCATTATGCCCAAAGGTGGCCATAGTATCCATGTGTCTCATGGAAAACACTGTTAATTTGAAAGTGCGGCTTCTGTTGTTAGGAAGAGCTGAACTACCTTGAATGGGTATGTTTTTATACAGGAAATTGAAAATAAATGAAAAACAGAGTAGCTAAACTATGCATTTCTATGACTTCCAGGAATACTGTCCACCCCCATCCTAAGTATACATTTAAGAAATTTGTGTCATGCACATTCTCTTACATAATATGTGTTTTGACAGCATCTAGAATCCTGAATTGACTTCAGCATCTGGGAAAGATACTGAGCTGTCTGACTCATCTCACATACTTTCGCATTGTCGGGAGACTGAGTCTTGTTCTTCTGACATTGAAGTGCTATTGGTGAATTAAATTCCTTAACGTTAGCATAATGCATTTTGCTATTGTTTCTATTTTTAAAAAAGAAAGACTACGGTGAGAGAAATCTAGGAATTCCAGATTGCAGTCAATTCCAAACAGACAGCACTACTTCATACAGTATATAATTTGTGTATGAATTCACTGACGCACAATGCAGTGATGGTCACTAGCTTAGAAGTCTTCAAAGGGGGATTAGGCAAAATCATGGATGATAAGTCTGTCAGTGGCTGCTAGCCATAATTGCTATATGAAATCTTCATGTTCAGAGACAGCATGCCACTCAGCATTAGTTGCTGGGAAACAAATAGCAGGAGAGCAAGATTGTCTTCAAGTTCTGCCCAAAGGCATCTGCCTAGTCATATAGGGAACAGCATGCTGATCCAACAGGCTTTTAGTCCTGAGGGTAGCACTGGACTGCAGCACGTGGACAACAGTCATCAGGCTATCCTGATCCACAGCCTTTCAGGGTTGCTGTAAAGATGTAATTATGTGCTTATCCACTGCTAGAGAAGGTAGCTGAGCTCTGGTCAACCACACGTATACCAGGAAGTCAGAATAGCCCAAGGCCCACTGGCCATGAACACAGATGGACTAGCACAGGCCTGCCTGAACTGGCAGAAACCTTGTTGGTTTTTTTACAACTAGTAGAGCATGAGACTTTTAATCCCAGGGCTGTGAGTTTGAGCCCACATTGGGCAAAAGATTCCTGCATTGCACAAGATGACCCTTGTGATCCCATCCAACTCTACGATTCTGTGATTCTATGAATGGCCACTCTACTATGGAATGCTGCTTTTAAAGTCATATTTATTAATGATTATTAATGTTATTCATAACTGTTTCAATTAATATACTTATTATCGCAAAGGTATTTGTAATGCTAACTTTGTTCACACTGGATTAAATTCTGTTATTCTTTTCCCTCAGAATTCCTGTGCATCCCTTGACTTAGATGTAGTGGACCTATATGAAAAAACACGAAAGAGAAGTTGCTGCAAGCTGTGATGAGCAGTTTTGTATTCTTTCTGATCACGTTATCTATTTTGTACATACCAATACTTGAACTTTTAATATTTTGTTTTCCCTTCAATGATATACAAAATACCCAATTGTTACTGGTATTGACAAAGCAACAGCACTGCCTGTCCACTAACATTTTATTTAACTGCCTGTTACAAATGTTCAAGATAAACAAAACTATGATTTGCACAGGAGGACTGTAAAGTATTATGCAAATACAAGCATAAGAAGTATCTTTGTGAAAGTGTTGGTTGTTTATACAGGAAATTTATGAAGTAGAAAGGTGGACGCAATGGGGTGAAACTCAGCTGAAAAGATCTAGTTACAGGTAGGTAGCCATGTTGGTCTGCTGTTGTCGAAACAAAATTTAAAAAATCCTTCCAGCAGCACCTTAGAGACCAACTAAGTTTTTTCTTGGTATGAGCTTACATGTGCACGCACACTTCTTCAGACACACTGAAACAGAAGTCACCAGACCCTTATATATAGTGAGAGGGTGGGGAGGGGTATTACACAGAAGGGTGGTGAGAATGGGTGATTGGCCAATAGGTGTGGTAAACCTGTTGACAACTGTTAACAACTGCAATTGGTCTTACAGGAAAAAGCAATGGGTGAGATGGCTAAAAATAGCTTTATCATGTATAATGAGATAAGAATCCAGTTGTCTCTATTCAGACCAGGTCTCTCCATGGTTTTAAGTTTGGTAATAAGTTGGAATTCAGCAACTTCTGATTCCAGTCTATTTCTGAAATTCTTTTGTAATAAGACAGCTACTTTGAGATCTTGTATAGAATGTCCTGGGAGATTGAAGTGTTCTCCTACTGGTTTCTCTGTCTTGTGATTCCTGATATAGATTTATGTCCATTTATCCTTTGGCGTAGAGTTTGGCCACCTGATCGGCATTCTGTACTGTAAACAGACGCTCTCAGAGGAACTCTCTGTACTGGACAACTCTATTAGGAATCACCCAGCTTGGCAAGAGTTCCACAAGGAAAAACAAACCAGTTACCACTCTCAACTGGAGTTACTGAAAAAACAGAAAAACAAAAAACTCTCTAACCTTTCCAACCTACAGGCTACTAATCAAAACAACAAGATCAACAATATTGTCAATCTCTCACAGCAAACACCCAGCCCAGCTGAGGAATCAGTCCTTTCAAGTGGACTGTCATTCTGCCCTGCCAAATCCCCACACATGATCCTTTTCTGTGGGGACTTGGAAGCATTTTTCTGTCGTTTACGCCTGAAGGAGTACTTTCAACACACACAAGAACAAGACAAAGTAGAACAAACAACATCTTCACAACACAACATCTCTCAACCTACTGGGGAACAACTACCACCCTCCCAACACAGAACATTGACCACCAACTACCACCGAAAAAATGTTACACAAAAAGGGATTCCACATGGACCCCTCCTGATGGATGCAATACTACACTAGATCTGTACATCGATTGCTTCCGCCACAGAATCCAAACGGATGTGACCAGAAAACACCATTGCTTACAACAAAATCTAAACCATGCTGAAAGGAGAGCCATAGATAATCTCAGGAACAACCCAGACATTATAATTAAAGAGGCGGAGAAGGGTGAAACTGTTATTACATCCAGGAAACTGATTATATCCAGGAGGCTCACAGACAACTTTCCAATACTGCCTTTTACATAAAATTGGACTCAGACCCCACACAAGAATACAAAAAGAACTGAACGAGATTGTTAAGGAGCTACCCCCACACATCCAAGAACAGATCCTCACAAACACACCAGCAGAACCTCGACCAGGAACTTTCTATCTTCTACCTAAAATACACAAACCAGGAAATCCAGGACGCCCCATCATCTCAGGTATTGGCACTATTACTGTGGGTGTTTCCAGTTATATGGACTCTGTTCTGAAACCATATGCCCTCAATGCTCCCAACTATGTATGTGACACCACAGATTTTCTGAGGAAAATACAATCTTTGAATAATCTCCCTAACAATACTATACTAGCCACTATGGATGTGGAATCTCTGTATACCAACATCCCACACATATAAGGAACACCATTTCAGATAAAATCACAGTGGACTTTGCTACCAAACTCTGCCATTTTGTCCTTATCCACAACAACTTCAAATTTGGTGATGACCTGTTCCTCCAGATCAGCGGCACAGCAATGGGCACTTGCATGGCCCCACAGTATGCCAACATCCTCATGGCAGATTTAGAACAACGTTTCCTAAACGCCTAGCCACTCAAACCTCTCGTGTACCTGCAATACATTGATGATATTTTTATTATCTGGACACTTGGTCAACAGACCCTGGACACCTTCCACCAGACATTCAATGACTTTCACCATCTACCTAACAATGAACCAATCTATGCAAGAAATACATTTTTTGGACACTACTATAAAAATACAGGATGGGCATATAGACACCTTATACCATAAACCAACTGACCGACAAACATATTTACATGCTTCTAGCTACCATCCCAAACATACCAAACAATCCAGTCCGGGAATAAGTGTGTTTTTACATGAGTAGAATGTATCCTTTTATTTAAAATGCATCTCTGGGTTATTTGTGGGGCCTACCTGGTGTTTTTGCATGATTAGAATGTGTGTTTTTATTTAAAATGCATCTCTGGGTTATTGGTGGGGCATAGGAATCTGTTCATTCCCCCCCCCCCGAATATAGTCCAGCCCCCCACAAGGTCTGAGAGACGGTGGACCAGCCCACAGCTGGAAAAGGTTGCTGACCCCTGGACTAGGGCCTAGAAGACCGGGGTTCAAATCTCCACTCAGCCATGGAGCTCACTGGGTGACCTTGCACCAGTCACTGCCTCTTAGCCTAACTTTCCTCATAGGATTGTTGGGGGGATTAAATGAGGAGGGGGATAACCATGTACACCACCTTGAACTCCTGGGAGGAAAAAGTGTGACATAAATGCAATAAATAAATACTTTATCAAGGTAGCAAGAAGCTCCAGGCTCCGGTGTGAGCCATTGCTAAGCTCAAACGATCCAGTAGCGCTTATGACGCAAATTGCTTTTTTTCAACTCCCATCTTGCTTGGGGCTAATCATACAACCATCCTGGATAAGGAAAGAAATTGTTATCATTGCCACACACAAAAATGTTATTTTGCAACCAATAAGATACCTCTACTGATATGCAAATCAGAGGTCGTAAAACCGTTACAGAAATTGAGGGACAAAGTCTCAGTTTACAGCTTGAGCTGCATCCAAGATTCCTAGCTGCCAATCGTAAACTTTCAAGAGACAAGACATCAGTTTTTAGTACTGGGGTCCAATTCCAGTGTAACCTTTTCCTTACAGAGGAAAAACATTACTCATTTGATGCCAAACCGATACGAATTTTGCAGGAAAGATCTGTGAGCCTGAGCAGGTAGAAATCTAAACTCCTACGAATGTCGCCTCCCCCACAAAAAAAAGTATAATATTTGCTTTCAATGTATGGTTCCTATGAACATAGTACACTTTCCCAGCAGTGTGCCTAGTATAGTTGTCCAACGCTCATTATATTTAAGGATTCTTCCATTATCCCATTCAATGCCATCAGTTTCCTTTCTTTTGGAGCAATGCCAACAGAACTGGCCGAAGTTGTTTTGTCACTATAATGGAGGCGTATTTCTCTTTGTCATACACATCTGAGAAAGACCGGTCCTAATGACATTCAGGCAATCCATGGGAGGGAGTACAAGAGATGAGACATAGAACAGAGAAAGAACAAAACATACAAAGGGAACAGAAAAAAAGACACACACATCCCTCTGCGCAGGAAGTCTAAGGCTGGTCCACCGCTGCTTCCTGCCAGCAACACAGCTCAGATAGATGGATGGAGCAGCAGCTGAACTGCCCCAAATCAAAACTGCTAGGAAGGGGAAGGCATATCCCACCACTGAGAGCTCTGCTTCTACACCAATTACAGGAAGAATCAATGAGCAAGCAAACCTGTCTGTTGTCATCACTGCTGTGCTACACTCATCCTCTTCTCAATGCCATATAACATTGCAGGTGGGCAATGAAAGAAGAGGCAGATTAGATGGATGGTGCTAACAGAAGGATTGGGGTGGAAGATAGGCTGGTAGCCCTAGCTGAGATGCATGTGTGTGTTTCTGCACACGAACATTAGAGCACAACCATGGCACAGGAGACCCTTTGCTTTTTTTTGGTGCCCCCAACAGCTACTTGTGCTTCCCTATGGTAAAGCCAGGCCTGAGTGACAAAGAACTCCACTGAAGGTTACAAATAGCCCTATGGTTGTGCAGCATGATCCTACCTATATTTCATAAGAGAGATTTTAAGAGTTACCACTGAGTAACACGTCCAACCACGTCCAAGCTTCAACTGATTAAGTCAAAGGAGGCACCGAAAGAAGGAAGTGTTGCGGTTGTAGTAATGGGTGACTTAAGTTGCCCTTACATCGACAGGGTAAATGTGTATTCTGGTCATGACCAAGAGGTTTCTTGATACCTTAAGTGACTGTGCCCAAGAACAGCTGGTCATGGAACCAATGTCAGGGAAGGTGACCAAGTGATCATGGTGCTATCTGGTTCATCTTATGTGTAAGTGGACAATTGTCAGCAGAGTCACATTGGACTTCTGAAGAACAACATTCTAAAAAACGAGGAGAGTGTGAAAAATAAAGTCAAGAGAGTCAAATCTCTGCAGACGTCTGGGGGTTGTTCAGAACCACAGAAACAAAGGCTCAGGTAGCCTATATACTGGTACCTCGGGTTACATACGCTTCAGGTTACAGACTCCGCTAACCCAGTAATAGTACTTCGGGTTAAGAACTTTGCTTCAGGGTGGGAACAGAAATCATGCTCTGGCGGCACGGCAGCAGCAGGAGGCCCCATTAGCTAAAGTGGTGCTTTAGGTTAAGAACAGTTTCAGGTTAAGAACAGACCTCCAGAACGAATTAAGTTCTTAACCCGAGGTACCACTGTATAGTGTACGATTTAGGTTTTCAAAAACAGGGATCATTGAGTCCTAAAGCATCTAGCAGGGTCTAATCCAATCCATAATCCAGTCTTCATTTTGGAACCAAGTCTAAATTTGGACAAGAATCTGGGGATTTAGTCCCCCCTCAGCCATGAATCTCACTGTGTGATCTTTGGCCAGGCACTGTCTCTCAGCCTAACCTACCTCACAGGGTTCTTGTGAAGATAATATGGGGGGAGATTGGAGAACCACGTTCACCACCTTGAAGAGGTGGTATATAAATGTAATAAATAAAACAAAATAAGATGCAGCCTCATTTCTTATAGTTTCTCTTAGTTTGTTTTCCTTGTTGCCCTTTGTCCTCGCTCCCCCCTTTCGTGTAACATTTCGTCTAATGGAGAGTTTTAGAGAACTCAGAACGTTGCTCGCTGTCTTGTGACATTTTGGTTGATCCTAATAATAGTATTTATCAGTGGGGGCAGCAGCAGACCAAAAATTGGAGGGGGGGGCACAAAAGGGGGAAAGCCTATTTCTAGATAGTGGTTTGTGTGTGCCATATGTCGAGATCGCTAAAAGAAAAATAACAGTTTATATACATTAATCCAGCTGGGGGGGGGGGCGAGAGCTCCTTGCTGCCACCGCCCATGGTATTAACCCAACTGTAGGTCAATACCACAGACATATCGATCTGGCAGCAGCCCGCGTCACCTTCGCCATGTTTATTCTGAATCCCATTCTTTCCAATGGGGTTTACTTCCTCCGAGTAAGCGGCTTGGAGATTGTTTTTCCACGCGTTTACTTGGTGCTTCCGCCGATTTCCTAACTCGGGCCGCCGCCACCGCAGCTTGCAGGGCGCCTGAGCGGCCGGACGGGGGAGCGAGAGCGACAGCGTTTGCGCGCGTCTCCTCCCGCGCCCGGCGCTGCGCTCTCTCTCTCTCTCTCTCTCTCCACGCCCCCAGGAGGGAGCGCCTGGGCTGCCCTTTTCCCGGGGAGTGGAGAAGAGGAGGGGCGCCCACTGCGCAGGCGTCGCTCGCACCTTGTTGATTAGTCAGTCCGTGCTGGGATGGCGTTTACTGGGTCAGCTGGAGCTGCAAGCAGAGGAGCCAGCGGGAAGAGCCGCCGCCGTCTGTGCAACCCACGCCGCCGCCGCCGCTGCTGCTGGGGGGCCGGCGGAGGAGCAGCAGCAGCAGCAGCTGTCGGCGGCGACTCGCCTTGCTTTTAAGCCAAGCCCATCATGGCCTGGGGAGGCGGCGGCGGAGGCGGCGAGAGTCGAGGCTGAGCAGGGCGAAGCCGCCACCAGACGACCCCCGCCGCCGCCGCCCGGACCCCAAGAAGGGCGGGAACATGGATGCGGGCCCCTCGCCGGGCTCCAGTCTGAAGGATGTGAAGTGGAGCGCCGTGTCTGTCCCGCTGGACCTGCTGGTGAGCACCTACCGCCTGCCTCAGGTCGTCAGGCTGGAAGGCGGTGAGTAGAAAGAGCGCAAAGGGCCGCGCGGAAAAGCGGCTCGCTTGGGAACTTGGCCGGACTCCGGCGGGCTGGGAGCGGGAGAAGCGGCGCTTGTGCAGCCGGGCACTGGCTCTCCTCCTTCCCCAGCCACTTCGGAAAGAGTCGCCCGACTCTGCCTCTGCTCCACTTGAACGCCGGCCAAACTCCAGGCGCGAGTCCTTCTGGGGAGAAGAGCCCATTGGGGAGAGGGGGCACGTGACTAAAATATGAATGGGGCACGAAGGAGGCGAGTGCCAGGGCTTTGATCTTAAGGAGCTCAAAGCGGCGGGGGGCGATGTCGGGGCCCGGGGAGCTGGTGCGGCCGGCGCGCCGAATGGGGAGGGGGCAAGTGAGCTGCGCCGGAATGGCCCCTGGCTCGCCTCTTGCCCGCTGTTGCTCCCTGCGCGAATTGGGGCCCTTTTAATTTACCATATCTGAAAGTCGAGAGGCTTTCCTTGAGTCGCCCTGGCTGCGATCCCAAGAAATTCAGCTGGAAGTTAGGTCCCGTTGCAAATCACCTGGGCTGACTTGCGGCTGGGATATTAGAGCCCTGAACACAATGCAAATTCAAGAGCTGCGTGCTTAAGAAACCCACTCAAGCAGATGGGCTCAGGTGTGTTATGTTGGCTTGTGGTCCAAAACGCAAAGTATAGGACTCTGCGTAATCTCAGAGCAAGAATTGTGCTCGCCCATAGATTTATTGAGATGGCTATTGGCTCTCAGCTTCTCTTACTGAGGGCAACATTAACAGGAGTGGTACAGGGAAAGAAGAAATGGTTATAAATCCCCTCCCAAAGGGCATAAACTAAGAATTGCTTCTATAGCTTGGTGCAGAAATCCAATTCCCTTCAAAGTATGGTTGATAGGCTCTTCTGTTGAAGGGCTATTCTGGCAAGCTGTGTTTAACTTTGAAAGGGTTAGTATGATGTGCTTATTTCCCCCCAGCTCCTTTATTATGGAGATGTGTTTGTCAAACAAACACATTATAGTAATTATAACCATTGCAATTACTTCTTCAGTCATCTGTGCTCTCTCAGCTAGCCAAAAGCTTTTTTGGTAGCTTCAGATTCAAACTTATGTTTGATTTTGTTTTCCCCATCCCCATCCCCCCGAATACCCATTTTCTTGTGTACCCATATCCTGTGCCAACCGTTGAATTAGATTTATTTACAATTGAATCCTTTGAAAGCTCTTTTTTAAAAGCCTTTTGCACAAATTGAACTTTCAAGTTATGAAAAAAACATTTCATATTAGAATGGCACGATATGGGATTGCTAATCATTCTCTGTCTTGGAGAAGTGTGTTTGTATCTGCCTTGTTTACATATGCAGTGCAGGAGAGCAACAGCTATGATGCAACATTTATGCCTCTTTAAATATTGAATAGATAATGGTTCCAACCCTGCACCACCTATTCGCCCAGATCTATCAAGGTATTCCCAATTGATTAAGCTAGACATTCATTAAACTAAAGACGGCACATTTCATATGGGCACCCTGCCTGAATTTTTCTTCAGTATTCTCTAGTTAACAGTTGACTCTTCTGTTCGAGTGGTTGCATATTATCAGATGACGTCTATGAATTAAAACGAATGGCCAAGTTATATAACGTGTTAATAAAGGAGGGCATAGAAGGGTTGTTGACTGGTGCATTTCTATTATTAGGGGCCTGTCTACTGGGTTTTCATCCGCTTTTCCTCTCCTCTCAAATGTAGCAATGCAAAAATAGTTGCTGGTGTTCCTCTCTTCCCCTTGCATTGGATGTAACTACTGTGTGATCGGCAAGCAGTTGGGAAGTGGATAACTGAGCTGGGAAGGTTTTCCACTGCAGCTTTTGAACTGTTATGCTGCTCTCCATAATTTTCTGCTATCTCCTTCTAATCATAATTTCTTCCTGGAATTCAACCCTTGGTGTCATTATAACTTTAGGATTAAGGCTTTTTTCCTCACTGTATTACAGCTCTTGTGCAAGTCTCTCTTCTGAATGCCCTTTGCAATTCACCTAGTCTCCTGGTATTCACACATCTCCGTTTTCTATGATCACTGTCCATTTGTGTCCAAGACTTTCTTCATGGCTCCAGGAACTGGAAGAAGCCATACATGGCAGAGACAGAGTTATGGGAATCTGTCCCCCTCTGCAAGTTGGAGGGTGACTCGTGTTGACTTCCCATGTAGTAAAGAACCCTGATTTTCTGGGAGTTTACAATGTTTGGGAGCCTCCATGAGGACATGAGGTTCCTTGCTTTGGACAGTTGTCTTCTAACCCATGAACAGCAATGTGGGAAGGCAAAAGTAGCACTCTCACCCCACATCCTTCCCCATGTGTTGCTCTTCCAAGTTCCTGCTTGTCTGAAGAGGGGTTAAGTTTCCAATTGATTCCTAATTTTTAAAAATGTGAAACACTCTTTCATATTGTCCTTCTCACAATAGACTGCTGAAAACATCATTAAATAATATTGGCCCATTTGGCTAATGGGAAAAGTGAGATACTAAGGGGTTGACTTGATAAAATTTAAGATCTGCTCATTAGCAGCTGTTGTTTCTAAGAATTTAGAATTTCTTCACCTGATAGAAATACATGGCTCGTATTTTCATTCTGAACGGTATCTATGTGAATCTGGATATATCGAGTGATGGCAGCACTGGACACACTTCAGTCTGATCTTGAATATCTTTAAAAGTAGTTAAATAGTTACTTCTGATGGTATACATAGGGAAAAAAATCCTCTGCATTTGCATATTCAATAAAGCACAAGTGCTTCCGATGACAAATAATCCAGCTCTTTTGTGTGAGTGTCCTAAGGGCTATCTGCCTGTATACACTTAAGTAGAACACTTTTGGTTTAGCATGGAGTTTTGGAGAACTTGGAAGCTTCTTCACTACCTTGTGACATTTTTGTTGGATACAAATACTATCCAATTGCGTATTTTAGACTTTGTGTGTACTGTATGTGTATATCAACCTGACCCCGATTGTTATACTTTGTCACTGAATAAATTAGTATAGCCGACATCATCACCATCAAAGTTTGCATTTACAATAATTTTCCTAAGTGTTCAGTGTTATTAACATGCACTACTTTAAGAATCCTTACATGCAAAGATCTGTTACAAAAACAAAATAAACAGTTTATTTTAAAAAATAGAATCCCTACAATATTCTTGTGCTAGTCATTACCCCACTTTTGTACAAAAGGAGTACCTGGTGGTCGTCCCATGAGTTCATAGTTTTGGGAAGATTTGAACTGGGATTCTCTGAGCCCACAGTTCATTTTCCTAGCCACTGTGCTCTGCCAGCAACAGTATATTCTAATCCTGCCTTCCGTGCTGGCTGGGATTGATAGGCGATGTGGTCCAGAACCTCTGGGAGGCACCAGGTTGGCAAAGGCTGCTCTAGATCACTTGGACTGTTCTGTGGACTGTTACACATGTAGAATGTCCTTGGTTGGTCTGGTGCATATTGTTAACTTTGCTTTACTTCCAGAGCAGTATCTATGTGAGGAGTTTTGCAGAACACATTTCCTTCAGCGTAAGCTTATTTTCACAACATGGTTTTGCTTAAGGTTGTAGGACAAGGCTTTACTGTCAGTATCTTTTTGTGCAGAGCTATTAATAAGACTGAATGAATGAATATGAAAATAGCTCTAAATAGATGTGTGTGTGTGTGTGTGTGTGCTTTCCCTCTCTATGTTAATAATTAGCCTTGAATGTCTAAGGATATGGAGAGGGGGAGCAGACATGTGCCCAAATACATCCGGAGTCGGAAAGCCACGGCATAGAAAACTACAGAATGCAGAACTTAAGTTACATTTTACATCCTTGAGATAGAATTCATTTTACTTGTGCAGCATATTATTTCCACTGCAGTATCTTGGCTTTTTATTAACCATTGGTATTATTCTTTTTATGTGTGGACACTTCTGCTAGGAGCTCTCTGTATGTATTTTTGCCTGGGTGACTTTGGAAATTCAGAAAGTACGCAATTAAAATGCATGAGAGTATTGGGAAGCCATGTAAGAGTCATTCTTGCAAGGGAATGTTGTAGAAACAATAATGAATGGTAAACAAGCAAATTGCAGCAAGTTCCTTTGAAAGAATAGCAGGCAGACAAAATAGGGGCTGAGGAAGGAAAACATATCTGTGGACCTGTTCAAAAATGATGTAGAAAGCTGTGTCAAGTGAACACACACTTTTCATTGTGTAGTGTACACTTACTTTGCAGCAGTGACTAATTACAGCAGAGAAAGAAATTCTCTCCATTTTTGTAGATTCATGCATTTTTTCACTCTAAAAGCAGTTTTCATGCTTTTCCCCTATATGTACACAAAAGTGCTGTAAAGGAATCTTGCATTGTTTAGCATGGCCTTGAATTTCTTTGTAGAAAGGAGCTCTTTTATTACAGTACACCGTTCCTTAGTTTCCTTGATGGCACTGTTTTGCCAGAAGAAGGTGATTCAAATGGGAAAATAGATACGCGTGACATGCTAGTGTCTTGCATAAGAACTAGGGAGACATGCTGATATTATTGGCTCCTTGAAATGATATGATGGATGTGTAGAAAGCAGTGTAGTATTATATGAGTCCATTATTTTTCTGGCAAGGATGGTTCCAGATAGATTTTGAAAAGGAATATGTCCCACCATACTTAGCAGTTTGGATATAAGAGCTTTGGTTTTTTGGTTGACCAACACAGTCTGGGACCTGTGAGCATGTTCTTGCCACTGGGGTAATTCCTATGGCACTTAAATGTGGAGTGAGGCATTCATTCTCACATTAAGGTATTTTGCACAGACACACTCATTTGAGGCAACCTACAAATGAAATATTGTGGCACTCGTTATGTGAAAACAAAATGTTGTAAAAAGCCTAGCGCCTTTGCTTCTAAGAGCCGTGAGGCTGAATGTGGCCCGTTGTGCTCAAATGAGTTCTTTCTCCTCTTTCCACTCATCATGGTTATAACTGCCTGACAAACTACTTCCTCCTGCTTCAATGCAATCCTTTGGAGATTTAATTGCTACTGTAGGTCATCTTCCAATGCAGTAAAGCTCATGTTAGCTCTTTGCCTAGTGATGTGATGTCTAAAGCTGCTTTTATTTTAAACAGCTAATTCATTTTTATTGATTAATATGGAATGGTTTCCCCCTTTCCTCTATCATAGCCTTCTACTAAGCCTTGTACTGTCTCTGGTACTTGATGCAGTTCTTGTACTTCCTTTTCAATGTCTTTGAACCCTGAGATAATCACCAATTTTGGTATGCTTGAAACTGCTGTAGTAAACTTCTTAAAGTCCTTTTCTTGTGCCAGTAAGATACTCCTTTTTTGTTAACCACCTTAGGAGTGATGTATTTTTAAACGAAGAGCAGTATAGAAATGACTTAAGATAAGTGCTTAAGATAAGTGCTTAAGATAAATGACAGCTACTGGCCTTGGTAGCTCCCACAGGTTCCAACTATCATGTTTTTAAACAAATGGTTTTGGCTATGCATATATACATGCTATTGCTAAAATGAGAGCCAGGACAGGGGAGCTGGTGTATCACGGCGGGAGGAGTGGAAGGTGGCGATTAGGCAAATCATTGGAGAGATTTGATAGGTCTGAACTGGGCAGGAGGCTGTGTAATGAGGCCATAATACTGACATGGAAGAAGGCACGTTTTTCTGTTTTGTTTTTTGAGGAGGTGGATTTGGGGTCATTGCAAGCAACTTGTAATTGCCAAGATAATGAAGAATAACTGTAGGCTGTGAAGTCCTATACTAGTTTCATTAAGAGAAAGCTAACTTCACTAAGAGAAAGCTAACTTCATGTGCCATGGGGAATATCTAGAACACCATTCACAATTATGTGTACAGAGTCCTGTATGTTGGGTACATGTTATGTGTGCTGTCCACTAACGGGTTGTAAGAAGAAACATATAGCTCAGTCTGTTGACAGTTTGGAATATGGTACTGTTGCTGCTGTTTCCCAAGATATCCATTTCTGAAAGCATTTTGACCTGGTATGGTCTGCTGTCTTTCCCTGGCATATGTTATTTCCTTGGGGAGAAAATCTCATTTCTGTATATCGCCAGTGAGCTGAGCCCCTGTTGCTTGCAACAGTTGCTTGCAGGTTTGCAAAAGTATAAAACTCCATTAGGGGCGTAGATATGAATTGTTGGTTTCGTTAGGTGATGGTGCTTGTTCTAGTGAATGAATTTTTCATTAGTTTTTAGCCTTATTACAAGCTGCCACAAGAACCCCTGTTATAGCACTGGCCAAAAATAAAAGAAATACATTTTAAGTACATATAAACATAACTGACAATAGCACCATTCTGGTATGAGTCACACACATATATTTTAGTTCGGTTTTGATGGTTCCCTTTGAGTTCTTGTGAAGTTCATTTTCAGGAATGAAAAGAGCCTTGGAGGAAAGTGCTTTTCCCTTATTGGCAGTATAAGTGTGCATTGTTCAAGGCTGCTCTGAGAGAGAGAGAGAGAACTATGTTGCACTTGAGAAGTAGAAAGGCTATTACAAGAGGATGTTGTAAGGCAGGCAGCTATGACTTGTGACCTCTGGTTAAACTGATCTTTTTAATAACTGCAATGGGAGATGGCTGCTGTTTAGAGAGAGAGAGACCAGTTATTATTGTGTTGTAAAGTCTTATTCGTCCACATACAAGAAGTTCAGGCCACATTCCAAAGGTGTTATTTAGCATGTTATAAGGGGACAATATGCCCAGGGCCAAACTACATGTGGCGTCAAATCCATGATTTGATGTCATGCATCTCTCTGAAACAGAACACGACTATAAATAGCCATTGATAAAGACCGTGGGGAGAACCTTTCAACCCTTTCCTCACAGGCCACGGTCCCATCACCCCCTTCCCAAAGCTCCCATTAGCTTGAGTGGCTTTTGAAGATTTCTCTCTGCAGTAGTTCCCACTGTTTCAGAGGCCTTCCTCTCTGATTTGTTCCTTAATTATTTTCTTGCTTTTTTTTCTTGTCTTACAGTCTGTAAGCCCACAGTCAGGGCCCGTCTTTAGATGGTGATGGTGATGATGATTCAACAGCATCTGGTTGAGTTGCTTGGTTTATACACTGAGCAATATTCTATACAGCTTAACATTCCTTAATTAATATTTTCTGTAAGTTTCCTTGAGTTACTTTTGTGAAAAGAGTGATTAATAAAAATAACAAATAATAATAAACATAGCTTTTGTAAATGGTTTTCTTTGTATTGTACAATTGAATAGGGAAGAGGAGGAGCCTCCATTTGTTCAGTACCTTATTGCTCTCAGTGGCAGACTGTTCCCTGCAGCTTAGTCTGAGGTCTTATGCTGCAATCCTATGCAAACATATCTGAGAGCGAGTCCCACTGAACCCAGTACTTGCAAAGTAGATGTGTATAGGCTGTTAGGCTGAGAATAAATTTGCCTCAATGTGTTTTGACAGACAATCAGATATGGGCAAAGGATGTGACTATAGCTTTCAGTGTGACGGCATTGCTTTATGTTCGATCGTGTGCAATCCAGTATGCTGTATTGTGTTAACTTCCTGCTTCGGTAATAGATAAATTCGTGGGAAGCAATACAATATGGCATCCTGCCATACGTAATACGAAGGTGGTATGATTGTGAATTCAGTCCTTCTCTCAAGTTAAAGCCTCTCTGTTTTCTTTGCTCTTCTTGAGGCATACTAAACATTTCCAAAATATATTAAGCAACTTCCCACAATGAATTGTTAATGGCCTAGTTTGCATGTAATGTCAAACCATAGTTAATGTTTAACTGTGGTCTAGCACCAGGGTGCAATGTGTTAGTGCAGGCTGCTGAAAGTCTCCACTTTGTTTCTCCCCTACTCTTTGCTGGAAGCAACAAATTGAAAAGGCAGGTCAACACCAGAAATTTAAAGCACATCCAACATACATTTAAAGCATATGACACACACCCCTTGAGAACATCAGGAACTGTAATTTGTTAAGGGTGCTGGGAAATGTAGCTCTGTAAGGGGTGAACTATAGCTCCCAATGTTCTTTGGAGGAGGTCATGTGCTTTAAATGTGTGTTGGGTGTGCTTTGAATTTATGGTGTAGAACAGTCATGTGTATCTAGTGTGTTTTAAACATTAGGTGTGCATCTTCCCTAAAGGTTTGTGTATCAGGGCAAATGGTGGGCATGTGAGAACTGAGAACACACCCTAAAAACCTATTTATTTATTTTAAATTGATCTTATATCCTGCTCTTCCTCCCCAAAGGATTCCCGCTCCCCCACTGAAACTGTTTAGAACTTCCATAAAAAATCTTGTGCTAATATTTTACATCAATTTAATGCAGCGAGAAATCTGTGTTAATATTATCTTGCCTCTGCAACAGTCATATAGCAGCCTTTCTGTAATATGCCAAAGCAACACGTCAGGTTAATAGCATCCCCTAATGGAAATAATTGTCAATGAGCTCTAAACCATTTCCCAGCACATATACTCTAGTCAGGAAAGCCTAAATGAGTAAGTGGCGGAGCTGGACTGTAGTTGGCCAGTAGGGAAATCCTTATAGAGTAGGCAGGTTGAAAGGCTCAATTAAAATTCTCAGGAGGATGTGTCTGCAGATAGTACTAGAACTTTGGTCTGAATCCTTTGTTAGCCTGGGTGGGGCCTCAGTTTGATAAGGGGTACTAGGATATACCTGGCAATAATTGGATTTCTCCAACATTTAACCTTAATCTTAACCAGGAGGATTCAGGCTGATCATAAAAAGAGCCCTGTGGAATCAGACCAAAGGCCTCAGCTAGTCCAGAATTTTGCCTCCCATGGCGACTAAGCAGATGTCAAGAGAATTTCACAAGCAGGAAGACAAAAGGAACATAGGAATCTGCCTTGTACAGAGTCACACCATTGGTCATCTAGCTTGGCTTTGTCTACAATACATGAACTGGCGTCAGTTGTCCAGGGGTTCAGACAAAGAACATTCCCAGCCCTGCCTGGAAGTGCCAAGGATTGAACCCAGGATCTTCTGTGCACGAAGGAAATGCTCTGCCGCTGACCTGTGACTCTTCTGCCAAAGAGCTCTCTCCCAATGTTGTTTTCACTAGGTATAGCATCCTAGAGGTAGTACGACAACCATCACGAGCAGTCACATTTAATAGCCTTTTCCTCCAGAATTTGTATTGTCCCCTTTTAACGCCTTCTAAGTTGGGCACTGAAAAGTAGTAGAAGAGCAGTTAAAAACTGACCTTGAGCAAAACCCAGCAGACTTTCGGTTAAGCAAAGTTTTTTTTGTGGTGTGCGTGGTCAAACCGCATATTTCATTTGTTACATTTCTGTCCCACCTGTCCTCCTGGTCCCTTCTCATGTTATCCTCACAACATCATGGTGAAGTAGGTTAGGCTGAGAGCTGGTGACTGGACCAAGATCCCTTTTGAGTTTCATGACCGAGTTGGATTTGAACCAGAGTTTCCCCAGTTCTAATCCGACACTCCTATCCTTGTATCTTGCATCATGCCATCCTACACAATATATCCTCTGTGTGGGAGCCATTGCTACCACCTGTTGAATAAAAGGGTGCTTGTGAACTCAGTTAACCCCCCATTTACAGAGGGCTGGTGGGAGGCACTTTTGAATGGTTTGCTCATTGTCAGGGATAGGATCATATTGATGCTAAAGACTGTCCTAAAGTTGGTTTATTCCTGAGAACCTCCCATCTTGAATGAGGTATCCTAGAAGTGGTAAAGCTCCAGCCAAAATGAGTGAGGGACTGGAATGCCTTCACTACAAAGAGAGACTAAAGCATTTGGAGCCAAAGGCATAGCCAGGATTTTTGTTGGGGGGCAGGCAGAACCTCAGCTCTGTATTTTTATTTAGTTTTGTTGATTTGGGGGGGCAGCTGCCCCCCTGGCTACACCCATCCTTGGAGCTTTTTACTTTTTAGCAGGTAAGAAAAAGCCAGGTAAGAGGGGCGGGGTAGATATTTCTAAAATCGTGCATGGTGTGGGATGAAAAGAATTTCTCCATCTCCCATGTTACTAGAATTCTACGTTACCCAATTAAACAGGTATAGCTTCAGACAAGAAAAATTGCTGCTACATGCAGCAGATAACTTGTGGATTTCTCAGCCACAAGGGGTGGTGACAGCTGCACAGTTGGATGGCTTTCAAAGGAGGATTGGACAAATTCATAGAAGACAGGCCTGTTAGATAATATAGCTTACTGCAGGGGTCACCAACCTTTTTAGACCCATAGGCACATTTGGGTTTTGAGTGAGTGCCATGAGAGCCATCCACTCTAATAACTTCTCTCCCAGATCAGCATGTGTGTACACACACACACACACACCTTGCTTTTCCAAGGGATCTGGGTGAAAGTTGGATCCAGTAGAATTAATCTGACCCCTGGAAAGCACATAGAGCTGAAAGAGGAAAGGGGAAAGAGTGCCACTCCTATAGCTTCCTCCTTCAGTTTTATGTGCTTTGCATTGCAAGGGGTTGAATTAGATGGCCCTTGGAGTCCGTTCCATCTCTACAAGTCTATGATCCTACGATATTTTGCAATTGGGAGGGGGGGAGTTTACCCTCTGTATCACTTTATGGCCAAGGGAGCCATGAACAGAGAGATTTCAGAGGCTCTGTGAGTGCCAGATGGAATCCTCAAGGAGACCACTATGCTCACACATGCCATATTGCCAACCTTTGGCTTAATAGAACCACATATTTAAAAGGTGTGTGTTGTTTTTTGCTGGACATAGTATAATTAAATAAGTTACTACAGATTAAAAAAATCTTTTTTCTTGCCAAAGCACTGTCTTCTAATTAAATGTGTTAAAATCTGTTGCTTTGCTCAGTGTGTGAAATTTCAGGAACAGGTATACTATGTGAAATAACTGTCAACCAAATGGTATTTAACCCGCCCCCCCTTGATTTAACACATGTTCAGTTAACAGCAATTGGCGTAAAGCTGATCAGTAGCAAAGAGGAAGTAAATCTAATCTGTCATTTAAAAAGATAGCAGCTTTTTCATACCCCTTAGTTGAAATATGGCGTTACTAAATTGTAGAACAACTCAAAGAACTTGAACAATACCTGAAATTTTGATGTAACTTTTATGCTGGTTTACATCTGTCTTTGAACCTTCTCTGAACTTCTGTTCAAGAGGTCAGTTCTT
Source organism: Podarcis tiliguerta (assembly GCF_965153285.1). Classification (NCBI taxonomy): domain Eukaryota; kingdom Metazoa; phylum Chordata; class Lepidosauria; order Squamata; family Lacertidae; genus Podarcis; species Podarcis tiliguerta. The sequence goes on from NC_139540.1 coordinate 40,980,071, forward strand.
CCTAAAATGCAAAATAAGAACAGAAAATGCTGTCCAATTCCTGCCTCTCTCCTCCCTTCTGTTTCCTGGCCTCTAGCCAAATCAAATTATCCCTCTGTCAGGCTCTCCAAATTAGTTCAGCATTCACATGGAGGGAAATTTTTCAATGCGTTTGGTAATTAATTGTATTGGACCATTTACCCATTGCACAAACATACTGCAAAAACTTGAAAAATAGGATATGTGTTGTGATTTAAAAAACCAAACCAAGTTCTGTATGACTTGCAGTTGGAGAACTTTGGCTGAAAAGACAGCGAATATATTCAAGGTTTCCTTCTAATGTAGGTCCACCTAAATGGGGAGTTTGGGTCTGCTGCTAGCCAACCCGCCTCTTCATAACTGGGAGGGGGGAAGAATTTCAGAAGGTAAATCAGCTGCATTAGAGAGAGAGAAATTACTTTCTACTGTGGAACATAATCCTATGCTTCCAGTACTGAATTGTGAGACAAATAAAGACAGAACATGTGCTTCCCAGCTATATCACACATCCTGCTCTGTGTTGATCTTCAGGGCTGGGTCAAGGTTTCCATACCGCTGAGTGTCCCCCTCTCCACATCCTCTGCAGTGGGCACCAGGAAGCCTGAGCTCTAATACATCATCCTTTCACCCTTGTGCTCTCAGAACAAACAAATGAGTTGGTGGGACTTCTCCACACAAAGTAGAGGGAAAGAGGATGTGGGAGCAATGAGAGAAGTTGTAGCATAGTAGGGAAAGACAAAGGAGAGTGGCAGCTGTCCAACCCATGCTACCTAGTGCTGCCAAGCTTCTGTGTGGGCGCTCATTTGCAGAAGCCATAGGGAATTCACTGATTCCTATGAATTACTGTCACATGAAAACATCCAATTAATTGGAGAGAAAAGCATAAAGTCATTTGGTATTCAGCGCATTCTCACTGGAAGAAAGCTGACCAATGTTTCAGTATTAGGGCGCCTGCACCTTGAGTGCAGGAGCTGTGAACCTTTAGCCCTCCAGATGTTTGACTACAACTCCCATCATCCCCGACCACTGGACATGCTGGCTGGAGCTGATGGGAGATGGGGTTGGCATCTGAAGAGCTACAGGTTACTTTTTTCTCCAACCCATGGGTTGATTTCTCTTTTTTGTGACAGCCTGCACACTTTATCTAAAAAAGATGTAGGAGCCGTAGTTTTCAAAACTAGCTCTTCTTAGACAAAATGTTTTCCTTCCTCTGTTCCACCTTTCCTGTTGTGTGCCATGACTTTATCTTACAAAAAAAAGAATGCTCGATACATTGCAAAATGTATGGTTTGCCTTGGCACTTACTTAGATCTGAATCACTGCGAGTCTTGTTATTACCAGGGCCTTGTAGCATGACAGAGTTATTGTTATGCTTACCAGCAAGAAGAGCCTCTTAAAGGGCTAGCTGGCTTATGAGTCAGTATTCATGGTCCTAGTTCCCCTCTGGAAGAATCAGTTGGTTGGAAAAGCCTTATACAAGCTAATAGTCCCGCAAGGGGAGAATAGAACTTAAAAACATCCGGCAGCTCTTTAGCTAGCAATACTAAAGTCTTGTGAATATATTCATAAAGGCCACCCACCCACATTCATTTCTAGGTTCTCCAGCCTTTGGAACTGCATACTTTATTCTTAGCTGTAATTCCTTCATTACAGGGGATTGGACTAGATGACCAAACCAAAGTGCAAAAAATCTTAGGAGATGTTTCTTTCATCTTTCTACTGACTAGGGGGAGAAAAGCTTTGAAGGAAGTTTCTTACTATTGAAGGAGGTATAACAATAGTAGCCATGCATCATAAATAAAACAAAACATTTGTGAAGTTCTGTTGATCAGAAAATTAACATTGTTTCGTTCTTGGATAAAAAAAGAAGGCTGTTTTAATTTGCACATGTGCTTCAGCTGTTAGCAAAAGGCTTCAGTTCCTTTTTGTGTCTGAAGCACAGTAGGTGGTAGGATTGTAAGGAAAAATTGAATGTTTATATTAAAAAGGCTCTTGTGACATCTAACAAACAGAGTATAAATGGTGATATACTACTGTGCTGCTACAATACAGGAATTATTTCAGCACTGTAGTAAATTTTGCCAGTGGAGTGTAAAGACATCTAGCTGGCTGGCTGCCATCTCAAATAAAAGTGGAAAAAGGAAAAAAAAATGGGTCACTTTTGTCTTGTTCAAGTCAGCAGAGTTATTTGCAGTACGCAACACAGACCCCCTTTAAATGTCATCTTAGTTGCCTTTGTAGAATTCAGGTACATTGCTCAGTAGTACTAAAAAAGAACAAAGAATATACATTTGCTTTGGCCGAATGTATTGTGCTCCTCTGCTTCTCTCTGAATGTCAAATTGTGAAACAGGATCACCGCTAGTATACTGTAAGAATGTAAAACTGTGTCCGTTCATAGTCCCCCTCAAATACTGTTGAGTGGCCCTCATACCAAGAAAGCTCATCTTGATACAGAACTTTCTCCTCAGGGTGGCTGAAAGGGACAAAGTGTTTGGCATTGATAGCTGCTTTTCTCCACAGTGAAATTTTATTCATTCCTCTTGCTGCTCTGTTGAGATTAAAGTCAATTCAACTAATGGACAGCCTTTAAAATTATTATAGAATGCCAGTGATCTCCTCGTTTCTTAATTGGCATGAAGTTCGCAGTCCCTGAGCTTGGAGGGACAATTCACAGTATGCGTAACTTGCTGTGATACTGTGATATGTTTTTGAAACGTAGTACATAAGTACACCGTTTGTTAATTTTGAGGCTTCAGATATTGTTGACCAAAGATGGTCAAAGTGCACAATAACTGGCTCCTGATTCTCCAGTGTTATCCTGTTATCCCAAGTGTCCAGGACGAATAACAGTATCAAAGAATCATAGGCAATCCCAGCAAAAGAAGTCCAGTTGAATGTTATAGTGACATAATCACACTCCTGAAACCACAAATATCATTTCTAGGGTTTGAAAAAAGTTTTAAGCAAAAGGTGCTTACAAATTCAACCATGCACCAAAAGGCATGGAACTTTTAGGTTCGGACATCCATCTTCACTTCCATACCATGTAAACAATAAACTTGTTCTGCACATTGTGCTGCCTTAAAGCTAGACTCCAAGCTCTTACTGTGTGGCCTCATTTACATGTGCTGAAGAGATGCATGAGTACATGACAAACATATGTACATTGAGGAGAAACGCACAGTTATGCACATTTCACAGGGCAAATTATACTTGCATTACACTTATGCTGGGGGAAATAGTAATCAGACAGCAGATCAAAGTTTATAAACAATTGCAAATGGCAAAAAAATGGATTAATGTGCAGGCTGTTACAGAACAAAAAGTTGATTATACAGGCAGTATTTAAGCTAGGTTGTCAACTCTTTGGTAATGGCTAAGGGGTAGTAAAATTCTAATTCCAAATATGGAGAGGAGAAGGGGGGAAAAATCAGACAGGCATGCATAGAACTGAATTCGTTTAAGAGGAAAGAGGGAATACAAATGTTTGTTGCTGAAAGGCAGCTTAGGTAGCTGTGAGAGCTAGAGAAAATGGAGCATGGATGTTGTCTGTTCAAAAGCAGGAGGAATGGAAAGAAGTTCTTTATTATAGGCACTTATCACAGTCACCATTTTTGTGGGCATTTTTAAAACGAAAAAATCAGCTTTTGGTAGGCTTATATCACATACTGCAGCCTATTTCTGTGAGTGAATGAGTCACTTGTTTTCTTACTTTTGTAAGTAAAACTACTTTTTATGGTGGGGGGAAATGCGCTTAATGTCACTCTATATTTGGCACCTTTCAAATAAATTGGCTCTAGTTCTGCCTGGCTCACTGTAATTAGAAAACATTTTGCAGCCATGATCCAGAAATTTTAGGTGCTGCAAGTTTTTCCTTATATGTGCCAAACTCACCTTCTCCCACAGCGACTCTTGGTTTCACTGTGTTGGAGGCTAAGCTGGAAGTTCCTCTAGGTGTTGGGAATGGTTGGTTGGTGGTTGGAAATGCAGTGTGTTTTATCAGCATAGTGCAGTTTCCCTTGGAGGCTGGTGCATGGCCTGTTAGGATCAGGGTCAAGGTAACACTTTCCCAAGGTTCATCTTGACCAACCAGCCCCCCCCCCTCACACCCACCTCTTATATCAGAGGTTTTCAACCTTTTTGAGTCCATGGCTCCCTTAATCAACTACATTTTTTCTGCGGCACGCCTGTGGGGCTTAGGAGCCCAGTTATGTCACCCCTTGCCTGCAGAGCTGGCAGCCCCTCACTCTTTTCAAACATCCTCCCTCGTGGAGTGTTCCCTCAGCCTCCTCTCCTCTCCCCTCTCCTTGGGAATCATCCAGGCAGCTGCTGCTGCTTTCCCTGGTCTCTGAGCTGTCCCACCCACCTGCCCCAAAGAGGTGTCTCCCAGAGGTTGGGGGGCCTCGGCCAGCTTAGCTTTCTGAAGCCCAGGGCAAGTGTACTCAGCTCCCCCCCCCCCTTTGCAGGGCCTGATGTGCTCATGCAGAGAGAGAGAGAGAGGGAGAATCATAGAGCTGGAAGGGACTCTGAGGATCATCCATTCCAACCCCCTGAATGCAGGAATACAGAGAGAGAGAGAGAGATTGCCAGAGTGATCTCATTAACTTAATATTTCTTCCTTTGAAGGAACCAGATTGCATTCTTCCTTGCTATAGCTTCCCTCAAAGATCATATGCCAAACTATGTGGGAGTACAATTAAATGAGCCGGAGTGGGATGTATTTCACATCTGCTGATTTCATTCCTACGTAGGCATAGAAAATTTCATCATTATGAATGGAGAAATAGGTTTGTTATCACTTGCTTCCATACTAGAGCAATGAGGCAGTGCCTTTGAGCTTTGTTTCTAGAAGTGTAAAGGCAACATCTTTCTCTATCAGTATTCCTGTATTCGTTGGCTTGGGAATTACAGTGCTTGTCTTTAGCTTGGGTTTTTTTAAAAAAAGATTCCCTGAAGTTCCTCCATAGTGAGTGTTCAAATACTGAATTGGCATTGTGTTCTTGGGTTGTCTTGCAGCTTATAACAGGATCATATCCACAGCTCCATTTTTATCCCATTGATTTGGGGAAAGAACATATTTTTGTCGTCCCCCCTTCTCAGATTGATGGAGTGTTTAGGGATTTGTAGGACAGAAACATAGACTGAGACTGTTGGTTATAGGATTCTTAGAAAATAGGTTTCTGCTCTGGTTGCCACCCTCTAATTAACAAATGCAGTGTGCGTTTTGTACGTAGAGGGAATGGTTGCTGGCAAATGGTATAGCTAGATGCCATCTTAATGAATGCATTACTAATGAGCTTTTGTAATATTAGCTCATCAACACCCTCACTGTTCCTGTCCAGTTTTAATTATGTGTGGCAATCAAACTTTGAGAAATCATTATATAAGCACTACAAAGGCCACATCGTTTTTTGGCACAGGGCATTCTGGGATGGTTTTCCCACACACACACACACACACACAAACACTTTTTACATAGCATGCAATCTGTGTTATTGCTTAGCAATTCCTGAGCTTGTCTACGTTCTAAGAAGATTTCCAAAATCCAAATAATAAACTTTCAGGAGAACACAGAGAAATATAGTAGTGTTTGCACTTTCACGTCTGAGTGCTAGCAAAATGCCAGTAGCCAGTTGAATCATTGCACAACAGCCTGTAGGCAAGAAGTGCTATTTCTCACTGACTATAAAAACATGTATTGAAGTGCATGAGCCATATGTCTGAGTTAAAAAAAAGTAATTAAATGTCACATTGAATATATTTGTATGAAAGATTTGAGGATGTCTGAGATACCAGAGAGATGTAAATTGTTTTGGTAATGTATTCATACTTGGTAATAGCAGATGAATGTAGAAATAGCCATTTTGCAAAAGGGAGTGCTTATCAGTGTGCTCCTCCACATTAAACAATTGATTATGCTCAGAGTAGTGTGCTAAGAATTAAGATTCCTGAGGTTTATAGAAAGATTAAAACAGAAACGGGCATTACTAAAGTTTCTTTTAAAAATAACAAAAAGCTGTCTTTTGCCTTCCTGTATTATAAGATGTGAGGAGTATATGACTCGCCTGTTATATTATTGATGCATTTTTTATATTTATAAGCCATGTCTTGTCCCATAGGATTCCAAGGTGTACATAACAAAATGACTAAAAAAAAATAATTTAAACATCACTTAAAATCATACTGTGTCAATGAAAACAGTTCACCAGCAGCATCAAAAATAGCCAAACTCACTCACAGACATCGTCTAAAATGCCTGTTTGAATAGATGCATTTTGTGGTCTGAATAACTTCCTTTCTCTTTTAAAAGTTTTGAGGTTGCACAGGTTCTAAGGTGGTCTCCTGTCATGTTTTAACTAGGCCCAGATCTGGTTTAGCTCCACATACAATAATGCGGAACACATTCAAACCATTTCCAGGGTTGGAGGCAAAATAAAGGAAATAAAGATGCATGGCAGAGAGGAACAAAACAAGTCAGTTAATGATGGTGCTTGTTGATTGTCCTGCTGTTTTAGCAAGTTTCATCAGATTTGAACAATAGGGAAGACTACTGTCTTGGGAAGATTGCATTCATAGGAGCCATGGCAGCATACTTCTTTCTACGGGCAGAAAAACACTTCACCAATCTGGTTGCAGAAAGAATATTGGGTATCCTCACTGGATGTGCTTCCCTAGCATCCAAAGAGAAGAATCATGTAGCAAAGTGTGACTCTCCTTCGTATTCATATACTGGATTTTTCCACTGCCTGTAGCAGAGAAAGTGTGCTTATGTGTAGGCAGTTGGGTGTCTGCCCTGGACTGCACTTTACAAGTGTGCCACCCAAGAAGGGAGAGTAGGAAGGAGGTACAAGTCATGCAGAATCACCACAAGCACAATATTCAGTGACCTGGTTCCCAGACAGGAGGGATTACAAAGCATCCAAATTACATTGTGCTATAGCACCAGTAGGTGTTTCACAACAAAAGGATTGGCTTGAATCAGAAAGCAGGAATTCGGGATGGGTTGGGAGAGGATGGGAAATGCAGTAAATTTCCTCCTGAAATCATAAAACATGTCTACAGAAAACCAGTGCCAAATTGAAGTATTAATAAATTTCTTTTGGTCTCAGTTCTACTAACACATCTTGATCCATTCTGCCCCATTCCAACAGAGAGAGACATTAAAAGAGTTAGAAAACATTGTGACAGGATAGCTTGTTTCTAATTATATGGGTTTTGCTCCACCCTAAGTTACAATTTCAACTAATTTAGGCCTGTGTCAGCCTGCTTGGTTTCTTCCAAACTAAAGTTAGGAATTTGCATGACTTTGCCATGATTTATCAAGATGATTCTGTTTTCTGTGTTAACATAGGTTATTTCAGCATATAATGTGCATTCAGGTGGATCCAGAATAATAGTAGCCTTGAAGTAAAAGACTAGTAGACAATTTCTGAAGAGACATGGCTCAGGTGGATGGCATAGTAGCTCATAGGATCAGGTGTTTTAATGGCATCTCCTTACTAGTGGAGGGGCACAATTACTGCACCCCCAACTCCAGTGGTGGGAACAGGAGCAGCCTTTGACATGGTCCTTTGTTGATGGCATTAATTTTTATGAAATGGTGTGTTTTTCTAGAAATGGAAAAGATCCTTGCACAGAAAAATATAACTGTGGGGGGAAATGTCATTATGGAAAATGTTCCACCCTACATCACTGTTTACCTATCAAAAGCTGGCTTCAGAACACAGCATAGCAACCCAAGGATCATTATAATATTCCTGAAACCTATAAAAGAGGCACAGCTTGCACTTTTTTTTGCTTTGGAGAGAGTAGGGAAAGATTAGGAATTTCAATGGAAATTGAAGATGGATGGATTTGCCCTGCTTGCCAGACACTGAAATGGCAATGACAATAGACCAGAACTAAAAAGTATCAATGTAATATATATGTTTGCATTAAGTTCAATAAATCTTGCTGTAACCCTGTGAGAATTTGGCACTGTAGACCCACAGTGCAGATGCAGTCCAAAAGCTGAGACAGCTGTTTGCCTAAGACCACATACTAAATTCATTGCAGAGATTAGATTTGCACCTGGGATTTCACAGATCCACCAGTTGGCCACTATACTATTATACTATAATATATTAGCTCAAGCATTGTATGTGGTATCTGAAAGTGTTCTACATGTTGATTATGGTATTGATTGTTTGCTCTCATTTTTTTTTTTGCAGGAGAAGCTATAGAAGGTCTTAGGGAGAGTGATTACCTTTTGATTCATTCATGCCGACAGTGGACCACAATTACAGCTCATAGTCTGGAGGAGGGACATTACGTCATAGGGCCGAAGATAGAAATCCCTGTGCATTATGCTGGTAAGTGTGGCTTTGGCTCTGAACTGCAAAATAAAGGGTGACTGAGTTGCCCACCAATTACGCCAGCTTTTTGGTTGCTTGGCAAAGGAAAGCAAAATTGACAGCAAAGGTGACTATTTAACAAAATAAGTGCAGAAAAGGAGCTGCATCTTATTCCTACAAGCTGATGATACGCACCAGTATAAACTGCTAAATCGTGATTTTAACTAGGAAAGCTTCATTAACTGCTGGAGAAAAGTGGTACGAGTCTCATGCAAAACAGTCCTCCAAAGTTGTTTTGAAAAAAGATCAGGTGCCCAGCTACATCATGCCTGAAAATGTACTGAGCCACATGATAGCCTACTTATGCCTGTTCCTGGCAGCAGTGCTACGTGCTTCTGAATAAGCATGTGGACTTGGAACGGATGCCAATCAGGATCATTTTTTAAAAAACTTACTTTCTCTTGTAAACAACTATTGTTTAGTCTAACCTATGACATCGCTGCAAGTTCATGCATGCCTTCCCTTTCTGCTGAGTTCTAAGAGTTCCCTGTTGTCTGGAATAAATAGTTGTGGCCAGTCTGTTGCTTTTCCTGGGGACTTTTTTCATTTCTCTTTCTCCCTCTGTTCAAGGCTCACCAGGCCCCTTTTCAGTGCAGTGCTTTTTAAAAAAATAAAAAAGTGACAGCTATAATTTGAAATTTCCTTAGCTGCATTTAAGCTTCCTTTCTCTTACATCTTTTAAAAACTGGGTCACGACTGCAATTCTAATCAAAACATTGTCTTTTTGCTTCACTGTTCCCAAAGGTCCCTTGGCCAGCAACAATGAGTGTGTTGGGGCAATCATGTCTCTGCTTAAGAAGACAAGATAGGAATGAGCCTCAGAATCACCTAGGCAGCCCTTTTGATCCTCCCATTGTGCAAGCAAGTGAACAGAGCAGGAAGTCTTCCATTAATTATAGTTAACGATAGTTCAGACAAAATGGGAAACTATAATTAATTGAAGAGTTGCATTTAGGGAGGGGCTAGAAGGACATTCATAGCACGACTTACCACACTGAGTTATGATCATATGAACTCTCCCACTCATTCTTAAATAGTGACCTCCTGTTTTCAGCAATATATGAAATATATCTTTTTTCCCTCTCCTTATAAAGGAAAAATAATTATAGGGTAGGGGTTGAAGCGACGGGGACCTGGGGTAGCCTTCCCCAACCTATTGTCCTCCAGATGTTGCTGGACTATAACTCCAATCAGCGCCAGCCAACATGGCCAGTAGTCAAGAGTGATGGGAGTTGTAGTCCAACAACATCTGGAAGGCACCACGTTGACCGCCTTTAAATAAAAAGTGGTATTTAGGAACACAACTGGCAACAATAAATCCTATTAGCATTTTACAGTACTGAAATTTGCCAAAGTTGCTGGTACATCTATTGTGGGGCAATCAGAGGCCAGTTTCCTACTACGTACACTCCAGTGGCTCTATGGATCAGTTGGCAGGCTTTTTCTTGAGAGACTATTAGACTTTAACTGCAATTTAAAGAGTACCTCTGAGGGCCTTTGTAATTTGATCACTATCTGATAATGTTACTTGTGTTTGTCATAATGTGCTCTCTCTCTCTCTCACCCAAACAACTCATTTATGAATTTAGTGATTCTGCAAGGAAACTAAAAAGCAATGCAGAGGTGCAATTCAGATGAGTAGTATAAAAAGCAACTTCATCTTCCACATTAGAGGCACTTTCTCTTCCTATCTTCAGTTTCTGAATCTTAATCCCCTGCATTATATGATACAATTACTACAGGGAACTCATTCCAAGCAGTTACTGGTGTGGTATATTTGTTATGTGGTTTCTACATACATTCCACTTGTAACATTTCTTTCCTTTTGCTTCCCAAACCACATCTACACCATCAGCATAAAATAGTTGTAAAACATTGATTGCCGTGGCCTTTCCTGAAGTCCCCTGGTTATGATTGCTGTGTGAGTGCTGGTTTTCTTCTGCTACAGTTACCGAGATTCTTTGGAAAAGTTATTAGTCTAAATAGCTTTGCTTTGTGGTGCAGATACAAATCCATGAATGGAATCTAGAAATTGAGGTTCTACCCAGTTCAGTTTAGAATGATTAAAAACAGAAGAGCAGCGCTACCTATAATAACTCATATACCCATGTGGAAATAAGATCAAAAATATTGTGCATAACGTGAAGCATATATGGGATGTATGCAAAAGAGTAAATATTGCAGAAGTTCAAAGGCAAGAGTTTGCTCTTGTTTGACAGCACACAGTGTCTTTTCCCAGGGTTAGTGATGCCAAGTCTGTCATCATTAAAGAGTAAAATTCTGTGTCAGGGAATTAACCATGTTACGAAATGATTAAAGGAGCACTTGCTACTCAATCTGCTTTCTGAAAGAACTGAACTTTGTTTCCTGATCCAGCTCAAGGTTGAAAATGGGGTAGATTGACTTAAGCATTTTCTGGCTTGTGTGTGCCCATGTTAGGGATTTAAGAGTGTGGTTGACCTCTTGAAAGAGCAGTCATGCATTTTTTCTGCTTGCCTCAGAAAAGCAGAAATTATACCCATGCAGTGCCTGTGGTTGATGGATGCTGCTCTAGAAAGAGGAGAGAGAATATGTGTCTTGCACGCAGGCGTCTTGTGACAAACTTTAAAGGGATACAAGTTCTAAATCCAGAAGAGGGAACAAGGAGTTGATAATATTGTTGCCCAGCTTGTTAGTTTTTATTAAAGTAATGTATACACAGACCACTTCCTGTGTAAAGATCTTGAAGTATAAAATTCCAGTGAAGATAAAATGTTAACATATAAAACCAAATTTATTAAAATATACATGAAATCCAAAGGAAATGGATGAGTTAATTAGTTGGGATAAGCCTGAGCAAACTTACTTTAACTGTCTTTGGTATAACATTTTATTTAATTTATCTTGTACAGTTTATATACTGCTTGACTGTAAAACAACAACCCTCAAAGTGGCTTATTGCTGCATTATTCAAAGTGAGTGCAAAGTGGCTACATGTGAAGTCCAGGTTCTTCCATTGTGGCATTCAAGTGCCTTGAAATCTGACTGCCGTGGTGGTGGGGACTACAGCAAGCTCCAGGTGATCTGCTTCTTTATCTTAAGAGCTGCTAGAGGGGAAGAGAAGGAAGTTCTTCCCTAGATCTCCTAGATCTCTCTGTATGTTGGGTCTTCGATTGCATACGCTAAAAAAACCCAACCCCTTAAATCTTTTAAAACTCATAATGTTCAGACCTCACTATAACCCTCAAACATAATTTGAGAACAAGCTTGAAGCCATCCCATGGTATCTGGGCTTTCTGCCAGATGGGGGCATGCTCTGTCACAAGGCATCTAGCTCTCTTCCTACTTCTTTGCAATGAAGAGTGTCACCACGGCATCACACTTCAGTGAGATCATTTGTTTAAAGTATTGGTTTTAGGTGAGGGAAACTATTCTGCCTTATTTACAAAGAAACACACCGCGGTATGTTGCAATTCCTTGTTTACAAAGAAACACACAACGGTGTGTTGCAATTCCTTTAGACTACAGAGTAGCTGGAACTACTGTTAGGGCATTAACCTTGTCTACAGCTCTTCTTGAAACTCTTTAGATTTTTTTCAAATTGGTGGGGGAAACCTAGCTATTCTTTAATTTTAAAAAAAACAACAACCCTAAAGAATAAAGCTTACTTCTGTGTGTTGTATGGAGAGTGATAGACGCACAGTGCCTCTGAGTGCAGTGGAAATAACATGATCAGCACATGTCCTAACATGTTGCTTTCCTGAATATTTTCAAAGTTTCCCCCTGTGCAGCTATACTTGGCTAAACTTGAATGCTACTTTGTACACAGATTTGATGAGTGAAGCAGTTGAGCTGCAATGAATCATTGTCGGCTGAGCTAGTTTCTAAAAGGATTGGACTACTACTTTGGGCACACTGTGCTATGGTGTCTAGATCAAGGGAAGTAATAGTACCACTCTATTCTGCCTTGGTCAGACCATACCTGGAGTACTCTCTAGTTCTAGGCATCACAATTTAAGGAGGATATTGAGAAGCTGGAACATGTGCAGAAGAAGGCAGCCAAGATGATCAAGGGTCTGGAAACCAAGCCTTAGAGGAACTTTGGAGGGAGTTTGGTGTGTTTAGCATGGATAAGAAGAGACAGAGATGAGATATGATAGCCATCTTTCTATTTATCTGTACACCGGTAATCATATCATTCATTCTGATTATTCGTATTTGCCCATGCAACAGAAGCCTGTTACACCAAAATGCAAGCAAGTTAATAAGCTGCCTTGGGTGCCCTATGGGATGAACATTGCTGAGAGGGGGATGTGGGGCGGGGGGGGGAGTACAACCCTGCTGATTCTCTTGGATGTCTTGTGGCTTTTGACGTTATCAGCCATATTATCCTTCTGAATGGGCTGTCCAGGCTGGGTGTCGGAGGCACCACTTGGCAATGGCATCAATCCTAATTGGATATGCTTTGTCCGTTCTGAGGAAACTTGTGGAAAATATAATTAAAAATAAAAGTACCAAGCAATTAAGAACAAATCTTGCTGAAGAAGAACTGGCATAGCTTCTGCAAAAATGATAAGCATAGGGGTGATCTAGTGGGCATTGTGTAATCTGGACTTTCAAAAAGCTTTTGATAAAGTCACTTGCCAAAGACTGCTGAGTAAGCTTAGCAGTCATGGGATAAAGACAGATGTTTGTCCACACATGCATTGGGGGGGTGTTTTATGGACAGCGTTTTAATTGGGGGGGGGGGTAGGCAGGTGTTTGGCATTCCTAAGCAATAGATTTCCAGGCAGGCTAGAACCTTGAAGCTTTTCTGCTTAGAAAATGCTATAGGGCAGAATGTTAAGTAGGGGACAAGTCTTTCCACCTGGGGGGGAAATGCTGGCTATGGACACAGGAATTTGGTGTTTTATTTCAGCATCGCCATGCTTCCACTGCAGATTTGTATGCATGTATATTGCTTTGGGTCTGAAGCTTCCTAGTGAGAAGAGGAGGGTAATCACTGTGCCAAATGAATAATATTTGGGTCAGGGCAAAAACTTGGCAGGGAGCTAATTGTGTGAGCCAAGGTTGCTTCCTGCAAGGATCACTTAACAGCCAAGCATAAAAGAACAAGAAGGGAGGATCTGTGCATGTGTGGGAGGAAGAGGGAGGAAGAGTGAGACCCAGCAGCTGGGCTCCAGCTGGCTAGGATTGTCTTAATCCTGGAAAAAGAAAACCAGCCAATCTTGCTTCTACATTTGTCTGCTTGCTTGCCATAGTGTTTTCAAGCCTTTAACACTGCTATTAAATATAATCCCCTATTATGTAATCTGTAGGTGTCTACCTCTCCATTATCTCTTCCTCCATAGTCATTTCCAACTTTGGGCATAAAATTATAGAACTAGAAATTACCCTCTTGAGGCTACTCTTCCCCTCTCCCCACCCTCCCTTGCCGTTTTCTGGGGGTGAACTGGGGATATGTGTGCTCTTACATAGTCCCTGCTTTCTTCCAAGTGTTTCCAGGGTGGTCACATTGGAAAATGGAGCAAATGCACCCACTTTTCTGCTCTTCTGTTTCTGGAAAAGTGCTGGAGACCTTCCTTCTATTTGTCCACTCTACTTCAGAGCCTAGTACATCTGTGTACCCCAGATGTGCCAGAATGCTTTGAACCCAAGACTGCTCCAATTCTCTTTTTTTTCCCCCTTTCCTTTCCTTTTAATAAGTCTGCTCAGTTCCCTTGCCTGCTCCTCACATTTCTACCCTTGCGTGTTCTTTCATTCATAAACCCTGAAGTCTCTTCCTGGAATCATTTGTCTTTTCTACTCCTTGTTATCAGACACTCCTTCATAACATTTCCTCCTTTCTTGAACTATGATTCTGACAGCAACCTGAAGGAACAGGTGCATAGTTTGGGCGAACTCCTGGATCTAGTTCTGTCATTAGAGGCACCCGTTTCCTCGGTGGCCAAGATCAGGATAGTTTGGCTCACACACACACATGGAACTTCAAGGTTGGATATCTGCAATGTAATCTATGTGGGGCTACCCTTAAGCTTGATCTGGAGGCTGCAGCTGGTGCAGAGTGCAGTGGCTACATTGCTAGCTCTTTAACTTGCTAGTCTCCTTTTGGGCCAAGTTCAAGATTCTGCTACTCAAACATAAAGTCATGTCATTCATAGATAGATAGATAGATAGATAGATAGATAGATAGATAGATATAGACCTGGTTACTCAAGAGGCTGCCTTATCCTTTACCTCTCTTCTCTCTCTGAAGCATGGCCTCCCCTCCTCTCCTCTCCTCTCCCCTTACAACTTTGTCTTCACTGGGGTTGTTTCCCCTGTTTGTAAATTGTTGTAGCAACCCAACTCTCCTCCAGCCACCTTTCGAAATCATTGGTAAAGGAGACCAGATACAGCCCTTGGATCCCAGAAATATTAATTCCACTGGGGAAGGAACTGTTTGAATTGAATGGCTGTTTCAATCTGTAATGGATTTGGGACTCCTGATGCTTTTAAAAGGCAGGCATTGAAAACACCTATGGTGTCAGGTTACGTCATACTGTTCAATGTTTGCTCAGATGTGTATGTGTGCACGCCTTGGTCTAGAGAATGCTGGTAGGAAGTGTGGTTGGAATACCTCAGTCAGCAATCTTCCCCATGGAAACCAGAAGCGCTTCATGTCTGGGAGTCAGTGCCAGGCACGTCAGCCTGGCCTATTAAAGCAACTGACATCATAGATTTCTCGGACTGTGACTGAATTGTGGTACTAGGCAGCGGCTGTTGCTGAACTGAGGCTCTCTGCTTAGCGGTTCATTGCGAACAAATACCTATTGTGTGCATTACACATAATGTACAATCACTGAAAAGTCATCTATAATGCTAAAGCATTTTCTCTATGCATTGTGGGGAGAGAGGGGGGGCTCCTTCACTGCAAGAAACCAGAAAAATCGAAGTAGTCTGAAAGCAGACCGGAACAGATGCACTGTTCGTTCTCAATTAACCTGGATTTATTTAAAGTGTCTGAGTACTAATAATCTTCTTGCTAGTATAGCAAAACACTACCTGCACCGCTCTCTATGTAGTGTGAGAGAGCCTGGGGAAAGTGCATGATCCGTTGTCTCTAACAGTTGCAAATAACAGATGGCAGCATAATGTGATTCCATATGAATCCTAAGCACTTTGGCCTTTTATAAATTAGGATTTATCAAAGAGCCTGCTCTTTCCAGACAAGTGTTGGTGACCCACTGACTATAAAAGTGCACCTTGCAACTTAATAGCTTTTCTTTCACACAATTGGCTTCCTGGCCAGACTGAAACCTTAGCAGGAAAAGGATTCTTTTGAAATGAAAGCAATTATGTGAATTTATTAGCAAAATTATTCATCTCTACTGAACTTTTCCTCCTCTTCCTCCTCCTCCTTCTTTTCATTTGATTGATTGATTTTTAAATGCTAACTTGTATTACTTTCCTTCAGGGCAAGGACATCAGCCCTGTGACCTTTCAAAAGTTGTTGGACTACAACTTCCATCATCCCAAGCAATTGGTCATACTGACTGGGGCTGATAGGAGTTGTAGTCCTGCAACATCTGAAGGATCACAGGTCCCCCATCCTTGCTATATAGAACAATATCTCTGGCTATGGAATTAAGGGGCTAACATAATTAGTAGGGGGTTTGTTCATATTTGATGACCTTGATGTGTTGCTGCCCCACTCACCTTTGATTTCTCAGCAGGGCTGCACTCATGCAGAGGTGCTGATGTACATGGGGACAAAACATGATGCCTACACTCACATTATCACCAGCAACTCTTTACCTCTGTGCTATCCAGGGCTTAGATCCAGAACCTGTCCTGGGAGACCAGGGTTCAAATCCCCCACCCTGTGAAGAAGATCATACGGGGACTTTGGGCCAGTCACTCTCCCTCAGCATAACCTACCTCACAGGGTTGTTGCAAAGATAAAATGGATCTAACCTTTGAGATGGATCATGCAGCTAATGGAGGAATGTGCACAGTTCATTTCCTTTACTCCTCTTATTGGCAACTTGCCCCTACACCCCCAGCTTTGGGGCCTAAGTTTCAGCAGGTGTAGCTTACTCCTTCTAAAAAAAGTTAAACCACTAGTTCTACAACTGATCCATTGCTGTCTATCAAGTTTCTTTAAACTAGACATTGGATACATTTTTCGTTTTCCGTCTTTGTCTCCATCTGCTTGGAAAAGCTACATGTATTTTACATAAATGAACTACAGTGGTACCTCTGGTTACGTACTTAATTCGTTCCGGAGGTTCGTTCTTAACCTGAAACTGTTCTTAACCTGAAGCACCACTTTAGCTAATGGGGCTTCCACTGCTGCTGCGCCGCCGGAGCACGATTTCTGTTCTCACCCTGAAGCAAAGTTCTTAACCCGAGGTACTATTTCTGGGTTAATGGAGTCTGTAACCTGAAGCGTCTGTAACCCAAGGTACCACTGTATTGGAGATTTTTCTTTTAAGGTTTTCCTTTTGTAGTGTAATTTGGTTTTGTTGCTCTGATTCCCTTCAGTTTTACACAAGTGCTATGACAAGTCAAAAGGGACAGCACAGTTTGTATCCTAAAGCGACACACAGAAAATTGCTTACTGGAGAATGTAGATTATTCCAAGTAAGAGTGAGCTAATATTGGGAAGGGATGATGATGATTTTAAATGCATCACTGACACCATGATAAATGTTTTCAGCTCGTACGGGTTAAGCAGCATTTGCTTAAAATAAACTCCTGAGCAGCTAGAGGAACTCTAGCATTCTTTTGCTTCTGAGCCTACCCTTGTGACTTGTAAAATAGAATGGCATGTTTCTCCACCAAACTGCTGCGACCGTCTAATTCTGTATAAGCTTCAGGGATATTGCATTCCTTCTTGCTCTTGGTTTCAGTATCAAAGAAACACCAAACAGAATAACTTGAATTATAAGAGTTCTATTTCTATTTGCAGTAAAAAATGAAATAAAATATGGATGCAAGGGGCAAAAGATAGTGTATGAAGGTCAGAGAAATCGGAGAGGTACCAGTGACTTGATGAGCAACACAAACAGAAATAGGAGTTTCGAAAATAGAAAAAAAAAAATTGTAGTTCTCATTTCATATTATATTTCATGGACCTGAAGTCAGGTGACTATATGACTGCTGGCAACCCCTGTCTTTCTGGCAATTGCCCCCCCCCCTTCTTCAAAATATGAGCGCACATAATGTTGTTGTTCTTATTGGACACTGCTGGGGAAGTTCCAGCACCTGATAGCCACACCTGGTTAGGCCCTAAGGGTTTATTTCCCCTGTATTTCCACTATGGTACCCACCATGTCATTTCTGTAATGTTTAACTGCGTTTGAAAAAGCCCATCAAATGTATGTAAAGGAGCAACCATTGTGATGTTCAGGTGTGCTTCTTAGGTGCCATTGGATTCCTTAATGTTTTTCAGACATTACAAAAAGGACACAATCGGACTCCAATGAAAATATTGAGGTATTGTCATGGACTGGTTGGATACAGAGGAATGGTAGAAGGAACCAGCCTGGGAACGCCCAAGGGAAGAAGGCTCAGAGCCCGGGGATTGGTGGTGGGACAACAATGAGCGGTCAGAGGGAGAAGACTGGGGGGGAGGAGATGTTGGAAGCTGAAGAGGTAACGTGAGGAGGGAGAGTCTGTGGCAGGTAGTCTTGAATCAGCAATAGAAGTGAAACCAAGAAAGTGGGATGTGGGAGGCCAAGAGACAGAGATCATTAAAGTGGGTGAAGAAGCACAGGTGTCCCCCTCTCCTGCTGCAGCAAGATCTCCCTTTCCCGTGGTCTCCCCAGGACCAAAAGAGGCATGAAGTGGGAGGAGCACAGACAGACCCACAGATGCAGTCTCAGATTGCTTGAGAAAAACCCACTTAGGCCTTCAGTCTCCACAGCTGCCTTGGAGGGACAAGGCCTACTGAAGAAGAGTTTCTGTACTCATTCGGCCGGGCACTCCTGTGTGGATCCTATTTCTTCTAATAAATAGTTAACTTCACTTACTCAGTGTGATTTGCTGCTGTCTCACTCCTGATAGGAATCTACCCTTTTCAGCCGTGCAGCCCTCAAATGTAACCTTAAGGTTTAGAAAACAGCAGAGGAAATTTTATATAAGTGTTCCAAATTGGATCAGTGAGAAACTCTTGCAGAGGAATGTGCTCAGTGGTCTGTAATGAAAAAGCGTTATAATTAAAATAATTGCCTTATTTCTCATGTATTAATTTTTTCTATGTTAAGCTGCATCCTCAGACTTTTTTGGTGCTGCTCCTGGTAATTAGCAAGGGGCATTCATGGAGGTAACACCCATGTTCTAGTAATTGTTCTATTCCTATATATAGCAAAGTATCTCTTAGACTGCTGATCCCATGTTTAAATGGTTCGGATATTTATTTCTCTTTGACTGCGACCCCAGTGGAATACCATGTGCCTGTTGCAGAGAGCTTCATACAAATGTGCCTTCTCAGAGTGAAGGATACTTCCGAGAACTTGCAATAGTAGACAATACCTTAGGCTGCCCGAGTTATCTCTCTGATGCTTTATCTTGTCATATTTGTCTGAGTAACGGTGAATCCTTAATGGATCGTCTTAAGTGGCTAATGTCAGGAAGGTTAGTCTTCTAACTTTTAACAAGAGAAGCATAATGCAATTTCAAAATGAAAGCTTTACTCATACAACATATCAATGCTCTTTGTTCAGTTAGTAATTTTAAACTATATACAATATAATATCCTTTCCTTTCAAAGCAAATTTGGGCTTAATCTTTATATTCATTTATCTTGCACTTCTCATCTTTTAAAAATTAAAATGCAAGTTCTTCCCCCCCCCCCATCAGCTGACTTTCAAAAGCAGTGAAGTGCTTGCTCATAAAAATTTGAATGGGAAAGTTTCCCAGAAAATGTTCTGTTGCTGTGAATTGGTGGATATAGGATTGGGCTTGCTTGCTTTTTAGTTTTGTTTACATAGTGAAGTATGCGGTGTGAATTTTATGTGCCATATGAATAAATGAATCATTACATGGTGGAACTAATTATTTGTTCTAAAGTTAAATTATTTGTCCTATGGTTAAGTTGGGATACTTTTTAAAAGGGTTCAGAATGCTCTTTTGTTTCTATACATTGCACAATCTGTGTTTAGTATGTCTTACAAACATCCAGTGCCATGAAACCTTTTGTTCATGCTTTAGATTTGAGGGGGGGGTAGTTTTGTGTTTGTTGTTTTGTTATTAACCAACCCAGAAATAGAGGCATTAAGTCACCATGAAAAGTTCTCCAGGGGTATGGTTTTGGGGGATGAATGGAAAGGGGAAGCGATAGCTTGGAGCACTGCTGAGCCCAAATTTAAACTTGTTAAGAAGCCTAATTTTAAACATGTGATTAGCAGAAGCTGAAGAGATTTAGAAGTTGGCAAGCAATCAAAGTAGAAAAAGTACTAGAAGTTTCATTTTTTTATTTTGATGTACAGATGAGGTAATACAGCCCCACAATTAAATGTGGGGAGGGGAGAGCACCAGCTGTGGAATGCTAATGTAGGAAATGTAACTTGGAAAATGATCAAAAATACTGAAAACAAGTGAATATAGTATTGTGATGGTCAAAATGTATTCACTTAACATTTAGTATTAAGCATTCATAATATAGTGCCTAATCCTACACCTGCTTTTTCTCTGAAGCGAGGACTGGATGATCCTTGTGGTCCCCTCCAGCTCTACAGTTCTATGTGTCCAATAAAGCTTCCTCCCAAGTAACTGTACATAGGAATGTGCCATTCCCTTAAATAAGGGCAGAGCAGTAGATTTTCCTGGCTCAGAAAAGTGACTGTTTCTTGCATCAAAATCCAGCCCGAGTTAGTTGTACACAAGGTTGAATTCTGGGATGCTGTTTCATGGTGTTTTACCTTGACATCAAAAGATTGCTTTAGGGATTCATCTTATTTCTCTAAAATATTTGTGCTCAAAATGGCTCTCAAAAGCAAAAAATAAAAATTAAGGCAGCAACATTTAATCAATTTTCATTTCCCACTACAGTCAAACCTCGTTCTGCGTCCGCCTCTGTGAACGTCCGTGGCAAACCCGGAAGTACCGGAATGGGTTACTTCCGGGTTTGCCACTCGAGCATGCACAGAAGCGCTAAATAGTGCATGCGCAGACACAGCACTTCGATGTGCGTCATTTTCGGGTTGCGGCGGGACCTCCGGAATGGATCCCCTCATAACCCGAGGTTCCACTGTAGTTGGAGAGCAGCAACAGGAAAACGCTATGTTCCTCTCATGTCTTGCTTGTGGGGCTTCCCGCAAGCTGGACTAAATAAGGCCCTGAGTCTGATCCAGCAGAGATCCTCTTAAATTCTATGATGAAGAGACTAATATAGTGCATTTATATATATATATAAATTTATATTGACAAACGGATGCCTTGATTGATCAGGAAGTTTATGTGTTATAGATATAGACATATATAGATATATCATTTGCTTTTCCCATCATGCACACTTGTTTGATCAACCCAGGGCTCAAGACAATTGATCAAGGTTTTTTTTAAAAAAAATGAGATGATAGCACTAAGCTAAATATATGTATAAAGAGATTTCCTTTAAAAAACAAGACCTAGAACAGTAGCAAATCATGATCAAGAAGACACCCCTCCTCTTAGCTATACAAGGCCTTTCCAACCATGCGGTGCTTAGCAGTTTTGTCTAAAGTGTGTCTAAAAATCAGCAAGCGGAGGTGGGGCCATCACTGAGAGGGTCCTGCTCTGTACTGTTGATCTCTCCTATAGAAGGTTCCCAGATCAGCATTATTGAAGATGACCTCCCATGTGGACCTACACAGGAAGAGGTACACTTGCCAAATGCAGCTTAGTGGCTTTGAAATGGCAGGTAGAAGGCGGCCAAAACAGGGAATATGTGGTGTTTAAGAGAGACTTAGGTTTACTCCCCCGTATCCCTTCCCTTCATTCCTTGACATGTTGCTGTCACCAGATTTCCTCTCCAATTACCTCAAGGGTAACTTGGTGAAAATTGGTTGCAATAAGCTCCTTTTCTTGTATTATAGTTTCAAGTCTTTGTTCCCCAGAATTCTTCACCAGACAATATTTTATCCACAGCAGGAAGTAGTAGGATGAATAAAAATAAGGCTAGATGTTGAAGCCATGAAGTCACCCTATAGGCTCCACTTAAGGATACCATGCTCACTGGAAGGACAGATTGTGAAGCGGAGGCTCCAATACTTTGGCCACCTCATGAGAAGAGAAGACTCCCTGGAAAAGACCCTGATGTTGGGAAAGATTGAGGGCACAAGGAGAAGGGAACAACAGAGGACGAGATGGTTGGATAGTGTTCTCGAAGCTACCAGCATGAGTCTGACCAAACTGCGGGAGGCAGTGGAAGACAGAAGTGCCTGGCGTGCTCTGGTCCATGGGGTCACGAAGAGTCGGACATGACTAAACGACTAAACAACAACAACAAGGATACGATTGCTCTGAAATTTTTTGCTGCAACAATTGTGGAATTGAATGACATAACCCCACATTGCATTGAAATATTATTCAGATAAGATAGTGTTCTGCCTTTTCAGAATAAAAACTTTTCGCCTCTTACCTCATTAAGGTCTGGTTCTTATCCTTCCCCTCTTCTTTGAAATCCTTTAGTCATTGCTGGAAGCAGCTCAGCCAGTTCTCAGTACATTTTGCAAAATAGGGCTGAGTTCAGCCATAAATCACCAACATTTCTTTATTTCATTTTTTTTAAAAGTGTGTGCCCTGTTTGCTCTTCAATGTTTCTATTGCCAGGGTGTCTTGCAGACTCCTTGGGGAGAAAGGGCAGGACATAAATCCAATAAATAAAATAATAAAAGAAGGGTGATGTTAAAAACTGCAGATAACCTTTACCGTTTCAGTGATTAGTTTATGAAAGCACACAAAGTCAAGTTAAAAACCAATTCAGATAAATTAAAAAGTTTGGGAGAGTAAGCAGGTTTTGACCTGGTGCCAAAAATATAGTAAATTAGGCGTCTGGTAAGAGGACTCATTTGTTACTACTGTTAACAAGGCCCCCTCTCCTCTTCCCACCTACCTAACCTCAGAAGGTGTTAGCAGACAGGGAAGAACCTCCAGAGATTTTTTTCAATATACAGACAGGCTCAGGTAGAAGAAAATGGAAGAATTTAATGCCAAGGAGGCTGATAGCCAACCACCATGGTACTTTTTGGGGGGCAGGGGGTTACATGTAGCTCTACAAGGTACTCTAGGAACTGAAGTTAAGGTTTGCTGTCTGAAAAGCTACATAGTTGAAACAGGTATGTTTGGTAGGTATGACAACCTTACAGTACAGTTATTCCAAGGTATTCCGTACAGGTGTAAGTGGGCTCATGTGCTTTCAAACTCTTAATGCAATCCAATAGTTACATCCTGTTTTTTAGTATGCCCAAAACTTCAGCCAAGCATCTACACCTGCCAAGTATAGCAGGCTTATTTCCCTATGCACAACTTATGTTCCACCACACAGAGGGTGGGCAAGTATTTGTGCTCCCCCTTCCCCCACTCCTTTGGAATGGCTTTAATTAAACATTTCCAGATTGATGATGATCCATATTCCCACCTCCTCCAGAGTTTTCTCGAAGCTATCACTTTAATCAGTTTTAATTATAAGGATGTTCCTCCTCTTCTTCTCACCCTTAATTGTCTGCTGTTCTCTTGCTTTTTACTTTTAATTTGTGCAGTTTCACTTCAGCAAAATGGTGCAAACAGTAGTAAGTTGTAAGTATCCAAAGAATAGGACTTACTTAGGATAGCAGCCTTCTGCTGCTGCCTATTTGTGGTTGTAGAACAGGTGTGGAGAACCTGTGACCCATGGACCAAATTTGGTTCTCCAGGCTGTTTCAGCCATACCACACTTGCCTGCCCTACACCTGATGTCATATTTTATTAAGTATGGAACCAAAAAATCTGAAGTTCAGCTGAAAGGGGCTTTACAGACAATGTATCTTGGCAGTGGCTGAAAAGCCTCTTTTGCAGATGTCAATTATCTGGCGTTATTATCACATCAGATGATTCACTTGTCACAGTTGGCCCCACGGAAATGTGGAGTGTGGGGAGATTAAAAAATCTGTCTTGGAGGTGGGAAACAATTTCAGCTCATCATTACTCTCCATCTGCTGTGGGGAAGCTTTTTGGTCCAGCAAGCCAGATTCTTATCTCTCCCCACCCACCCTGGCCACTAACTGAAATGTACTGCTGTGCTCAGGAGCAGCATCAGAGGGAGGCCTCGAGTAATTGTATGTATTTGGGGCAGGCGTGATCTCATGGCAGTCACTGGGCGAGGGAGCAGTGTTGGTCATCAGGCCCACTGTGGGGCCAAGTTAGGAGGTGGAGTCACTGTAGCAGAGAGATGCTGCAGGGCAGAATCCTGCTAGCAACAACCAACCCACCTGGTGCTTAGCTCTCCAGCTTTAGAAGAAAGACAAAGGTCCTTACTACTTCCTAACCATAGGCTCCCTCAATTTAGTTAATTGGGCAAAAGCCATCAGGAGGAGCAACAGGAAGCAAGTAGTTAGACCAAAGGCACCAGGAGCAGGCTTGAATTAAAGAGATTATTTCCCTGAAATTGCACTTTGCCGGGCTGCACTGGTCATAAAAGACACAGTTCATCTGAGGACACTTTAGGGCAATCGCTTGTAAAATGTAATGATAAAAACAGTTGCGCTAAACATATTCCAAAGAAATTAATCAATGTGGTCTTCTCCCTTCTCCATTGAAAGAAATGTCTGACATGTGATTGCCAGGCTTCCTTCAGTGTTAAGCCAATAAAATAATATGCCATTAATTAGAGGCAGTTTCAGTATGTTATTTAGCTTAATTTTTACTGTCTCTTCTGCTCTCTTTCCTGTAGTGATTTAGATCGATTGGTTGTGTTAGTGAGAATCGGTCTTTAAAATCCATTAAGTTCTGGTCTCTGTGAAAAAGATTCTTATCTGGCACCTTTCAAAGGAAATGTACTCAACAAAAAGTTTCCTTGTTCATGACTTCTGAAATAGATCTTTTTGGAGGAACAGTAAGTCCTGTGATTCCAGCTTAAGCCAAAACTTTGCAGGCTAAGGGTGAATCTACTATTTTTTTATGTTTTGTGGGAAAAGCACCCCATTTGCAAAGCATCCAGAGGGGGGGCTTACAGCACAGTCCAAACCCAAGATCTGCCAGGATGAGTAAGTTTGGAATAGGTGGATTTTGGACTTTCCCACTTGAGCCAGGGCTTCATTGGTGTAATACTTCCTTCATCCCTGCTCAACTTGGATGAACTCTGGGCTATGCTAACTCTGCGGGCGAAATTGATATAAGTTTTTAAAGGGGGGTGTTCCAGAGATGTGGCAGGGGGAGGATGGGGAAAGGAGAGGCTTACACCTATTCAGGTTGCTTTTAGCTCAGTCACGTGACCTGGCAAACTGGTGGAACTTGTGCAGACAAAAGGACTGGTGCAAGGCAAACTCTATTTTAAAAGCTTGGCTTCCCTCAGGCATGCTCAGCCAGCAGAAGCTCCACTCCTAAAAGGAGTTTGGAATATGAGTAACTTATGGTGGCTTAATTTGAGATGGTGTAAATTCTGATGGCTTCCTATCTGTAGGACTGCTCTGCCCCACATTGAAATTGGGTCATTCTGGTTTTTGTCATTTTTTTAATTACCAGACTTCCCCCAGAAAGGTTAGATCTGAATTAAGGGGAGGAAAAGAATTGAATTGGCCTTTTTGATGCCAACAATGCTGCATGAATATTGTGAAACAGTTCGTGATGAGAACCCATCCCACAATAAGCAGCTGTCTAGAAGCAAACTGTCTGTGTTTGCTTTCTGTATTAAGAAAGGCCTGCTTGGGGCTGCAGGAAATATATACTACTTCACAACTGGAATTCCTTTTTAAACAAGCTAACAAAGTCATCACCTGGTTTTCCAAGTTTCCAAAAGCTAGATTTTTAAAAATATATTGGTGGAATTAGTTATCAAAATTATTGAAATAATATCTAGCCACCTGGCTGTAATAAACTCAGTGTCTACAGTGGTACCTCGAGTTACATACGCTTCAGGTTACATACGCTTCAGGTTACATACGCTTCAGGTTACAGACTCCGCTAACCCAGAAATAGTACCTCGGGTTAAGAACTTTGCTTCAGGATGAGAACAGAAATCGTGCTCCGGCGGCACGGCAGCAGCAGGAGGCCCCCATTAGCTAAAGTGGTGCTTCAGGTTAAGAACAGTTTCAGGTTAAGAACCCACCTCCGGAACAAATTAAGTACTTAACCTGAGGTACCATTGTACTTGCTTCAGTTAATGATAACCTGAGACAAATGCAATATTGGAGCACTCACACACCACTGGTCAAACACCTAATATAGTAGAGCATGTTGCCGAGGAATGTTTGGCCTTTATGCGGGGGCAGAGGGAGGCAAATTTCAGAGATTAATGAAAGGTGAGATATGGCAAGCCTATTATTTACTATTCCCAGTCCATGCCTGAAATTCTGTGGTCTGATTAAACAATGAATTGCTACTGTTCAAGGAATGGAAGTCTTTCCTTTTGAGAAGTTAGCATTGCATGAGTTTTATTCTGAGAATTGTGCCACGTCTTCTGCCAGAGAGCACTGGAAAGGTAACATCTCCTGCCTGTGTATTCCTCCAGCTAGCATCTATCCACTGACACCATCCCTAGCTGACTGTGGCAGCAGTTGTGCTGCTGTCTAGCACCTGCCCATTCAAGAAAGAGATCGAAGTGCTGCAGATGCAATGTACTTGCATTCTGAGTATGCATAGGTTGTAGCCACGTCTGGGGAAATAGATCAGTGGGTAATGGGTGGAGCTAATCCATCTGCTGGCAGACAAATAGAGGAGACTGGCCACAGGGGGCCCCCTTTGTTTTCCACATCTAATACTATGCTTTACCCAACATAGTACAGTATAGTACTACAAGGCACCAATGGGAAATGTGGGTGCTGGGTGTTACACTTTTCACTCTGCATCTTCAGCAATAATACTTGCTTAGCGGAAGAAGAGTTCACAATTTGAAAAGGGAAGTTTAGGGTGGGATGAATGAGCATAAGCTGTTTCATTGTTTTCATGAAGATTGTTTTGAGCGCTAGCTGTATACTTTTTATGGAAAAGTATTCGTGCTTTTCATCAAGTACTGCTGATGACGCTTTTGACGGGGCAGGGGGAAATTCACAACCCTAAGCTGCAACCCTAAGCTTGTGTAAAAGGCCAACTAAATCATGTGTTTTATTTATGAATATAAATACAGTATGCTTAGTTTATGTGTTTAGGATTGGAATGCAGTTCTGTCATACTGATCCCCATGTATATAACTGCCCAGTGATTGTACCAAAAACATCCCCATGGACGCCACAGAGTGGAAGGCAAGTGAAAACTTTGCAATTAGTTAGAGGTTTTCCCCCTGTGCATTTTAGAATAGCAGGATCAAGAAAGGTACTTATCTCAATGCATCCCAGAAACCTTTTGTGCTCCCCCTACTATTTTCTAAAATCTATTTGTGTAGAGATCATAATACAAGCTGCAGTGAGCAAAATATAGGCTTTCCACAGAGTGCTATATTAGCCCGAGTTCATATCTCATAACCTAAGACGGCTACTCTGTCTTGGTTAACTGTGTGTTCATTCAAGAAGAAACGCTTCGGGAATTGGCAGTGTACACGACCGTACTAAAAGCCTACAGCTTAAAGCTCACAGGTGACAAATCTCTGGGAAATGAAATTCTGGTTCTCTTGATAAGTTCACAGCACATGATTTCTAGCATGCTTGAATAATTCCTGACCGTGACACAGCTGCTTCGCGGCCCACCTGAATATGTCATTCTGAACTCCTTTGTCAAGTAATTTCCACTCTGTCTGGCACTGGATGAACAAATATCTCACGCTGCCACAATTCTATTTGGGTTGAGAAGAGTTGAAATTTATATAATATTCTTTTCTCCCTGATCTAGAGCACAGCAAGTGTCACCAAAGCTACTGCTCTGTGTGTACTTGGGAGCAAGTCTAGTTGAAATAGGTGACTGAATTTGAATCACGTGTGTATATAATCAGGACAGATTTCTTTGGAATCAGTGGGACTTGCTTCCACTTAAAATATTTCGGATTGGAGTATTTGCATCTTACGGGTCTTATTTTGATGGGATAAATTTTTAATTTGATGGGATAAATTTAAGGCAAAAACAATCAGACATACATTTTAAAATGCATTATTTAGAAGGCACCTAACATTTCTTAGTGCCGTGCAAAAGGTTTGTAACCTAAGGATAAAGACAAGGCACATAGGTGAGGAAGGGAGAAAGAAAGTAAAACGGGAGAAGGGTATTAGCCAGGTGAACTGATGTGTTCTAAGGAGGCACCTAAAAAGGGCAGCCTAGTAATAAGGAACTGCAAGGGGAAAGGGGTGTAGGTAAGGAATAGAGAGGTTGTGTTTTATATAAGCATTTATTCATTTTTATTAGTTCCATATCTTGCCCTTCCTTCCAAGGGGATCCCCAAACAGCTAACAACAGAAAATAATACAAATGATAACGCATCAGTCAAAACATACTATAAATGACAACAGTTAATATCTTCCATCAATGCAATTGACACCTTCTTCAGTTATGCTCCCACGGGCCTGGTAAATATACCGTATTTTTCGCCCTATAGGACGCACTTTTTCCCCTCCAAAAATGAAGGGGAAATCTGTGTGCGTCCTATGGGGCGAATACAGGCTTTCGCTGAAGCTTGGAGAGCAAGAGGGGTCGGTGCGCACCGACCCCTCTCGCTCTCCAGGCTTCAGGAAGCTATCAGCAAGCCTGGGGAGCCCGCGGGATTTCCCACAGGGCTCCCTAGGCTGCAGATAGCAGCCTGCCGCCCGGCGCGTGGGGCGCCCTGAAGCAGAGCGCCCCTCGCGCCGGGCAGACATCGGCCAGCCCCACAAGCTTGGGGGACAGCGGGGAGGCGCAGCCCCGCCATCCCGCTGTTCCCCGACCTGGTTTTGGGGGGGAAATAAAGGAGGAAATTTTTCCTTTATCCCCCCCCCCCCAAAAAACTAGGTACGTCCTATGGGACGAAGCGTCCTATGGGATGAAAAATACGGTAGGTACATTTTAACATGCTGCCTTAATATAGCCTAGGTGGGGAATGCCTGATTTTCACCTTGGTGGGAGTTGTATAATCAGGGCACCACCACCAAGAATGCCCTGCCCCTTCCTGATCCTGCTGATGGGACCACCCAGGGCCTCTCTGTCTCAATTGTCAAGTCTGGGTCAGAAAGTACAGGGGCAGGTGCTCCTTCAAATACTTTTGTTACTGCCTTTTATTCTCTGCTGAATTAGTTGTGTTGTGGTTCCATTTGAGTCCTTGGATTCTGACCAGGAGTGGGAAGCACCAGAGTATAAGGAGGAGAGGGGATGGGGATGAGACTATGTAGCAGTATCCAGCAATCTCTCCCAGGGACAGGTGGGGAGGCATATTTCTCGGGTTTTCTGCCTCTCCTTAAAAGTTTGATGGGAGAACTTGTTGGAACAACGTTACAGTTCCCATGCAGTCTTGGACCTCTTGCTGTAATCTTGAGCCTTGGCCTTTGCCCTTAGATTGGATTGTTGTTGCTGTTCCTCTGCACTGTGAAAGCACCTGGACTCAATTCTACCCTTTCCTAGTTGCTGGGTTTGTACTGTTGGACTGATATACTTCCTTACTTAGAAGAAAACTCCTCGGTTGCCTGGTTTTGGATAGGAACCAGAGCAGGTCCTAGTTTACACTTCTCTTAATAAGCCTTTTCTGTATTTCATTCCTGTCAGTTTCTTGACTTTTATACAGGATCTTGGAATCTTAAAGTTTTCATTTGAGTAAAAGAACCCAACATACATAATAACCTAGTTTCTTGTCTGCGTTTCTGGAATGAGAGCTTAAGCTGTGTCCCTCTCTCTCTGAAATGAGGGCAATGAGCTCGGAATCAGGAATGTTGTGGAGCATGGTAATCTTGTAAGATGGAAAATGCTTGAGGAAAAATCTGTTTAATCAGAGTGCCAATGCATGAAACAAACTGAAGTTTTGCATGGTCTATAGATTATGTGGTACTAATTTCACATGTGGCTAAAAGCCAGAAAGGATGAATCAACCAAAGTAATTCTTGACATCTTAGCATTAATGGATTTTCACTTCATTAAAATGCATATGTGTGGAGAGAGAGAAAATAAGGCAGTAAATTTGAGAATGAGTACAAGTGCATTTTGTATTGACTACAGTTAAAAAGACACCACCCAGCATTTGAACCCTTGTGTTTCAGCTCTCCTTGAAATAAGTAATTGATTCTGTAGAGGAATGCCAGTTGCAGTTTAATTTCCCTAATCAGTACTACAGCACTGCCAAGTAGCTGCAATGCAGTTAGCAGAGAAGTAGGTTAACTACACCTCTGGTCTGGTATGGTAGGCAATTTGGTTCAAGAGTAGCTTAGCACATCATCTGTGTTTTTCCTCTCCACACAGGCACTCATGAGAGCACTTCTAGAGGAAAAGTCGCATCTGAACACATATGAGAAGCGGGTGGCGCTGTGGGTTAAACCACAGAGCCTAGGACTTGCCAATCAGAAGGTTGGCGGTTCGAATCCCCGCGACACGGGGTGAGCTCCCATTGCTTGGTCCCTGTTCCTGCCAACCTAGCAGTTCGAAAGCACGTTCGAAAGCGGGAAGGTAAACGGCGTTTCTGTGTGCTGCTCTGGTTTGCCAGAAGCGGCTTAGTCATGCTGGCCACATGACCAGTCGCATCCAAACACATATGAGAAGCAGATCTTAGGTTTAACTGTTTTGAATATTATAAATGCTTTGTGGAGCAACTGCAGATATTTCTTGATGAGACTGATTATCTAGATCCACTACAACCTGGTTTCAGACCCAAATCCATAAAACTGACCTGGGCCAGTTAGTGGGAAATTCAAAATCAGATAATCTGTCTTTTGAAGTGTTGAATCCTTGTTTTGTGTTTTCGCCCCATTGGGAGGATGATCAAAAAGAATGGTCAAGTAATCACTTCTAAATCAGCCACAAGATAACAACCCTGAATATTATCAGCAAACAACCATGCTTTGGTAACCATAGCAAGCTTAATTATCCTTATTTGAACTGCAGGAATTTCAACTAATCTATAATCTAGCTTGAAATTCTAGTCACATTCTCTTTTGTTGATGGTAAACAATAGTCTCTCCTTTTTGCTTGTTAACTTGTAACATTGCTATAACAGAGTCATGTATCTCCTCATTGCTTTTGTAATAGATCATTTCAAGTTTTGGACTATTGTAATTTGACTATGTAGAATGAGTTAAGCATTGGAAGCTGTCTGCTGGGTTTGATTTATGCCTCTGAAAATATTGGAAACAGCTGACATCAAGAAAAAAGCACATCTAGAATCTAAAGAAAGGTACTCAGTACTTCCTCATGGGATATTCATTTCCTCCCCTCTCAACATTTAGAGGTCCTATGATATTCTTCCTCTTATAAAATCAAGAGTTGTGGAATTTCTACCCTCAACACACCAGTGCTTAGTGTGAAATTACTGTAAACCATTTTAAGCTTTCTTCTCATTTGTGTAATCTTGCCTCAGAATCTTGAAGAATCAGATCCTTGTGGATTCACAAAATGAGCAGGTGGGTGGTCAAGCATACACAGACCTTTCTGTCCCAGGGGAGGGACAATGTAACCTTGTGCAGGCTGGTATGCCAGTGATCATGTGTCATGGCTGTAGGCGGGCGGGAGAAAAGATAAGAATCTCTCTCTCCTCTACAGGCAGGATAGAAGTAGGTTCCTCTCCTTTCCCCACACGTAGTTGGTTAAGTGGTTTGTGGTCACTTATTCAGTTATTATCTCTAGCAGCCAAGTTGTTGAATGAAACTCTGATTATTTTCACCTGTTCATTTTTTATAACATTAACAAAAGCTGCAGGGACACATGTTTTGATGGTTTAAAGACCAACTGGAGCACAAAACCTCAAGACATTTATACAATAAAACAGGGTATTTTTTTGTTATTTGTTTTGTATTCTTCTGCTCTTGTATGAGCCATTCGGTATGTAGAAAATGTGACCTAATCCCTGCTTTGTTAATGAGATATACTTCAGAAAATGCGGGTTTCTCCTTTGCATTGAGCCTGTTGCCTTTGCAATGCAAACAAATCTACTTGTTTCAGATTCCAGTATTAATTTAGTCTTCAGTTTTGCTCTCTTTTTTTCCATCTATGCTCCAGATAGGCACCCTGCCTCTCCCCCTACATGTAAGTCCAAATAGTGCCTTATTTTTTAAAAAGGGAATTCTGTGTTTCATTTAAGGGTCATTCCATAGCAATTGATCCAGCTTTTTTTGTAACTTAAATTTAAAATTTTAAGTAAGTTCAGCATGTGACATATAATACTAAAGCTCATGAAGTTCTGAAGAGACTGGTGTTTTTAGTTTTGACATCTCTCAATTATGGGCTGAGTTTTTAAGGTTTCTGTGTAGTCCGACAAGGCCAAAATCGTCAGTTTTTTGAAATTTCAACCTCTCATAACTAAAAAATGGGATGAGGTTTTTTTTAAAAAAACACCCCTAAAAATGTTGTTGGATCACAACACCTATTATCCTTAAACAATGGCCATGCTGAGCCAGGGTTGATGGAATTGAACATCTGAAAGGCTCCATGATGGTACCCCCACCTTAGAAAGAAATTACCATCTCTCAGCCATCAACCAATGTTACTAAAATGACAAGAGGTCCACTGTTCTTATAACTAAAAATATGACTTAGCTTTTTAAAAAGCAATTCCCTTTTAAAAACCTGACCTAAATGGGCTTAAGAAGCATTTCGTAGATGGAGCTTCCACTCACGGAAGGACTTCTTTCCTGAGTGCAGCTCTCCTTCTGTAAGCAGAAGTGGG
This sequence comes from Podarcis tiliguerta, assembly GCF_965153285.1. NCBI lineage: Eukaryota > Metazoa > Chordata > Lepidosauria > Squamata > Lacertidae > Podarcis > Podarcis tiliguerta. The sequence continues at coordinate 41,012,382 of NC_139540.1, forward strand.
AAACAAGCAGTAGATGTTTGATTACTTAGACTTAGATTAAAACTATCATGTGTTACTGCAAGATCCTTGCAGTAGCAGAGAAATATGATAGGATTAGATAGCTTCATAATTATTTTCCCTTTCAAATTCTCATGAGAGTTTTCCAGGGCTTCTTGTCTTGTCCATATATATATATGGAAGTTGTTAACTTCTTCTGCAGACAAATAAATGTCTTGTAAGCAGAATTTCAAGGAAGGCAAATTACCTGATGAGAGATACAGATGGAACTTTCTGACTTACCAGATAAAGCAGAAACTTCTGTCCATTGGACAACTTTTGAGGTCAGTGGACAAAATGGTGATTTCTTCAGAATAGGAGCCAGCACTGCTGCACTGAGCATGCCAAATCACACAAAGGTTGAAATATTATGCTGCAGGATTTCTCTTCTTCCTTCATCTACTTCAGGGATGGGGAATGTGTGAACCACAATATGTTGTTGGACTACAATTCCTATCAGCTCCAACCAGCATAGCCAGTGGTCAGGGATGATGTGGGTTGTTGTCTAATAATGTCTTTGGGGCCACAGCTTCCACTCCCTGGACATATCTGAATCATCATTGGAGCGGTGGAGGGATGGGTAGTCAAGAACATCCAACTTTTACATGCAGAATGCCAGCGGAATTCATTAATTACCCCAATAATTTTCTTTATAGCTCCTCTTTCTCCATTTCTTTTACTGTTGCCATTTGCAATATATAAAAAGCATGTCTGATGTGCTGTTAAAGTAGTTCAAACATGCCTGTTTGCACCATCCTATAAATGTTGTCATTACATTTTTATTTTTTTTATTTTTTTTAGTGGAAATACTTAATAGATGCAAAGAAGAAGCAACTCATCACTCCCGAAGCCCGGCAAGGTTCAGGAGCTGTAGGGTGTGCTAACCTATGTTTGAGTGTCACCCACCTAATAAGGGTGTCCTACCCATCCAAACTAACCAGCTGAATGCTTCTGGGATAGGGAGGAACTTACAGGTAGACCCTGACTGAGATTACTCCACCTTGCTCCACCCCTGGTCTTGAAATATGGGGCAGTTTTGTGTGACCCTGGGTAGCATGAGAATTTAATTCTGTGTTCTATTTTAGGCCATTCTTCCTACACAGGAAATGACCTCTGGATTTGTCTGCTGATAGTGTCCTTCCCACACCAAATTCATGGAAGCTTAAGCAATAAAATTGTGGCCTTGGGGTGTAGGAGTTTGTGTGCATGTGTTCCCTGTCCTTTCTCTCCCTGCTTCAACTGCAAGTCAGTTTTAATTTTGTTGTGGCTTACTGTACTTAGTATTAAAATTCCTCTGAACTTTTTTGTCTCTTCTCCCCCCCCCCCCCCCCCCGCCACCGCCTCAACACATATCCATGTTTTTGCTAAATGCCTACCTGTGTACATTTTTGGTTCCTTCCTGCTCAGGTCTTTCCTCCACTCCCCAGCAAAAACCTAGAACTGGTTAATTTCCTTGTCTATACTGGAAAGTGTTTTTAATTGTACGTGGAAACACAACTTTCACAGAGAGAAAGCATTTCTGAATTAACCATTGGAAATGTGTTATCAACAACTTTCCCCAAAGTTCCACAGAGCCAGTTGTTGAACTATAATTTGCCTTTTTCAAGCTGTATACATCTTAGCATCTGAAATGAAATATGGGGACAAGTTGCCAAAGGTTAGCAATGTCGTATCTTTGAAAATGCTTCCTCCCTTCCTCCATCCATAGCTCCACAAATTTTGACTGGCCATCAAGATCCTGCTCCAAGGCCACATATAATCTTGTATCTGATGTCATACTGATCTCCCAAAGGCAAGAGCCTCTAAAATTCACAGCAGCCTTTAAGTTCTTGTTTGTGTGTTAATTGTTTTTGCATTTTCTGTTTTAAATTTTATATACACATACATGCAAACATACAAACACACACACACACACACACACAATAATTAAATGATAGCACTCATAATTAAATGATAGCACTTTTCAAACTAGTCACAATTATAGGGGCTGCCCTGGGGTGAATTTTAACACTCAGAGCAGTACACCAAAGTCTAGCTCAGAGAAACAGTTATCATCCCATCCCTTCCCTTCCCATACCAAGAGATGAGGTTTCTGGGGTTCCAAATCTCTTAGGAGTACAATTTACATACATCTATGCAGTGCTTTCTTCTTTAACTCATTGGCCTTCAGCCTGCTCTTTATGTCTCTCTTCTATGATATACTGAAAGCATCATGTTTTGGAATAGTTGGATAAAGCGTTATACATGGAAAGAAGTAGGGTCAAATAAACAGTTAAAACAAAAACAAGATTAAAGGGAGGGGGAAATGCAGTTTCAGATGTCAAGTGCTATTTTGTGTTTCTGTACCTTGTTGGCTTTAGATGTTAACGCTCATTGTCAGGATGCCTGTTTTGCAAATCTCATTGGCAGGAGTCCAATATAATGCATCATATTATTAAAAAGCGAATGCTCGTCTGTTTCTCAATTAGTTTGCAATCGTGGCCAAACCAGTCCCTCAAGGCAAAGGCTGTCCAGCATTCTTCATGCTTATTAGAGGAAGACTCTAGGTGCCTTCAGCCAAAAAACTGGTTGGATAGCTCATATCTACAGTGAAATTTATCTGCTGCTTGACCTGCGTGGCCACTCTGCACTCTCCATGCTGCTCCTGGGCTTCCTCCAATCCTTGGACCTTCCTTAGAATATTTGGACTCCTTCCTAGTTCTCCAGCTTCCCTCACAAAGCTGCCTCTGTCCCAAAGGCCTGTGTGAAGTATAAATCCACCCAAACAGAAAAATACCTCATTCCCTCACAGAAGGTAGACAGCTTTATTATCCCCTAATCCATGGATGGGAAACCCTTGGCCTTCCAGATGTGATTGGACTCCATCCTCCCATCAGCCCCAGCAACATCTGGAGGGCTCTCCAACCCTGCCCTAAGCAGATTGGATGTTCATGGACATTTTGTGACAGCCCATCAACTCAGCCAGTCTCTGTTAGAGTCTTTGCTACCACACACAAGCACAATAAATTGGAAGCCCTTAGAAGCCGCAGGTTCAGCTTCCTGTTGTTAATGAGTCTGTCCCTGCTTACGTTTGTTTCAAACTCAGAACAATACCGTATGATGGTTCAGATTTCATAGGGAGGAGTGAGATATGAGGTTTAATAGGTTAAGACTTGTTACTCAGAAAGTAACTAGATATTCTATGCCTGCTTTCTATGGCACTGAATATACATATATCTGTGAAGTGGTGGGGAGAATGACTTCTTGCAAAGTATATCAGAGATTCTATTATTTGTATTATAAGCAGCAAGTGCCCCCCGCCCCCAGTTTTCAAGTAAAGGCTATGAAGCAATTCATTCTGTCCTTGTGCTGTGTTCATGAGATGAATCCACTCCAATACTTAAATTTAGCCCTAAGTTGGCAGCAAAGCTCAGAACTCTGAATTAAAGGTTTTTCCATTCTTCCCAATCAGTGCCCAAGGCGTGCAAAGTTTTGTGTGACAGTGGAGCAGCTGAACCAATGGCAACCAGAGAACCAGATAGCTGATGTTTCAGATCAGGGAATAGCCAACTGCAGGCTATGTATTGCAGACTTCCCGTCTAGATTCCTTATGTATGCCACATCCCCATGACCTCGTAACTAATCAGTCAAAAGTGTAGGTTAGGAAAGTGGTGATATTCCATTAGGCCCAGGCTTTCATTTTTACTGGGGTGACAGCAATTAAAGGCTACTTAAGAAGTCCTTCTAAGTAACATTTCTGCAACCAAGGTGATAAATGAGAGCCTAGCACCAGGCAGGAAAACTGCCTTTCCTGTTGGTGCCTCATTGTCTTTTTTCTATGTTCCTCTACTATCCTTTTATAACCTCAGCCAATGTTAAGAGGGCTTGTCCTGCGGGATTGGTTAAAGTCATGTAAAAAGATGGTTCCATGTTCTTCCAGCTATTTTATTGTAAACTGTTATCTGAAACAGTTTTAAAGTGTCTTAAAATAGCTTCTAAAAAGATCCTGTTCAAATGTCAGTGCTAGTGCTTATGTAGCCAAAAAGGCACCTCCCACGCACAGGAAAATGCCATGATTTGCAGAAGTACAAAATCTGGTGGAGGAGGGACCTAGTCAGAGTGGGGAACAGAAGAAGCCAATAGGAACCAAATGTGTTCAATGACCATGGAAAGTTGACGGTTGGGGGTGAAGCGAGGGAGGTGGATGGGAGAGGGGAATGGAATGGCATATGGAGGAATGCAAGGCTGGCTGGCTGGCTGGCTTGAACACTAAACAGAAATTGTGACATGCTGCAACATCACGTTGCAGGTCCCAAATGTAGAGAAATGTGCACACTCACAATTCTTACATCTATATTTTTATAATGTTTATCCAGTGCATTCAATGAGTGTTAATAGTTGTCTCAACTCTTGAGTTTTAGGAGTAAGGAATAGATTCATTGCAACTTGTTTTGCTGATAGAATCATAGAATTGTAGAGTTGGAAGGACCCTGATGGGGAAATGTTTCCCAGATTCATTCTACTGTGGGTGTTCTATGAGGGAGAAATGTATACAGTATGCATGCTACAAAGAGAATATAAATCAAACACTGCCTGTGTTCAAGAATACACAGGAGAACCTTTTTTAAAATAAAAAATATCTGTTTTAATGTATGTACACACTTTAGTATGCCTACTGGGTTTTAGAATGCTGAATCCTGGTTAAACTAGAATTAATTTCTTCCCACATTATAATGTACTATGAATACATATTGCCAAAAACTATATAGCCATATGGACTCTTTTTTGGAATTAAATCCTCCCATTCAGTAAATTTAAAAGCTTCCTCCTTGTGAAACAAAAGCAGTCTTTTACATGGGGTTTCTCTATGTACATATTCAAACATCCTGCTTTTCGAAAGCAGTTCTTCTTTCAAGGCTTGCTTGTTCTATCCAGAGTTCCAGGCAGAAGCAGAAATGTTTACATAACTGTCCCTGTCAAATGGAATTTTTTACTATACAGCATCCTACACTTCCACCGCAGCCTGTTTAACATGGACCAGGGTCAAAACCTGAAAGGCACAGAAGAATGCGCAATAAGCAAGATGTCAATGAATGAACTAAGCCATCATATTTTAAAAAGGAGGCTCTGATGTAGGAGTAGCAAACTCAGCAAGACTTTTCAGCAAATGAATAAAAATCAGAGGAAGTAGGAGTTTGCTGTCAACCCCCCAACTCTGTCCTCTGTAGCATGGCATCAGTACACTGAACAGTTGCAACAATTTCAATATATATTTGTATGTATGTATTGTGTGTGTGTGTGTGTGTGTGTGTGTGCACGCGCCAAATATGGTGCAGTTAAGAGTGGGTGAAAGCAAATTGTTTGCCACATCAACTTGGTTCACATGATACAGTAAACTATAGCTTGCTGGAATTGTGCAGGCTCCCAGAGAGCAGAATTAAAAGTTGGTTGGAGCTTGTGGTTAATGAGTGAGTTTTAACCATAGGCCTGGATTCAGATGACTCACTATGCCAAATCTGGCATCTCTCAGTGCAGCATGGGAGCAAAAAGGACCAGAGAGGAGCAAACAGCTGTGAGCTCGTCTCTGGGAACCTGCATGTTTGTCTTGGTAAACCATACTTTGGCTTGCCATCTTGTGAGAACCCGTCCATAGTCCCTGCTGTACAATGCCATATGTGGTTACTTTTCCATACCTGTGCTTCCAGAGATACAGCTCACCCAGAGACTTGAAGTCCCATGTACTTAGCATAGCCATGCAGGATTTCTTAAATAGGAATATTTGCTAAGTGGGTAGTCTGTTTTCACTCAAAATAACAGGACAGTGCACTTCTGCTGTTTCCCACAGAATTTTCAATCAACAACAGTGCCTTTCAAATACTTTATACGCAATCTGAATTGTATATCTCTATTTTTTCCCTTTATATTATTATTATCTGCCAACTAAAGGTTCATGGCACATAAATGAGATTCCACACTGAATAGAAGGGGGATTTGGTGCTGGATTGCTGTGAACATGGAAGCACATTTGAAATAGCGTGCTTGGGGAGAGGGCTCCTGTATTCGAATCCTGCTTGCAGGTTTCGCACAGTCATCTGGTTTGGTCACTATGAGAGATGAGAAGAGGATATGCTGGACTAGGTGAGCCATTGGTCTGATCCAGCAGGCTCTTCTTATGTTCTGTATGTCAGGGGAAAACAGCAAAAAGCTGTTGTTGTTTAGTCGTTTAGTTGTGTCCGACTCTTCGTGACCCCATGGACCAGAGCATGCCAGGCACTCCTGTCTTCCACTGCCTCCCGCAGTTTGGTCAAACTCATGCTGGTAGCTTCAAGAACACTGTCCAACCATCTCATCCTCTGTTGTCCCCTTCTCCTTGTGCCCTCCATCTTTCCCAACATCAGGGTCTTTTCCAGGGAGTCTTCTCTTCTCATGAGGTGGCCAAAGTATTGGAGTCTCAGCTTCACGATCTGTCCTTCCAGTGAGCACTCAGGGCTTATTTCCTTAAGAATGGATAGGTTTGATCTTCTTGCAGTCCATGGGACTCTCAAGAGTCTCCAAACACAGTTTCAAAAATGAACATATAAATTAGTCCTAGGATAGCCAACTGTTTTCAGCATCTTGGGGAGCATGGTAATCTCAAGTATTGTTTTTGCAAAAAAAAAACACCTGTTAAATTAGTATAGAATAATAACATTCCAAATAATATTTCAGATAACTGCTTGCACTTAGGAAGTAGTATTGAATTAAGGTATGTGGTAAGTTGGGGTGGGGGGTGGGGGTGTATATACCTATATGAAAAAAAGGTTTAAATTATTGGTGAGTTCATGACTGCTACATTCTACCGCACACTATTGATATTTTAAGTGCATGTTGCTGATAATTAGTTTCTATAAATTACAGTCACGGATGTCAAATCCACAGTATTGCATTGGTGGTACTTATTACAAATTAATCTTATCATTTGATAACCTTATCTTCATTGATTGATATTGTGTCCACATTATAGCAAAGCTAGTACCATGGTTGAATTGTAGGAATTGATTCGTGCAATGCTGTATATCAGTTTCATGTGCTGGCTGTTACCACTGATAAAATGTTCATTTGAATAGGCCCCAAACAATGGTGCTTTTACCATCCAGATCTTATTCCAAGCAAAAGTAAATCTTTACCATACATTCCCAGTTTGTATAAAAACTGTATTGTGCTTGTTCTATTTGGTTACAGCAAGACATAATGCACTTAGTTTTTATTTAAATGAACTTCCCGTATGTGACCCCAAATTTATATACAGAGTATTGGTATGTGGAGCAGATAACCCTTTGTGAGTATTTTGTGATGTCAACAACAAGCTTTATTTCCAGACTAGCTTGTACTGCCCATATACAGTAAGTATCAAGCATGGGAAATAAAGACTTCAGTTTCCCAAAAGCCATCTTGCTGGGATCCTGTTCTCCTTATGTTTTGGACTACAATGCCCATCACCCTGATCATTGGCCATGCTGCCTGGGGCTAATTGGCATCGTACTATAAAACAACCAGAAAGCATATCAGTGCATTGTGATAAACAGTAATAACACTGCCTGTTTTCACAGAACTCTAGTGACTTGACAGTTTAACCTATTATGTGACCATGGGAGTGGCTTCAAAAATGCAATGTTTTGTGAAGCAGCAGAACAGAAATTCTGAAAACTGGTGAATATCCCTAAGCTTTGTGCCCCTCAAAAGGGGCTCTTGGGAACACTGTGAATTGGCCAGTGAAATTTCTTCAGTTCTTACACATCTGTGCTTTTCTTTTTCTGGTGTATTTTCCTGTAAAAATTGAGTTTGTGGTTTTTACACATAAAGTACTGTAACGTGTTGGGGAAAGTTCTAAATGTGCAGAAATCTGTGTGTAATTCTACCATAAGAATGCATTCGTGCTTTCAGTCCACTTCCAGAGAGCTCGCCTGTAAATTCTATTAAATTTCACGTCGGCCCACACACATTCTTCTAATTCCGGTTTAGCAAAGCTTGGTAACTCTTTCCTTTTCAGGTTCGCAAAGAGTTGTGCAATCTGTTCTTCCATTGCCTAACTGTTAATAATTGGAGGAAACTGACCAAGTTAAATAGTGCAGGGAATGCGTTAGCAGTTGCCACAGAAACAGCCGTCCAATATAAATATCTTATTGCTCTTCTATTTTATCATCTGTTTTCAGGGCAGTTTAAGCTGCTGGAACAAGACCGTGATATTAAGGAGCCAGTGCAGTATTTTAACAGTGTGGAGGAGGTGGCTAAAGCATTTCCTGAACGAGTTTACGTCATGGAGGAAATAACATTCAACGTTAAGGTAGCCCCTAAACTAATATTTATCCCTAGTGAAATGATTTATGGTTAAACCCTTTTTATATATATACATGGCAGTTGAGCAACTGTGCTCTGTGGGAGAAATAATTTTGGGTTACTGAGTTGTCTTAGTCTGATGGTATTTAAACTGCAACTTACTGTGTACATTTTCCCCAAACCCATCCTGAAATCTCTGTGAATCAGTGCGAGATATATACGAAGACTTTTTCAAAGAGGGAACCACCTTCAATAAGCAATGTTCTTTTCCGATCTGTTTAATTGCCTCCAAATTTTAGACAGAGATTCTTTTGTCGTTCACTCCCCTTCCCTCTCCCTCCCCTCCAACCCCTTAGATTTTAATTGGTGAAGGAGCAGCTGCTTCATTCACTCCACAGAATGTCTTAGGCTACATAGGGGCTGTATGGACTATTATTGAAACCCCTCAACACTGGTGAAGATTATCAGCATTTACATGGAAACAGAAAGGACTAATGATTCCTTGATTTAAAATCTATGCAACAGCCACGAGAAATAACATGATTCAAATGAAATGTTGTTGTTTTCTTTAAGCCCTGCAAATAGGGAGGCCGTATCACTGTCAAACAGAGTAGTGTCAGAAACTACTACCCACATAAATTCTGACTGCAGTGTCTGTAGACTGTTCCTCTCTCTCTCTTTCTCTTCCCAATCTTGTATGTTAGAATGACTTCTAGCAGTTTCCATGTTTGTTCTGGATTTACCTTAACGGTTAAATACCACAAGCTATTTCCTGTTGCCACAATCACTTTAGAAAAATAAGTAATTGTTTTCTAGGGAGCTGCACATACTGCATGGGCCTATCCAAGATGGCGGTCTATCACTGTGTAAGGGCAGTAGCTCAATGGTAGAGCACTGGTTTACATGAAGGAAGTTCCAGGTTCAATCCCTGGCACCTCCAAGTAGGACTAGAAAATGTTCCCAGTCTGTGAAACCATGGAGGGCTGCTGCTGCCAATCTAGAGTAAACAGTAGTGAGCTACATGGATTGGCGGGTTGTTTAAGTACAAGGCATAGTTCTATGTTCCTATGTACTTTGGATGTGGCTATGTATGCTTGACCTCTCATTTGAGCAAGTTCATCTATAGTCAAGATAACATTATTAATATTCAGGAAAATTTGAGAAGAGGGTGTAACATCTAAGTCAGAAAGTTAAGCATGTTAGAATTGGATTTGGCCCTGTTGATCTTCAGGTTTATTCCTACACACACACACACACACACACACACACAAGTTTAGAGAAAAAGCCAAGTGAGTCTCATGGGAGTTCTAAATGGTGCCAACTGGGAGATCTCCTGCTAGGATCTCTTGGGTTATGTCTGTAAAACACACAACACACAAATCTGTGTACATTGATTCTATATTAGATGCAGAACAGAACAGCATACTCTGCACTTTGGGAGATTATAATGACCACTAATATGTCTGTGTTGGTATTCACACACTGAACTTACGTTATCATATTAGTGCAATAATTAATTAGGAGTATGTAACTTCCCAAAGCTGCAAGAACACTGTCTGTTTCCCCCTATTTTAGAAGCTGAAGTATTCATGGTGATTTGGTACAAAGTGCAGGTGGACATTATATTTTTAGCAAAAAATAATAATTGGCAAAGCCATTTGGGCATTTTCTAGGTAGAAAAATTGTCTTTTCCAGCCTCAGTTTTACAGCTCCTCATATATAAGGCATGAGAGGTGCACAGTGAACACCTTTACAAATATTATAAATATATTGTTTTGTCCTCATGAAAGTCCTGTAAGATAATATAGGCAAAAGTATATTCTATCACCTGCTACCTGAGCCTTTTAACTGGCAGTACAGGCATTGGACCTGGGAATGAGCTACAGTCCCTCAGCAAATCACAATTTGAGGGTCTAGAATGTAACACCTGAACATGGCAACTATTGTTGAAGATAGAAATGGAGAGCCCCTGCCAAGATGATATTAGGCTAGTGAGACAAATAGTTTGACCTGATATAAGACAGCTTCCTCTTTGCTCATCAAACTATGGTTTGCAATCCTGGTTTGGAAGGATTAATTAAACCACAGTTTGCCAGTTAGGATGTCACAGAAAACTGGTTTGAGGAAACCAGGTCTTCTTTTCAAGGTGCAAGTAAGAAGGAAGAATCAATTTTTCTCATCACCTATTCTTGAACCATATTCTAACCAAATAATTTCAAGAGCCAATAACGTGATATCTGAAAACAGCTAAATTGCCAATGATCAAACTTATGATAAAATCTTCCTGTTTAGTATGCCCTTTATAGTCACCAGAGTTGTTAGGAGCTAATTTTCCCACACTGGAAGGCTATATTTGGATCCCATCTCAACTGTGAAGTTTATTTGGTGACTTCGGACCTGCCATTATCTCTCAGCTTATACTATCTCTTAGGTTTTGTCATGTGGCTAAAATGTGACGACCTCATGAATAGCAGCCCTGAACCCCTTGGAAGAACAGAGGGTTACAAATGCAACCAATACATCAGGTTAATAGGGTTGAGTTAGGTGTTAAATCTGAGGCCAAGACTCAAATCTGCCAGTTAGTCAAGCCCATATGTGCATCCTATATGTGCAGAAGTGTCTAGCCTTTGGCCTTCCAGATGTTAATTCAACTCCCTGATCACTGGCAATGCTAGCTGGGGCAGATGTGAATTGGACTCCAGCAGTACCTATTCCCCCATCCCTGCTCTAGTGCAATGCCTGAATCGCAAAACTGGCCAGATGGGAATCAGTGACATGAATCATACCCAAGTCTAATTTAAGTTACTGAGTGTTCACCCATTCCACATCTCTTTCTTGAAAGCAGAGTTTGGGGCTGCAAGTTTTAAACACACACACTCTTTCCAGCATAGTGGCAGAAGAAAATGAACTGGAGCCTCCTGATCCTGGAGGTGGTAATTCAATAGATTTATTCTCTGAAGTAAAAGGGAAAAGTTGTTGAGGATTCTTACCCAATAAGCTAACTGCAAGATATTTCAGGTTCTCTGGGTAAAGCTTCAAGTCCATGAATGCAAATATTTTCAGTACACTGAAGCATTACTTTGTTGATGCAAAATTGCATCCAATTTTTCTGTGATGTAGTCTCATACAGTTTGCCTCGAGACCAGCAAGGGGCCCTAATCCCAAATTCAGCTCTAAAAATATGTTTCCAAATGTACGGGGAAAGAGGAGGCTGGAAACTGTACAGTAAGGCAACAAAAGGAGTTATTCTGCAGCCGAGACTCCAGCGTGGGAGGGAGGAAGCAGAGGAGTCAGACCAAGCACACTGGGACCTTGATCTCAAGTTGTGACCACACTGCAAACACTTTCAGGATGCTGGAAGGTATTAATAGAGGTCTTTGACCATTGCAATATAACGCGGAGGTGGTGGCAATGAAGGCACATCATCACTTCTTCTGAAGTCTCTTATGTGTACCACCACAAAAGGAGGAGATCCGGATATGAGGGTGGCTGCGCTAAGTGATGTGCTCATGAATGCCATTGGCATGCCAGAGGGTGGAAATCCTAGACAAAGCAATTAGCGTTGCAGTTCTGAGCTATAGTTCCCCATGGCATTTCTAAGCACAACTTCACTGGGTTTGTCTTTGGATAGCAGTTGTAGCTTAAGCTGGAGAGGAGTTAGATGCCATGAAGCATAGTTTAGAAGAAACTTTGCAAATGTCATTTTTCTCTACCCAGTTAATGTACTTATCGTTAGATGTTTTAAATACTGTTTAGGAAATTAGGTTTCCCTGATACCTAGCATTTTATTTCAGTTCATTATACACACTGCTGTGTAGCCATAAGATAAATTGCTGCAGTCACTTAATAGCTGGCTGAGCCTGATATCTGTGGTAGGGCAGAACTGTATTTGAACTATGTCAGAAATTACTAATTTATAATGCTTTACATATCTCTTTTGTCTCTGCCATTAATAAATGAAAGTTCAAATGAACACCTTTTTATGTGCACCTTTGCTTCAGAATAACAAAACTGACATGAAATTACTGCTCTAAGCAAGGGACTTTGTCTTCAGGTGTTAAACTAGAGCAGCAACAGTCTTGCCCATCCTGTCAAATTTGCAGTACAAGGACTTGCATATCTTTGCACTCAGATGTGTGTTGAGTTCATATATATCACCATAGAGCAAGTGTGCAAGCTGCCTAGTCACACATGACATAGACCATGCAAAAAGAGGAATCAGGGGGCACTGATTTCTCTGTTGCTTCTTGTTTCTCATGTGAGATGTCACCAAGTGTGTAATGCAAAAATGTGAGGAGAGGGGAGTGTTCTGCAAAGTTCAGAGTGTTCTTATCTCCAGTTGATATTACTTAAATTGAAACTAAATCCCATATTGGAAGTCTACATCACACAGGATATCTGTCTTCAATGAATATTGTATTTCTGTAGGAAAATGTGTACAAAACATGTGAGGGCTTTTTGAAGGGGGGGGGAGACTCCACGTGCCTGTTCTACCATGTCTATGTTTAATTTAAAAGACTAATGTGTCCAAAATGCCCCTTCTCCTTGCAGCACTGATGTCCATGGAGCAAAAAAGTCTTGTGTGAAGCAGCTCTAGAAGTGTGTGAGTTTTAGTGAGTGTGTGTGTGTGTGTGTGAGAGAGAGAGAGAGAGAGAGAGAGAGAGAGAGAGAATAGTTAATCACGGTGTGAAATCTACCATTGTTTAATATTAATGTTTCATAATACTGCCATGGCATTGACCTGAATTGTGAATGAGTATCACGTACAGGGAAATCCTGATTGTTTCCTGGATTAGCTCTATTAAGGATGTGTAGATTTGAACACAGCGTTTGAATTACTTCCTCTTGGGAAACTCTGAAAGTGCAATACTAGCCGGGCATACTGTTCATGCCAAAGTATTCAGCTTTAAGCACATGCATAAGATGCATCTCCTCCAGTTTTGTCAAGTTGTTATTCACACTTAGCAGGGGCTTTGCATGTTTTTGAGGGTAGACATACACTACAGAACAACACTTGCACCAGTGGAAAGCTCTGCTGGCATCAATGTTCTACCAGCATTGGTGCTCCATCAGCAATGTTTGACCAGGAGAGAGGAGGAAAGCGGATAGTGCCGTGGGTAGGTGTAGGCATGATACAAAGCCCCTTTGTTTCCCTAGCATGGTTGCAGTAAAGGTTCATTTAACTATGGGGCTGGCACAGTTCATTCCCTTCTATTTTAGTCAGTGGAGGTAAGATTCCCATAGGGAATTCGATGTGGCAGTCTCTGTGGAAACAGATCTCCAGGATATTTCACCTTATCCCCAAACAGAGTATAAACGTGAGTTAGGATTGCTATGCTCATTACTTATGTGGTAGCATGCAGTTAACAACTAGAAATACTAAGAAGCAGAAACTGAATGCCACTCTGAATATGAGCAGGCTTTTGGAAGAAAAGGAATATATTATGTTGTGTTATTATCTGTGTTGGAAAAGCCTGCAACCCAACTCTCTGATCCATTGCACTGGAGGGAGCTGGATGGGCCAAGGCCTCCCTCTGCCTAGGCCAGAATCAATAGGGTGGCAGCTCATTTGTTTCCCATGCACTCTCTAGCACAGGCAGCTCATTTGTTTCCCATGCACTCTCTAGCACAGGCATGTCCAAAGTCCATTTCAGGGACCTAATCCGGCCCCTGGGGTAAAATCCTAAAAAAAGCTTAACAACTTTGGTTGGCCCTTCCTCACGGCCCTTCACTTCATCAAATCTGGCTCTCTGGACACCACTGCTCTAGCATAAAATTCCAGGTCTCCTAAAGCTACCAGGCGAGTTGTTAATTACAGGGGTGGGGTAGAATCACACATACATACATTCAAAAACATTGGAGGGAGTACTGAAACGGGTTGGGGAAAAGGCCATCATTTTTGTCCTATCTCATGAATTCAAGGTGAGTTTATAATATATTCTTACTTTTCTTTTTCACATTCCTGTGTAATATGTTATGCTTGACAGTAGCTACGCAGATGAATGTTATGGCTCAGCAGAGATTTGAACCTGGATCTTCCATGACCAAATCTGGCAACCTTTTGTGGGGGGGGGGTGTATTTTCCTATTGGGAAAAGTATAAGTTATTTGTGATTTCTTAACTCTGGCAATGTGTTTGTGGGAGGTATTGCGAACTCAATATTTTTGCTCACTAAGGAACAATGGCCTCAGTAAATAGGAAAGGGTTGACAAAGGACTGGAGAATGTATCAAGAGCTAAAAGTCTGTAGCCCATTTGTTTAGTTTGTGTGGATGAAATTAATATTATTATTTTGAATTACATGAATATAGTGGATGCCCGAACACGTCTGATGGGTTTGTTCTATTCCTTCTGCATTCCATTTGTGCAATTTCCAGTGTGACTGGAAGGAGTGGTTCTTAGGCTGATCATCAGATTGGGATCTCAGTCTACACTTAACTCAGTAACAAAAATGTATATGGTGTAAAAGAGCTGACGATTTTAGGCGGTACTCTGTTTATGTGTGGAAATGTGATGTTTTCTCTCATGCCATGCTCTTGGAGCCCTAGCCATTACTAGCTCCATTCCATTTCTTATTTGTTAGCTTATATTTATTTCTTATTTTTAAATTTATGAATCTCCTTCCATATAAGTCTCAGGGTGATTTCCAATCATACAATAAGAACAGGTTTAAAAAGCAATTGAGAAAAACAAATTAAATTTAAAACATTTTTTGAAAAAAAATTCCCTATTTATTATTATATTTATAACCCACCCTTCCTCCAAGGAGTCAAGGTGGCATACAAAAATATGGTTCTTCCACTCCCCATTCTATCTTCACAACAACTCTGTGGAGTAGGATAGACTGAGAGACGGTGACTGGTTCAAGGTTGCCCTGTGATCTTCATGGCTGCATGAGGTTTTGAACCCTGGCCTCCTAGGTCACAGTCCAGTGCTTTAGCCACTACACCAAACAGTACAAATATACACCCAAGGCTGAGCCTTCCCCGCATCCAGCTGAAGAAGCTTGCCTCTTACACTCTTAAAGAGGGTAGACCAGAGAAGTGGCAATCTTTCTATGAAATTGCAAATTTTCATCAAGGGGAGGCAGGCTCTGCTACCTAACTTGTGCATTCAGTATTGCTCACTCCTGATTCTCTGTGACTCTTGGTTCAGCCGTGTAGCTTACCACTTGGCTACTTGCCTTGGGATAAGCTGCAATTCCTCCAGGCCATGATCAGTCCAAGTAGTAAGCTCTACCTGTCACTTTTCCTACAACAATAGAATTTGATTGTTTCCTGGGCTTAGGAAACACTAGCATTTGTAGCCCAACTCTCTGTCGTCTTCACTGATAGCACTTGTTTTAACCTCCTGCACACACACTTCATGTTTTAGCCTCCTACACACACACACACACACACACACACACACACACACACATCGAGTATTCAACCATTGTAGTACTGCATTATGTCCTTGAAGCACAGATCCACGGCAGAACTATAGAGGCTGCCT
This sequence comes from Podarcis tiliguerta, assembly GCF_965153285.1. NCBI lineage: Eukaryota > Metazoa > Chordata > Lepidosauria > Squamata > Lacertidae > Podarcis > Podarcis tiliguerta. The sequence goes on from NC_139540.1 coordinate 41,028,206, forward strand.
TAAGCCAGAAAAGAGAGAATACAGCTGGCAGCTGCCACACTGCCATTCCCTAGTTATGGGAGTGGGATGAAAAATTCAGCAAAGTCAGAGTGACTCAGTCCTAATTTGCAAGGCTTTGCAAGGGGTGGTCTTACTCAGTTCAAATGTTTGGTTTCCCTACATTAATTGCATTCTTTTTATTCTTTGGCTGGGGCATAATTTTTTCCAGGATATGTCGGAATTGCCTGTGTACATATGGATTCATAGAATTTCATATTCAGTAAAGAAATCAGGTTGGTTGTGGAGGAAATTTAAATAAGACATTTTAAATAAATGTTGATCCGTTATCTGCAGTTTCAATAATTTTTAATTTGTTGTTTCTGCAGCTGTTGCTTTTATGCTTCATGTTCGAAATGACTTATCTGGGCATCTCTTAAATTTTCTGCGCTACAGGTGGCTTCGGGCGAATGCAACGAAGACACCGAGCTTTACAACATCACCCTCTGCACGGGAGACGAGCTGACGTTAATGGGGCAAGCGGAAATCCTCTATGCAAAATCTTCCAAGGAGAAGTCACGGCTCAACACCATCTTCAAGAAGATCGGGAAGCTCAATTCCATCAGCAAGCTGGGCAGAGGCAAGATGCCGTGCCTGATCTGCATGAACCACAGGACCAACGAGAGCATCAGCCTTCCTTTCCAGTGCAAGGGCCGCTTCAGCACGCGCAGCCCCCTGGAGCTGCAGATGCAGGAGGGCGAACACACCATTCGCAACATCGTGGAGAAGACGCGGCTGCCCGTGAATGTGACTGTGCCCAGCTCTCCGCCGCGAAACCCTTACGACCTGCATTTTGTCCGCGAGGGGCACCGCTACAAGTTCGTCAACATTCAGACCAAGACTGTGGTGGTTTGCTGTGCGCTGCACAGCAACAAAATCATTCCCATGCACTTCCCTTTGCATTTGGCTCTTCCAAAGTTCACGCTCCCCGAAAGCCTCGTGAAAGGGGAGGTGGGTCACGAAGCCTTTGTCAAGCACTGGTTCAGTCTCTGCCAAGAGCAGTTTGACATAGACGAGTATTCCCGTGGCGTGAGAGATGTGAAAGCCGACTGGAATGAAGAGTGCAAAAGTCCGCAGAAAGCCCGGCCCCACAGCCACAACCACATGCCAAACTCTCTTAGCTACGCTCGGGACGAGTTGACGCAATCCTTCCACCGCCTCTCGGTTTGTGTTTATGGAAACAACCTCCATGGAAATAGTGAGGTGAACCTTCACGGCTGCAGGGACTTGTGCAATGAGTGGGCTTTATTCTCCCATGATGCCCTGCAGTGCCAGGACTCTGGTGATGGCAGCAGCGACTACCTGTTCCCTGAAGTTTGTGAAGAATCGTTGTGTTTACCTACCAAACCGGAACTTCCTTATGAGGAACTGTGGCTGGACCAAGGGGGTGGGAAAATGAATGATCAGCCTTTCACTCGCTCACAAAGTGAGAAGAACAAATGTGACAGCTATAGGAGTTCTTTCCGGTCCAAGTGTGGCAATTCTTCTCTTCCAGCACCTGGGCCTATAACAGTAACATCAAAATCTCCAGAAGTTTCCCTACCTCCACCACCTGTGCCTCCTAAATCAGAAGCAGTAAGTCATGGTCTTTCTTTTTTCTAATAAAGATGGGTGATGGTAGGTCCAGATCATAAACTTAAAAGTGTTGATCTGGATAATGGGGTGAACTTGATTTCCTGACCCAGGATTGCAAGTCCTACTGTCATAATTGTGAATTCAGATGCTTTGGAATCCCCCAGATCTTCTGCAGAAAGAATTATTTCCTCAATTAGCCCATACCCATTTCATAGCTCTTGAAGGCTTAAGTACAATCCTGTATATATCTACTTAAAAGTATACCTCCCTGAGCTCAGTGGGTCTTACTCACAATAAGATGGGTATAGGATAGCAGCCTTGGTGTTCATTTCCCCCCCTCTAGAGTTTGCACTTTTCTAGATTGGTTTGGAAGTAAACCACATTTGAGAACAGGATTTTATTGCGTCCAATAAAAATGTATCCCTGTAGAGCATGCATTTTTCTGTGCATTGTGCAACTTCACATGTAAATTTGAATGGAGAAATGTTTTTTTGCTATGCAAAGAATTTTTGCCATTTTTAATGGTAAGATGAAACTCAGTGCTGAATGAATATGTCCTCCCAAGAACAAAAGGTTACCAACTTGGAACCTGCTTAATGCTCCTGGGGAAGAAGAAAAATGGAGAAACACTTGAGTGATGGAAACTGACTTAGCAAATTGAACAGGCAGGTTTTTTGGGGTTTTTTTAAAAAGGGGTCTCTATGTTGCAAACCGTAAGTATTCCATGTAATACTTTGCATCAAGGAACAGTATGATTAAAATTGCATTAGAGCTGAGCATATGTCTGGTGTATGGGTCAAAAAATAATATGCCCTGAATGGAAAAATCAGCAGTAGAAATCAATAAAATGGTGGAATTAAATAAAATATGGCGTAGAGATAGACAATGGTTTTAAGGAGTTAAGGGTCACTGGAGACTCTTTTTTGGCAGCGTACGTGCATGTGTTTTTCTTTTGTCCTAACATTGACTCTCATCAGACAGATTTTCAAAAGTATGCATAATGCTACAAAACTGAGGTGAAAGTAAGAACAGAAAACTAGTCCAAAACTAGGTCTGGATCAGACCCTAAGCCCATCTAGGCCTACATCCTGCTTCCCACACTGAATAACCAATGCCTGTAGGAAGGCAGCAGGCAGGTCATGAGAACAATGGCTTTCTCCCACTGTTGTTCCCCAGTATGCTCCCTCTGATGCTGGAGCTAATATATAACCATCACGACTTGCGGCCATTGATATCCTATCCTGAATCTCCCACCATTTGGTGTCATTGGTTGGCTCCAGTTTTTAATATGAGGAGAGAAACCTTTTTCTCTATCCACTCCCCCCACACAATTCTTTCTCCCTCTCTCATATCTCTTCCAACTTGCCTTTTTTCAAAACTGAAAAGCCACAAATGTTATAGCCTTTCCTCATAGGGCAGTTATTCCAGCCCTGCACTCATTCGAGTTGCCTTTTCTTCATATTTTTCCAGCTCTACAATATCCTTTTTGAGAAGTGGCAACCAGAACTGTACACAGTATTCCAAGTGTGGCCACACAATAAATTTGCCATTACAGTGGTACCTCAGGTTACATACGCTTCAGGTTACATACGCTTCAGGTTACAGACTCCGCTAACCCAGAAATAGTGCTTCAGGTTAAGAACTTTGCTTCAGGATGAAGCGGCGTGGCAGCAGTGGGAGGCCCCATTAGCTAAAGTTGTGCTTCAGGTTAAGAACAGTTTCAGGTTAAGAACAGACCTCCAGAACGAATTAAGTACTTAACCCGAGGTACCACTGTATACCTGACATGGAATTTGCCTTTTGTACAGGACACTGGGTAGGCATTTTCATTTAGCTATCCTCCACACTCTCAAAATCCATTAGGCATGTAGAAACTCTTAGACACATCAAAAATATTTCCCTGAATTATATAGCCATGGTCTTGTAGCATATTGTTAGCCTAACTTTAGAAGTTATTTAAATATGCCTTGGTTTAATGAATACCAGTTGGTAGTTGCACGCTAAAAAAATACATGTTTCTGGAGGTAAAGGCATTTCTCTATATATTTGGTTTAATGCAGTGAGTAAGTAAGACTCTTGATTATTCCTGGCACAATATTTACAGAGCATGTTTGCTTCATTTGTTACTGCTGAGCATACATTTTTTACTCTTAAAGCTTCAAAACAGTGCCCTATGGAGCCTTTCTTAGTATAGGACGATCTTCTGGGTTGAAGTTCTCTCTAGGACTGAGCTACTTCTTCACAATGAATATGTAGACAACATTTTATCGCACTTTATAAAAGCATTATTATTGCTCTGCATACCATACTGATGCTCGAGTCGGAATTTAATCAATTTATTGCAATCTAGGGGGCAACACTGAAAGCTCATTGGTGCTATGGCTGAATTCAGTAACAGCCACAAAAGAAAAATCATTTAGATTTTTTTGCTTGGGTATTGAAGGCCTCTTTAAAGATTAGCTCCTCACATGGAGGTCATCAAAGTGCTATCCTCTGGCCCCTCACTTCTACTCAGTTGACACAGCATTGCCTTGACCACTGTACAGCTAGTACCTCTGTACCCACACCTGTCACCCCTATTATTCTGATGCCCTGCCACAGGTGGGATAAATTGGTCTTTGCCGGGAGTGTCCACTTCGTATTGTTTTAGTTTTACTATCTCTGCTTTTTGTGTTTTAAGCTCTGTTTTGGTGTTTTAATTGTACATCACCTTGATGTGTAGAAGGTGATTAATAAATTGATGACGATGATGCATAGCTGCTTGCACAATGGCAGGTATAGTGCTGCATTCTGGATATATAAAACATTGTAATATCTTGAAATAAGCATTAAAAATCAAAGCCTTGTATTCACTGCTAGTATTCACAGAGGGAGAAATTCTCTCATTGTTGTAGTATGCTATCTTGCACCTTTAAAAAAACAAAAACAAACAACTTACAGTTACAAAACCTGCAATCACAACATTGAAGGGTGGTTACAACCGAAATGTGCAGACTGTCTTGCCTGGTTTTTAAAACACCAGTTTTAAAACGCTTGCAGTTTTCTGTGATAGCAACTCTAAATGATTTCCCATTTCCTACTGGGTAGTTGCATATTTTAATATTTTACCATGACTTCTAGTTATGGAAGAAGAGGTTCTCCTTCACTCTAGTCTCCTCTTCAGACGTTTCTTGCTCACATAGGTAGACTGCTTGTATATGGGCAGATGACCAAAGTAAGCTGGGTCCAGTAACATCTGTACCAGCTCATGCAATCCTTCAGTGGCTACCATATGCCCTCTGCTGGCAGCAGATAAGTAGACAGGCTATGCTTTCTATATGGATACATATCTGCTACTAAGAAGGCAATAACATTGTATTCCATTACTCAGGGTTTCCTTGTTTTTAACCACCTTTGTGGGCATTGCAGGATGAATACCACTCCTATTCCTCTTGTTTTGTGATCCTTAAAAAACTGGGACCTGAGCTGATGCATCTACCTCTGATTCCGATGAGGTTACCCACCTGGACTCTCAAGCCTTGTCTTAAATTCTTGCACACCAGGTGTGATGCGGGGGTGAAGAAAAAGAGCTGGGAAGTCACCCAGGAAATCCAGATCTTGCTTGATCAGTACACTCACTAGGTGGGCTTAAGCAAGTCATTCTCTCTCGGCTTCTGTTCTGCATCTGTAGTAAGTACTGACCTGCTTTACAGGCAGTGCTTTTTTCTGGGGGTACTCAAGGGTACACAGTACCTTTTTTTATAGAAGAAAAGCACTGTTTACAGGGTTTCTGTATGGATTGCTGGTTACTTATGCGGTGTGCTTTGAACATACTAAAGTTCTGCCGAATGATAAAGTTTTATTTCCCTCCTAGGTCAGAGAAGAATGTAGACTCCTGAATGCCCCTCCTGTTCCTCCACGAAATTCAAAGCCAACATCCACCAGTCCATCTGTTCCTCCGCGGGCAAACAAACCAGCACGGCAGCAGACTCGTTCTCCTAGTCCAACACTCTCGTACTACTCATCAGGGCTGCACAGCATGTAAGTACGGAACACTTCTGGCTCTCAGCCTTCTCTTGCTCATGAATTCTTACAGTAACTGTGGAGAACATCCTTCCAAGTTATTTCTTCAAACAGTTTTGTGCAAAGTTTCCCTGTAATAACTATACATTTAATAGGTAAGGTAATTTAGCCTCTTGTCTTAATAGATACCTTTGGGTTTTCCTTACACCTTAAACAGTGGTACCTCGGGTTAAGTACTTAATTCATTCCAGAGGTCCATACTTAACCTGAAACTGTTCTTAACCTGAAGCACGACTTTAACTAATGGGGCCTCCTGCTGCCACCGTGCCGCCAGAGCACGATTTCTGTTCTCATCCTGAAGCAAAGTTCTTCACCTGAAGCACTATTTCTGGGTTAGCGGAGTCTGTAACCTGAGGCATATGTAACCTGAAGCGTATGTAACCCAAAGTACCACTGTATAAGGGAACAGTCACTGAAGTGGATTACTCCAGCCATTTAAAAAAACAATCCAACTCATTAGGGAAGTCCAAATTACTGTAACAAGAAATCCCTGCAGTTTTGCACTGTGCTTTGAAAATTGGTCCACATGTAGATGGGCATACTATGGATTGTGAGGCACCGGATATTAATGTCAAAGGAAGCATTACAGTGCACTGTCATAGAGCACATGTTTTGCAAGTTCAGTCCCTTAGAATGAACATGAGAATTATCTCTCATATCTGTCTAGATCCTTCTACCTACTAGGTTTAAGGTACAGGGGCCAGACATCTGTTCTTTATTAAATTAGCAGAGTCCAGATTTCATTATTTCAGTTCAGAAAACACAGTGTACCACCCTATTTCCCCCTATACATTGCATGTTAGATAACTTCGCAAGCTTTACTGGCATGATAAAAAGTGATTTTAAAAAACTTCCCATTGGTGTATAGCAGCAAGCTTAATCAATGTAGTGCCCTCCACTTAAGTGAACAAATTTGCTTAGAAATTACAAAAATAATTGTCAGTACAGTTAACTGCTTTTCAGGGAATGTGGGGGGTGTTTGGCTTTGCATGTCGCCCCCCCCCCCAAAGTCTAATTCCTGTGTTTGAATTTGTGATGTGCAAACAGTTCTGCAGAAGGGAAATTGTATAAAGACACTGACCGCCATCTTGACATAATGTAAGGCAAAGTAATAGCTTTCTCACATGACCACCAAGTACCAAAGTAATTATCTTTTTGCTTATCTTTTTTTTTAAAAAAAAAGCAATGCTGCAGAAGGAGAAGCTGAGTCTGCCTCCGAGAGTGCTCCTGTTGCTTGCTATCCCTGCAGCACAGTGAAGGCTGACCTACAAGATTTTGGCAACCTACTGCCTTTTGGAAGCCCCTCTGCTGATGCTCTGTCCTCCAGGCTGTCGTGGCCAAATCATTGTTCCGGAGCTGCTGAAGGCCTTAACAGGGGTGAATTTCTATTGGACCCAAGCAGGAGTTACAGTTATCCAAGACAGAAGACTCCTGGCACACCAAAGAGAAACTGCCCTGCAACTTTTACATTTGACTTGGATAGAAGTGAATTTCCTGTAGGGGACACCCTACCAGCTGCTGCAGCAGAACCTGGTTGTGCAGTGCCCGCTTGCCCAAAGTCGGCGAGTTACTCTCTCGAGTGCACCGATGAGAAGAGCCTGGCGGTCAGTAGCACACCGCAGTCTCTCTCATGTCCTGCCTTACCCCCTCGTGCACCAAAAGCGGCAGATGAGAAGCCCGGCCTTGACTTGTGTCCACTGCCTTTCAGAATAGATGGTGCGGAGGAAGAGCCGCAGGCAGGCTCGCCAGACCTTTCTGAAGATCAGTACCTTGGCAAAAAGGGCATGCAAGACATCTTTGCCATCCCTTATCCTTTCTCATCTCCCCTCCACCTTCAGCTAGCACCAAGGTCCTGCGGCGACGGCTCTCCTTGGCAGCCCCCTGTGGATCTGTCTGGACTTTCAATAGAGGAAGTTTCTAAATCTCTGAGGTTTATAGGTTTATCTGAGGATGTCATATCCTTTTTCGTTACAGAGAAGATTGACGGCAACTTGCTTGTTCAGCTCAATGAAGAGATCCTTTTGGAGGACTTCAAGCTAAGCAAGTTGCAGGTTAAGAAAATACTGCAGTTCATTAACGGCTGGCGACCTAAAATGTAGTGCTGCGAAGCCGGTGCAATAAAACTCAGAGAGAGGTGTGCCAGAAGCACCGGGGCTAACACACAGTCTCTCGTTTTTGTTTTTGTTTTTGCACTAAAATCCTCTGTTGCTCTTATGTAAATATAGTCGCAGGAAAAAAACATTCTTACTATGCAGATATTCTGAGTGGTGAGCAGACTCTTTTGTACATAGTAGAAGCAGGGAGGTGTGCCTTGTGCATCCCTGAACATTCAGAAGCTGCTAAACAGTGGGCTTTAAAGGGAATTTAATTTGTACTCAGTGTAGTCTATTAAGACATTATATTTATTATTATTGATTAGGCAAAGCTGAACAGCACACAAATCACCTTGATTTTTGTGTGTTTACCAATAAATGTATTTCCTCTTGGGGGGTTTTTTGTTTTTTGTATTCTGATGGCTGCATACCTTGCCTTCAGTTCTGATTTATCCAGTGGTTAGTGTCCTTCTCCCACTCGTTCTAATTGTTGGGATAGCATTCCTTTTATATGTGGGTTGTGATTAGAACCCTTTTCTGAATGAATCCATCTTCCAGAAGGAAATTCAAACCGCAAAAAAAAACCCGACGAAGAATTTAGTAGCTTCGCATCACCTCCAGATGAGTGCAAATTTCTCATTGAAAAGGCAATACAAGTTCACCACTTATTTCTCTGCCTAGCTGAAAACAGGGTTGGTTTTTATAGAGTTGTTGGCCTTTAGGAGAGCAATACTTACCGGTAATCCTCTGCTCTTAAATCTCTTGTGAGCTGTCACTGGCCTGCTCACACATGCATTGTTTTCCTTTCTGCCTTGTTATCCACCTGTGGCCTCTCTTTCTGCTCAGTTATAATTTACAGGGCGAGGAGGGGAAAAGAGAGGTAGCAAAAAACACATTCAGCTTCTACACACATGTATTTATAAAGGGGCAATGATCTATGAACGCAGCATAGTTTTCAACCTAATAGCACTTGAGGGAGAAGGAAGGCCTTGGTCTTTCATATAGCTCTGTGGGAAGGGCAGCCCAAACAGTTTAGAAGTCATAGCCCTACCAATCTACTTCTCAGAATGGCCCCAGTTTGATTTACCATTGTACTGTTTTCCTTAGAAACTGTCGCAATCAAGGCAGGTATTTTTTACCCAGTCGAGTTCTCTTGCATAGCAGATAACAGATACAGAAAGGGAGAAAATAAGCATAGGTTCCTTTCAATGTTGGGGAGCAAAGGGGTTCTGAAATGCAGAAATGTGCTGTTCTGAAATGTGCTCTTTGTTTTACAGAATTTATTTTGGAAAAGGTTTTGTATTAGAGAAACAAGGAAAGATTTGGATTTCAAATGTGATTGAAACTACTTTGCATTCAATCTGAGCAAATTTTGATGGCTTGCATTAGTACAAATAACTGTTAGAGAACAATTCACCCATTGGCTTGGGTGTAAAATGCACACAAGGTGAGAATGATCTGCCTTGGAGTGCAAATTTTCAGGAAATAAGACACAGATGCAGCAGTTCAGTGGTTCATCCTAGATGCTTTGTATTGCTGCTGCTTCTCTAAGGTTTCTTAAAAAAACCATAATTAGGAAAGAGTGAAACTTAAACACTAACCTAAATTAAACGTGTTCACATTTCCCAAAACTAAATCTAGTCTAATCAAAATTAAGCTGATTAAATGATGATTAAAAAATGTTTAGAGGAAGTAGAATAGTTGAGGTTACCCTCCTATTCTTGAAATAATATATGAATGTTTTAGGAACCTAATCTATGAAATGCATTTGACTATTTAAAAAGTGGGGTGAGGAGAATGCAAACTTGGCCCACATGGTGTGTGATGTATTTACCTAGCCAGCCTGTTTTCATTATGCTAGACAACAAATACATCAAAGTCTTAGGAAGGGAATCCAGGTCTTAACACAACACTACTAATCCCATTGCTTATTCATAAGAGTTAAACAGCTAGGATAAAGGATTTCATGTTTGTATTTAAAGCTCCCCCCCCCATACAATCCTTAATGCAGTGTTTCTTAATGTGATATTTTCATTAATTTTTCTTCAGTTATCTTTGTTCATTGTGAAAAAAACAACTTAGGAAGCTTACAGAAGACTGCATGCTGTAATTGTGGGAGAAAGCTGAAGAAAGTTCTTGCCATTAGGGGGGAGATTGTAAACTGCTTGATTTTTAAAAAAACACACACACTTTGGGAACTTGATTAAAAGTACTTTCTCCATACATGAGTAGACTAGTGTAGTTAGGTGGATTCTCATGTGAGGAGATGTCAGTGATGATCCCAGGAATTCTCATGATGTAATGTGTCCCCCCCCCCCCGCCCCGTATCTCATAGGATTGCAAGCACTTCAGTGGCCAAGTACAGCACTGGACTGCATTTGTATAGGAAGAAATTCTATGGGGAATAGCCTGTACTTTAACTTCAGTGGCCCAGTTCACATGGAATGCTAAACCATGGGATAACCCTATGTGCACAATCTGGAATGAGCCAAAGTCTCTAGAGAACATCACCAGTACTTACTTTTATTTTCCCTTAATGTTGACTTGTTGTGTTATCCATAGTTCCTTTCTACTTACCGGTGCTTTTTTCTGGGGGTAATCAAGGTACACAGTACCAACACCTCTTTTTCTAGAAGCTTTTGTAGAAGAAAAGCACTGATAAGCACCATGGTTTAGTGTTATGTGTGAACATGGCCAATGGTTTCCGTTGTAAGGTCAGTTAACGTAAGGAAATTAATGGAAGGAGAGTTTCCTGACTCTTCCTCCCCTTGCAGCCTCCTGTGCCCCACGAAAAGACTCTAGAGCAGGCATGGCCAAACTTGGGCCTCCAGCTGTTTTGGGGCTACAATTCCCATCATCCCCGACCCTTGGTCCTGTTAGCTAGGGATGATGGGAGTTGTAGTCCCAAAACAGCTGGAGGGCCAAGTTTCGCCATGCCTGGTCTAGAGGATCATTGACCCTTCTGAGCAATAGGGGGGCTGCTAAGGAAAGAGAAAAGCCTAAAATTGTCTTAGGATCCAACTTCTCTTAGATTCAACTTGTCTTAGCATCCAAGCCAAGCCAACATTCTTTTGGTTCATTCAGACAATCATGTCAAACCATTGTTGAGAAATTTTAACTGTGGTTTGGCATCATATAACAAACCTTGGCAGTTGAGTGCTTATCAGTTTGGAAGTTAAATTGCAGTTGCCTGACATCTTTGTTTCTGTTTTCAAAAACCTATTTGTACTTCAAGCAAGGGTTCCTGTGATAGCTCCTCACAGTGTATAATCCCTTGTGATTTGACAAGCGCTCACCACATGGTTAAAATCTTTTAATAGTGAAGGGTTTGCAGGATGATGGGGGGGGAGGCAATGTTTCCAATTTCTAGCAAGTTTTCTCTTAATGGAAAACAATTCTGTGCTTTGGGCAACCTCAGTCCTACCATAATCTTATGCATGTTTCCTAGGAGTAAGCCTCATTGAACACAATAGGATTCACTTCAATAACAAGTGTTAAGGATTGTGGTTCTGGTCTTGGTGTGGCATCAAAGCAGTTAATAATCCCATACCTTAATTTAATTTACAAATAAATCCATTCAGTTCAGAAGTGCTATATGGCACACTGAATTTACCGTGCCCTGTTTCATGTCTGGTTGTAACTTTATTGCCTTCTGGATCATCATATTTAAGAAGTTAGTGAGAGCAGGTGTGGGAAACTGGTGACCTTTCAAATGTTGCTGAACAACTTCCAGTAGCCCTAGCAAGCATGGTCAATGGAGTTGTAGTTCAGCATCATCTGGGGAGCCAAACATTCCCCACACCTGACTTACGAGTGGTGAGATTAGTAGCGCATACACTTTTATCCCAGACTTTGTAGTGACTCTCATTTCTGCATTGGAATGTTGTTGCCCCCCCCCCCCATATTCTGTTCTCTGCCTTTGCTTCCACAGATCATTGTTGTTGCCTTGTAGCGTTTTGCGAATTCGTTTGTCCCACCAGCATCACCCAGTAAAATATTTTTAACAATGTTAGCCTATTGGCGGATTAATGGCTGAGGGAGCATTCCTAAGCATTTGTGCACCACCCAAGGAGCAATACTAATCCTTTCAACCCTGACCACTTACACAAGGACTCCAGTGTCTCCTCACTCCCGAAGTATGTTCACAGATCTTATTTCTTGCAGGATCAGAGATAGAATTTTTCCATGATGCCATGCGGATAGCATTCAGAGCAAGGGGAAGCACCCAGGCTGGCAGGCAGCATTCTTGCCGGGACAGTGCCTGCTCCTTGGCAGATTGCAACATAGGACTGGGAGGTGTAACAAGGACCTCTCATATGACTCAGTCCTCAACGTTAATCATGCAGCCTCCCATATATATTCTGATTAAAAGGAGTATCCCATCTTATAGCCCCTGATGATGATGATGATGATGATTGAAACTTTATTTGCATCAGCCATCGGCCATAGCAACAAAAAAACATTGTGATTTACACAGAACAAAATAAAAAGTCAGTTATATAAAACATAGTTTAGGGTCCTGAATCAGCCGTCAAATAGTGGACCTTATTCTGATTGCCCCAGCTAGAAACCTTGCAACCTTTGTAATCATCTGCTCCTCTTGATCTGCCAGGAGAAACAACACTGTGGCAGTGGTTGGGTGACCCAGAATGGTCAATAAAAGAGGCATGATAATATTGTTCCTCAGGTCTGTGTAAAGCGTGAACGCTAGGAGGGCATGTGCCACTGATTATGGCCCGTGTTCTATTCATGTTTGATAAATAACTAAAGTGCTGGCTGAAAGCAGAATTGATGCTGCTTTTTGTTTCGGAGCAGTGCGATGGACATAGTTTTGTATTTAATCATCTTGCTGCAAAATCCCTTTATGTGCAGCACATTAATACCTTGTATAATAGTCCTTTATATATGGGTGTTCTTGTTTTCACAACAGGATTTCAGTAGTTTTTCCTTTAAATAGGAGGCAGTCTGGGAGTATTGAGGCCATCCATAAGATACCTGTAACTGTTGCTCTGGTGTGGCTAATCCTATAGTGCAGTGTAATGTGTTTAGTTTCTTTAAGATGCTTACAGTGCAGCCCTAAGTCTGTGTACTTGGAAATAAGGCCCATCAAGTTCAGGAAGACTCCTGTGTGCATACTTGGGATGGAGCAGCCGTGCTTAAGTCTGTGGAACATTCTTCCAAGTAAGAATGGATTGTACATAGGGGCGGCATCAGACTGCTAATGGCAAAAACTAAAGCTTTAGGGCAGATGTGGAGAACTTTGGCCCTCCAGATGTTGCTGAACTACAGTGCCCACAGCCGCAGCAAACATGGGCAAATGCCAGAGATGATGGGAGTTGTCGTCCAGCAACTTCTAGAATGCCAAAGGGTTCCCACACTTGTCTTAGTGAATGTTTGCTTAATTGCATAAGGAAAATGCACTTTTGAAAGCCAAGGGGGCAACTAAATTTGGGGGGGGGGGTGTTAAAGCTAAATTTATAACAAAGTCCCATAATATGTCTATGACTATGGTATATATAATGCTGTATAGTAAGATTTCATAATGGCATCAGTTTCATTAGAAGTAGCCACAATGATCGAGTGAGTGGTTTGGGTGGTAAGGTAAGTTAACTTCAGGACGTTCAGGAAAGGAAAGTTTTCCATCCCTTCTTCCTCCCTGTAGGTTATTAATGCAACCAGTTTGTTTTCAGATACAGTAGGAGGTGGAGAGATGTGTTGGCCAAACAGACTTAGGCACTTTACAGCATTGCTGAATGGATGTGGCTCTATCTCTCAGTTGATCTGCATTACCAGCATACACAAGTGTAAGTTGCATCGAGAAACACAGTAGTAAGTCATACCTGATGCAGTCTGGGCCATGAAAACTTCTTAACGTCAGCCCAAAATCCCGTAAGAGGTTTGAAGACACAATCCTGCATCTGATTAAGTACTTGTACTGCCTCGGGGAAACTAGAGGTGGCAAGAAAACCTTTTTAGTATGAGGAACAAGCTGCCTCTTAAGTGGCAGGGTGTGAGAGTGGGATGGATACAGCTCAAAAAAAAAAAGATACTCCCTTTCCTACCGCCACTACTAGTATTGTACTGGGGCAGTTGCAATATGAGCATTAACTTCCACAAATTTAAGGTGTGTCAGTTATGAAACTGAAATGTAAAGTGAGTATTTCAGCATGCAGTTGCCTTATAGTTGAAACACTACAAGATGAGACTATAAACAATAACAGCAAAGTAGTAAAAGACCCTTTTCATGCATACATTGTGCATAAATGAAACACATAAGGCTCAATAATATCTAGAACAAATGAGCTTTTTTAAAAAAATGGAACTCCTTTAATTCTTAAATAAAGAAGCTGATCAGACATTAAAGAATAATGGCAAAATTTTAGCTTCTGGGCTCAAATGGGTTCCATGTATGCCAAAAATAAACAAATTTCAAAACAAAACCCAATTTATTGGCTTAGTAAATATATTCTGTTGTTAAAACTAAGTATGTGTTTGTGAAAGTATGTGCCGGTTTGATAATCTCTTTACAGGTTTTGGGGTGAGGAACATTTATTTAAACCAGAAGCAAATAAATAACCCTACTATGTATATGAACAAATGTCAATGGTGTATTGTAAGTATATATATAACTGTATATTAAAGATATTATTTTCATGATATTTTAAATGCGTAGAGTTTATTATTTCATCCAGAAGTTAAATGGACAGATTAGAAACACAGTATTGGCATGCTAAGGTCTTAATTGCTAGATTCTTTGTGTAAAATAATTGAAGTGAAACACAGGAGTTCTTAAAATGAATTTCTTTCATTAAGTTGGAATACTGCCAAAGTGCAAAGCTGATCAATTTGTCTGCATACTTATGAGATCTGTTTTTTTTAAAAAAAGGACTGCTGGTTTTATTGCACATCTTGATCTCATCTATTTTCAGGACTGTTTCTTGGAATCTTTTTTTAAAATACTCTTGTGCAATCTTAATATATGCATCTGTGTCTCAGAATCTGTACAGATGTATGGTCTGGTTTCTGTCCTAATTCAGAAGTAATGAGAAACTGGTATAATCACAACTTGTTATCACTAATGATAGTTTAAACAAACTACAGTTCCATGAATTTGGACATCCTCGGAAGCTGTGATTACTTTAAAAAGGAAGCAGACTCTCTGCATTTCCTGTGGCATGTAAAAGAGGGGGAAATGTATGAGCCTGAGGCTCACCGCAACTTGTTGGGGACTGTGATTTCCTGTTAAACTAGCCCTGTCCATTGCTAAGATCAGACTACTTCTGCTATTTCACTATTACTTGACCGCCAGTCACAAGTATAGATGCACAGGTGGGTCTGCAACAAAATGTAATTGGGTGTTAGGCCATGTGCTCCTTCAGTAGTTCATTCCATCACTTCCCCAAGTTTTCCATTTTTCTTTTCCGAATGACAGTAAAAAGTCCATGGCTACTAAGTATGCTCAGGCCTAATTTGGGTTTTGGAGAAAGGGTTTGCCCTTGGGCTTTTTGTATTTATTTTTTTTACCTTCTGCAAATCTTAAGAGTTTTTCTGAGAATACTGACACATCCCTTTTGTTACAACCCTGCTGGCATTAACCATCCTAGTTTGCTATCGAAAGAGTTGCATTTGGGGCTGTGTTAGTGTTTAGAAGATTAGAGAAGATTTATGATTAGAAGATGGAGCATTTCCTCAGTCAGATGGATTTCTCCAACTTAGCATTAACTGTGATGCAGCATTTCATCTGAACTCACACTAGCAGCCTGAGAAGCTGTGAAGTTGACCCATACTCCTGCTGCATTTCCAAGTGGCTTTCTCCCATCACTGTGCACACCAGCGCAAAAGTGTGTGTGCCTTCACTTGATTTCTTTCCCTGCGCCATGTGAAGCCATCATCTGTGCACCTGCAAAAGCCGCCCAAACTGTCCACAGCACAGCGTCGCTTCCATTTTCAAACTGGATGGGAGCTGGTTTCAAGAAAAACACATCAAAGAGGAGTTTTCCCTAAAAGCTGCAGGACACAGGTGGATTGAGGCTGATGATGTGTGAACCCAGCTTTAAAAAAAACAGTGGCAGGAGCATGTTGAGAGTCACAGTAAGTAGTAACATGAACATACCCTAATATTGGTCAACCAAGATTTGCAAACCTATTTCTAACCTATAGTAGGTTAGTGCATGAACAACTTTTAAGATTCAATTTTTCAAAGGCTGAGTCACAACTGCCACAATACAGGGTTGCAAATTTCAGTCATGCCTACCATATGCAGCTTGACATTTTTAATCTGGGTTGTGTGCAGAGAACAGAAGGAATATAACCGCTAGCTGTTAGCACCCAAGAAATTGTGCATGTGTTTACGTCATTTTAAAGAAAGCCGGTTTAGAAACTACCTGACTTTTTCCTGTGCATCCCGAACATCTTTAGATTTAGTTTCATTTTTAATGTATGTTGTAGCCTAATATGTAGAACAAGCTCTAGGAGGATACCTTTTATTTCCCTCAAACCCTTCTTCCAAGGAGCTAAAAGCAACCTAGAGGGTAACCCCTTTTTATAATTACAGCAACCCTTTTGGGTAGTATAGATGGGGGGCTGGGGAATCCAAGAAAAGCAGTAAACTTTGAAGCAGAGTGAAGATTTGAACTCTATGCTCTCTAACCACAGTACTCCACTGGCATTCTCATTTCTTTGTGTCTTCCAGCCTCAGAGAGGCTAGCTATTGTACTCCAAGGGGAACTCGGGTGCAAATATTTGAAGAACACTGCCAGCAGCTATTTACGTCCTGATTATGGTTGTTTGGATCCAGCCAAGGTTTGTCTGCTGCCTGCCCACCTGGCAAGAGAGGAGGAGAGGAAGATGGGGAGATGGTGGTGGCAGAACCATCTGATGTACAGGCCGCATACTTTCTGAAGATATGTAAATGGTATGCAGTTAATCTGTCCTCCAGTTCAGTGTGTTTCTCAGATGGTCGATAATATTTCACAGCTTAACCACCCCTGCCATAGATAACATTATGGATGTAAATAATCTGAAGTTTTACCTAATGTTCGTGTATCTGATTCCTGTTTAATCGCCAGCATTATCATAATGGTATTACTGCATTAGCTTAGATCTGTTACAGAAATATTTAAATATTATTCCAACAGCATCATGATGTGGGCAATTTTATTTTTCAGTCCCTAATTATCCCTATTTTTTCAGTTCCTGCTTACTGAATCCTTATCAAGATAGCCACCCTGACTGCAAGGTTTCATTTCTGGTCTATCACCACCTGTTCAGATCCTATTAATGCATATGCGAAATTAGAATTTTCTGTCTCAAATGTGCATCATTTGCAGTGAGTTGCATTGTGCCATTTTACTGCCCATTCACGTCAATTTGGAGAGATTCTTTTAGAGCTCCTTGTAATCTTTTTTGTGTTTGTTTGTTTTAAACACCTTGAATGATCTGGTATCATCAGCATACTCTGCACCTCTTATAAGTTAAATGGAACAGGTTCTCAGAAGACTCCATTTCCTACACCCTTTCATTGGAAGAACTGTCCATTCTTTGCTTCTCATTCCCAGCTTTCTCTCATCAGCTGAGAAAGATATCAAAGGCAATACTATTAAAGAAATGATATGGCAGCCAAGTTGGCAAAATTAACTGGAAAAATTTGGAACCAGCAAGACCAGAATTTCCTGAAAGATTGGAATAAATTTATGATATATTATATTTGAAAGAAAATTGTAATCGCTTGTAGGGTTGCAAGAAGTTTTGTAAAGAAAACTATATGAATTATTGTGAAAAAGGACTAAGAAGGAGTTTGTTTAATATTTGGATTTTATAGCAATAACTATTAAAATAAAATGCAAAATCAGAAAGAAAGTTAGAAAACCATTAGTCAAGGTTTACAGAAGTCTTAGGCTGTGATAGCCAAAGGTTTGTTATATTGTATAAGATGGGGTGTTGTGTTTGGAAAACATGTACAAAAACTACCATATATATATATATATATATATATATATATATATATATGAAGAAATGATATGGCAAAGATACGGTCTTCAGAGAATTCACATTAAAGCAACTGATTAAATTTCATATTTTAGCTAATAAGACTAACAGCCTATAGTTAAGATGATACATACATGTTTTTCTTCACTGGCACCTTTTAATACAATACATTCATGGCTACAAGTATATTAAAGCTATTTTGTGTTTGATCTTTGAAGGTAATGAGAGTTCTTTACAATGGGGACATTCAGTAGAGAAGATCCATCTCCTATTAATACATAGGAGCATACAAAGTTAATAGGGCATTGATGTTTTTATTATCCTTTGCTCATCATACTTGTACAACTCTGTTATGCAGTGTTAGCAAGATAATAAAGGCTAACCTCAGTAATACAACTCTTCTTCCCATTTTGTCTGATGGCGCCTACAATAAGCTACTTTTATCCTTGGGCACATTTTAACAACCTAATAAATAAAATTGGGAAGCTCCATCATTCAGTATATTGGAAGAAAGGAGGCAGGTTCTGTTATCCCCAAAGAGGTTTTGCTAATATTTTGCACAACTGATATAGCCATCCCCAGTGGAAATGCCCTAAACACATCTTAGAACTTCGGTTACCTCCCTAGAAGGGAGGTTAACAGCTTTTTATACCTTTGAGTTCACAAAGCAGCCAGGCAGTTGATGAGTTTTTCAGAAAAGGGCTGCCACTGAAGCATATGTGATTTTCCACCCACTTTCCCCCTTGAAATGCTATCGTGCCAAATCCCCAAACAATTTTTTGAACTCAGATGTTTAAAAAGCCATTTAAAGATTCTGGAGGGGAACAACCTGCAAATGACACCCCTCTAGAAAAAAGATAGGACACATGTCTTCACTCTGGGTCCATATTGTTTATACAGAAGGGAAACCTCCTAGTTTCGTTTCATAAATTATGTGGTGGAAATAAAGAAATCTGACCACTTTCCTTATCCATGATATGTACCATGCTAGAGAAATCCTTAAACTTGCACCATCTCAAAATTTAAAATATCACTTTTAGCCACCTTTTTTTGCATTGATTTAAACTCACACACAAATAATTTCTTTCCCTTTTTTCCTGTAAGTAAAGTGTCTGTTGGCAAAGGAGAAACTGTGCTGGACATGAAGTTATGAATAAGGTGTTCAAGTGAGGTCATCCTTTTTGGTTTCCAAACTTTCACTATCTTCAGAGAGGTGTTTTCTGTCAAGAGAGCAAAAGGCATCTTCTAAATCACTTGGATAGAGTACAATTATAGTAATTGCAAAATAAATGTGGCTATCCTGCATAGAGCATAGTATATTGAACACATAGCATGAATCAAGCTCAGGTTAATATTTGCCGGCCTAAGTTTATCTTGCTTTTCCATACTCTTAGATGGGAAATGGGGGTCTCAAATTGGGGCTCCTGTGCAGAATTTTAGGCCAGAAAAAGTCACAGCTTCTTTTTAAATTTCAATGGAAGAGTAATTTATTTCAATTAAATCCTAGAAGTAGCATATAGCTTTTGTCTTGTTTTTAATGCAAAAGAGTGGCTGTTTCCCCTAAAATCGTTTCATCCGAGAGGAGTTGCAAACCCAGAATGAGAAATACAAAAGGTGATGCTTTTCAGTAGGCTAACATACTGCTGGCAAACTATCCAAAGATGTATACTTTGTTTCAAAACGGGTATAGAAAGACATTTTCTATGGCAAGATGGCTGATTGCTGCAGATGAGAAGTAAGGAGTTGCAACTGCCATTTTGAATCTCTTTTTGGGGAGGTGAGGGGTGCAATAAAACATATTATGTACTGCTACTTCTAAAATTAGTTGATGCTGCTTTGATAAAATATATTCAAGGACTGGTAAGGTAGTTTGAGAGAGCCTCATTCTTTGAAACTTGTTTAGTTCTTATGCAGTTTAATCACATTTTCAAGGTGCAGTCCTTGGGAGGGTAGCCCAGGGCACACAAGATTCTGTGACCCTGTCTTCCCGTGCCAACCTGGAGGTCTGCCCACAGAGGCCTTTTTGAGGAAATTTCCAATGGCAGAAAGAGGGCAGGAAGTGTTTGGGCACACTGAGGCAAGTTTGGATCCCAAACACTTCACATTCCCGTGACATGCCACTGGAAGGCGGGGGGGCGGAGGGGGAGTAGAGAAAGCCAATACTCCAGTTGGGGAACAAATTTTCATTTCTAGTACATCAATGGAGAGAAAAGCCCTTTTACCAAAAAGGGGGGGGGGCGGTGTCAATGAAGTTCAGTGGAACTTACTCACACATAGGTTTGTATAGGAATGAAGTCCAAAGAAAGGAGAAGATGGGGAGGAAATCTACATTTCCCCTCCCACCTTCTACCCTGTGCAATGACCCTGGGAATCTGGTTGTTCTTCTGCCTCAGTTTCACCCTCCCTCACTTGGATTGCTGGGTCAAAAATGTAGCCACCCCAAAAAATGCCACACTATGCAGCATAAGCTAACAGAAGTCAGTGGGGCTCGGTAGATAGTGCACCCAGAGTTGTGTTAGCCTCTGTGTGCGTTGCCAAAGGCCACACAACCTTTCATCACAAGTTCCCCTTATTTGTACAATTAGAATACGTTTGAGGGCAGGCTAAGTATTGCACCTCACAATCTTACCTAGCAAGAAAACAGGTCAGTATTGCAAAGACACCTAAAAGTTTGCACCACCGGAAGCGCAATACTTACATTTTGTAAACCCAGGCTTTCCATTTTTTTCCTATATTTCTTTTTAATACAGCTGGTTGTCACAATGGTGATGATCAACATAACGGCAAATATAGACAGAGACGAGGCAACTGCTATCACAACTGTGTCCTGTGTAGATCCCTTCTGCTCGCATTTTTCTCCCACATACCACCAATCTGCACCTACAGGGCATCTGCAAAGCATGGCAGTGGTTAAAGCAAATCACAAACACAATTCAACACACTGCAGCCCCACCCCCAAATGAAGCTCACAGGTCAGAAACCCCCCATTCTAAGCTAAATGGCCCACAATACTTTTCACCCAGCAGTGAGGAACCTGTGGATCCCCATAGCTAAAGTGACAAAACTCTACACAGTATCATGGAACTACAGAAAGGCATTTTTATACAGTGGTACCTCTGGTTGCGAACAGGATCCGTTCCAGAGACCCGTTCACAATATGAAAAGCCCGCAACCCAAAGCGCCATATCTGCGCAGGTGCGCAGCGCAATTTAGTGCTTCTGCACATGTGCGAGCGATGAAACCCGGAAGTAATCCTTTCTGGTACTTCCAGGTAGCCGCGGGACGCAACATGAAAAAACGTAACATGAAGCAAACGTAACATGAGGTATGACTGTATTGGTTGCTGGAATGTTCAGTCCAGCTTTAAAGAAGACGGAGCACGGAATGTGCTCTCCACCATGACCCTAGCATATCTTTCCTCGTGAATTAGGACTCATATATTAGTGTATGTATGTGAGGTTAGGATCTCCTACCCTACCTGGCATCTCCTTACGTTGGCATGCACTGCCTGTTGGTGTATAACCTAGATAAGCATGCTTAAAGCCTGTCTAATTTCTGGGAATAGTAGGGAAAAAATATGTGGCCATTCCTTCCAAGTCCATACTGGATGGAGGGAGAAACCGGCAAAAACAGATGAGCACGAAGGCCTAAAATAGTTAACCCCCATGCAACAAACAGAAACCTGGACTGGATACTGTTACTTGTTGTCAAAAACAGCTAAAGGAACATAGCAGATTATTAGTGACAAATGTGGAATGTGCACAAAATGTAGCACAGCTGAAGTTCAGTTCAAAATGTCCTCTGTGGGAGTACCGCAAGATGAAGATCTCGGGTTCTCTCACCCCCACTTCACATTGGATTTTTAAAATAAAAGATTGCTAAACATGATGCCTCTCTAGAAGGAATTCCACAATAATGAACACTTAAGAACACATTGCTTACCTGCAAACTGGCTTCCCCTCTTCAAGAATGCAGATTCCACCATTTTGACAACCATAGGCCTCACACACACTAGTGGCTGTAGTTGGAGTGACTGTAGAATTTGGCTGAGTTGATATTAAATGTGATATATCTGAGGTGAATAAATGAGGCAAAACATAAATTCTTGCAACTTAACCAATGCATCTTAAAGTATTTGGTGCTATTAATTTTATCAAAGTAGGTTTGGGGCTCAGAAGTTTAGAGATATTTTGTTTATAAGCTTAATGGCAAAGGAACAATCCTTTTCCCATTATAAAACAATTTGCAATTAACTAACTATGAGTGACGTATAACTGCTTTTTGGAATAAATGTTAACCTGTGATTTTTGCTTAGATACATAAAGGTGTAATACAGAATAATAGTTCAGCATTATGAAAATGGCTTGCAGCAAATGTCACATGCTCCATCCTTCTCTGGGGCGGCCATGAGGAAGAGTTGGAAAGCTTCCAATTTTAGATTAGTCACATTATGCCTGAATCCAGATAAACTGCCGTTTGTCTCAACTATGGCTAGTCAGAAAAAGACACTTTTGTGCACCAAAAGTGCACCAAATACTTTTGTTTATGCAGTTGGTTTCTTAAAATAAAGGATAGTAAATATTCACCACAGTTTGGGGTTTGGAAGTAACACTGTGTTTAACTGAAAAGTGAAAGCTGCTAAACTTGTCACAGCTGCTCAGGGGAAGGAGAGGGGAGACACTGAATGTTTAAGTCCAAGCCTTGCCCAGGTTCATTGACAAAAGGCCTCTGAGCAGCTATATCAGTTAAACTAGGGAAATATTACAAAAGTTGCAAGTTCCAATATGTGGCAGCTGCCACAAAGGTTGATCTATTTGCCTTTCGGAAAAATTAACACCTCCAGATGTTGGAACTCTGCATATTCAAATGACTGCCTGTCTAAGCAGCTCAGCAGACATTTTGCAAAGCATTTCAACCAGTGGCCATCAGCAGATTCAGAAGCAATCAGGGCCCACCTTCTAGTCTCAACTCTTAAGTGAGAGAGAAGAAAATATACAGAACTATTTGTTTTAGGGAGACTCCCATTGCCTATCATGGGATTACTTCTGCTGAATCCTTGATACTAACAATATCACTCATAGCAAAACCCACATACCTTCCACTGTTGTAAGAATGAAAATACTATCCTCTTTAACAAACTCACGACTTTCAAGCCTTTGTTGTGTTATAAAGGAACTGAATTCAGTTGCAGGACCTCTCATGAATTCAGTGCCATTAGGAAAAGTAGCAACTATTCCTACGTTGTCTGGTCTATCGTATACTGTGAAAGAAGAAAAAATTAGTAAAGCTAATATTTTTAGTAGAAAAGGGGTTCAGCAAAATATGAAATGATACTAACTATATACCTTTTTTCCAGCAAAATAAGGGGGGGGGGAGAATTACTCAAGATTCTTGTGTAAGCAGGAAGACAATGTGACTCAATTAACTCTTGTAGGCTGTGAACATCAAGACACAGTGACTACCTAAGCTGGGCTGTCACTTCCAACTGGGGCAGGAAAACTATGTAGCCTGGGCAATGCTAAAAAGTCCAGAGATAACCTTCTGGATGGGCACTGGCTGTGAGGATTTCCACTGAACCCACAGCGGCACAAAAAAGTTACCAATCTCTAAAAACATTTCAGCTCCAACCTACTAGGTCTACTACCTGAAGGCCACAAAACATTTGGAGAGGGAAGGTTTGGCATCTCCATTATTCATCTTCCTTTTCCAGAGGTTCCCTCCACTGCTACCACTACTCAATTGGCTTTGTCTTGGTTCTCAGAGGAGCAACTCAAACAAGAGACCTTATTGACCACTGTTGGTCTCTTACTGCCATTTTTATCTCATCCTAAGGAGCAACCTAGCAGTTCGAAAGCACGTCAAAGTGCAAGTAGCTAAATAGGTGCCGCTCCGGAGGGGAAGGTAAACGGTGTTTCCATGCGCTACTCTGGCCACATGACCCAGAAAAACTGTCTGCGGACAAATGCCGGCTCCCTCGGCCAGTAAAGCGAGATGAGCGCCACAACCCCAGAGGAGTTTGCGACTGGACTTAACTGCCAGGGGTCCTTTACCTTTAAGGAGCAAGTGGAGACCCTCCAGATACTGAGGCCCAAAGGAACCGTTGGCCAGCTTTGAACAAAATGGGGGAAAACTGGATATCTCATGTATAGTGTTTTAAAAACAAAACGTTTTGCTATCAACTTCCAGAGACTCTTCAGTCCTAAAATAACTGCACCCGGCTGCAGATAAATATGTGAAAGGAAATGTAGTGCACAATAGGGATTGGCTTAGAAATGCTGGCTTTATGTAATCCTGCCTTACCTTGTCCCCACTCGACACCATTAAGGTCTAGACCAGTGAGGTTATTATTACTGGCATCTGGCAGATATACTTGATTTATGCCAGAGGTGGCCTCCACATGTAGACTACAACTCCCATGAGTGCACTTATACTGAGGAGTCAACACACATGCCTTTGCTACCTCAGGAGAAATAAAGGATTCTTACTTCTTTTCAAGGAATGGAGCTGAAAGAGGAATGTGAACCCCAGGGGGGAAGAAAAACAGACCGGAGGGCTAAAAGTTTACCAGAGGAGTATGGAACACATATATATATATATAAATAAAGAGTGGAGAATGGTGACAGCCACTATATACCATATTTTCCCATGTATAACACGCCCCCTATTTTGGGGGACTCAAAATTAAGAAAATGGGGGGAGATTGCCCCATGTATAAGACTACCTCCCCTTTTTAACATTATTTTTTAGTAAAAAAACCAAACACCTAGTCTTATACATGAAAAAGTACGGTATTTCACAGTGTCTACACAAGGAGGTAATCAGCTCAACTTTTTTTTAATATAGATTATTTTGTTTTGCATTATCTGGTCTGGGGGCAGTTTCTCATGCACCTTGGGAATTTTAATACACTACTGTTGGCGAAAGAAAGAGAAATTTTAAGGCATTATTGAAGCATATATATATATATATAAAACCATAACCATTAGAGTAAACTGATCCAAGTATTAACCTACCTAGTTGGCTTGGGTCTGTAGTTATACTCCTTTGATTTGACATACGTTGGCGGATGTCTGGATGCTGATCAAGCAGAAGCACTGTAGCTTGTTGCCATGCACAAGGCCACTGCAACCGGTCATCATTTGCACCAGAGATCAAGTGCAAATGTATGTGTAAATTAGAACTGGTGGGGAGCAAACCAATCTGAAATGCATACCCTTTGGGAGAGTAAAAGGGTGGACTATATTGTATTGTAGCGCTTGAAACCAGCTGAGTGAAATTTCTTATATGCCAAACATGGTGAGGGCACTGAGTTTCTGACAGGTTGATATCATCAATGGAAAGGCCTCCATTAGATGCATCGGATCCTTTTATGCCTTCAAATATTACTCGGAATTTATTTGCAACATTTAAAGACACATGGTGTAACTCCCAGTAGCCTGCAGGTGAACCTGGAAAAGAATAATGAGGTGCATTATATTGACAACATATTTCAATGTTACACAAACAGATTTTCACATTCCCCATGAAATTTAAAAGGGGTTAAATGTTGAACAGTTCATTTAGTCATTCATATTTGTGTACTTGAGTTTTATGCAGGACTTATCCTTAAAGACTTTTCAGTGCTTCCCCTGACGCAGACTACAGTAGCCTGCCTCCTGACTGTGGTGGATCACAGGAAACATTACTTCACAGATCTCAATCTACTGGTTTTTAAATGTAATATATTTAACAGTTTAGGCTCAAAATACAATTTAAAAGTCCATCACTACAGTGTCCCATAATAATTTCAGATCAAGACTTCCATGGATCAATATGGGCCTCCTTTTTGTGGGGTTGGGGCAAGAGAAATCCATTAAAAAACACTATGGAGAACCCAGATCAAAGAATAAAATACTTGTGGTCTCAGAACTTTTCTTGTCAAATGTGAAATGTTAAACTCTAGCCTAGTCCTCACTAGCATAGTAAACTGGTGTCTGGACTATATAGCTTCAAACTCTACATTTTTTAATTGTTCTCCATTTTTTAAAAAAACACATACCTCCACATCAAAAACTTGATGTTATGGGGTAAGGAATGTGGCTTAATCTTCTCTCTGACAGGCTAGCATTCTATACAGAGGAATGTTTTGTTATTTTTAAAAGAGGAGCATGCAATAATTTGAGCCCCCACCTGCAGTCTAAAGTGATACAGAGTAGGCACAGATTTACTACCCCAGTGTTAACTAGAACAAGAGAGTATACATATTAAAAATAATGCTTTCATACCTTGTATCGTTTTTACAAGCCTTTGGGTACCATTGGGGCTTGCATCAGTGTATTCCTTGACTAAAACATTCAGCTGGTCACTTTCACTTCCGCTGTTGTAATAATAGAATTGTAGGCACTGGAAACCTCTCTTGGGATATAGAAATCGGCTCTCTAAAACCGCTCGTTCTGACACACTTCCAGCACTGGTGTTAAAATGCATAAAGTAGCCAGTCTCTGTCAAGGAGAAAGAGAGAGAGGAGGGAAACTTTTAGAACGTCTTCACCCTCCAGACACTGGCATGGAACCCCCCTGGAACTGTTGGTGCTTAATGTTCCTCAGTCTAAGCAACATTTTACCATCTAGTGATTGCCTACAGTGAACCCTAAAATTTTGAGTGCGCTTTAGAGAAAGCATGGGTGCACATCACCCCAATCTCTGAGCAGTATGAGATTCCATGGTTCCTGGTGCTTACTCAGGGTTCGTGTTTCCTTCAGAATGTGGCACAATGGAGACTCTGGTGTCTTTATGATATATGGCTTGTTTATACATATATGCAACCTGAGCCTACAATGGAGGGGTTCACAGGATTAACACCACAAGAGGACCTTGCTTCCCCCATAGCTGCAACCTTGGATTCAAACAGGAATCAAACATTGCTGTCTCTCTCTGTCTTCTCAGCTTGCTGGTTTGCTTCTAGCTCACATCACTCTACTCTCAACTCTGGTTTTGTCTTTCTAACCAGCTGTGATTTGGGGGATAGGCCCCACCCATTTGCCATCTCACACAGATCCACTTCCTTTGTTACCTTAGAAACCCAGAACTTAGTGAGTCTCCTGAGCCCTGTACAGGTGTGTCTGTTTTGCTGGCAGACAAACTGGCTAAGTTTTAGAGTTTCTACTTGGGTGTCTGTTCTTGCACCTTTGAACTGTAGCTGATTCTTGTGTGGTAAGTGCAGAAGCACAAATTCCTGCTTTGTGTGCTCTTTTTCTAGACTCCCAGTTCCATCAGACTCTGCCTAGCAAAGCCTTGCTGGAAAGAGGCAAGCCTTTTTCAGTCTTCTTTCTGGATTTATGCTAAGCATTCCCCACTTCTCCTTCCTGCAGTTAGGACAGGAAGGAAAGGAATAACCCCCTCTTCACCTTGCTGCCTTCTTCTTATCAATTTTCCAACTTCTACTTTTCCAACTTCTACTTCTACTATTCTCCTCCCATGCAAAATGAAACATCACTGTGCAGCTTCCTTGGCCTGCCATAGTTTCACACACACCTCTCCTCCAGAACAACTTTCAGAATTAAATTACCATTTTCAAATATTTTTAAACATAAATCCCCAATTCTTGAAAAACTCTAGTCTTGCCTCTGTTGCTCCCCTGTGTATCTTATGAGGGCACTTCACTATCCAGGCTCCAACCCACATTTATGCATGTTGTTCTCCAGCATATTTTGGTAAACATTCTAGTTTATGGAACAGCTCTACGGAAGGGGCAACATCCTGTCTTCCCACAAGAACCAAGGTCACAGTGGGAAATGGCTCCCCCAGCCATTCAAGGTCTGAAAACAGCTTAATTCCCTTAACATGGAAAAGTAGGTTGCAGACATGTATAGAGAAATAATACGGTAAACATTCTAATTATCTAACAGGCATGGTTAACAACGCAATAGCAATTTATCAGCAAGTTAGTGAGGTTATGAAGATCAGATACATCCACAGAAAATACTTATCTAAGAGATAATAATAATTGCTGTACATTACCTTGGCAGATTCCAACATAGGTGTGATCCGTTTGTGGTCCACTAGGAACCTGGGTTATGCGCTGCCAGTCAGCATTATCTTCTGTACTTTGAATCATGCCACACACGTTTTCAAATTCAAAACTGCACGTCTCCATAAAGCTTAAAGACGAAGCTACCACCATTAAAAAAACAGAGCAGATACAGTGTTTGTTTACTTTAGTGGGACTATTCAGTCAACTGCATCAGGAAATAGTTTGGACCCAACTAGATATGCCATCAGGAGATCTGTGACTCATTTGTACTTTTAAAATACAAAAGCTGCTGTAAACAGTGGCGAAGTAAACAGAGTCAAGGAGCCTGCAGGTGAGATGGCTAAACCCTTTTCCATCTCACTTTTTTCCTAATCTATATCCCCACCAGCTGCTAGCTGCCTTGTGGGAGGAAACATGTCTGTCTGGTATTGTTTTACCTCTAGCAGACCAAACGGTTTTGGCATGAATGGCATGAGAGAAAGGTTAGTCTCCCCTAGGACCATTGTTCCATATAATTCTCAACCTTCACCCGGCAACTGCTGTTAAACTTTTTTTTTTAAAGTGGGAAATCCAATTACAGATCTTCTCATATCTCAATTAGTTAGAAAAACCACAATGTCAAAATAACCAAACTCTGTTCTAACTCAAGGTGGGTTCACATCACAGAGAAGTTTCTGTTTTTCTGTGCATTTTAGTGCCCCCCCCAGCTGTTCACAACAGCATGGCTTCTTTAGTATCTGATTCACATCTGTTGGGGGGGGTGTTGACAGGCAGGGATGTCTTTATAAAGACATCTTTATATCTTTATGTCTTTATAAAGCAAAGGTTTTCACACCTTGGCTAGAGATAAATTAGGAATGGCCTGAGGACTCTGATTGCTGGTTTGGGAAATAACACATCAAGCAGTAGTATTTTATAACAAAGAACAGGATATATACGCATTTTGCATGTTGTCATGTGAACACGGATTTAAAACCCAGTACTACACATGCAATGAATGCATGGTAACAGAAAGTGTGAACACAGCCTCAGTCACTCTATGATCAATCAGTGCTATTAGCTGAATCCATAAACCACTTCAAGTTGAAGTAAATGAGTTTCATTTTAAAAGAAAATAAATAAGCTGGCTTGTTTTATAGAATGAGCAGTATCCTTCTTTCACTACTAGGAAAATCAAAAGGACCTTTAAAGGGCAGATTTTGCACGCTCAGCAATTTAGTGTGTGGGTGTGTGTATATATATATATGAAAGAGTCGGATGGCACCTTAAAGACTTACACCTGTATTATGGCATTATGGCATGTGTTTTAGTGGACCACATTCCTAACTGAATTGGATGTAAGTAAAATCAACTGACCATATAATGACCACCAGGCCACTTACACTGCTTTTCAGCCTTAATTTTTCCTTCTTCCTTTGTTTAGCATCCTACCTGAGGAAGCAGCTGCTTCATGCAGAATCAGACCATTGGTCCACCTGGGTCAGGTGTAGTCAGTGCAGCACCTTTCAGTTATTGTTGCACTAGAATTCCTATCAACTACGGTTGCCATATTTCAAACAGTGAAAAGTTGCTGAACTTTTTTTTTTTTTAGTTTTGCCCAAAGTTGTTGAGGTTTTTTGGCCAAAATCACTTTAATAAATGCAAAAAATGGCACAACATGAGCACCACTGCTGCTGACAGTGTCCAGGGAAATCCAGAAGCATAAGAACCTTATATAAGCCTCAGTCACATTAGGCAATCCCAAACAAACAATCCTGTGATCCTTTGCAGCGCTGGTTTCAGTTCAAACCACCAAAGCACAGGGAAACTTATGCTTATAGCACATCCCACTCTGGGGTCTGCTGTAAGTGCAGATCCCAGCCAGCTTGCTGTAAGCACCAATCAGCCGAGTGGCATATACAGGCAGTCTGCTAGGGGTAGACATTGCTTGCGCTAGAGAGTTCCTGACTAAGAGTACAGTCAATCCCAGCCACCTTGCCATAACCGCCAATCTACAGCCCTTACAGGAAGCCAGCTGGAATCAGTTTGTGCTTCTGAGCTGGTAAGTGCTAACAGGAAGTTAGCTAAGGCACCCATTTGTTTTCTGGCAGCTAATTCTCCACCTCCTCAAACCTGACATCACAAATTATGTCAGGTAAGGGACAGGTGGGTGTGCTTTGGGGAGAAATGGCACTGGAAACCCAATGGGGACATGTGCTGGGCCTAATTGGGTCCTTGGGCTGGAGGTTATTCATCCCTGTCTCAGATGCTAGTGGGGAATTTATTTGCAACTATAAAGCTACTGTATTCCCAGGCAAAAGACCAGATTTAACTAACAGGCACTGCTAGTGGAAGCCTGTGCAAGCACTTCTGCTAGCACCAGAGGACTCTTCCCCTCTCCTCCCCTTGTGTGCCCCCAAAATTGGCTCAGGGGGAGGTTTGGGAGGAGATGAGAGATTGCTCCACCAGCGCAAGCATCTCTGGCTGCCAGATGGAACAATCAGAAGAGGGCAACACTGAATTCGTCCCAAAGTAAAGTTCAGAAATGAAATCTAAGCAAACAAATCATAGAATTGTAGAGTTGGAAGGTACCCTGAGGGTCATCTAGTCCAACCCGCTGCAATGCAGGAATCTCAGCTAAAGCATCCATGACAGATGACCAAAGGAGGCTGAAAAGATATGATGGGGTTTCAAACACTTACTGCAGTTGTAGAGTCGACTCAGCTTCCGGATATCATATTCACTGAAATCCATGCGCTGTCCAATCACATCAATGAAGGCTGGTATATTTGTTACTATTGTTGGTTCTGTTCCATTCCTGAAGGCATTTTTACTGTAGTGCATTACAGAGTTATAGTCATATGGGACATTAAGGAAGTCAGATGTTTTATCATCATATTTGTTGAAGTTTCCTTCCTTACCTGAAAGAAGCAGAAGAACTTACCACGGTGACTTATACAGATCACAATCCAGCCAAAGCTAAGCCCTTTTCAGTCCCACTGGTTTAGGTTACAGATAAGCACACTCTTTAATATCTCTTCCATTGCAATATTACAAATTTATAATTTATGTCCTTAGCCTGCTGTCCCATCGCTTCTTCTTTGAATTCCAAGTATATCATACAGAACCACAGAGTATTTATTTATTATAGTAGTTTCCAATTTACAATGCTTTGCAAGCAGAAAGAAATGAGAGAGACTCGATGCAGCAGGCATATACAGAACTCCAGATAAGTCAAGCTTCTTGGTAAAAGGAGAGGGGTCAGATGTAAGGTACATGTACAAAGAAACAGAAGTTTCCTGTTTTAAAGAGAAAGGGGAGTTTCTAGCTGGAGCATGGTGAAATTGGAGGTGCAGCCTAGAAGTAGATCAAGATGCAATGGGGGGGAGATCACTGTAGAAGAGCCCCGTTTACCTTCACTCATGCTCTGCTCACATATTGAGAGGCAAAGCAAATATTCTAAAGGTGCCGCAAGGGTGTGTGCCATCACCCAGAGGGAAACCTAAACCTGGCAGCACTGCCCCTTGAACTTTTCCCTGCCTGGAGGAGCAGGGAGTATATAACAATGCATCACATTTTGGACATTGCCATCCAAGTCAGAAAGCTTTAATGAGATTCAAGTTGAATGAGTAGCTGTACAGATGAAACCTATCAATGGTTTTAAATTAAAAGGAAGGTAAATTAGCTTACCCGCCTGAATTCTGTCTCGCATTATTGTGACATAATCATCTCGATCAGATCGTGACTGTTCATGCCAGAATCCCAGTGCATGAAGGAATTCATGCTCAATCGTCCCAATCCTGTCACAGTTGGCTCCTATGGAGAGTTCTTGCCTCCCTTTTTGGCGGTTTCCCACAGAGGACCAGCAACTGACAAAAAATGCAAGAGTGTTCAAAATCTGCGCTGTATACAATCTTGCCCTAGTCTAATTATCCATCAAAGGGTTCACTCAGAGGAAACCCTTTTCACTTGGTCAAACTAATTCTGCAAGGCAGAACTTGCAGAGACATTGCTTCTGCCCAGATTCCCATGCTGGATTGGGTACTGTGCATACAAACCAAAGGAGATGCACACCTGTACTTAGAGAGTTTAGAGAGAGATCTGAAACACCTTCCATTTGCTCTACAAGGCATAAATTCCCATCTGCATTGTAGGGCCTTAAGCTGTGTACATGTCTTTGTTTATGACTATGTTTCTAGTAAAGCTTTGGTGTGAAAAGCCTCTCATGAATTTTATATGGTTATAGAATTGGGGGTTTGGTCTAGATGTCATATTTAGGACCCCTCAAGGCCTGTGGTTTTACATCTGTAAGATGTGATTCTATAGCAGAAGGACTGACTGAAATGGTCAAACCAGTTCCTTTATTAAGTGAATGGGGCTAGCCAAGTCTGTTAAGTTAACTCTTAGCACAACTAAAGAGTTGGTCAAGTATAAGTGTCTTGCTGTAGAAATGACTGGCTAGTGATGTTCCTAGAGGGGAACACCCCCCCCCAATGCCTGGAGATGCATTGATGATTGCACTATGGTGTCTCATAGTGAGGTAGACTTGGGAAGAGGCTTGACTTGCTCTCTGTGCTGAAAGCATCTAGAAACGGATGCAAAAGCAAAATATGCTGAGGTGCTAATGTTGTGAGCCCTTTCATTTTATGCTTAGCTAGTGTATGTGTGTGAATAACACCACCAGAAAGATATTCCAGTGACCTTCATTCAAAGGAAACCAAACCTGAAGTGTGTGCTGGCACCCCTTACATCTTTCATAACTTGGAAATTGGAGTGTGTTTAACAATATTGTATGCCTTGAAACTTTATTCATTTAGTGATTTGCCAGCTCCAGGTCTTGGGAAGGCCTTAAACAAGACGTCTTCAGTGCCTCCTCCTGAAACGAGCCCTTCTCTCTTTGCCACAGTCCCTGCTGCCCATTCACCTTCCTTCTTCCTCTGGGCTTAATCTGCATGGCCATCTCTAGAGGGAGAAGGCAAAGTGGGGTCCTCTTGCTCCTATCTCTGGGCAGAAGAACAGGCCATGGCAGCAAAGAGAAGCAGACTTCAGGAGTTGAGAGTGGTGAAGCAACTAAAAATATGGCCTAAGCAGGTACCAGGGAATACTGACTTCTGACATATAAGCCAGATTCACTGGTTTGTGCCCAACCCATTAATTTCAGTGGGTCTAGTCTGCATAAGAGTAGCATTAAAATCAACTCAGCATCTGCAGAATGCCTACAATACAGCCAGAATGCCCTTTGAATTATGTGCAGAAAGGCTCTGGGATGGAACAGGATGTTGAAAGTAAACACATGGTCACTTTTAGGAGTGTTCCATATGACCAAGCAGTCATACAGTAAGCACACATGGCAACCAGCTATGCATGTCTGCTGTACAGCATCTTCAGTTTTACTATGCAATTCAGAAATGTGAGTGGATCCCAAACCCAGAATACACACAAATGAATTGCCATGAGGATCAACCACCATATAGATCAGTGAGCAAATAGGAATGCTGTTCTCCAGCCTTTGTTTCTCTCACAGAGAGCCAAGGCAGATGGTTTAAATAGATCAGTATGGATCCAGCAATGTTCTCCAGCAAAAACCATGGTTTTTAGAGACACAGGGAGCATTACTCAATCCACCAGGCAAGCTGCTTCTCATAACTTGCTGGCTGTGTGGGCCATCCATTGTAGGAGGAATTTTAAGTAGCCTCCACCCAGCCACTAATTCTGTTTAGCCCTGACTATGCAAAACAACGCAGACATGGATGAAAGGAGAACAATGACAGCCTTTTGGAGTTAAGGGATTGAATACACCTATTGACATTCTCTCAGTGACTTACAAATTTTAAAATAGAAAAATACAATTAAAATAACAAAACAATAGAAACAAAAAAGATATTCGAAGTATTCATCATGAATTTTGTAAAATTAGCTCCTGACTTTATTTGAACCTTAAAACAATAGCCAAAAGACCAGCCTCCCTATCCTGCAATAACCTTTCAGAAAAACTTACAGGAAGTTCATGAACTTTTATCTCAGCTGATTCAGTTCTCAGAATCTGACAAACTCTGTTCTTTGAACTCAAGGCCCAAACTGAAATACATGTTTTATTGCTTTTCACAGTTGAAAAAAAGAATAATATTTGAAGTTCAGCCAAATCTTAAACAGTTTATCACCTTTGATTGGTCAAACAGTCCTTTAACAAATGAGCATTGAAAACTGTGATTTTGCAAGGCAATGAGAGTAGAATCGGGGGTTTTTAAAAAAGTATTTCATGCAGCCATTCCTGCAGACTATAAATTCATATTGGTTGGGTAAATAACTTTTATCACCAGTTTATCACTGTTGCTAACAAGCCACCATAAAAAGCAAGAACATACAGCACTTCGTAGAAAACAGAATTCTGGATAAATGTTATTTATAAATCTATGAACAGTCTACCCTTGTTCAGCATTCTGAGCAATGACAAGGAACTTTTGGTTGAAAGGAAGACAAATTCCAAGAGCAGACAAGATGAATAAGCAGCCTCTCAAATGTTAAAGTAATTATGATCCCAGCAGAAGAAAGAAACATACTGAGACTTAAGAGCTGCCTTGACTCAACACAGATTTCTTCATTGGTTCATTTCCATTATGCACTTGAATCCCTACCACAAAATATTGACAGTCTGGAGGCAACCATATAACTACTTTGAATGGGATGTACAAAATACTCTTATCAGCACAATGCCACAAAGAATGAATGTTGCACCAACGTTCAGGCTCATAAACCCAAAGTTGTGACTCAACCTGACAAACATCTCTACAGATAGGCAAAGTTTTAAAAACTTGGAGATTGGAGTTGGTGGGGCAGGGCCCCATTTGCCCTAATGAGCCAGCCTCCACTGACAGGCACAGATCTCGTATGCGAGACTGTACAGAGACTATGAAAAAGAAAGAAACATTACTTAAAAGGATGATTTCTCTTACCCACTCCCTTTGAAGACAGATATGTAATTTGCTTCGCCTTCCCAGGGTTTGAAATCAATACAGGATTTTAGGCGATACTGTTCAAATGCATTGAGGATCAGCCCCTTTGCATTCATATCTGGAAGAAAAAACAACGAATTGGTTATCGCTCACCTAAAGGAATGCCCTTTCAGCTAACCCTCCACATAGCTACTGGAAACTCTGCTATTAGTACTAATGAGTATAAATTTGGTAGACTAATATAATTTAAATTGTTGGGAGAATTATTAAAGCCTTTTCAAATATGCCTTTAGCATAGGAAAGTGGACTGTAAATACCTATTTTAGAAGTAACCCAATTTGCTCTACAAAGCTCTCTTTTGCTTCCTTGGACTGTTGATTTGCTACAAGCCTTCAAGCTAAGCAACTAGTTCTATTATCCAAGCCATTATACTCTGAAATGTATTGGGATCCAGTAGAGCTGTTTTAACACTGAGTTTCTGTCCTTCCTGTAACTGGCTCCGGTCACCATCTGGCTGCAGCTTCTTATAAAGTGATAAAGCAACCACATCTTCACTGTTAATCCCAAATTGGCACTTTTGAGTTTGAGAGAAGGTGCAAGATAATGACATAATTACTTTATTACTACAAGCTGCATATGGTAAGTGGAGTTTGTTGTAAATTTGGAAGTTGGGCAATCTTTTGCCTCTATTTCTTTGCATTGCTACTCTCACCCCAAATCTCTGAGCAGCTAAGACACAGCAACTTTCATCAAGGCTTGGTTTCTTTTAGAAGGAGGTCACTAGAAGCTTACTGGTGAGTCATAATATTGGAGTGTAATATTTATACCCCTGTTTGTATACAGGCTGAGCTTAATGAGGCATAGCTTAAACATTCAACCAGTCAACCCAAACCCACGGCTTGCGCATCAGACCTTCTAGGGTCCTGGCCAGAACTCTAAGATGTTTACAGACCCCAATTTCAACTCTTTGTGTTTCTATGCCTTTGCAAATCTCTGTTTCAAAGTACAGTGGTACCTTGGGTTAAGAACTTAATTTGTTCTGGAGGTCCGTTTTTAACCTGAAACTGTTCTTAACCTGAAGTACAACTTTAGCTAATGGGGCCTCCAGCTGCCGCCACGTGATTTCTGTTCTCATCCTGAATCAAAGTTCTTAACCTGAGATACTATTTCTGGGTTAGTGGAGTCTGTAAGCTGAAGCATCTGTAACCTGAAGCGTATGTAACCCGAGGTACCACTGTATGCATTGTCCTGTTGTTCATGGTCCTCCTCCAGGCTATAAGAAAAGAGAATCTGGAGGATAGAAAACTCATAACTGCTTTGCTGACTCATGGCACATTGCTTATAATGAAAGATACAGTGGTACCTCGGGTTACAAACACTTCAGGTTACAGCTAACCCATAAGTAGTACCTCGGGTTAAGAACTTTACCTAAAGATGAAAACAGAAATTGCGCAGCGGCGGCAGTGGGAAGCCCCATTAGCTAAAGTGGTACCTCAGGTTAAGAACAGTTTCAGATTAAGAACGGACCTCCGGAACGAATTAAGTTCATAACCAGAGGTACCACTGTATATCATATCTGTCCAAGGTTTGACTAAACCAGATGTATCCTTTACAACTTTTTAGAATTCCTGGATAGCGCTGTTACCTTCCACATGCAGGCCTAGCTGGTTTTATTTACAAGTTGAGCTTGCATTTTTATCAAATGCTGAAGTTTATTTTTCTCCATATTGCTGTATTGAAAGGTGGGTTTTGTAATATACTTTTTTAAATTGTTGGTAAAAATCAAAGTTTAAGAAATTATATCCCATTTGTTCTTATGAAGTAAGCCTTTTACCCCAAATCTTGGCAAATATACCACCAAAATTAATACTGAAGAAAAGAACAAATGTTCATGCTGAAGGTTGCTTCTGCAACAAGTGATCTTAAGAAATTAACTGCCGTACCTAGGCTGTCCTCAAGGACATATGGAATGGTGTGAGGCCATCGATATTCGTTGCCAATAATGGAGTTACGTTCTAGTCTCTGAAAAGGAAGGCAAATCCAAGAAATTCAGAGAAAGAAAGCACAAGAGTTGGCACTGTGACTCCTCTGAGTTCAGACTTTTGCTCTTTAGGCACCTGCAGTGTGGTGCATCCAGTTCCTCATTGTTCTTGCACACTGGGATTGGATAATTGGGGCTGGTCTGTTGGAAGTGCCTCAGTGTCGCAGAGTTGCAGCTATATGCAAGACTGAATATTCTGTGCACCCCTGGGATTGCTTTACAAATGTAGACTCAAGCACTGGATGCAACATTTCAGAAAGTTGTGCACTCAAGTGAAAACACACACACTACCTTCATGTTCCTTATAGCTATTACGAAAAGGTATTCAAATGTGCCCCTACCGCATGGTGCAATTTCTGTTGCAGTAAAAAACACCTGATCTTACTCAAGTAGTCAAGGGCAAAGCTCACATGGTTTCCCACTGGCAATCCTTGAAATAGTGTATTAGTCATAGGCATGAAATCAGTTTCTTTAGATGCTTGATTGTGACATCCCAGAGGTCTTTTGGAAGGCCCTTAACCTCACATCCCACATGTCATCGCTTGATATGCCAAATTAAATGGGGGTTTCATTGCTCCAGTTTTTCTCTGGGACTAGATTCACCCTACAAAGAGTCAACAGCTGCTGCCACATGCTAAGTTGTCAGAGCAGTAGGGCTATTAAGTATTACAAGGTGTAAGATTTAACTGGGGCACCAAGTCACTGCCATCTTCTAGTATCCCTGCATCAAATTCCCCTGGAGGGTCGTCAGTACTTGCTGTTAACTTGGAAGAGTACCAAAGTAATCACAGGGAGTAAGAAACATTCTAAATTCTCTTGGGCCGGATCATACCAGTTAGCTAATAAAAAACTTAGATTTATTAACACAAAGAACACAGAATTCCAAACAATGAAAGAAAAAGATAGTATGTTTAATTCATTGCTCTTGCCCAAGTTGGTGGAATAGGCAGGCAGGTCTTATCTCACAGGATTCATTTTTAGAAGTAATAGTTGGAATGGGGGAGGGGGGGGGCTGTATCCACTTGTAGTTGCAACATAGACTCCAGGGAGCATTGCTAACTAACTCCAGCCAGACATTAAGAAACTGCATGGGTGTTTGTTTATACAGCCTTCCCTGAAACACTGAGGCAGTGGTATGTCTGCCTGGGCAAAAATCAACAATGGAACCACAATTTAATCTGCTGCATCCCAACTTTGCATGACACTTACGTACAGGGTTATAACTTTCTTTGGAATCTTCTGACCATACAAGCCTGTTAAATACAGTGGTCTAATCATTGAACTGAATTGAACTATCAGCATAAGATTGGATGAGATGTACAGGCTATAAATCTCTCTCTCACACACACACACACACATACACATACTATAAGATATTCTGTAAACCTCTCCCATCCACTGTGGTCTGCACAGGGTTAGCATTTTTGCTTTCAGCGTTGTACTGGCATCTATCTCAATGCAAGGGAAATTAAAATGCTAATAATGGTAACCTAATGGCTGAATTGATTATATTCTGTGTCATGCTTCCACATTTTTACAGTACTCTTTCCTCTTTTATTATCTCAGACATTCTATATTAATTCCTCTCCAGACACTTCCAGTTATAGCTTCATAAAGAAAACATTTATAGCTAATAAACAGGGTTAATAGCTCCTCACTCTGATGGAGCTCCTGTAGCCTTAGGCATCACATGGAGGAGGAAGCTCCTGGCTCAACCTCAAGGTCTAACTTTCCCAGCCACTGGACTGATGTGACCTTTATGCCCATCTCATCCTTCCTTTCAACTGCCTGGTGTAGTGCAATGCTAAAGATGAGGCAGTCTCCATCGGCAAGGCACCAAAAATAATAAAGTGTGAGGAGTAGAAGGATGGGAAGCTTCAAAGGGGCTGCAGTGAAAGGCGGGCATTACAAAAACAGCCAGGAGCTTCATCAGGAAGCTATGAAGCAAGGGAAGATCTCAGACTAGGGCAAAATCCTATCACCTTTTTACAATAGGGAAGCATGGGCTCATCATCCCCAAGTTAGCAGTCATTTATACTGCTGCTTGTCATTTCAACTCACCTCATCAAGTTTGATATCACCCTCGAACAAGTTCAGTCCCAATGCTAAAAAAGAAACCCACAGAAGGTTAGTGCATTTTAATCCATGATCACACACACATACACACAGTATTATAAAAGACAATAATAATTAAAACATTAGGCTGAAAAAACCTTCATTGATATCAAAGATATCTTGATCCTTTCCACTGTCTTCATTTCTTTCTGAAAAACAAAAAGAAAACAGAGATAGTTGCAATTATAGCCATTATATTTTATTTATTACAACAAGCAGGCTGCAGTCCCTGGCAGGGCATCCTAGCAGTGGCATACCAGGGTGCAGAGGTCAACGGAGCCCACCACGCCATCCCAGTCCTTGCCACCACCACCAGAACAAACCCCCCACCGGAGCCAAGCGGGCTGCACTGCACCACCTGCCCGCCTACGCAGAGGGGAGCCCAGCTGGCCAACACAGCCCTTGGGTCATCCCAGCCTCATAAAGCAGCTTGAGGCTAGCAGGGTGATGTGGGAAGGATGCAGAAGCCATGCGCCCTTTGATCCCAGCCTCGCAAAGCAAGGGCGAGTCTGGGATTGAAGGCCACATGGCTGTGGCATCCTGCTCACGCCGCCCAGCCAGCCCTGTGCTGCCTTACGAGGCTGAGATCCAATCTGCATGATTTGCCCTGTGAATCATTCAGATCTGATCCTAGCCTCACAAAAAGCAGCACAGGGCTGACAGGGCAGTGTGAGGAGCCAAATGTGCAACACCTCCTAAAACAATGTGCCTGGGGCTATTGCCCTGGTAGCCTCCCCCCACACTATGTCCCTGCATCCTAGAGGCCATACTTTTCTGTGACTGTTCCTCTCCACAGGGGGAGAGAGAGGTCCTTCCACAGAGAGGGAGATCAGACCTTGTAAGCCTCCTCCATGAGGCTGCAGAAAGATGCATAGCCCATGTTTTTTTCCAGTAGAGCCCCAATGGAAAGAGTTTCAAAAAGGAAGCATGCAGAAGTCATGCTAGGAGAGGTTTTGGATTTGCCAGATCCTAATTCTTTCTGTTCCCCCAACACAACTCTGGAACCAGGGACAAACCACACCAGACCTGGAACTGATGTAGCCCCTCCATGGTGATAAATGGAAGGGCAAACGTTGTTCAGAAGGAAAGCTCCTGGAACTGGGGTGCGGGGAGGGCAGAGGAGGGAAAACAGACCCCACCTTCCATCTGGTCAGTGCACACCTTTGGTTCTCCCCACCTCTGTATTGTTCTAGAAGCATACCTGTTCAGAGGCAAGTTCCACTCAACTCAATGGTACTTAATTTCCAAGTACCGTAAATACGCTTAGGATCAGAATGTCAATGTGCTAACCATAATTATAAATCCGCTTTTGCGTCTGCTGTGTTCATGAGCAGCTGCTTTTGTTGCCCCTATTTTGTCACAATTAGTAAGATACAAAATAGAACTCACCCTGTAATTCTTGAACAGGCTAGAATAAAAGAAAGGAGGAAACAGTCAGATGTGCAATCTGTTCTTTGTAGATTACAGGCGATACCTAATGGCAAGTGCAGCCATCAGCCAAATTCATTTGGCAAATTTTGCATCAAAAGTTTAAAGTCAGATTCACTGCAATATTATACACCTATGATTTTCTGTGCATATATGAAAACATGTTCTACCTGGGACATGGGACTAAACCCTATTTCTTGCTATATTTTAAAAATCTTGGTTAACCGCTGCTTTCTCTTGTTGATATATTTATATACTAGAAACTGTGGTGATAATATTCCTGGTGGTGTGCTTAGCAATTGCGTGGAGCTGGGATTAAAATCCCTAATACTCATTCTATCACAGAACAGTTTAAGAGAATTTCTTTTTCCATAATCCTACAATAGCACAACTGGAAAGGAAGAGGAACAAGTGTTGTACAAAACAGAGAATGGTGTGCATATGGAGGTGCAAAAAAGACACAGCATCATTTCCCAGGCCTCAGCTCAAGAAAATTACTAGAGCCTGGATTAGGTGTTTAAACAAAATTAAATACTGGTCACTAGGATACTGGGATATTATACATAACCTGGCACATATGAAAATACTGGATCATTAAAATGTATTCATTACCCACACTTCATAATAAGGATATTTAAACACCTGGTGTGCCGTTTGTCTATCATGTTGTTCTATGGATACAACACTGTGGTTTATACTAGCCTCTTGGACCATACAGTTTAGCCAGTTTGTTATATTAGAACACATACCATTATAATAAGTGGGAGGATACAAGTAGAAATAACACTATGGTACAAATGTTATTTCAAATATTTATT
Organism: Podarcis tiliguerta; assembly: GCF_965153285.1. Classification (NCBI taxonomy): domain Eukaryota; kingdom Metazoa; phylum Chordata; class Lepidosauria; order Squamata; family Lacertidae; genus Podarcis; species Podarcis tiliguerta. Next base: position 41,069,304 of record NC_139540.1, read on the forward strand.
CATTAATAACTTATAATAATGCAAGCTTGTTGTTCTTTTTTTGTATTTGTATAATTACACTTTGAAAACTTTAAAAATTGTTTTAGCTTTTGATATATAAAACAACTACTCTAAAATAGGGGACAGAACACACAGGGACAGAGGCTGCATTTACTGTGATGGGAACCAACATAACCTGCCCCTAGGCTCATGCATGTCCCCCTTCTTTTCTGGCATAGATAAAATTAACCACCGTTTAGGTTAAGACACAATGCCAAACTGTTGTGTAAGTTGGAAGTAAAAGCTTCTGATCTCATCCTTGTGGCTGCACCAGAAGTGAAGGGAGGGAGAAGCATGCAATCTTGGGCAGAAGTTAACTCCAAAAGAGGGATTTTTGTCAGAACCACAGCCAAGGAGGAAATGATTAAACTCTCCCTCCCCACTGCAACCCCAATAATTATGACCCCTGGCCCCGATTTACATAAACTATTGGCATTTTTTTAAAATATGCACATTAAATACAAATGTGCTAATTCACTCTAATCCTTAAGAATTAAAGTATGTTTTTTATTGTCTTACCAAGCAGCAAACTATCTGCAGAATAACCCCGCTCAGCAGCACATAAAATAGCCACAAATCCATGATGTACAACTTCAGTAAGAGCTGTAATCTTTTAATTTTTGTGCATTTATATCTAGAGTGCCATCATAAATGAAAACTTTGACCTTTGTATTGCAGGTGTTTGATATATACCTTTTGACAGAATGAAGCAAGAGGGCATTTCAACTTTTTCATCGAACATCAGCACCAGAATAAAACGATTGTTGATTGGTCTTCTTCTACCTTTATATACTTCTCGTTGGATAAAGATGGTGGAAGTAACCAAATGCGATGCCTCAAACGAGGTATCTTCATGATGAACCTAGACAAAGACTCAGTTATTTGCACAGCCACATTCAGCTTAAGTTTGGGGGGAAACCCAGAACATTTAAGAGAAGGAAAGCAGGGATCATTCCATTTGGGCAGCTAAATTGCTTATGCTGACAGAATTTTGGACACAGTACATTTAATTCCTCCCCTCCTCAAAATCTCTTTGGTTACCTTGATCAGCCTAGTTCTAGGATCCTATATATCAGATCCATGACCTCCATAGGTCCAAACCAGTGGCATTGATCTGTACTGCTGATCTTTGTAGAAGTGAAGATCTTTATTTAGAAGCCAATCTTAAAATTCTTCATCAGATTTTGTCTGTGTTGCCTACATTTCCCTTCAATTACTGTTATGGGAACGCCTTGGTCAGGATCACACTGCAATCGACTCCACCCCTATCAGTACTATTACGTGATGGCTTATCCAGATACAGTTATGGGGTAACTATTCATCAACCTTGAAGATTTTTCAGTGGTGACCCTCTTTTTCATTAACTCCACTGAAATAAATCTGTTTCCTGCCGATGACTAGAAGAGGAGCTCACCTTGGCCCTAGCCTGGAACATCTCCCAGGAAGGGAAGAGAACCCTTGCAGTTATGGCTATCTGACACTTGCAAAATGGAAACTGCCAATCCTACCTTGTCTCTTAAGTAAACAAAGTGGGCGCAGCATCCAAAGTATGAGAAATACAGATTATGTCTAGCATAAGAGGATCCATCTCATTACAAAGGCGTACATCTTCAATGCCAGCCTTTGGACCTTTCGAAGTGTGACTTTCAAAGGATGCTTGTGTTTCGGTTGTCATATTGTTTCAGAAAGCATGAATTAGGGTAGGTTGGCTTTGAAATGGAAACTGAATGAAATTACTCCCCCATCCCTACTCTCAGGTAAGTGTATATATAGGATTGCAACCTTAATGTGTGTGATGAAGTAGAAGGCTGCTATGTTAGAGAGAAACATAAATGCTAAAAAATATATATCCATAGATCAAAGAGCCCACAAAGAACAGAATAAATTCCAGTTGCCAAGCAGATAACATGAATGAAATTATTGCTTATACTGTAATAATTTACTACCTACGGTATGTTGTACTTCTCCCTTACTCAAAAGCCAATTGTTCATTCTTTACTTCTCTCTCCCAGCAGTTATGAAGTGAGTTCAGCATGGTTATTTTGAAAGAAAAACACTCAGCTCTCAACTTGTACTTTTCCTGTATTGTTTTTTTAAACAGTAGAAGCCACATAATTCGGTAGAAAAACTTACAAGGGCAATCAATAACCTTCTCCAATCAACTTCTCCTACATTAACAAGAGAAAGCCACCAGATTCAGAGAACTAGTAAATGGGATCATAAAACTGAAAATGGAATTATAGGCACATGTAATCCATGCAATCAGTCTAATGCACATAGCTAGACTTCTGCTCATAAAACCAGTCGAATGAAATGGAATTAAATACAAAAACTGCAAACTGCATCAGTGCATTTTTTTTATATTAGTCATTGCCATATATTGCAGATTGCCTGCTTTCTTGGATATAAGCTGCTTTGTAGTATGCACAAAAGGTTAAAGTGAAGTTTTAGCATTACTTTCTTTTCCCGCAGGCAATTTTGCACTGCTCCTTGGAACGTGGGGGGGTCTGGACTCAATGAAGCACACCTTCCCAACCCTTCACAAAGCTGTGCTGTGGCAGAGCTGTCAGGGGCAGACTTTGGTCTTTCACATTTCAGCAATGCCGTGCGAGGACAAAATTCAGCCCAATAAACACACACACACACCGCCTCTCACCTTCCATTCTGCTCAATTCACGATGTCATAGTTGCAACCCCCTGCAGCGTCCCATAGGCTTGGCACCCAGTGTGGCAGAACCAGCCATGCTGCCCTAAATTCGCCTCTGGAGCAGTTTCTAGGAGTATCTCAGTGCTTAGCATTAGACTGGCAAGGGAAAGGGCTAGTACTCACTATAACAGGCTGATTCTTGCCCTCATCATCTAGTAAACTTTTGTTACAACAGTTGTGATGGGAGGATTCCCCGAATGACTCAGGTTACTGGCCATTTCATTCCCATAAAAAGTTCCAAGTCAATGTTGAAAAACTGGAAAGGCTGGGGGAGGGGTAATAGCCAGGGGGCAATCTGGTTATGTATCCACAGTGGTATACCCACATATGTGCAAGAGAGAAAGAAAATTTAAGTCTAAACACAATACATAGCTTTACACTATTGATATTGTTGTGTTGCAACAGATATAGCAGCATGCCGTACCAAGATGAACAAGACGGGCATCTTGCTAAGTTGCCTGTAAGTTGCAATGTGCCAACATAGTGATTGTGGGTTGTATTTCTAGAACATTGGGTTGGAGAGCTTGCCTATGGGCAAGCCTTGAATCTTCCCGGTTCTGTCACATACAATGATTTTGTTTCTGGTTATGGTGGCTGTTTCCTGCAGAACATTTGTGCAGCTTCTATGATCATGCCAAAGGTTATTAAGAAAATCTAAAAAACTCTAAAAGGGAAATTCCGTTTATCAGAGATGTGTTTACTGCATCTCTGTCTGCAGTTTACTGCAGTCTTACCCTGCATAGAAGAAACTAGCAATGTTTGTTGCCTCAACGTCTACCACTAGGAGTGGGAGTGTTCCCTGTTTGAAAATCCTGCAGTTGCTCCCAGTCAGTGTACACAATATTGAGCTAGATGGATCAATGGTATTGTGCATGGGGCTTCAAACGTTCCTTCTTTTCTATATACTGTGAACACTCTTGGAAAACACATTTCATTTGCAGTACTGTCATGCAGATATATTCACAAGCTGTACAAGACACACATTTGACTGAAAAATGTGCAAATTAAAAAACACCACAAAACCAGAACAAACACTTGCGGAATGAATGTAGAGGACAAAAACATTTTCAGGATGGTTTTGGTTTTTTTAATTGTATCTTAGAGCAATGTCTTTCAAAAGTGCTTGGTGCCCCCTAGTGATTGAATCATATTATTTTTAGGGAAGTTAGAAAAGGAAAAGTCAATACTGTACCATTCAACTGCTGAGAATCAAACTTCTACATGTGATGTTCAGAAGAAAACCAAGGATGGTACTCAACAAGTTTGACTCAGAATAGACCCACTGAAATTAATGACTAAGTTAGGGCCATTAATTTCAATGGACCTACTCTGAGTAAAACTTGGTGGAGTACCACATGTCAAATTACCAAACCTCTCAATCCCTTGGCAGCATTGCCTTTATAAAGTAACCAAAATATCCAAAGATGTAGTGATCATTTCCAGAAAAAAATATGCAGCCAAAAAGCCATGGAGAAAAAGTATGAGCTTTGTGGAGAAAAGTTTTTGACCACTACTTCTGTTCCACAAGTGTCTGCTCTGGTGAGTGAAACCACACATTGCCTTCCACAACCCACCCAAAGGAAGCAAAAGCCTGAGCTAACCCAGCTTCAGTCAGCAATGGGTGGCACCTGGCTCAGGAAAGGCCCGTGGAGAGGCCTAAATTTTAAAGCCACAACAGTGCTAAAACACAAAAAGGTAGATTCATTTTTGCTAATGGCAAAACTAAACTGACAATTGGCTCCATATATGCCCCAAACGCAAAACTACTACAGTTCATCCAGGAAACAAATTCCTTCTCCAAAGGGTAAACAATCCTAGGAGGTGACCTCAACCTCAATATGAGAGGCATCCCTAAAAGACATCCATCCTACAACCCCCTGGGCAACCTTCCTCAGAGGGAAACCCCAAACAATTAGAGACACTGACCAACTACTGAAAATGCTAAAAACTGAGGCCTTTGTGACATCTTGGGAGAAAAGAACCTGGGAGACACCAGCCACATTCCAGTCTGGATGTCCCGACATCATGTCCAGACTGGACAGCATTCTGCTCACAAAGAAACAACAAACATTGGTAACATTAAAACCCCAGATCATGCCCCAGTAGAAGCTACCCTCAAGAGAGGAAGCACAAACTACCCCAGCATGGTCCTTCAGCCCCATCCTAACCACAAACCAACTAGCTAGAGAGAGTCTCTGGAAAACTACCTTTAAGGACAACGAAAGTGGTCACCAGAAGAGCCTGCATAAAGGAGAGGGCATCTCTTAAAAAGCAAACCTCCTCAAAAATTGGTAAATTAGAACAAGACATTATGACCCTGTCATCACACTACAAACAAGCAGGAGCAAAAAAAACCCAAAAAAACCAACTCCTTAAACTCATAGAACAAAAAAAGAACAAAAATTGACTCTCTAGAAATCAATAAAACAAGGATTAATATCTTATGCTCTAAACAATGCTTTTATGAATATGGAGGAAAGAACTCCAGACTATTAGCAAATAGATGCAGGGGGGAAATCACTCAAAACAATAATAGACTGTCACTAAAAAAGATGGTAACATAACATCCTCCACCAAAGAAATAATATTGCCCCCCCAATACCTCTCACTAGTAAGGAAATGTAATAAACAAACAGAAAGAGAACCTACCCAGTTGACACTGACACAAAACCTCACACGTACACTATATAAAAGAATATAAGCCTCACCACCCCACCCTCTCCCACTTTCTTTCCCAACCTTATATACAGTATCAACACTAATGTATCACAACAAATGTAAGTGATTTGCAAGAAAGACTGTATAACCTGAAAAAGAGAGACAAGGCATGTACTAAACCAAGAAAATCTTTAATAAAAACAAAAACAAACAAACCAACAAAGAAAAGGTTGCCTATAGAAGAGTGCTACACATAAAAAATGTTTTTGGCATTTTTCAGTACAAAGAAAAAGACAAAAGTGGATTATTTAATAAATTTTATTCAGAATAACACAGCTCACCATCAACGTCTGTGTTTGCTATCAATGACTATTTAGATAAACTTCATTAACACAGTTAGAAATGGATCATATGCAGTCTTCGAATAAATCTATTAAAGGAAGTGCAAATGGCTATTAAAAAACTATGAGGATACAAAGCACCAGAGGCTGGCAGTTTTACAGGAACATTCTATAAACATTTTAGAAATGAACTGTCTCCCCATCTAGCCAAGTTGTTTAATGAAGTTCTTTTGGCGGAACTTCCACTGTATTACTGGCATCAATCTAAAATAACAGTACTACCAAAAGCTAGAAGAAACCTTGACCTAGAGGAATTGTGGCATCCAATTAGTCCTGTTATACCAAGAAGCTAAGGTGTATACAGCCATTTTTGCAAACAGATTAAATGTGTTCATTACAATTTTTATCTCCCCAGACCAGGTAGGCTTTCTGTATCGCTGGCGTAGTGGATCCAGTAAGACACCTATTGAATGTCATTTATTATAGTAAAAAGAAAGGTAAGCCACTTGCAATAATCTCATGGGATTTTTACAAGGTCTTTGACAGGCTGAGTTGGTCATTTTTTAAATCACTGATATATAGACTTAACATGAGAGTGGTTTATTAACTCGACTTTTGAAGTATACAAACATTCCTTTGCTACAGTCTGTGTAATGGTCTCAACTCAGAAACCTCTATAAAGAGTAAAACAAGATTGTCCTTTGTCTCTGCTTTTATTTGCCTTGTCTATTGAACCATTGGCAACTGTCATTAGAAACAATGTGAATATAGAAAGTGAAAAAATGTAAAGTAAAATGCATACTAACCTTTTTGCAGATGGCATAGATTTCATGTTATCAAAACCAGAATTGGCAAAACCTGAAGTTATTAAAGAACTGAATAATTCTGAAACCGAATCTGAAATTATGTTTATTGTGGTCTTACCAGTCTCAAACTTTCAGACAAAGCATTGAGGGTTTTACAATCTGTCCTCAAAAGCTGAAATATCTGGGAATATTTATATCAAAATTCTTGCACTCTTTAAGGAAAGCAAATTTTGAGTCCTTGTTATCTGAAGTTAGACAGGAACTGAAATCCTGGGAAAGTCTAAACCTTTCTTGCTTGAGCCACATTGTGGCTATGAGTAAGTTGATCCTTCTGAAGTTTCTCTGCCTATTTCAGGTCCTGCCAATAACTATAATGCCTAACAATTTAAAATCTGGCAAAGATAAATTTAAAATCTGGTCTGGGAGTGTGCCACTTGCTTATATACTATAAGGCATTCCAAGTCTTGGTGTCTTTGATTCAAGATCCAGGAGGAAAACAGTGGCTATAGAATTGGAAGATCCTAAGTTTGGGACATGTTTATCAATTTTGTGTTTTGGTATTTAAAGAATTGATTTTAATATACAAAATGGACCCACAACCTTCCCCTCAACTTGCTTTACTTGGAATAAAGACCATGTCTACTCCACCAGTTGCTCATAAATAACTCTTAATGTTCTTCCTCTCAGCGGAAATAGGTGCTCCGAGCATGGACAATAGCCCTGGATGAAAAGCTGATGTGCCAGATTCATGCAACCAAAGGGAATTCTAACCCCTTTCTTTTCTGTGTGTGACAACCATTTTTGGAGTATATGCATCAAGATTATATTTATACCCACACATACACACCGAGATTGCATGGTAATATGTGGAAAGATTTTTTTGGATTGTACTGTAAGAATCTGAGTTGATATTTTTAAGCAATATGGTTTGTGTGTTGTGAATATGTTGCTTTATGTGTGATGTGAAAAATGAAAATTAATTTTAAGGTGGGGGGACTAACCTGATCACATTGTGCTAGACACTCAGAACTGACCTCAGTTCTCCAGAGGCAGCCTGGCCAGCACAGAATAGAGTAGAACTATTACCACACATGACTTGCATACTAAGCATTTGTTAAAGCAACCTAATATTGCATTAGGCTACAGAGACAAGAGGCAACAATGACATGGTACTGAGGGAATCTGCTCATTCCTAATTATACCAATAGCGCAACTACTACCCAGTGTCTAATACCCCTTATGGGCAAGGTGCTTCAGGACTGTGACAATGCAGCTGTAGACACTCTTGGAAGAAAACTATTAACTGACCCCACTCCAATAAGGGTTCAGGATGTTTTTAACGCAAAATCAGCCTTGGTTGCTCTTATGAATAATATTCCCCAGAGGAGAGATGGGGAGTGCAACTTTGTTGCTCTTGCTTATCTCTCTGCAGCTTTGATACCACTGACCATGGTACCTTCTGTGAATTGGATGTTGAAGGAACTTCTCTATGGTGGTTCCACTCCTATTTGTAGGGCCAGTCTCAGATAACAGTACTGAGGGACTATGTATCAGTACCCTTGTGATTTAGTTGTGGGGTACTGCACAACACTATCTTATTCCCTATGTTATTAAACAGCTATATGAAGCCAACAGAAGCAGTCATCAGGAGACTTGGGGCAGTGTCATCAATGTGCTGATAACACCCAGCTCTTTGTTAGTTCTCAGTCAAGAGGGCATGCACAAGATGAAGCAGTGTCTGGAATCAGGGTGGGTAGGATGTGGACCAAAAAAGTGAAGCTGAATTTTGCTAAGACAAGGATGCTCTGGATGGCCAATTCCCATGCCTGAGAATTTGGGACTTGCCTGTTCTGGATTGGATTGCACTCTAAAGGAACATACAGAGAGTTTAGGAGTATTTATGGAACAATCTTTGTCCAATGAGGCCTATGTGGCCTCCATGGCAGAGAGCCTACCATCAGCTTTGGGTGGAATGTCAACTGCACCCTTTCCTAGACAAGGATTGTTTGGGCACTGAGACTCATGAAGTGGTAACCCCATGTTTAGAGTGTTCAAATGTACAATGGCTTTTGAAGATGCACAGGTATTCCCATGGTTTCCAGGACTAGGCTTTGAAACAAGTGTTCAGTAGATAATTTAACAGAAAGCTCATATCTAAAATCAGATTAAGCTGGTATTGGCCCAAGACCAATTTCCCCCTAAAACAGCACTTCCAATAAAAGACCTCTTTATTTCTTACCATAAAACTTCCTTAGTCAGTTAGTATTTTCAACATACTTGCAGCTCATTATTCTGACTTTTTTATCCCAAATTTTGTTAAAGAACTGGGAAAAGTTTTTATAAACTTTCTCAAGTGAATAATGACACAATCCAAAAAGCAGTAAGTAACCAATCTCTGAGTAAAATAAATTAAACCTATCAATTTAAGATAGGCTACTTTACAAGTAAGTGGCTGGTGTCTAGAAAAGGGCCAAGTAGTAAGTATGTCATAGTTAGGAAGCGTCCAGATTGTGGCTACTTAAGAGATTCTTGACAGCATTGAGAAAACCCCTGTGTGCATGTTCTTTTATGTAAACACTAGCTGGGGCTAGAATAGTATTGGGCTAGAAATTATTGTGTTTTTTTAGCTTTTAACATAGATTTAGTAAGCATAGAAGAAAAGTTTTTTAACTCATCCAAAAAAGAATAAAAAACACCACCCTGTCCTTACTATCTGTATGTCAATACTTTGTCCCAGTGCAATTGTATCTCTATAGTGTAACACTTCTTTAAAAATAACAAAACAAATGATGCAAAATGGCTCTTAATAGCTTTATCTCAAAGACAGTAACGTTTTTGCCAGATATCTGAAATATTTCTAATATTATGTGGAGGAAAAACACCCCATATTAAAGTATTATAATATAACATGCTTTTTTGTTAGTTTAAATAAAAAGCATTTTAAAATAAATTCAAGGGAAAGTAATACTGCTATACAGTTAAACTGGATACAAGGGTTCCCTTTTATTAACACTGAGACCACTGATGCAGCTTCTCCCCTCGCAGAAAGCAATGATGTGAACAAATTAGAGATTTCAAAGGTTCTCTTGACAAGATTCCTCAACAGCATTTTGGAACAGAGTTTCCTCATCCAGCTGAGGATTCTAAATACAAACAACAACAAATATGGTTTAGAATTTTCCCCCAGACCAAGTTATTACACTCTACAGTTCAGCATGTACTCTGCATTAATTACTACAACAAAGAGCACACAGTGGGAAAATGTATATGAATAGTCCGCTAAATGATATAAGTGATCCTTTAGAAAAGAAGGCTGTAATTCCAGCAATTAACATGCTAGTAACAGCAAAATAAATTACTAAAAACTGGAACCTCCCCCAAAACATTTCCAGAAATGAATGGTTGCAAAATGTTGATTATGAGTGATGTTATGGCAATGATTCACATCTAACCAGGACATTTAAAGGAAAAGCAAGCAATGTTGTTTTGGAACAGTATTTTCACTTGAGATAATGTTAACGAGCAATTATTAGTTATGTTATTTGGTATTAATTCAGCGGAAATTTAGGGGGTATAAAACAGAATTGGTTTTGATATGTTTTACTCAGAAATAACTCCGGTGAAATAAATGAATTTCTTACTGAATTTCTTACTTACTACTTACTGAGAAAAAAATGGATTTCCCTCCCCCCCCCCCTTTCCTATTTTCCAGGACATTTCACCCATTTCCACCCAGACACTGCTTGCAGCTGCAGTATTCTGGATATGTCCAGGAAATTCTGGACATATGGCAACCCTAGATTATGGAACATTGCAGTTAAAGCAAGATGGGAATGGCTTTTCTGGATTTGAGCATGTTTCTTTTTGTTTACATGATCTGTGATATATATTTATATCTTGCTCTTCCAGTGAGGAGCTCAAGGTTGTGTATATTATTCTCCCTTTCATCTTTGTAATGGCCCTGTAAGATATAGGTTAAGGTAATATATGCACTTAAGCCTAAATTCTTCCAACAGACTGCGGGGGGGATTGCAGAGGACCCAATCTAAGTAAAGTGTAACAGGTCCAGGAAATCCTGTTGGCATCCCAGCACCACAGACTGTTCCCCAGCCAGGCAGCAGAAGTAAACAGTTGACATTTGACAGGGGGAGAAACTAGACCTGCTGAGACATCATCTGTCTTTCACTATCACCACAGCCATGCTGTCAGGCTGCAGACCAGAGGAGAGGAGAGAAGCAGGGCTATCTATTCTCATCAGGTTTGTTGAGACTGGCTCGTTCTCTCTCAACAGCAGTCATTCCATGAAGCTGCCTGAACAACTTCCAATTTAGCTGGTTGTTATATGAACTGTAGCTTTTGAGAAGAGTGACCAAGTCTGCTTTTCCTGTCCTTTCCCATCTTTTTCCTTGTGTGTCCTATCTTTTAAATGGTAAGCTTGAGGGTAGAGACTAGTGTATGCATGGTTTATTGAGGTATAAACTGACTTTGGAACCTTTATGCCTAAAGCAGGGTAGAAGTGTTTTAAATGCACAAAATCCCCTAAGTGCTTTTCTAGCCTTTTCTCCAAATCTACCTAGGAAAGAGATTTCACAATTTACCAGGGCAGCTGTAGAACTTGGGTAAAGCAAGGCTTCTAGGTAATTTAAATCTGGCAATCTAATATAGAAGGTGCTTTTACCCAAATTAATCCAAGATGAATAGGGCTCTAATTTAGTCTTCCAGCATAGAGATTAAAAAATGTCAACATTTTAAACAGGGAGCAAGAACAAAAGAAAAGCTCTTACCATAAAATCTCCATACTCAAACTGATGCCTTAGATTTAAATGGCCAACAAAATCTCTAGTAACCCGGTTAGGATCTCCCCATGGAAAAGAGACACAAATAGGACAGATCTTTAAAAGAGAGAGAGAGAATCAAGAGGCAGACAATTGCTTGCATAAATTGCATAACTAGATAGTAGATCAACATTAGTTTCTATGAAAATCATACTACAAAGAAATCCTTTAAAATGGACACATTCTTAAAACAAAAGGATACTTCTGGAAGGAATGCGAATAGAAGAGATTAAACTTAAAAAGTTAATTGCACATACTTTAAATCCTTTAAAGGAAATGACACTGAACATTTATGTTTCTAAAGAAGATACTACTTGTCTATTTCTGCCCTCAATCTTAAGAAATCTTTTAACAAAAAAACTTGAAAAATGGGACTTAAGACAAAAAGTTTTTAAAAGAGTGTATTTCTCTAATATCTCCTATTTAAACAATACTGGGCACTACTTGTAAAACAGGGCACCATGCTGCCCAAGCTGGGCACTCCTTAAGTGCTTAGTACTTCCACTGAACTCAAATGGACTTAAATGTGTCTAATAGCAATGTATTGTGCAACAGCTTGAGAAAAAATAGAATAAAGGGCAGTCCTTTAAGAAAACATAAAGGTAAAGGGACCCCTGACCATTAGGTCCAGTCATGACCGACTCTGGGGTTGTGGCACTCATCTTACTTTATTGGCTGAGGGAGCTGGCGTACAGCTTCCGGGTCATGTGGCCAGTGTGACTAAGCCGCTTCTGGCGAATCAGAGCAGCGCACGGAAACGCCATTTACCTTTCCGCCGGAGCGGTACCTATTTATCTACTTGGACTTTGACGTGCTTTCGAACTGCTAGGTTGGCAGGAGCAGGGACCAAGCAACGGGAGCTCACCCCATCATGGGGATTCGAACTGCCGACCTTCTGATCGGCAAGTCCTAGGCTCTGTGGTTTTACCCAGTGCTACCTGCGTCCCTGGAAAACATGTTTTGTAATTACAGATCTAAGTACTTAAAAAAAAAAAAAAAAAAAAAGATTGGAAAAGGGAAAATGTCATTCAGTATAAAACTGAGGGAAATGCTGTAGCTGCTAGATCTATTACGGAAGGGAGTAGAGGGTGTCTCATTCTTTCTGAAGATATTGCTATTGTCATAGAATTAATTTCAAAAAAGAGAGCTCTTAATTCACACATACTAGGATAAAATCTTCACAAACTTTCTTTTTTATATACACATACTCACTACTGGAACTAGTTGATAAAGGTGCCTATCATTACAGTGATCCAATAAGTTCTGCCTTGTAAAGTTACTTTCTTGACACAAAGGGCATTTGAATGTAGGCTGTCCACTGAAAACAAATATGAGAAAGAGGCACACATGGATGAAAATCCCTGCAACAGCATGTTACATTTTCAAGGAACTCTGTCACACACAATCATTTCCTCATTAATTTCAGCAAAAGGAGGAAATGCATAAAATGAGACCAAAACACATATTGAGGAACAGTGGCCACATTTGTACATAACACTAGACCATGGCTAAATCCTATGTGTATGAGACACAATGAGTCTTACGCATGAATGATTCCCCTCCTCCCCTGGGCATTCAGGAGGAGGGAGGAAGCACACAGGCTTGAGGCTTGCTGTAGTGGATTCATGTAGCACTAAGTCAAAATTTAACATATTTGAATGCAGCTGGTATGTATACAGTAAAGAGGGTGTGAGATGTAGAAGGAACAGCTAGATTAGCAGTGTACATTTGGAGAATTTGCTAGAGGACCTGACCTGAACATGACAAAAGCGTGGTTTTTTATTATCATGTTTTGAGTATCCCTTTTAAAAATCAATACACAAGTGTTGTGGAATCGTCTCGTTCATGTTTACACTGCACAGAAATAACACCCACTTAATAATGAGACTCAAATGACCTTTAAATCTGTTCATTTGAAGAAGTCTGGATCCTCCCTTTTCTGAAGATCTTAGAAGTTCTGACTTAAAATCACTGAAATACCTCCTAATCTATTACATTGTTCCTTCCAATATGAACACGTGTTGTCCAATACAATAAATGTCTACTTGGAAGCAAACATGACTGAAGCAAATTCTATCAGAATCAAAGTAAGTGCAACCATGGTTGAGGCATAAATGCCAGCCTAATCCCTGGCATCTCTTCCTTTCTGTTGCCCAAGCGCTTGCTGATTTATTTAAGGTATTTACAGTGGTACTTCAGGTTACATACACTTCAGGTTACAGACTCCGCTAATCCAGAAATAGTACCTCGGGTTAAGAACTTTGCTTCAGGATGTGAACAGAAATTGTGCTCCGGCGGCGCGGTGGCAGCTGGAGGCCCCATTAGCTAAAGTGGTGCTTCAGGATAAGTACAGTTTCTGCTTAAGAATGGACCTCCAGAACGAATTAAGTACTTAACCCAAGGTACCACTGTATATAGTCTGTTCCTAATATCTCAGGGCAGTTTACAGTGCTATTTAAAACAAAAGAATAACAGAATACAGTATATACTAAGCCAATGGAAGAGATGTCATGTTTTGTATTTTTCAGTTTAAGGCTTTTTTGGGGGTGTTTTCTTAAGATTACCTAGTCTTTCAACAGGATCTCTTTCATCTATCACCAGCAGCTTTTGCAGTAAATCATAGGATTACTTTGTACTGCTTCAAATATAAAAAGTTGTTTTCTCTGGAATATCTAAGAAACAAATCAAATTCCATTTTCCTGATTTTACCTGGCCTAAATATATTATAAGGTATCATGTACCTATTTATACTTCACCTTGACACAAATCTATTTTAATACTTTGAACCCAAAATTTGAATTTTGATAAAATCCAAAAGAGTATTTTGAATTCTGACTTGTTTTGGAGTATAACTATAGCGTGATGTGCTTTGTGCTATCTTCACATTAGGGGTTTCCAATGCTCAAAAAGGCTGAAAACCACTTTTATACAAAATATTCAGGTTACTGATACAGGAATATAATTCTCCATGCCTGACACATATGTGAAAAGACCTGAAGGTAGATAAAGCAAGCCAAATAGGCCCCAGTCCAAACCCCAGGAGGCAGTCAATGCATGCTTTTTTATTTACTTTGTCACCTGGAAATCAGTAAGGAAGCATCTCCTTATTCAAAGCTTGGGATTCACATATTAAAGTCCCTGCATGAGTATACATCAGAGCCACTGCTCTATGATATTTGCTTTGAAATTTGTCTTCTACTGTAGATTTCCTTCATTTGTTGGCACTCCTTCCCACCAATACCTAAAACCACATAGTTATTGAGTTCAAAGGCTGTCCTACCTTGTAGCTTCTTCAGGAACATGTAGATTAGAATTTTCTCCAACTTCCGAAGTAGAAGAGTCACTTCTAAAACTTCATACAAAGCGTGAGAATTTATTTTCAAATTAAATACAGAAGGGGTTGCAATTCAAAGCAGTATGATGACTAAATTAATCCCATTGATACTAGTGGGATTTACTTTCAAAAAATGCATGTTTAGAATTGGACTATAGATGTTCTTATCTAAATAAACATTTTTTAAAAAAGTTACTTCAGAAACATTGCATAAGGTGTTGGGTGGCCACCATGGATGAAGCTGAGCTTAGCTCCCATTCAAAAGTGCTGCTGCATGCCCATGGAAGTGCATCTGAGTGGAGGACATTGAGTGGCACTGGGACCACCAAAGCAGCAGAGAAGGATGTAGCTGCTACCTAAAGCAGGAATGAGCCCTGCCTTTGTTTAAGGAGGGGCACTATCACCATTATGCCAAGGGCCACTGAAGCCTGGTGCCCATACTGCAAACAAAACAAAGGTTTGCAATACACAAAGTAATTTTTGTTGATTTAAATAGTGATTTTTGGCATTTCAAAATCAGAACTAAGTTCCAAAGCCTAAAAGATAATTATAACATTGTGTCGGAAGTTCTCATTTGGATATAACATAATAAAATGTACTTTACTGTCACACTTCAACCACCCTGTGAATAAATTCTAAGCTACATTGTTTAACAACTTCCCCCATGCTAAATCTAAAGAATGCAATATACAATAGTTTGGGACATTTTTTTAAAAAGCAAGCATTAAAATGTATAAAGCTGCTTGCAAATAGGTATTTACCTGTTTCCTGTTGAATCCTGAGATATGTCTAAGCTTGGAATTACAGAAGAAACACCATACTCATCTTGATACTTTTTACACGATTTATAGTGCTGTCTCATACGCGAGAATCTTATCTGTAAATAAAGTTGTGTCTCATTTAGAGTTGAATCTCATTTATGGGCAATCCTATAGTTACCTAAAAAAATTACTCCTGTGACTAGTTGAGGAAAATAATGTCAACTAGTTTACAAAACTTTCTTCTAAATTCCATTGATTTTCAATACTGAAAGCTCATTCAACTAAGCATTAACACATATTTTCTTACATGCCTTATAAATATTTTTGTTTTACTGAGCTCAACACAGGAGTTAAACAACCAGATCAGGTGACAGATCATAAAACTCTACAGTATTCATGGTTTGAGCTTCCCAAGACCTTAAGATTGATAAAAAGTTAATGCACATATGGTTAGCTGCTTCTTTGTATATTTGGGGATTGCTTTAGCTTCAATCAGATAATTCAAAGTGTATACTGGTTAAGATAGTCTTACAGTCACTGCTCAAGCCATTCTTGTACCTCCACGTCTTCTTCAGTATTATTAACAGTTTTAATTTACTAGAGTGCTCCCAAATCACAACAAAAAAAGTGAAGGAATACATTCTATCAGTGCCTAGTTGCAACACTTGTTTGTTATTCAAAGTCAGTCTGCTTTTTCTCAGAATCTTCATAATGTAAAATGTGGTAGCAGATGATGGTGCACTACCCACCTGTCTGCAATAAATATTATTTCAATGAATCCTATGCATGTTTTCAAAAGGGCTTACTTCTAGATAAGCATACAGAGTTTCACCTTTAACACTATTTTATATCTACTATACCTGTTTGTCGCAGCATCTACAGCTCCCCACCAATTTCTTCATGTTGTTTTCAACATCTAAGGCTCTGTTAGGACGTGCTTTTTCTTTTCGGGTGACAATGCCTCTGCATAGTGGGCAATGTGTTCCACCTTCTTTCATAGCCATTAAGAAACATTTCCTGCAAAACCTGAACCCAAATATAAAGTTGAGTACAAAAATAATGTTCTGCTTTACCAATTAATAGTCATTCTAATCCCATTATTATTACTACAGCATGCCACTTTCACCAGTCTGTGATAACGCATATACTCATGATTTAAAGTTGGGGAGAGCAGTGAAGCAGTGAAATTTGCAGATTACGGTATATATTGAGGATGGTAAAAATCCAAGCAGACTTCCCAAACATATGAAAACTGTGTGAATGGGAGGTGGGGGTGACAAAGGAGATTCAAAGTGATGTACACTGAGACAAAAAAAACCTAACTTCAGGGAATCAAAACTGCCAGTTACTCACCAAGAAAGATATTGAGGGGTTATGACAGAGTACAAAATGAAAAATGAACCCAGTGCACACCAGCTGTGAAAAGGGCAAACTGTACACCAAGGATAATTACAAAATACATTCAAAATTAAACCGCCTTTCAAAAAAACCCACTTTTATATAGATCTGCACTAGAGCCAGATCTGAAATAGTAAGATACAGATAACTACCAGAGTGATTAGAGCACTTTTCTGATGAGAAAAGTCATCACATTTGGGGCTTTTAATAGTGAAGAAAAAGGCAAATGAGGGAGGATGGGTAGGAATCACTGTGTAGGTTTATAAAATTATGCTTATGTTGAAAAAGTGAAAGGAAGTTTTCTCCATCTCTCATAATATTAGAACTCAAGGTCATCCAATGAAACTGAATGACAGAAGATTCAATACATTCTTTAAAAAAAAAAATTTAATCACACAGCATGTAATGAACTTATGGAATTTGCTTTTATGAGATATTGTGCAGTAAGGCTATTCTTATCTACATCCAAAAACTGGAATTATTTCCATTCTGAGTAGCTTTAAGATTATCTGGGTTACAACACCGAAGATGCTTAGTAAAGCTTAGCAAATGTTCGAACTTGTGATGTGCATGGGAACAAACAGAACTCAAAAGGACGCAGTAGATGTATTTTAACAAGCAAGCACAAACTTCATGGAGGGCTTCTGTGGCGATTTTTCAAGAAAAAGTATCTTATGCAGCATATACAAGAGTAGAAGCACTTACAAAAATTTATGAATTGGCACTTGTTTAGCATACGTAAAAGAAGTTGCATCCTCCTCAAAAGTGGGGTTAACAAGAGAACATCCTCCTTAAAAATACAAATGTTTACTGAGATCAGTTAGATAGGAAGAGTATGAGGGAAGGGAGAAAATATATAATTAACAATGGAGGGGCAAATAAAAATCGGCCAGAGACATAGATACATACACATGCTGACAAGCAGAAATCCTCACAGGTGTTTTAAACACATCTTGGCAAACAGGACAGTAATAATCATCTTCATTGAAACAAATAGTGGCAGGTTCCTCATTCATGGCAGCAAACTGTTGTACTTCTGAAAGAGCAATGGAACAACATATAGAGAACAATTATCACCCTAAGTACTGGGAACAAGAGCATAAGACAGTGTTTATCCTGTCTTTTGTCTTCACTTAATTATTCACTTCCTTGAGTACAGTATTTGAGAAGGCCATGAAAGCTTGCCCCTTAAGAGCACTGGAGAGTTTGTGGCCCTCCTGGTTTTGTTGGCCTCAAACTCCCACCTGTTCCAGCCATAATGGCAGATGGTCAAGGTTTGTCTGAGGTTTGATTATAGGAGTGTTTCCTTCTGTATCCTCTATTCTGTTCAGGTTATTTTCCATCAAAGGCCTTTTTTCACATGGCCCCATAACTCTGCTACACCCTCCTGCAAGATGGCCCCTCTTGCCACGAATAAATAAAAAAATACATATCTATTGGCGGCCTAATTCACCTGCCCTTTGGCATTTTAGGCTGCGACCCAACACAAGTCTTACTTGCCCCATATAACGCAGGAGGGCTTACTTTGGAGTAAAAGGGTATTTATTCACGGCGAGCCTCACGCAAAATATAAATTGTAGGCCATTATTTTGTGGTTTTCTGAATGCACTGAAAGCAACGTACCGGTGCTGGTTTTTGTTACCACTTCGGAAACTTTAACGAAGTCGGCATGCAAATAATAACGTGTTTTCATATTTATATTATGTACAATTAAAGGAAATCCCACCGTCGCGATACTGACGGCGCGAGAGGGAGGCGAGGCCTTAAGGGCCCCGAGGAGGAAGAGGAGCAGAGCGAGGCGACTCTTCAAGCCTCAGCCCCGCGCCGGCTTCTCGGCGTTTATGTCCCCGACAATCGGAATCCCGGCCCCCACCTCGCAAAAATAAAACCACGCCCGCCCTTCGCCTCGAGGTGCGGCCTAGAGCCCCAGCCACTACCTTTCGGGAGAACGGGAAGGTCGGTCGCAAGCTTCGGGGCCGGGCCGGGATCTTCAGGGCTCCCGGAGGCCAAGCCGGTCAAACCGCCGCCGTTCTCCATGTAGGTCTTAGGCCGCCGCCGCGGCGGCCTCTTCCCAACAGGCAGGCCGGGGTTGCCATGGCAATAGTCCCCCCCTCCCCTCCGGCGTGAATTGTTATTGAACAAGAGTCGTCGCCGCCGCCTCCTCCTCCTCCTCCTCTTCCCTCCGCCTGCCTGGCTGCCTGGAGGCGACGCGGAAGCCGCTTTTTCGACCGCCAGTTTCTTTTAAGCGCTGGCGGGCCTCCTCGCGAAAGGCTTAAAGTGGCACGTTTGTGAGGGGCTCGCCAAGACCTAATGTTTCACCACTGCCCTCCTGTCGCGTGAAGGCGCAAGAACTGGGCTCCCAAAAGACGGCTTGTGGGGAATGGCTATATGCACAGCACAACCCCCTTCAGTTCCGAAGCTCCCTTGCGGAATGGCATATACGTACCCTGCTCGCTTAACTGACCATAATAAACCCCACTGAACACAGATTTGCTGCCTAGTTTAAAAACACACAGAGAATGAACTGCACTGTGAAGTCTCTAGTCCTCTGGGTCTGGGGAGAGGAAAAATATCAGGGGAAAAGAGGATTCCGGACTGTGTTCTGAACGCAGACGGAAACGTTTAATTCATTAAATGCCTGCACATCTTTTACCCTTCTTTCTGCAAACACTTCTCTTAGGTGTGGCTTGCGGATAGCGATTGAATTTGCTTTCTGTGTAGGGTAGGCCAGGAGCTGGGCCATTGTGTCTCAAGCATAATTGTGTTTGTATGCTCTTTTTTTTCCTTCGGTGTAAATCGCATTGAGCCGTTTTAACAGACACGTGGACAAAGGGGATATAGAGTTTCAAAGGACACCCGATATCGGGTTATTAGCAGCCCTGAGACCATAGTAGGCCCGCCTTATAACAGAGGTGCCATGATGAGGCCTTGTCCGGAAGGGCGGAAAAAAACCTTGGGAGGCCCCATTTAGGTGGACTATGCTCCTTCTCTCCTTTTCTAACATGTTGCTTTCTCCCATTGTTACCTCAGAAATTTGTGCTTCGGCGGCCAGTCTCTGCCTGGGTGTCAAAATAGGGTTCTTGCTTAGGAGAGCGGAAGAGACACGGTCTTCTGAGAAGTTAGCCGCACGGTTCCCCAGCAGCTGCAGCAGCTCTCACCGCCCTTCTGCTTCCTGAATTGCGACCGCCCTCTAATGGCTGCTTGCATGATACATGTCAGCTTGCTAACAGTGTTAGCCGGCATTGTGGGGGAGATGGACCCATCAGGGAATAGATAGATTGCTGATCAAAGCATGTCAGCTGAAACAAGTCTTAGGGTGTTATCCCGTCAGTGCACAGGAAAGAGAGGCATGCCCAAGACAATAAGTCATGGGGCCAGGATTACACATTGCTCCCTTCACTCACGTACAGCCAGTCTTAGATCGGGTGTGAAAGGATCCTGAAGCGCCAGCCAGGAACAGAAGACTGTAAATAGGGCAAAGTGTGTGACAAAATGGAAGGATGTGAAAGACTTGTTAAATTCGAAAAAAGCAGGATTAAGGCTTCACTCTTATACACACACACATAGTGTATGTCCCACAGTTGGATATATGCCCCTCATTTTAAAACACACATATAAAAAGTATATCATGACTAGTTTAAGAGTACATATTGGATTCTCATAGTTACTACTGAATTTTTGAAAGTTTTTATCTTTTGCAGTAAGTGCTGTGTTGAAACACAGGCAGCAAATTTTTATGAACAAAAATTATTTAAAGTAAAACATTATAAATCACTCATTTAGTGACAATAAAGGATCCCGCCATTTTTATATATTTTAATATGATTTTCATCAAAATCTTCACACATAATTTACACATACTGCTTATTCTGAAATGACCCATTATCTCTATGATAAATATTTATTTGTATATCTCCGCCTTTCAAGTTACCTTCCGCTGCTGAAACTTCTTTAATTCAATGCAGGAAGAAATAGAAACACGTTTTATACTTGATACGGGGGGGGGGGGGCATGTCTTCTTCACCTTCTTCACTACAATATATCCATTTATTTCCAATTGTCAATGTCAAAAGTGACTAAAATCTATAAAATTCATAGAAAATCAACATGCCAATTTGCTCAATTTCTCTAGGACTCCATGACACCTCCCCTGTCCTCCATAATCCCTCAAGCAAGGTGTCAAGACCCTAATCCTGTCAAATCACTCTGCCAAGCCTTTCCTCTGGGCAATGCCAGGTGGCAGACTATGCATACATGGACCATTGTCTTCTCATCACCGTACTCAGGATGTGCTTATCTGCGTATATCTCCAGCTCTGCATATTCCCCCCTCCCTCCTCCATATGTTAATCCTGTGTAACCCAACCTCCTCTTAATGTATTCATGATGTAACTGGGATGTATTTTGCACTGTATTCTGGGACATGGAGGGGGAGTTTCAAAAGTTCATTTCACCCCTTTCTCACGGTTCAATCTCGCCTTGAACCTGTTGCGCAATAAACTTGGATCTTCTGCAGTTTGCTCCTGTCTCCGGCTGAGCTCATTTTCCTCCGCAGGGACCCGCGGACTTAGTCCGACGAGCTGGGTGGCAGAGCAGCCTCGCACCCAGATTTTACTGTAACATACTCGACCTGAACAAATTCCCACTGATTTAAATAGAATATATTTCTATACTTCCATAGGCCCTCAGCTTAATGCCTTGATCTTGAGCTACAGAATTGGTGAGTGACCCACATGATTGAGCAGTTGGGTTCTGCTTGCCCTGGGACCCAGTATAATGGTCACTGGTGTTGCTGGGTCAGCAACACTTTCTCCCAAAGCTCATACATTGCACTACTGTTCATATAGTATGGCTTTTACTTCAGTGTTACATTCAGTATTAAATTTGCAGTAGTTTTACTCATCAATGGTCATGGACTACATGGAATCCGCAGAAATGACTGGCAGAATCAGAGACCAGGGAGAAGAGACGGTGGAAGAAGATTGGAAGAAATTTAAAGACTATTTACAGAAACACTACAAGATTAATGAATGTTAAAATAACACCAGATTGAATGTATAAGGTTATTGGAGTAAAATTTTAAGGATCAGAAGACCCAACATCTTAAGTTCTAAGCATTGAATAAGCTATATTAAGACATTTAAATCAGAAAGGAGGTTAATTATGACAGAGGGAAGGGATTTGTTGTTTAATTGTATGAATTGGAATACAGGGAAGGGAGACTCGGGGAAGTCAGAGAAGCAAGTTAATGCAAGATCAATATGAAGATAAGATTGCTTTTATTTCTGTTGTTTGTAGTATGTTATGTTTGTGTATTGTTTGTTGCTTTTGTTTTGCTTTGTCGTCTTTTATGCAAAATCGAATAAAATATTTAAAAAAAAAAAAAAAGTTTTACTCATCAATGCAGCCCATGAATCAGAACGATTTGACCCTATAAATTGTAAGTTACATAGTGAATACCATTGGTTGACAAGGCTTCCAAATAATTCTCATTTATTGTGAGGGATGATAACTGTTAAGTTACTTATGTGGCCCACCCCTGCATCACCAAACTACTGCTTTTTCACAATAATCTTTTGACACAGTAGCCAGGATCTAAATAATGGTTATCAGCCCTTAAAAATGGCTATCTTTGTATCTACACTAACAAATGAAGCTAAAAGACCTACATTCATGGCTGCTACTTTGTTTCCCTTTTCCACAAATCCAAACCTGATGAGACTCTGCATTTCATCTGATGTTTGGATTGGCTTGCTTTGGGCCACAGTGTTGGTTAAAATAAGGTAAGTTTCATATATGATTGAAGGCTAGGAAAATGTCTAGCTTTTCAGAACTTTCTACAACGTGTGTAATAGATTTTGGTATTCTGAATGGCCTGAAAGTACCTTGACCACCTGGGGTGTTGTCATCTTGTCCCCAATTAAGACTTTTCTGGTAATCATCAAGTGTGGTGGACTACAGTTTATGGCAAAATATTTGTCTTCTATGGACCCTAGAAGTGTCTCCACTATTTGCGGGGGGTATACTTTGAATCTGCAACTCTGTTCAGTTTTGTTAAGTGTCTCTTTTAAAAATGTTACCCTAGCTGTGAGGGAATTGCTTTTCTGTAAGCACATGGAGTGCACCTGGGAACCCTAACCCATAGAATCAGCATTCCCCCAGAATATGGAGTCTGAGGTTAGCATCCATGCAATTCCAGCCCATCTGTATGGTTAAGTAATGAAAAGGGGCATGGCTAGGTAACATTTAAGGAGCACCTCAGACAATAGTGTGTCGTAATTTGGTGGGGTGGAGGTTAGGCTGTATGCCAAAGTCCCTTCTAATTCCTAGACAAAGCATGAATTCAATTGTTGGAATAGCCAGGCCAGCTTCTTGGTGAGTTAATGCCCCCCTTAGGGTAAAAAAGTTAAGTGGCTTTGTGCCAGAAGGCAAATGAGTGGGCCCCTCTCCAGCTGTTGGTGAGAAGGACAGAGGCAGAGTTGTGTGAGAGAGAGCTAGAAGCTGGAGGCAGGTTTCTGGCCTGAGAAGGAAAACCATGCTTGATTTCTGCTTGAGTTCAAGGCTGTGGCTATGGGAGAAGCAAGACCTTCTGGGGTGCTGTAGGCTCAGGGCTGTATATGGGTGTAAGCAATCCATAATCATTCCAAGGAATCCAAACCCTGGGAAACCACCTGCCGCCCCTGGAATCTTGCAGTGCTTGAAGATTAGGGTGGTGTGCAAATGTCCAGTCTTCCTAGTTCTGTGCAAGATCCTAGCCATTTTGATGCCTTCATGAGTGAGTGAATCCATCAGAGCATTTTATATATTTATATATCTATAAGAACAGATTTCTCATAAAGTATTTACACCATTTCAAGTATTTATGTACAAATGTGCACTTTAATTCTTACAAAATATATTTACAGTTAACTGCATCAATGAAAAACACTTAGGCATTATTTAATCAATATATATGTATGTCATATTAGTCTGTTACAACAACTGAATACAGCATGGAACAAAATAGGAAGGCAATCTCTTATTAGGAGCTGCTGGTTTTGGCTTTACTACTTTCCCTCACTAAAAATTTGCACCTTATCTTCAAGCTGCTCTATCAGTGTAAAATATGCTGTTATTAATAATTCTACTGAAGTCCTCAGAACTGTAAAATGATATAGTACTATTTGTCAAACATTAACTGTAGCTTCTCTTTTTGAACTCTGATCTGTATTATGACATTTCAGAAAGTAAACAGTTGTTTGCTCTCCCTCATTGGCATTGCAACATCTAAATGATCATGAAAACTCTGGCCTGCCCTTTGAAAGCATAGTCACAAGATGCTCTGAGCTTTGGTCATTTTTTTTTACAAAAAAAAAAAAAAAACTTAAGACAAGAGGCTTCTTAGTAAGTTTTGCTGCAAAAGAAACAGGCAGTAAAAAATAATTTTTAATATTCAAAAGAGTGACAGTGTTATTTTTCTCAATGTAATGTAGCTCTTTAAACAATATAATTAGGCAAGGCAAAATCCATTTCTAATTTTGATGACAAATTTGAAGGTACATTGAAAATAAATCTTTTTGATGGCTAATTTGGAAGATAAATTTTCTCAGCCTTTAATGTTTTGAAAATTTGGTAGTGGATTAGGTTATATAAATCAAGTCGAGGTTATCTGTAAAATGCTACTTTGTATCATAACTCACTAATAGCAAAAAAAATATGTTTGACTACTCAAACAAGTCCTGCTGAGTCCAATGGGACTTACTTCCAGGTAAGTATTGTTACATTGCAACCTAAAACACCAGTGGATGTTGTAGAAACAGACCTTGAGGTGTGTTTTATGCTGCATTAATTATTTTGCTCATCTTTATATTGCATTGATACCACACCAAATTCATGTGCTTAATTGATCCTCATTTAGGCCCTATTCACTTTTCAGCCTTTATTGGATACCACCTAAGACAAGCTTAGGAAACCATTGGCCCTCCAGATATTGCTGAACTACAACTCCTATCAGTCCCAGCAAACACGGCCAATGGCTAGGAATGATGGGAGTATTCAGCAACATCTGGAAGGTCAAATGTTTCCTATCCCTGCTCAAGTTTTTAGCATAAATGTTTCCCAGAAACTAAGTGAATGCAGTTAGAAATCAGGTGCAGCTCTCACATGGCTGTGCACTCCTGAGAATTCTTGATGTAGTGACATCCTGAGAAGAGGAAAAATACTTATAAGCAGTAGCAGCCCATCCAGAAAGATGGCCCTAACTGCTTCTAATCAGTGCACATTGCAGGAAGAATCCTTGGTGTGCTCAGCTCAGTAGGTCACAACAAGATTACCTTCTCAGAAGGTCATAACCATTCAAGATTGTCATGCTTATACAATATAACAAAATAATGAATTTTGACAATGCTAAAAATAATTTGTTATTAGGGAGGCTGAACTATAATCCTAAAGAAGTTGACAACAATACTTTACAAGCAACATTTTAATTCACAGTGTAGCGAATCCATTTGGTATATCTTCCAAACTTTGATCAGATTACGCCGTATTTGGATTAGGCACATGCATATACTCTATTAATGACCGATCTAGAACTCTTTCAACAAGAGCTTCTTCCACTATACTTATATCCTGAAATAAGAAGAGAAGATAGTCAGACATGCAAGCAAAGCAAAAACAAAACAAAATCCTGCTTAGCAATAAAAATAGTCCTATTAGGCTGCAACCGTAGTTGAACCGTTATTTAGACCAACACCAATGAGACCATAAGCACCAATCTTAATGATATCTAGCATCATCTCCTCTTGAGCCTTCCGTATCTACCATCCAAATTTAGATTTTCCTGCACTAACATTTCCAAGGAAAGCGAAACCATATTTGGATACAATTTCTGATTAACAATAAATGTTTGCAAAGAGGGGCAGAATGTCAGTGAGATGTTTACTTCTAGTGCCCTTAAGTGCTAGTTTTTCAAGAGTGAATAGACATCAGGCATAAGGGCAACTGTATCAGCCCACTTCCAGCTTTCTACCCATTGAGAAATTTGCACCACCAGGACAAATTCTGCTAACATAACAGCAAGACAGTCTGAGATGTTTGTTTCTAGTGTTTATGTGATACCACCAATGATCTAAGACAAGAGGTTCTCTAGTGAATCACAGTACAAGAAAATCAGGGTTGGGCTAAGTGAATTATTATCCCATGCAATTATACTCTATGAATACAACTATAATATTCTTATTACACAAGATGATTTCCTTTCTTGCAGAAATAGGTAAACAAGAAAAACAGAATGATTTGTCTAAGTTAGCATGGTTGCTTAATTTTTGTACTATGCTCCATTTTATGTTTCATTGTATTTAATGTCATTTATTTCTATATTGGATTCCCCCTATCATATACTACTTACTGGAGCTTATCTGGAAGTGAGAGACTACAGCTCTAGACCTCTGGCTCTAATGTTTGCCCTAAACTATTAAGAACAATGCCTCTCACTTGCTCCCCCACACCCAAACTTGGTCCCCTAATTTTCTGGGAAACCTGTTGCAGTTATTTCAAAAGCATACTCAAACTGGGGTGGGTGGGGAAGGATTAGATCAGAAAGAGAGATTGGAACAACTCCTTCACTAATTCTTGGACTGGTATTCAGGAAGTTAGGCTTCTCTGCATGAGTGTAGCACCTTTGAGCTATTTGATTATTTCTCCACTGAAGTTTCTTAAGGCTTTGTAACCTTTCTAATTCCCCAGCCATGACATTCTTGCAATCTACATATGTCCTCATATGACTTATCAAGGAGATATGGGGGAGGTGGAAGTTGTAAATAAATGACTCTTAGCAGGGGGTTAGGAAAAACAACCAGGCAATTTACTCACTATATAGTCTTCATAATAGAACGTATGTCTGAGCTGAAGGTGCCTTAAGAAATTCCTGCTGCAATAACTTGAACCACCACCAGGTGATAAGCGACAAATCGGACAGTACTGTAAATAGTTCAAGGGGGGAAAATAAATGCACTAAAAAAGAAAGTGTTTTCACAGTAGCAAAAGAAATGATTATTGCTAAAGAAAGCAAAATCTCCACATCCTGAGTGACTAAAAATATATTAACTGATGTTTGTTACCAGTAAATTCAGATAATTCCTTGTTCTGTTTTGTATACAACTAATAAAATGCCTTGTAAACCAGTCTCTTATGCTTAGATGTTGTTGGTTTGCCTTGGGGGGGGGGGGTTTGCATAAATGAGGTACACATTCCTAGCTATGGAGTGCTTTTCTCCCCTTGTGTGCTCTTTTTATGCTATCTGACAGAGCTGGACCAGGAGGAGATCATGGAACTGACTGATGCTAAAAGGTTGAGTAACAGCAGCAGGGTCACAATCTCCCTTTCCCTCTCCCAGTTAATCCATCAGGGCAACTAAGGCTGATTTATTCTTGAAACCAATCCTGAGGCCAGACTGAAATGGGTCAAGAAAACTGATATCTTCCAATAATGCCTATAGTTGCACTGACACTACTCTCTTGATCACCTTACCCAAGAGAGTATTAGCAACTGGTCAATAATTATCCAAAGTTGTCTTCTTTAGGATAGATTGTATCAGAGCTTCTTTTAAAGCCAGAGGCACCACTCCTCCTTGTAATGAGACATTCACTACTGTCTGAACCAACATAGTCACGTAGTCAACCTCTCTGGCTAGCTTTAATCAATGAAGATGGCGTCAACTGAAACTGATCCCATAAAACTTGGTGACATGGAATACTGGAAACATCATCTGGATGTAATAGCAGCAAAGTCATATATTTTCATTTATCATATTTATTTGTCACTTACTACATAGAATGCCTTGAAGGAACTATCTATATCATCTATCTATCTATCTATCTATCTATCTATCTATCATCACCTATTAGTTGACCATAAATATGCATATTCTAGTTTATGCTGCTACCTAATATTTCAAACAGTCAGTCAATTGATTTAAACAACAATGCGGTTTGAACCTAAAAAAAATAAGGTGTTTACCACGGCTCTCCTGTCAGATCTGTGGAAAGTGAGAAAATGATCCAGAAAATCTTCTTCATCCAATGAATACTGGCAGAAAGGGCACGGATATCTGAAATCACATAAGGTACTATTTATATATTAGCTGCATTTTTACATTTTACAGATGGTGTAGTACTTGCATATTAAAAGCCAATATATTCTAGAGCTGGCAACTGAACTGGATGGTGAGCCACTTTGCTAAATAGGATTCTGCATCAAGCCTCTCTCTACTGGAGATGGGATGGGGACATGATGCGAGTAAAGACTGTAGGCATAAAGATATGGTTAAATATTGTGAACAGAGAACACTATGCTTTGCACAGTGCCTTCCTGTCTAACACATACAACAGAAATGGTTTAATTGTTTCTCCAAAATTAACCCCCCCACACCCACACAGCACAATCAAGGATGCCAACAGTTTCTTCAAAGGTTGCTGAACATTGGAATTGGTCACCAGAATTACATTACAATAGTAGTCCTGCCCATGCACTGAATTGATATAAGTATTTGAAGCAAAATTCAAGGTACTTGTTTGACCTTAAAAGTGTGAATACATGTATAGCATTACCTATTTTCTGCAGCTGCAGAATTCCCTTGCCTCTGCCTAAGTTCAAAGTATGAGAATCTTACAGAAGTTCCACAAAGCCTTTTTGTTGACCTGGCATCAGTAGTTAAGATTTAAATTAGTATCTGCTAAATGATCTATGTTTGGTTTATTTAAAATGGTGAGTTATAATTTGATTTTAAACTGTATCATCATTCACCCTAAGTCACTTGGGTAAGGGAAGGCTAAGATTGTGAAAGAATATATATATAAACCAAGCTGAGAGTAGATTCTCCCACCATTATTTTATTAAGGTACACTTTACCTTGTGTCTGGGTATGCAACTTCCTGTAGGGGCCCATATTTCTCTATATATTGGTCACAAGTTCTCAGATGAGCTCGCATTTCACTGAGGAGCACCTAGATTCATTTTAAGAAACATTGTGTCAGTATTTTGCTGTACAGAATGCTATTCACTAGCAGACTAGCCCTAAAGCTTGTTTAGTAGACAGAAGTAGGTCACATTTAATTCCAACAAAATATGCTTAGGATTGTAGTTGGGTTGCCCAAACTCTCCAAGCGGAAGTGCCTTGTATTTCTTCATTCTAAACTACATGAAGTGATTCAATATGTTAAAATTCAACATTTACAGGTTAAATTGTTAAAAGGGAAAGTGATGGTTACCATAGTTTTCCTAAAGGTAAAGGATGCAAATGTAAGATCACAGGATTTGTTAAATTGGGGATAATGTACATTGAGAATTCTATAGGCGTTGCTCCCAAGTAAATGTGCTTAGGGTTGCTAACTTCAAATCCCCATGCATTTCAGAATGCTTAAATCTATGAGGCAGAAAATTATGGAATGCCAATATTTATTTACCTGTGTTCCACATTCGGCACAATTTTGGTGTCTATTTTTCATCATCTTGGTAATATCAGTTGCTGGGATCCCTTCAGAAGGAAGAAATGCCCGGCAGTAGGGACATGTCCATGTGTTATTCCTTAGACTTGCTGCAATACAGGAGTGGCAAAATCTAACGGAGAGATAAAAATAAATACTGTTTCCAAACAAACCACCACTTTAAAGAAAGCAATTTGAAAAGTCACAGTTATGATCACTAGTGAACATGACCTTATAGGAAGATTGGTTTCTACATCAGTTCTTGTGTTAATCATTTTGTTTACTTGAGAATCCCAATCTACAGGACCACTGATAAAGTGAGGCTACAGAAGATAGTGTGTTCTGTTATGGGGATATCTGCGCATTAGCTAAAGTTACTCATTAACATGCAAGCGCCTGCAAACTCTCCCAAGTATTAGTAAAGCACTATGGGAGAGATCAAGCACTTCGAGCAAACAAAAAAAAAAAAGAGAGGTACCATCCAGCCAAAGGTTAAGCACTTTAATGTCCTGCTGAATTTAATGGAGAAGAGTAAATAAAAGGCATTTTTACTCATTTACTGAAATCAATGGAACTCACAAGTGCTTAACATCGGCTGAGCTGTGCCTGTAGCTGTTTCACTGCAAATATTTGTGCAAGATTCTGTTGTGCTAACCTGATTCACATACATACAAATAAAAAAGACACAGGAATAAATTGAGCATGTGCAGAGTATCATAATCCTTGGTTTGAAAGAGTAGTCGTCAGATACATCTTCAGTGATTATTCCCAGCTTCAGTCAGACATAAAGAGTACATGAAAATAAAGGTAGAGGACAGAAAGTTGAAGCCAATTACTTATTCATGAAATTATTGCACAAATGACGGGATGAAATCCAGTCTTTTGGATATAATCACATTGCGATGGCTATAACACCATGCACACAAGAGCTGACAGGGATATGTTTGAAAAGTGGCAGACTGCCAGGAGTGTCCACATGGCTCTGGAGATAATGCCGGGAAAATGACTAAAGCTTTTACTGATGTTGTGTCTAAGCCTACTGTAACAAGCCTGAGCCCTTAAAAAAAAACCAAAAAACCTTTGGGGCTTCCGTCACCCCCACAGACTTTCCTACCTCTGTGCAAGCTTAAACTGCAACAAAGTGTGTGGAAATACAGTGGAACCTCAGTTTGCGACGTAATCCACGTGGGAGGCACATTCGCAACCTTGCGATTTGGCGCTTATGCGCAAAGCGTGATTTAGCGGTTCTGTGCGTGCACTGTAACCCGTTCCAGTACTTCCAGGTTCAGTGTGGTGCACAACCCGAAAACGCATAACCTGAAGCGTTTGTAACCCGAGGTACCACTGTAGCCTTGAATATTGAACAAAGTGTGTGACTAAGGAACTACACCAAATCTGTTAGGTTGATCTGGGAAGTGCTGACATCAATGAACTAAGGGGTTCTTAGCAGTGCTCAATCAATACATAGTTCTGGGAAATGCTCTTTTTTAAAGAAGTTGGTTGCGTTAGTACCACATAAGCTTCCCTGAAATATACCTAATAAATAAAATGTTCGTGCATATTTGGCAGGTGGAGAAGATAAAAGGTGAGCTAGCTGTGGAGCAGCATTAGTTCCCTTACTCCCAGCACCAATAGCAGCAGACGCTAATTAAACAGGAGCCTGAACAGTGCTTGGTGTGCCTTTTTTTTTTACTGAAAACTAATCTAGGCTGGTGGCATTGCCTGTCAGCTTCGTCCTCTGCCTCAGTGCTGCTCTTGTAGAATTCAGAAGGAGGATGGGGACAAAACTAGAACTAGTTCTGCCCATTACAGTGGTACCTCGGGTTGCAAACACCTCAGTTACAAACACTTTGGGTTACAAACACTTCAGGTTACAGACTCTGCTAACCCAGAAGTAGTACCTTGGGTTAAGAACTTTACCTCAGGATGAGAACAGAAATCGTGTGCCGGTGACATAGCGGCAGCGGCAGGCCCCATTAGCTAAAGTAGTACCTCAAGTTAAGAACAGTTTCAGGTTAAGAACGTACCTCCGGAATGAATTAAGTTCTTAACCAGAGGTACCACTGTATTGGCTCTGGCTCCACCTGCTGTTGGCCTCCCTTGTCTTCCAAGCACTTTGAGCACCAGGGCATCACTGCTCTGACCCATCCATCTACTGTATTTTTTGCACCATAACACTCACTTTTTTCCTCCTAGAAAGTAAGGGGAAATGTCTGTGCGTGTTATGGAGGAAATGCCTACGGGTGGCATGCCTACAGTTTTTCCTCCTCTAAAAACTATGTGCGTGTTATGGTCAGGTGCGTGTTATAGAGCGAAAAATATGGTATTTTGGCACATCACCTGTCCCTTTCTGTGCCCTATCTCTGTCTCTCTCTCCTGCCACTGTACCTTTTGCTCCTCCATGACATATGCCTTGTTTGTGGCAACCCAGTTTCATCAAAATGCAACACAATTATTACTGCAGCCAGCAAAACCAATATGTGCAAAACAGTTCTGCATTTTCGCCAATATGAGACCTATTCTTAACCAGAATGAGACCTATTCTTAACCAGTTGCCTTGAGGGGAAAGGCTGTTTCTCCTAGAAGACCATATGATATGCATGCCAGGTTCAATCTCTGCTGTCTTCAGGCAAGGTTGGGAAAGATTTCTGCCAGAAACAGAGAGCTGCTGCCACTCCATATCAGCAATACAGGACTGGAAGGCCCAATGGTTTGACTCAGCATAAGGCTGTTTTCCTATGATCAGAAGTTGGTTCAATTTACTTCCATAAAAAGTTTGCAACAATGTGACTTAATTCATCCTTCATGTACAACAAAGGTAGGAAGAACAGGTAAAAGGGCTGCATTATTTTAGCCATTTAGCCATGGGCACAGCCAAGAAAAGGCAGGGAGGGGCAGTTACCCCCCATCAAGCAAATCAATACAAAATACTTAACTAACTGAGGTTGCCCCTCCCAACATAAAGCCTGCCCTCCAACATAAATCCTGGCTACGCCCATGCTTTTAACTGAATAACAGTCTTGTGTTTTCACCCTACTGTCTACATTATAGAAAAGTTGTGTTGTTAAGTTATACAGCAGAATAACATGTTGGATCTGTGATGAAAGTTTCAAAGGTTAGTTTCAGTGCAACCCTGACCAGGCCTATTCAGAATTAAGTCCTAATTATTCAGTGGAGTTACTCCCAAGTAAGTGAAGTTGGACTGCAGCTTAAAACTTTTTTAAAAAAATTATTTCTCTTATCTTTAATCTGAATGTAAAACATGTATTTCATTTACATGAAACAGCTTCATTCTGTTCCACTTTCTAATCCATAAAACATTTGGTGAGTAATGTCTTCCAAACTGAAAAGGTGTTTTTAGCATCACTCTTGAAAAACCTTAGAAACTGAATCCTATGTACTGTATTGGCCCAAATATAAGCCGCACCTGAATATAAAGCCACGCCTTTAAAATTCAAGGGGGAAAAGACAATACCCGAATAAATACCTGAATAAATGTGTCCCTAAGTAGATCCTGGGAAATGTAGTTTCTCCCAAGGGGCATTTCAGTAGTTTCCCTGTGGGCTTCTTGGACCAGAGGGAGGTGCAAAGAGACCTCTTTCTCTTCCCTGCTCCTGTTTCCCCTCAAATTAAGAGTGTCAGCAGCAGCAGCCAGGCATGTGGGGCAGGAAAAAGGGTAGGTGAGTGGGTGGGAAGGAAGGAAGGAAGGAAGGAAGGAGGTATTTGGAGGAGCAGGGGGCAGGCAAGGAGGCTTATGGGGAGATAGGGGAGGGAGGCTTGAGGATTAGGGCTGCTGCTGGTGGCCTCTAGTCCAAATTCAGACTGGCTCAAAAACAAGCCAAGTTCTTTTTTCACTTTTGCAGACGGGATGAGGAATAGAATGGCTTATTTCTGATCCAACCCTGTTTGAGGAGTTGGGGGTCACCCATCACTGCTTTGCAACCTATGGTCAGGCCATAACCGTAGGGCTACATTCACATTGAACAAACACAGATATCTGTGCCTTCGAAACACGAAAAAATGTTGTGCTTAAAATACTTGTGTTGGCTTCAGGGCAAGTCCCATGGTCTGCAACTGACCTGTGCTTGGGGGAAGGCTTGGGAGCGGTGGGCGGGCTGCGTGCCCTTGCCCCGCACTCCCGGGCTGCTTCCTGTGGGAGGGAGCCGTGCCGCTTTGCTGGTGGCCTCCCCCCTTCCCCCCCTGACAGCTAGAGGGGTGCTGGGAGTGGCAGGAGGGCTGTGTGCCATGGCCCACATTCCCAGGCTGCTTGGGGGTGGAGAGCCATGCCGCTTTGCTGGTGGCGTAAGGTTGTGAATTTAAGCCGCACTTTAACTTTTCACTGTCAGAATTTGGGCGGAAAGTGAGGTTTATATTCAGGCCAATACGGTATATTTATTTAGAAGTGGGTACTACAGAGTTCCATGGGGCTAACCCCTTAACTACCAACCATATTTGTGCATTTAAATACTAAGCTTTAGTATTCCATCATTCTGTTGCCTATAGGTAATGTTCTTCATTTCTACAAACAGGGGCTTAAAATTGCTCATGTGAGACTTTAGACAAATAACAAGTTCCTGCTAATGTTTTGTTTTTACCTGCAACATTTCTGCATGTACTGTAAAGGAAATGCTGCCATGGGCTTTTTGTTGTACTAAGTAAGGATTAGTCGAGCAAACTCAAATCCTTCTCCTCAGCCATAGCTGAAAAGAAGTTTTATCTTAGATTAATCCAAAAGGAAAGTTTCATTGTGGTTTCCAAACACGTGCAAGGTTTTAAACAATGAACCCTAGTTAATAAGTTAAGCAAAGTTAGAGAGTTATACAATTTTAAAAACCTACTTCTTGGGTTACATCCAAATGATATTTACAAAGATCAAGTGCCGGCTGTTTATATGTATCTGAATTTGCACATAACACAGAAGCAACACAGAGGCATACCATTCAACTGCAGCTGGTAGACTATCCACCTTCTTGGCTTAGGGCATTAGACCTTTCAACTTTTTTAGTATACAGGACTGACTCAAGATTTTTGCTGGTTTTAGCAGCATGAAATGAAGTGTCCCTGTAGGAAGTAACAATGTACCGCAGAATTCCTTGCAGCATTGCATTGTGAATTAGCGTTGTTGTTGTAAACTTTGCTGTCTGGTCTTTGACCTCAATAAAGATGGATTGATTGAATTAGCTGTTCCAGAAGAAACACAAAATCTCACATTTCTTCATTGTTTCTGGTATGGCAGCAGGTCCGCTTGAATAATTCTGCTCCAAGCAGAATTGGTGCCAGGATTGCTACCACATACATTGAAATATGCAGATTTATATATTTTAAACATGTATGTAGGTGGGTGCTACATAAATGTCCAACAATACAGGTCTTAGTCAAGTTACAAGCTCGCTTCTGAAAATGGCTTTGGAGTGAAGATTTCTAAAACTTTTTTATTGGGCTCTGCCAGACACCAAATTCCATAGCCTGATGGGTTGTTCATACTGTCACTCCATCCATTACTCCACCAGGGAAAATAGGCTCCCAAAGGAGAAATGGTGGCATGCAAGAACAGTAAATAAATAAATACAAGTGTGCCTAGTTTGTATGATTCATACCAGGCAGGTTGAGACAAGATGGTCTGAACAATTTGGCTGGCAAAGGATCTGTACTTGATTGAATCAATCTGTACTTGATTGAATCAATCTGTACTTGATTGAATCAGTGAGAGGGGGAGGAATTGTAGCTTGTGAGCATGAAAGGCATTCACAACACTCAAACCATGGGATGGCTCTTACATCTGACCCAGGCCCCCAGATGGAATGTAAAGAAGACACAAGCCAAGGGCAACTTTTCCTTACAAATTTGTTCTTTTCAATATCCAGTCTTCACTAGGGAGTAAAAATGGTGGTTTTGGCATATAAAAAAGCTATTCAGAACATGTTTTGTTTCTTGCCTGAATATCTCCCACTGAATGCTTAACAGCATGTGCACGATTCAAACATTTTAGTAGAGTTAAAAAAGTTAAACAATGCAATTGTGGCTGCTAATGATTCAACAGTTAGGCCTTTCCTTTAATATGGAAAGGGGCATCTATACATTAATAACAATGTCTCAACCTTGTATGTGCTTGACCTAAATTTGTTAAGGAAAATAAATTTTAGCCCATCCACAGGCAGGCATGGGGGGCAACTCTGATTTTCTTTTCCTACATTGGGAGAACTGCAATATTTTGGAATATTGACAGTGAACAGATTTGCACCATAGAATCAACATCATCACTGAATAAAAATATGGGGAAACACTTTCCAAATCTGGGAGTGTTCCTCCCTTGTTTTAGAATATCATGGTTTTTTAAAGATTTTTTTCAACCAAAATTTATCAGGGGAAATAGTGGTTGAATTTTGCCATTAAAAATTTACAAAAAGGATACTTCTAAGAACTCGGGATACTTCCTTCTCAAAATATACAAACGAAAGAAACAAACACACTGGTATTTTATACCCACATGCATATTAATTTATATTTAAGACATATCAGCAAACTGAGGACAACGCAATTAAATGGATCCTTTGTTCCTTGATAAAATACAATGCAAGCAAATCCATTTGGGGAAAGTTAAAACAGGCCCAGAAACTCAAAAGAAATCTCCAAAAAGTATGTGGCACTTTTATAGTGCTTTCAAGTGTCCAAGCACACCACATCCATTCTCTTGTAATTTTTGCAACAACTCTGTAAGGTATTCACATCTTGATAGCAGTGTAGTGTTGATCAGTGTAGTGTAGATCAGAAATGTTTGTACTGGCTCAACCACTACACTACACCAACTCACAAATCTAAATAAATTCGGATCACACATCACTTCTTCCCCGACCCAAATATCTTACTTAAAGCTTGTTTTCCCCAAAATATTAAAGGGAATGAAGAGAACAAAGGTACATCTTTTAATGCCAATCGCCTAGATCTCGGATTCTGTTTCTGAATGGAATCCGCCGCATGCAAATGTCAAGTTAAATTACTTGTTCGTGCGCTAAATTGGATCAAAGCACACACTCTTTCTGTGCTCGCATCTTTAGCAATACCACCAAAAAAAGGTCGTTTTATTATCGCATCCCAAACGGAGGCCAAATACCCTTTCTTTAAAAAAAGAAAAATGAATTAAACGGAAGTTGGTTGGTCCCAGCATAAGTATGGAAAGAACTGCAGCTAACGAAGTCGCAGCATAATTTCAGACTTCTCGCATTGCAAAGAATGGGGATTCACTCTCTTCCCCACACCCGCCTGAGCCAATTCCGGGAGGGGAGTTTCACTTACACGTGGCCGCACTGCGTCCTTACGGGCTGGTGGAGCACCTCCAAACAGATGGAGCAGTCAAAAGATGGGACTGGCGGCTGCTTCTCCTCTTCTGCTACCTGGAGAGGGTTCGCCACCTCCCGACTGTCGCTGCTTAACGCGGATCCCATCGCCTAAACTTTGGCAGTCCTGGGAAATCAAGCCTCTTGGCGCCGGCTGCTCCTGCTGTGGCCGAGCGCGCAACGCGCTATGAAGCTTTGCAGCTGGAATTATTGGATTGGATTGCGATTGCAGGATTTCGTCTTGCAGCAAAAGGAAAGTCGCGCGAGCTGCAGATCTCCCGTTCCGTGCAACGAACTCTCCGAGACCACGTTGGGGGCCGTTTGTGGCGGTTACACTGGCGACACCCTGCAAAAGCATTATTGGCGGATGCAGGACCAGTCCAAGCCGGCGCGAGGAAACCTGACACCCTGAGCCGGACAAAGGGGGCCAGCTAGCCAATCGGTGGCCTCGTTCGCTGGCTGATGCGCTGTTTTCTTTCTTTGACCCTGATCCACAGGGCAAGTCCCATGCATGTTTACTCTGAAGTAATCCCCACGGTGGCCGGCGGAACTTAACTCCTGTGTAGGATAGCACTTTGCAGTAGCCGTGCATCACAGGTATCCCTAAAACAGCGATAGAAAACGAAATAGGCAGTTTACAGTCGAGCGCCTCTCTTAGGCATTCAGAAGCAAGAATACACATCTGTATCATTATTCTGTGTTACTACTACTGCTCTGGTAAAATGAAAACACATTGCATCAGGATGCATTCCATTGAAATCCTTTTAAAATAAATTTTAAAATTAATTTTCAATATAACAAATATCACATCAAATAAACATTAAAAAAAAGAAATTAAAAACCTTACAATACTGTTTACACATTCAATAAAACATTCAAATGTGGGATTTCTCAAATCCCTTAACTTCCCTCTGCCTGCCCCTTTTCGTGGTTCCATTGTTTCATCATTAATTCATGCATGTCTGTGTGATATTATTCATCTTATTGTATCCAATTCTATCTTTTATCATCGTATTGCAAATGTTTCTTAAAATCCTGCCAATGTGTTTTGTTTTGTTTTAATTTTTATTAACAGGCCAATCAAATGTGATTATTTCCAAATCACATTAGTTCCAAACCTGGAGAGCTGCTGCCAGCCAGTGTAGACAACAGTGAGAGAGTAATATGGACTAATGGTTCTACTCAGCAGTATAAGGCAACTTCCTATGTGTGTATGTTCTGTTTCATTCATTAGCTAGTAATTCTGAGTATTTTAACATTTCCAAACTGTGTTCAGTATCGCTTGAAGCCTAGCAAATACGGATACTGTTATAGGATTGGCGGGGGTTGTTTTGGTTGCCATCTTTCAACCCTCTACAAGCCTATGGCTTTATATCATGGGATTCTGCAATGGAAGGAACTACTGAACTGGACAAACCAGTCTCTTTGTTATGTTAATAGGCCTAGATAAGTCTTTTTTATATCTTTTTACATGACTAAAGAGTTGGCCCTCCCTGTTTGTGTGTGCATGTTTTGGGAAGGCCTTCCTTGCTTACCTAGCTGGAGGCTACATCATTGTAGCATTAGAAGAACAATAGGCCTGGCGGGGGGGGGGGGGGCTAGTTTGGGCTAGTCTTGTCTGGAGCTGGGTAGACACAGAGGCTTGACTTGCTCTCTGTGTAGAAACCCAAGATATGACATTGAGAAGCCCCCTGGGAGCCTAAAGGAACAGCAGCCTCTGTTGGGAGTGTTACTGCTTTAAGTCTGTGGTTCTCAAAGGTGTGCCACACTGAGTGTGGCAGGAGAGGATTGCAAGTGTGGCGGGAAGAGTCAAGGGCATTAAAATACAGTGGTACCTCGTGTTGCGTAACTTCCAGGTTACAGAATCTTCGGGTTATGGCTGCGGCAAACCCAGATGGGGGTTTGCTGCTCGCGTGTGCACAGAAGCACTCTGCGTGCTTCGCACATGCGTAGAAGTGCTTTGTGGCGCTGCGTTTGTGTGCAGAAGCGGTCCTCCGGTTACAAAATTTTCAGGATACGGCCAGGCCTCTGGAACGGATCCCGTTCGTGACCGGAGGTACCACTGTAAACATTTAAACATTTCAGCTTAGTATTGTATAGTATAATCAAAAATAATAATTATTTGCAGAATATGGATATATTTTCACAGAAGAGTGTCGAGTGATACTGACGACATCCTAGTTGTGTTTTCTGACATATTTCTTATCAATAAAAAAAATGGTGTGGTGTGAGCAAATTTTTATTCTGAAAGTGTGGCCCAGAGAAAAAAGTTTGAGAACCACTCTGCTTCAAGCCCTTCAACCTTATGCTCAGCTTGCATATTTGTCTTATTACAAAGACACCAGTGTCTCCAGTGACCTTCCTTCGAAGGAAACCAAACCCGATATATGTGCTACCACTCCTGAAGTTTCTTACTACTTCAACTTTGGTGTGCTCATAGCAATAGATTTCAATATGTTCAATTAATATTTTGCAAATATAAATGTACTTTAGAAAGTTTTTTTTTTTTAAACTTTTTTCACTCATAGTCCAAACTTAGGCAGGTTTACTCAGAAGTCCCACTAGCCTACACAGCAATCCTAAGCATGTCTACTCAAAAGTAAGTCTCAATGAGTTCAGTTGGACTTAACTCTGGGTGAGTGTGCATAGGACTGCAGCTTTGCCTTTGGTTGTTTGACATGTTATGGCAGGGATGGGTAACCTGCAGCCTATCAGATGCTGCTTAACTACAATTCCCACCATCCCTAGCTATTGACCATGCTAGTTGGGGCTGATGGGAGTTGTAGTCCAGCAAATATCTGGAGAGCCACAGGTTCCCTGCGCCTAGATTATATGGGACGATCACACTGCAATCTATCGATTCTATATCTTTATATTGACCTCTGTAGCATATAAAATTCTTACCCTAAAGTTACAATATATTTTCCCCCTCTACACCTAATGTTTGTACACATAAATATGAAGACTATTAAAACCAGTGTGAATTCTGAAATTATATTTAAAAAGTGCCAACCTAGCAGTTCGAAAGCACATCAAAGTGCAAGTAGATAAATAGGTATGGCGGGAAGGTAAACAGCGTTTCCGTGTGCTGCTCTGGTTCACCAGAAGCGGCTTATCATGCTGGCCACATGACCTGGAAGCTGTATGCCGGCTCCCTCAGCCAATAAAGTGAGATGAGCACCGTAACCCCAGAGTCGGTCACGACTGGACCTAATGGTCAGGGGTCCCTTTACCTTTACTATTTAAGTCTTGCTCCATGACTCAAAACCTTTTCCTGTTGCTCCAAAGGATTCAACTGTGAGAACAAAGGCTTGCAAGGCCATCAGTTGTGCAAGCGTATTTGAGCAAATGGCATCCTGGGCCTGCGTAAAGACTTCTGATGTCACAGGGATACACAGTTGACTCATATACAAAGCAGAATTCACTTAAAGTGTTTTAGAGCCTCTTCCTTCTGCAGTTTGTCATCTGATGGCCATGCAGAAATATGGGTCGCAGCTGCATTTCAGCCATCCTGCTTTTGGTGTTGCAGTGAACAAATACGTCCCATCTGAAACACATCTAGTCCTCCACCCACAATTCCTCCCCCTGACAGAGTTGTGCACATTTGGAAATTACTCCTTCTGCCTATTTTTTCACCTTTCCTCCCTTTGCACATCATGATTTAGTGCCTAACATGTAGTAGTAGATGCAGTGCAAAAATTGTGAGAAAAGGTCAGAGCACCCAAGATGCTGGGCATGCAGATGGGAGTGCAGGAGTTTCTGAGGAGAGGTTTGGTAAATATTCATGACTGCCATACAGATGGGCTTTATATTGTGACTAATATGCTCATAGGGACGCGGGTGGCGCTGTGGGTAAAACCCCTGTGCCTAGGACTTGCCGATCGTATGGTCGGCGGTTCGAATCCCTGCGGCGGGGTGAGCTCCCGTCTTTCGGTCCCAGCTCCTGCCCACCTAGCAGTTCGAAAGCACCCCTAGGTGCATGTAGATAAATAGGTACCGCTTTATAGCGGGGAGGTAAACGGCGTTTCTGTGTGATGCGCTGGTGCTGGCTTGCCAGAGCAGCTTCGTCACGT
Organism: Podarcis tiliguerta; assembly: GCF_965153285.1. Taxonomy (NCBI): domain Eukaryota; kingdom Metazoa; phylum Chordata; class Lepidosauria; order Squamata; family Lacertidae; genus Podarcis; species Podarcis tiliguerta. The sequence goes on from NC_139540.1 coordinate 41,110,050, forward strand.
GACCTGGAAGTGTCTGCGGACAGCGCTGGCTCCCGGCCTCTTAAGTGAGATGAGCGCAGAACCCTAGAGTCGGACACGACTGGCCTGTACGGGCAGGGGTACCTTTACCTTTAATATGCTCATAAATAATTGATACGGAATGGGGGGGCATGCCTTCTTCACCTCCTTCTTCGCTACAATATATCCATTTATTTCCAACTGTCAATGACAGAAGGGACTAAAATCTATAAATCATAGAAAATCAACGTGCCAATTTGCTCAATTTCTCTAGAACTCCATGACACCTTCCCTGTCCTCCATAATCCCTCAAGCAAGGTGTTAAGACCCTAATCCTGTCAAATCACTCTGCCTGGCCTTTCCTCTGGGCAATGCCAGGTGGCAGACTATGCATACATGGACCATTGTCTTCTCATCACCGGTACTCAGGATGTGCTTATCTACGCATATCTCCAGCTCTGCATATTCCCCCCTCCCTCCTCCATATGTTAATCCTGTGTAACCCAACCTCTTCTTAATATATTCATGATGTAATCTGTGTAACCCAACCTCTTCTTAATGTATTCATGATGTAACTGGGATGTATTTTGCACTGTATTCTGGGACATGGAGGGAAGTTTCAAAAGTTCATGTCACCCTTTTCTCGCTGTTCAATCTCGCCTTGAACCTTATTGCGCAATAAACATGGATCTTCTGCAGTTTGCTCCTGTCTCCGGCTGAACTCATTTTCCTCCGCAGGGACCCGCGGACTTAGTCCGACGAGCTGGGTGGCAGAGCAGCCTCGCACCCAGATTTTGCCATAACAATAATAAATAAAAAGATGACAGCAAAATGAATGACATAGCAGAATTTAAAGCCAGAATTTATTTTACTGAATCTTTTGTGGGATTTTATTGAAATCAAATAATGCAGTGCTGGTGAATCTGTGGCCCTTCAGATGTAGTTGGACTCCAACTCTCAGCCTCAGACAAGGACTGTGGAAATTCTAAGCCAGTGGCATCTGGAAGCCCACAGGTTCCCACCCCCCCCTGAAATAATGAGTGTTATGAAAAAAAAACTGCTCCTTTTCCCTTATGGGGTACCCAAGAGCCCATATAGAGTCCTTTTGTAGGTTTTCTATCAGTAGGAGAAATAACAGAGGCCAACCAGAGAATATTGAGAAGCAAAGCAGCTGTTAGCCTGATCTTTATTAAATTGTTGCAACAGGGTCCTCACTCACCACAAGCAGGAAAGAGGAGGAACCCAGAACAAAGGTGTGCCTGCCCTCATATAGACTTTTGAAATTGCCCACCCACAAACTCCAGACCACCCCTAGAAACATCAGACATCCATCACAGAAGGGGTGAGCCCAGGACTACCTCCCCCAATACATCTTACATACATCAAAGTGGCAGTCTAAAATAGAACCCTGAGTGTATTATCTCAGCAGGTTACCTGATTGCATTACAGTATCTGGGTTTTGGCCACTCTTTTGTTATTATAACTACTTCATTCCCGAATCCAGGTCACAGACTCACCCTGTTCACACCTTAAATGTGCCCTTAAGGTAGGATTTGTGAGCACAGAGACAATGGGGAGGTTTTTTCCCATTTCCTTCAACCTTGCAGAGAAATATTTGAGGTCATTTTGGGAAAGACAAAATGGTTTGAGGACTTTTCTGTGGGTTTCAGACATGTGCTTTACATATTTGTATGTGTTTGCTTGGTACATTTATGAACATCTATTATATATACAGTATATGTAAGACCTTAAAATTCTTATAACATGAGTATGTAGAAATTCAGATCTATAAACTATTCTGATAGAATGACTGGATCTTATGGAATGACTTTTTGAAGTGATCCTGTAAGTGGGTTGCTGTAAATAAGCTACCAAAATAAATTGATTTGTGGTGGATTTTCCACACCATTATTCTTATTTCAAACAGAACTTCAGTTTTTTAAAACTTCCTATTTCCTCTCCCATGTGTACTAGAACTTCCAATAGCATTTTCAGTCAGATAATTTTTAGGAGTAACATGGTAATCTGTGTATCAACAAAGATTCAAATAACAATTGGTGATAAGACTGACACAGGACATTCTGAGGTGCCACTCTGTCTTGTTCCCAGCTCCCCATGACAACACAAAAGGCTAATAATATACCAGGGGATTTCCTATGACCATTTTCTTGCAGTTGCAAAAAAAAAAAAAACATGCAAATTCTCCCACCCTCAAATAAAAACAAGGTGTTGGTGTTTCTGCAATTAGTTTTGTTTTTAATTTGAAACTCAGTTTTAGTAAGTTTCCTTACCTGATTCTTTGCCTTCTTAAAAACAAATATATAATCCTGCAGAAAAATATAGGACAAGGTTCTACTCAGGAAGCAAAGTGTACAAAGGATGTTGTACCAATTTGCTTCTTTAAGCCTAGAACCTGAAGTCAACATATGTTGCCACAGAGCAAGTTCCTGCCAAATTTCCTGGAATGCAGGTGTAATCTTTAACTTTTACCTTGTTGACTGTAAAGAAAGAGTGTCCTGTGACTTCAGTCCTTTTGGTATCTATATTTCAATGGACAGGGTAGCTAAAGTAAAATTACTTTGGGAACCCGTGACAAAAATACTATTTGCAAAGGAAGGAAATCCAGACCATACTAATCTTTATAAACCTGGATTACAAAATTTCATCCTAAGAGCCACATCTGATTGTTTGAAGCCCTAGTCACCAGGGATTTGCATTGCTTCAAGGCTTTGTCCCCATCCTTAATTCAATTCGCTTTAAAAGAGAATATATTTGAAAAGTGTCAAATCTAAATGAACTAAGATATGCAAATAAATTGTGTGCATAGCTTCACCACATCCCATTTCCATTTCAGAATAAAAGGCCAAAATCACCTCTAGCACCTATTCTTTTAATGTTATGAACACTATGCATACAATATTTTGAAGCAAGAGCTTACATTTTTGTGGACTTGAAACACCCTTCCCTAGGCCCCAGCTAAAGACCTATGAGATTTCACATGTGGAATATACATCAATATCACAGGTATCATGGAGGAGCTATGGGGTGTGTCTTTTTATATTACCCCTTTCCTGATTCTACACCTGGGGTGGGGAATTTTTTTCAGCATTAAAACTGCATTCCCTCCTGCAGGACCTGCATGCCAGTTGTGGGTGGGGCGGGAGGCAAAGGTAGATGGATTAATAGGAAATGATTGTACTTTTGTAATAATAGGCTACATTCCAGCCATGCAAAACTCAAGATCTCTTATCACAATTCAACAATGCATTCCAGCCAGCCAAAAGTATTCAAGGGGCGTGTGGAGCAGGCAGGTGAGCGGGGAGGTTTGGAAGCCCCTGATCCTTCACAATGGCAGGAGGCCCTTTCAAGGTTGCACATGGGCTACCAATGAGGAGCAGAGCAGACACATCCTTTCTGAAACTGTCCACCCCTCTGCTGAATGCCAAGAAACATTGGCAAGGGCAGGTTGGTCCTCCATTATTCTCTTCCTCCATTTCCCTGCTTCACAAAAAAATAGATTAGTTAGCAAATAAGCCAGACTCACACAGTGCACCAAGGTGCCTCCCCTGGTGTCCCCCCTCAAACATAATCCAATCCAACAGTAGAGCAAAGGCTGCTCAGGACACGCTGGCCTGGCTGTCTTTCAGAACTTGCTGTTGATAAACTCAGAGAGAGGACAACACTGCACAGGCTCAGAACCAGAACAGAACAGAACATGTGATTCTGACTTGCTGATAGGATGGCCATAGCTCATCCCTATTACCTTCGTTCAGGGTGGGTGATCTGATATGCTAATTCCCTTGTCCTGAATGTCGAGTACTACCAATCATAGGAGTCAACTCCTTGGGCCTGAGATCCCTCCCCCCCATTTTTTTTTAGGGTGCTGGACACCCCCCCCCCAGTTGATGGGCATTGACACTCAAATGTTGTGCATGTACCAACTCTTGTGATCGATTATGCAGAGCAGGGCTTACCTGCCCCCCTCAATGTTTTATTCAAGTTGGCATCCCTGCTGCCAATCAAGAGAGCTAGATTAGGATCATAAAAGCCTGATGGATTAGGCGACTGGTCCATCTAGTCCAGCATCCCGTCCAACCAGTTGCCTATGGGAAATCGAGAAGCAGGACCTGAACGCAACAGGACTCTCCACCCTTGTGATTCCCAGGGACTGGCATTCAGGGAACTGCATGGATCTGGTGCGCAGGCAAAATGCCAGTTTTTAAAAACGTGCTCAGGTTCTCCGGCTGAGACATTTTTGGGAGGGACCTGCTCAGAGTAATGTTTTATGATTGGTTACACTCTGCAGAGAGCCAACTGGCCACAACGCAGAAACATCTCCCGGAATCCCTGTAAATGGAAACTGAACTCATATAGCATGAGCACAAGCGGAAGGAAAGCGCCTGAGCTGTGTCTTATCCTTGCAGGCGCAGCCCTGGTAGAAAAATCAGCCTGCATGCAGCACCGGCAGACCCAGATCCTTTCCCCGAATTGTTTTTCTGCTCATTGATTCTGCACAACCCTCCTGCCTTTCCCAGAAGCTCAGCGAAATGCACACTGCGCATGCGTACTTGTCTCCCTGCCCCACCACCCCCGGCCTCCTCCTTGATTCCGACTCCAGGAGCCTCGCTTCTTCCCTCTCCCTCCGCTGTCACGTGACTAGCCGCAAAGGCTGCCGGGAGCAGGCTGACCCGGTTGTCTGGGCTCTCCGGATTCAATATGGCGGGTCTGGGCGGTCACTGAGGGGCTTGGCGGGGCGGCGGGTGTCAGCGCGGGCAGCCCAACTCTGCGCTCGTCTGCGGCGGGGATTCGGCCTCAGCGCTCGAGGCGGGAAGCGTCTCCGGGAGGAAAGGAGCGGGCTAAGCCGGCCGGAGGGGGCCGGCCCTTCGCTTGGGCTCGGCGCGGCGGGCCGCCCTGTCAGTCGGCCGGAGCGATGGCCCAGCGAGTGCAGTCGGCGCAGGAGTTCCTCCAGGACTCGTTCGTGCCGTTGGTGGCCGCGCTGTGCAGCGAGGAGGCGGAGAAGGTCACCCGCAAGAACAACCTGGGCTTCTGCGAGCTCATAAAGCCTTTCTGTCGCCTCACTTCGGAAGGTCGGTGTCACCTGGCGGGAGCGGAACTGGGTTGTTTACATGGTGGGAGGGGAAGGGAGAGCCGCCTCCGGAGCACCGCCGCCGCCGCCCCGTCCCTTCCGGGTGTGGATGCTGCGAGGCAGCTGGGCGGGGGCAGTATGTACATCTCCAGAGCCCTCCGAGGCAGGAGCCCCTTTCACTGTGTTGACTTCCCCCTTTGCTGAAGTTCCGACTTCACGCAGCTGCTTCCCTTCCAGATCGCTTGCCAGATTCTCCCTTCTGCGAAAGCCAGGAGGGTACTTGTTCACGTGGGTGGTGGAATCTTGTTTACTCTGAAGGGGGTAGCATTGGATCCGGCTTATGCTTTCACTCCAGCTTTTTATTACTTAAAGACACCGGGGCAAATGGCTCTGAAGTGTAATGTCCAGGGGCCTTTGCAACGACAGGGACACCAGCGTTAAAGTCATTAGGACCCTCGTGGGCAGAATTACGCTCTGCTGATCGTCAATGTTTTGGTTGTATTTTGTGAAAGTGGTGTCCTTTACTGATTTTCCACACTTCAGAGGTAAAAGATGACACAGAATGCCCTACAAGTGCTAGCTCAAATTCAACCCTGTTGATGTGAGCCATGCGAGTGGTTATTAACAATGGATGTGTCAGTTGTAGCCTCCGTTATATGTACTGGAGACTGCTCCCTATGAGACTTAGGCTGATTTCCCAAAATGATTATATAATTTTGTACCAATAGGAATATTTCATATGTTTCTCAAACAAACAAGTCTATTACACATAGGTGATTTTTGAAAAAGGAATAAATTACTTTAACTTGGCTGTTACAACCTAGGAAAGCACATTTAACAAAATGCTCACCTTTGCTAAATGAAAATCAGTTAGAAACATCAAGTAATTATTAATTTGCTTTGGTTTGTTTTATACATTATTGCTTTGTATTTATTATGCTATCTGAACATTAAAAGCATTAAATACATTTTTAGTTGGTCAACCAGTGTTTTTATTAAATATACACGTTTTCTGCTGTTGTAAAATGACTTCTATAGATAGTAATGAAATGGATCTTGATGAAAAATAACAATTTTCAGAAGAACTGTTCTTGTATTGTTCTTCTTTTTTGCTAATGTAATACTCCAAGTAAGCAGGACATTGCTTAAAGGCACATGAAGCAGCAACTTTGTTGAAGTTAAGCAGGCTTGGATCTGGTCAGTGCTTAGATGGGGGACCATCAATGAGCTCAGTGTATGCTGTTACCATGAAAGAAATATAGGATGTGAATGTAACAAATAAATGCCCATACATTTAGGATTAAGCTGTTGGAATTCTAATTGTGCACATGCTAGGCTCATTTGAAATATACACATATGTGGACAACTTTGCTGCCCCAAAGAAATCATAAATTCTTCCTCCACTCTGCTAGGATAAGTGATGGCCACTTCCTGCCAGCATTTCTGAGTACTGTATTTTATACCAGCTTTTTGAATAAGTACAGTGGAGATATCCCAGCTCCCTCCACAAACAGAAGGAGCCCTTTAGTTGCAGGTGGGGATGATATCCACACCATTATATTTCTCATTTTATAATCACTATATCGATGCAGTCTTTAATTATGTTTCCTCCTGTGCTGAACCTTCATGGATGGAAACAATAAGTAATTCCAGTTGGTAGGTAAGGAGGGGTGTTGGCATACTGCCTACCAAACTGTATTTTAAGTTGCTCCTTTCATTTGCACCTTGTTTTAATGTGTCCAGAATTAGGAAATGTGAATTAGAGGCAGGTAGTTTTTCAGCTGGAGATCTACCAAGAATTTCTGCAATTCACAGACGTGCTTGTTTGGAAACATAATGAACAGGAATACAAAGTTGAGGGCAATTTCTGTGAATTTGGAAAAGTGTCAGATAGGAAGGATGTCAAAGTGACAAGTTTAGTTACAAACTAAGAACGTGAATACCAGTTTTTCTTATGATTTATAACTCATCCAAAGGTGTTCAGGACAGGTTAAAAACTGCTTAGATATAGTGATTGTAAAATAAGAAATATAATGGCGTAGATCTCACACACACCAAACTGCAACCAAAGGGTTCCTTTTGCTTGTTGAGGGAACTGGGTTACTTCCACTGTTGGAGGCAGTATGTGCCTGTGTGTTTGCTGCTGGGAATCACAAGTGGGGAGAGTGCTGTTGTACTCGGTTCCCTGCTTTCAGGTTTCCCATAGACACCTGGTTGGCCACTGTGAGAACAGGATGCTGGAGTAGATGGGCATTTGCCTGATCCAGCAGGCTCTTATGTTCTTATTCATTTAAGGCTTCCAGTGGAGTGCAGAGGTTCAAGGCCTTTCCCCGCAAACCCCATTTCCCTTGCAGTCCCTGCATTACGTCTCTGAAGGCTCCTCCAACTCTTTGGAGAAGATTTTCAAGGGGATTCAGGTGGGAATGAAGAACAGCAAAAATGATTTTCCTCTTCCACTGACAGAGCATCCTATTACTGGAACTCTGATCATGAGATGTTGCTGCCATTGCAACCTTCATATGGATCCAAGCCATTATTATAACATATACAATATGTACTGGAAAATAATATACTCATAATAGTTTCCTGCATTAAATTTATCAAAACAGAAGGGCATTTTGTAAATAGGGCTAGGGATATAGGACTTCTTTAATAGGAGAAGGATGTTTATTACAGATATTTTGCCTGTTTGGTTATCCCTATAAAGCATAGGTTTATTGTAATGGGAATGCCTAAAATAGTATTTGCAATTGGCATCAATTGTTACTAATGAGCTTTTCAAACAGAAAAATTTCCACAAAAAAGAAGCACTAGAAAATTTTCCAGTGCTTGACATCACTGACAGAAATTTCTACCATTGAAAACATAAATCACTTTTAAAAATGACTTGAACACTTCAGAGGGAATGCTGTGTTGACAGCAACAACTGAAATTATGTTTGTTTGTGAAGTCCCCGTCCCCCCACATGTGAATACCCTGTCCTTGGTTCCATGTTGAATGCTTCTAGCACTTTCAATAATGTAAAATAGTAGAATCCCATGCATGTTTAATCAAAAGTGCACCCTACTAACTCCAGTGGGAGTTACTTCTTAGAGAGATTGCAGTCTAAATGAATGTTCTCATTTTGAATATTTTGTGAGAGGAGATCTTGCTTGTCTTTTCAAAATTTTTGAAGATACTATATGTTTTGATTTTTTTTTTAACAGAAGTGTTGTGTATTGAGCATTGCTTCAAAGCAGACTACTCTAACACAGCTATTTTCTTACTTTAGTGCATATGAGAGATCCCAACAACCAACTTCACATAATCAAAAACTTGAAAATTGCTGTCAACAACATTATTACACAGCCACCTCAACAAGGAGCCATTCGGAAGCTTCTGAATGATGTTGTGACTGTTAGTCAGCCTGCTGAAGGATTAGTAGCTAATGTGATTACTGCGGGAGATTATGATCTCAACATTAGTGGTATGTAACAAGACATTGAAATGTATTAATGATTTTATATTTTGTTTTATATTTTCCCAGTGAGAGACATACAGCTTACAGCTTTGAAAACTTGATATTGCACAGTGATTAGTTACTACAGAAAAATACAATATAATATAACAGGTACTGTTCTGCACACATAGGCAGTTTGGGAATTGCTCAGGATAAAAATACAATACTGCATATGCAGGAAGTGTGGGAATTCTTCAGTTTCGTTGCCTATTGCCATGTTGATAAAATTCCATATATACTGTTGGAGTTGGGTTTTTTAAAAGCAGCAGACAGTGTTAGAAATGCTCCTACTTTGATTCCCACTCTTCATTGCTGCTTATTTTCAATTTTGGAATTGTTAATCCCAGCCAAATTTCTTCGAAGGGCAGAAGTACATGTTGCAAGACAAATGGTTGTTGCCCAAAATGTTGAGCCTTTTCCTTCCAACCCTGTAACATTTAGCCATATACTTAGTGCTGTCATGAAAGTTAGCATTGTCCCACTATTGCTTCTCACCATTACTGCCCTCTCATCAATATTCATCTGGCTCATAGAATGCAGATGGACAAATAAGCAGCTGCAGTCCCCAGTCCCCATCATTTCTCCAAGTGAAGTGGCTGTCAGTAGTGAGGAAGGGTTCTGGTTCTGTGAGAAGCTTCCACCCCATAGATATAAAAGGAGCAACTTGCCTGATTTCTGCCCCTCCCTCCAAAAGACAGCATAAGCTTTCTGCATACCTATGTGATATTATGTAATGAGATTCCTCAGTCCACATCACTGACAGTGTCCAGGAAGTGCAGAATGCATTTATGTCAGGCCACAATTTTTTACTGTATGTTAAGAAAGGGGTGAGAACTCTAGGGTAACATACAATTCTGCCCTTAGATATAATTACTTATGGGAAAAGTGTTGAAACCTGTACTACTTTTCTGTAGAAAATTGTGCAAGTGGATGTCTACTCTTGTAATGGGATTTCCCCTTCTCCTTGCAGCTCCCTGTGTTTCCCTTTCCCCCCAAATAGACTGGAGCACATTTTTTGGAGGGGATTCTGGAACGGGTGTGGGGAAGGAGAGGAAGGGAAAGTCCTGTTGTTTGAGTGGAAGTTCGTTTGGCTGCTGGATGGTTACCATTGGATGTTGCCCATTAGATCTTACTCCCATTAGCTAAAAGTTCTCTGCTTTTTGCTTAATGGGAGTAAAAATTGTTTTCTAAAAAACATTATTATATAGTGTCTGGATTAAGGGAGGCGAGGTAGGTGAAGTTTCAAAAAACTAAAATATAAACATATTTCTAGAAATGCAACCTCCCTATTCATACTATTTGTAATGTAAGTGAAAGCAGATCATAGTTGTTCCTTTTTGTGTGGAGTGAAATCTGTACAAATTAAAATACATCCTATCATTTTTATTACGCTTGTATTGCTGTAGCTCTCTGTCTGCGGCTGTTCATATACAACACATCCTCATTCTTTGTTTGTACTATGTTGAAATCCAGTTAATGTGTGTAAGTTGCTTTAGATGACTCAAGTTCTGTGTATTCACTTGACTGCTGATTAAGTAAAATAATTGAGGTTTTTTTTTGTTTCTGTTTTTTTTGCATGGTCAGTATTTTGGTAGTTGAAGACAAAAATCCTGCAAAGGCTGTCTTTAAGGCTGTAATTCTAGAAACAACTAGCTAGAAATTAAGCTCCATGGAAATAATTTTATTACCTGAACCTTTCTGCTTGAAAATCTGTACATGCATCACTTTTCTAGATTACCCCATGTCTTTATGTAATCATACTATATGTATAAGCAGCAAATGAAACATAGAGAAAATTGTTGTTATTTCTTTGTTTATTTATATTGTGTAACCAGTGTGCATGACCTTTCAGAGTATATGAGGACAAGTCTACCCAAGAAACTTTGAATGGAATTCAGTGCTACTGTAATACAATTGTTCTGTCAGTGGAAACATTTCTACTTGCATATGGAACTATATTTCCTCTCCTCTCATGTGCTATTCTGGGGGTTTTCACGACCCTTCAGAGCAGGTTTTTTGAGGGTGGGAAACCCCACTGTGTTAGTGGAAGTCCTTTCACTGGCTTGTGCTAGTGCATCAGGTTAGTTACAATCGAAAATGTGAAAGTGTAAGCAAGTGTTTTATCACTTTATCTACCAACACTTTATGCCAAAGTCTTCATGGAAAAGATGTAATTTGAAGGAAAGGAGATGTAACACCATAAAGATGTTCTTGCAGGCTGTTGAAGCATGTGGAGTAGCATGAGAGAGAAAGGGCAACATGTTCTGATGCTGCAGGAGATCTTCAGGTGGTAGAAAATGGTGGAGCTTTAGAAGGAAAGATCATGGGTAGAGCTGTTGGGATATAAAAAAGAAGATGTAATGGGTGTGAGGGTGGGCAAGGCCATGAAAAAAAGGACAAGGAACTTGTACTGGATCTAGGAGCGGAGAGGTAACCGACATAGGATTCAAGAAGTGTTTTATCTATCTGTTTATTTATTAAATTTATATACCATCTTTTTTCATGATAGGAGCAAATGACATAGGCAGCAGAGTACTAGATAGATGTGATGAGACTGAGAGACAATTAAAGTCTAGAGATTGCAGCAAACTAGGTCAGGACTAGTCTACTTCGTTTTTGCAGAAGGAAAGGATTATAGTTTTTCAGTGTTGCAAGGGGGAAAGCTATGGTTTGAATATGAGGAACAAAGATGATCTAGGCATCAAAATGTGACTGGATGGTAATAATGCCAGTGAGAAAGGAAGGTCTAGAAGAAGTAGGGCTTTGGGGAAAATAGGAGGTTTGGTCTTTAAACATAAAAAGTTTGAGGCTATAGCAAAGCATTCAATTAGAAATATCAAAGAGGCAGTTGGAGATATGGGATTAGACTGGGGAGGGACAGCTTGTGGGTAGGAGAGAGAGTTTGGGTGTCGTCTGCATATAAATAAGACTGACAGCCATAGAAATTGATGAGATTACCAAAGGACTATGTAGAGCCAGCATTGGGAACTTTGGCCCAATGTATCTCTCCAGGCTCCTTTCTGGCCATCAGGACAGCCCTGCTGCTCATTTTCTTTGAGTGTTTTTGCCCGGCTGGAATGTGTTCTACAACTATGATCACCTCTCTTGCTTGCCAAATGGAGAGATGTGTGTGTGTGTGTGTGTGTGTGTGTAACCTCTGATTTTGTTTGGCTGGAATACAGCCTATTGTAACAGTTTGTTGTTCTTTGGCTTTGGACCCACCACTGGCATGCAGCTTCTGGAAGGTCTGTTGTGATGGAATTTGGCCTAGAGCTTGGGAATGAATAGCAGGGGGCTAAGAACAGATCACGGAGAGACCCCAACAGAGGGAGAGAAAGGATCTTTTATTGAAAGTAGGACTCCAGTAAAACCCAGAACTGGAGCACTAATATGTCACTCTCCACTTAGAGGATATGGTGTGAATTACAACTCGTGTTCCTGAGATATTTCTCAGGGGGGAAAAGCTGGTGTGAACAGACTTTTTGAATAGTATATTTTAAAATACACCCATAAAACATTTTATATGCCCTTTGACATGTCTGAAGTATCCTACTCATGAGTATTAAATATATTTTAAAATGCATGGCCAATGGAAATGCTTCAGACATGTCAAAAGGCATGGCTACTGACCATGTGAGAAGTTTCATTATTTGTTTCTGAAAAACTCTTGTGTCTTGTTGTAGTTAGTTGGGTAATCAGTTGTCTGTCTTAGGTGTATGTCTCGGTTTTGCAAGTACATTATTTTCTGTATTCCAGTTAGTTTTTTAAAAATTATTATTTCATTTTATAATGTATAAAAAACAGAACAATTGTAGCAACAGACAAAAATTAAAAGATGATAAACAAAACTATAAAATTGCACATGAGTTAAAATAACAAAGTCCAAAGAAAGACTATCAACTTTATCATATCATTAAGTATAGTTTTAGAGTTGCCAGGCTTGTGATGAGTATATGTGTGTGTTCCCATGAGTGATGATACCTGCTGAATGGAGAAAAATATAGTTAATATAGATTGTTAATATTGGTTAGGTAGTTTTTTTTATGATTGTGCTGAGATTGCCTTTAAAGTGTGTTTGAAATTATGCTCTCTGTCTGGCTGATTTTCCTTGCTCCCCCCACCCCCATGAAATGCCATTTCCTCTTTCGAACAATCTGCATTTAAAGAAGAAGATGAAGACTTAGGGGTGTGTGAATATTTCACTGAGCATAAGTCTTTTTTGTAATGAGCCCCAAAATAAAAATGCTAACTGGGTTTTTTTTCCAGTAAGCAACGGTTGTAGATTGATACTGTACACATCCCATATGTTTAAACCTAGTTATGTTCTTAGTAAGGCACAGTTACCCTATAACAAATGCTTAAAACATTCAATGTTACTGAATAAATTCTGTCAAATACACCTGCTTTCTCAGAAGCTTTAAAATATTCTAATTCTGAAGAGAATGAGCATGATGCAGTATGCTCAAGACAAAATGCTCTTGGTTTTATATTTTTCATGTTTGGTTCTGAAAGTGTCCTATGTCCAGAGACGTCAGTGGAAGCTTAAGGGTTTACATGTATCCAGTAGATTTTCACATGCATATGAAGGAGGCTTCCTAAACCTGAACGAAGATGAAATGTATACAAACTACCTGCTTAGTTTAATACTTCCATGTTTTCTCTGTCAGATCTCTCAGTTAAAGCTAGTGTTCCTTGGTACAGTAGTTGGAAAGACACACTGATGGGACTGAACACATCCACGTTTTATTCAGGTATTTTGTGTGGCTGGTGTGGGTTTCCTAAATAGTCCTTTCTATTCCTTTGTTATGCAACCCATCCATCTTTTCTTACCACCCTACTACACTTTTCTTAGAATAGATTTCATTCCTAGAAATAAATATTGGTGATGGTTGCTGAGATCTTATCTTTTCTTTTAAATCCAATTGTGATTATTCCATAGATCAAAATGAAGAGAAAATCATTCTCTATTGACTTGATTGAGCATGCTGAATTTTAAATTGCTTGACTTTCCAGAAATGCTTGCCTCCTTTTCCTTTTTTAAACAATAACTTTTTTGTGATAGTTGGAAAAAATAGTAGTGTTCCGATGAGTTGTAAGCTGCTGTTCACTACTCACCATATTTTTCTTACCTGGGTTGTTGTTGTTAATCATATTTTGTTTTAGGATCTTGTAGTTTATAGCTTAACAAATGTATAGTTGCTCATTTGTTGCATGGAATTTGGATGTCTTTCACTACAACAGCATTCCTGTTTGTGATGTATTGCATTTGCCCAGCACATTATTCCTGGGAAAATTTCTTTTCATTGTTAACAAGGCTGTTATGATTAATCTTGAATGTGATTGTGTGATAAACAGAAACTTAATTGACAGTGCTCGAGACATCAGTGGTTACTATTTTCTCCCTTGTCAAACCACTGGGGCTGCAAAAGGGACTTGCATGGAAGGAAGCATTGGTCCTGAAACTAAGGGAGAAGTCTCCTGGTTTCCTCTTCCCTAAATTGATTATGTGTTTGGCAATTCCACTCTTTTCTAAGTATGTCTCAGATGGAGGAAGCAGGCACTAGGAATTTGAGTTCATTTTAGACTTTGGTTAGATCCAGAATGTGCAGAGGATTTTTCTCTTTTTTTATATTTCTTGCTATTAGATCTTCAGTTCTCTCTCTCCCCTTTGTTGAAATCTCTTTGGGAGACATATCTTGGAAATGTATTGGATAATGCACAGTGGGGAAACTCCCTTTAGCAGAGGTCGTAATTTGGCCTATGAGGTATTTTTCTCCATGCTGGGCCAGGTAAAGATGCAACTGCAAAGGAACAATTTGGGAGCTTCCAATTGTTCCTTGACAAGGGGGGCTTGTATTTAGGTAAAGCTAAAGGACCCCTGATAGTTAAGTTCAGTCGCGAATGACTCTGGGGTTGTGGCTCTCAACTTGCTTTACTGGCCGAGGGAACTGACGTTTGTCCACAGACAGTTTTTCCGGGTCATGTGGCCAGCATGACTAAGCCGCTTCTGGCGAAACCAGAACAGCGCACGGAAATGCCAATCACCTTCCCACCGGAGCGGTACTTATTTATCTATTTGCACTTTTTGGCATGCTTTTGAACTGCTAGGTTGGCAGGAGCTGAAACTGAGCAACAGGAGTTCACCCCGTCGTGAGGATTCGAACCGCCGACCTTCTGATCAGCAAGCCCTAGGCCCAGTGGTTTAGACCACAGCGCCACCCGTGTCCCTTGGGCTTGTGTTTAGCACCTTTTAAATTTGGCACCAAATGCATGTCTGCTGGAATTGGTTCCACTTGGGCACTCCCAATCAGAGCTCCCAGTTAGAACCAGTAGCTACCAAATATGAGACTTCAAGCTTAACTTGCTTTTAACTTACTTTTTACCTAGAGGTGCATAATGAAAAATAGGCCACCCTGATCTTCCTTGATGTAGAAAAAGTGTTGGATAGTATCTTCTGGGTAATTACGAAATAAGTACTAAATAAAATGGAACCAGGTGATGCTTTCTTAAGAAGTATCAATGCTTTATATAAGGAACAAAGGGCAAATATTATAGTAAATAATATTATTTCAGAAAAATGTAATATCATGAAAGGAACAAGACAGGGATGTCCACTCTCCCCGCTATTATGTATTCTTACCCTAGAAATTTTATTGCAAAATATAAGAAACGATGATAAAATTAGTGGAGTAAGAGTGGGCAGACAAAACTCTAAAACAAAACTTTCGTAGACAGTATAGTCTTAACTTTGGAACAACCCTTAGAAAGAGTAGTAGAGTTAGTAAAAGAGATAAACGAATTTGGAAGATTGGCGGACTTTAAAATAAACAAAGGTAAAACCAAAATGTAAGTTAAGAACATGGATGATCGCCCTAAAAGGAAATTAGAGAGAATTACCAGCTGGAAAATAGAAAAAAAAGTGAAGTATTTAGGAGTGTGGTTAATGGCAAATAATCATAATATTTACAAGGCCAATTATATTAAGACTTTGAAAGAAATGAAAAAAGACCTAGATATATGGGGCAGAATGCATTTATCTTTAATAGTGAGAATCTCAGTGATAAAAATGAATATCCTCCCAAAAATGTTATTCCTGTTCCAAACGATCTCAGTACTTAATGATGTACACTGTCTAAAAGAATGGCAAAAATACCTGTCTAAATTTATATGGAGGAGGAAGAAACGCAGGATAAAATATAATATTCTTATCGATATAAAAGATAGAGGGGGTTTCTCACTCTCAGACCTAGAGTTGTATTTTGAAGCGGCCTGCTTATGTTGGATAAAAGATTGGGTGCTGCTGGAAAACACACAGTTGTTAGATTTAGAGGGACCTGATGTCAAACTTGGTTGGCATGCATGTATTTGGTACGGCAAAGCTGGAATACACAAAAGTTTCTCTAACCATGTTATTAGGAAAAATTTAATTAGAGTATGGGAAAAAATATAAAACCTTATTGGAAAACAAAACACCAAGGTGAATATCCCCGATAGAAGCAGAGAGAAGGAAAAAAATTAACATAGGGGTTAAGTGGGGTACCTACAATGAGTTGTTAGATTTCTCAGAAGAAGAACTAAAAATGAAAAAAATTAGAAGAGATTAAATAATTTATGTGTTGAATTGGCTAAATTATTATCAAATTAACTCCAAATCTAAGGCAGACAAAAAAGCGGGATTCACAGAACAACCACCACAATTTGAAAACGAAATATTAAGAGCCAAGATCTAACCTAAAATGTATAAAATATTACTTGAGTGGGAAACGAAAGAAGAATTAGTTAAATCATCCATGATCAGTTGGGCACAAGATGTGGATCACAATATTGATTTAAATTTATGGGAGCAATTGTGGAAAATAAATTTAAAATTTACTGCATGTTATGTGTTAAAAGAGATCTATTTAAAAATGATCCACAGGTGGTATCTGACGACAAGCAGACTAGCCAAAATATTTAGATCTAGAAGTGACAAATGTTGGAAATGCCAAGAAACAGTTGGTACTTTCTATCATTTATGGTGATTGTGGAGGAGAACAAAATAATTTTGGGACAATAGTGTATAATGAATGCTTCCCAAAAATCCAGATGCTTTTCTTCTAGGAATAGTAACAACAGAACCCCCCCCCCCCCGAATTACCCTATGGATGTGTGTGACTACAGCTGCTTGAATTCTGTTCACACAAAAATGGAAAACAGATACACTACCATCAAGAGAAAAATGACATCTCAAAATGTTAGAATACTTAGAAATAGCCAGTATGACAGATAGATTAAGAAATAAAGATGCTAAGAGATTGAAAGAGGATTGGATATTATATCGGGATTATATGGAAAAATATAACAAGAAAATAATCATAACTGATTGGAAAAAAATACTCAGCAGTAGATGTTATAATGTGAGATTATGTAAGGCAGTGGTGTCCAAACTTTACAAAGAGGGCCAGATTTGATGAAGTGAAGGACCAGCCTTTTTTTAGGATTGAAGTTGTTGAGGTTTTTTTTAGGATTTTACCCCAGTAAATAAACTGCCACAGGGGCTGGATTAAACCGACTGGTGGGCTGGATTAGGCCACTGAAATGGACTTTGGGCATGCCTGGTGTAAGGTAATGAAAATAATTTAGTAGAGTAAGAAGACACAGTTAAAAGGATAGTAGATAGGAAACCATGGAAAGAGTGGAAGGGAAGTTTAACTCAAGATATATGTGATTTAAAGAATCTTGGAAAAATATAGCTATGTTATTATTACTATCATATGTTTATGACCTATATCCATGCTATTTATTTATTTATTTATTTATTTATTTATTTTTATGTATGACTGTAACACAGTATGTGTTGGCGACGAGATATAACAGAAAAACAAAAAACACACAAAAACTTGCTTTTAACTTACTTTGATTAATATTTTAATGGGCATTCTTTATTCTACATAAACTGCTTATATGTTAATAGATGATTAAGTGGTATATAAATATGTAAGTAAAACATATTCAAATTTTGAGATTAGAAACCGCTACAATACCTTTTCTCGAATGAGGAGCAGTATGATGCTTTAGTGATTAATAATATTACTTTTGAAAGTCATACGAGGACTTCTTTTTCTGATATTTTGTGTCTTGGATATAAAAAGTGATGATGGTTATGCTGAATGGTACAAAAGTGGTGTTTATGTTCCAGAATTAAAATATTAAAATACTGGGTTATGCTTTAACAAATGAATTGGGCCTTTACTTGAATGTGAAGTGCCTGTGAGCTTCTAATGTTATTTGTAAGAAAACAATGCATTTACGGTCTTAAAAAAAGAAAAAGAAAAAGAGATGAAATCTATACAGTGGGTTTACTAGAAGGGAATAGTAGTCTTGGTTACTATACTTGTGGTGGTAACAAATCCTGAAAGGTGCTCATCTAACCACAACCATGACAACAAAACAAATTCCTGTTCTATGTTTTTCAAATTTAGAATTATACTATACCTATAACCAGTTTCATTATGATAAACGTGTGATTTGTGTGATTTTAGTAACATTGAATGTACATGACCAGTTGTGACCCTGCCAGACCCATACCTAGCATTTGGGAAAAACAGCCTTGCGGGCCTAATAAGTTCTGCAGCCTGGAGGTTCCCTTTGCCATTGTTAGATCAATGTATGCTAGCTATATTGTTTCTTGTTTAATATATTTTGATTGTTCTCTGAATAATCTCAGCATTAGACCATGTTTCTTAAGTGGAGCTTACTTGTAATTTAGAATTGCAAAAAATGATATATCTGATTTTAGAATCTTAACAAAATGTAGGCTGCAATCATATATACACGTTCATTGTAATGCAATTCACCAATCCATTTTACATTTTATTATTCTGTACTTTAAAAAAAATAATCAGTGAATCTTGTATTGGGGCCCTGCTGTCACCTCTCCTCCCTAATTCTCTCCTCCCCTTTTTTCTCCCCAGCTATTTCCTCAACTCCCTTGTATGTTACAATGTCTCGCTTAGTCTTAGTTGTTTCTGTTTATTTGAAAACTGAATAAAAATTATGTATACACACACTTAAGACTACAGACTTCAGACTATATCTCATTGAACTCAGTGGAGCTGACTTCTGAGTAACTTACAGATAGGGTTGCCATATTTCAAAAAGTAAAAACCAAGACACTCCAAAATTGTGTTTGTTTTTTTAGCGTGGATTCTGTTTTTGTTCAAATAAATGAAAAATTCCCAAAACTATACTACTGATAAGCTGTAGTTGTACAGGCATGGCAGTATGAATCAAATTGTAAGGGAGTAGCAGAGGGGCGAAATCTTTCTGATGTTGCAGTACAGACATGGGATATATTGTGAAGCATATGAATGAAATCTTCATTAGCTTCCCTTTCTTTATGAATTGCAATCTTGAAAATAGTTTCTTCTAATCTTTGTCCAAATCATACTGCAGAAGTGCTCAATAACTAATTAGTACTACTGCTAAGCTTGATAACTTTTTCCAAGACCTCTCCTGCTGGCAGTTAAGTTGCCTACTTTTTTTTTTTTTACAGCAGAGTAGCTTGTCTCTTCATTTTAAATGTTTCTGTGATATCTTTTTAATTTATTACAGCTACCACTCCATGGTTTGAGGCTTATCGAGAGAGCTTTCTTCAGTCTATGCCATCATCAGACCATGAATTCCTAAACCACTATGTAGCCTGTATCCTTTGGAACAGAAAGATAAATGTATGTTGTATATAGGATGCTTCTGTCCTACATCTGCTAGTAAAGAAGCTTGTTAAAAAAGCGGGAAACTGCAACAAAACAATTCTGTTTTCCAAAATCTTTATCGGAATTAATTGGGAGTATATGGTGCTCAAGGTCATTTTGTTTGTGTTTGAATTGTTTGATATTGAATTGCTAATAATTGCAGCAAAAACCTGTATTATTCGGAACCTTAAATTACTCAATTTTTATGTGTTCTTACTTGTACAGAACCCCTTTGCACCTCCCTTTGAACGAGCCACAATTACACCTGGAAGCCCTTAATTAACTATGGTTTCACATTTCATCTGAAATGGTAAACTGTGGTTTTCAGCTTTGGAACAAGCCAGGATATTAATTCTTGGTGTGAACTTTGTGTAATATCCTGGCTTGTTCCGATGCTGATAAACATAATTGGAGGCTTCCTGGTTTAATCACAGCTTGCAATTTGAGGATTGTAGCTGGGTGAGGATTCTTGGGTACAGACCAGCTTTTAGTACTTTATCAAAGAACAATCTTGCAGTCATTTAGCTAATGGTAGCATAGCAAACAGACTGCAATGAGCCCATCGTTTATACAACATTATTTTTAGACAGTATTTTATCTTCAGTTAGCTGCCACCTGTCTTGCTAAAGATGGATTATTATTATTATTATTTATCACAAGTGACTTACTTGTAGCTTTTCTTTAGGTGTAATTTAGGCACAGGTTTAAAAGAAGCACTGAAGTTGTTACTGGAACAATACCCAAGCATTAACTAGTTCTCTGTTAACTTTGTGAACTTGTGGTTCATCCTTAATGTCAACTAAGGTATGCTCGTGGTGTCATCTAGTGAACCTGAACCTGTGGAACAGTTTTTAAAGCTTTCACAAGAGCAGCATCAGATTCAACATAGTAATGAATACTCTTATCCAAAATGGTTCATTCCAAACACCCTCAAATACTACGTGTTGTTGCATGATGTGAGTTTAGGAGAGGAACAAAGGTGAGTAGGGTTGTCTAAGTGGCTTCTCTGACACTTTATAAGATTTCTGAAATGCTGATTTTAAACTTGCTAATGTCTATGTAGTTTAAGATAATTCCATGATCCTCAGTTCTTGGACATACAGGTGTAATTCCTTCTTGTGTACAAAAACTATGTGTCCAATATAACTTGCTGTAACAAGCATAAATCATGTAGGACTATGCCGCTATAAATAACCCAAAAGAGAAAGCTGTATTCTTTTAAAGTAAGTAGGTTAAATCAGATATTTTGGTCATGGAGGATTCCTAGATAAAGTGTGATTCCTCTGGCTCATGTTAAAGAAATTATTTTAGGGTTTTGTGTTCTATGTTATACATGTTTATTCCTTTAGAATAAAGAATGGTGCTTTTTCAGAATAATTCATGAGCTCTTCCATGAAGCAGTCAGGAAATGCAAGTGCTTGATATTGCAAGACACTCTAAAAGTTTGTTATTGAATACCTTCTGCTATCATTGTGTACAACTGGGATGTGTGCATTTTTAAAATAGGAAATTGGACTTTTCAAATGGTTGTCTGCAGTTAATCACTAGGACCAGAATTAGCCCGTAACAATATAAAACATAAACTGATGAAAGAGTTTTTTTGCAAATGTGTTGCTACTCTTAACCTGACTTTACAATAGTAACCTTAGGAAAGAACTCTGTTCTGCCTTATAAAAAATAAGTGCTCAGGGTGGGGCGATTTACAAAATGGCATGTGCCAACACAATTTTATGCCGTTTATTGCTGTCCTGGCACTGCAGGCATATTACATGGATGCTACAGGGAAGCTGACTCCTACAGATATTTCACATTAGAATTGGCTTGAACATAATGGGTTAGATCAGGGGTCAGCAAACTTTTTCAGCAGGGGGCCGGTCCACTGTCCCTCAGACCTTGTGGAAAAAATAATAATGCAAGAGCATCATGAGCCCCCATGGCTTCTTACCTGTGTCTTGCGAGCAGCAGGGGCTGGCGGCGGTGGAGGGATGATGAACGGCATGCGAAAGGGCTCTGGAGAGGGGCTGCTTAAAATGGCTGCTGCTTAAGCGCTACTACTGCTGGCACCAACAAAGCCCAGCTCCCTTCCTCCTCTAGGCAGGGCGGGGAGAAGCCAGGAGGAGGGCGGGAGGTGCCGCCACTGCTGCCTAGTGAAGGAGAGGGAAAGAATGCGCATGCTGGCGATCCACGCAGCGATTCCTGGACCCTCCGCAGGCCGGATCCAGAAGGCCGTTGGGCCTGATCCAGCCCGCAGACCTTAGTTTGCCTACCCATGGGTTAGATCAAAGGTAAACATGCACATTAGAGCTAGCAGAAACAACCCCTTGTTCTTTATGCTCTACATTCCCAAAATCTTCTATCACTACCATGTTTGCCTCTTCTTAAATGTTCATCTGTCCTCTTCTTTTGATTTTTCAATATCTGTCCTCTTTTGATGTTTTTATATATGCTGGAAGCTGCCCAGATGGGCAGGATAATAATGATGAATATAATAATTAATACACACACACACACACACACACACACACACCGTGCTGAATACTCTTCTGCTTGTTCAGATTTCTCCTGATGGACTTTATTATAATTCTGTTTGCCATTGTTTTCAGCCCTTGCCTGTGTTAAATTGAAATTAATATGGCTGCATTGACTTGTGAAGAATCTTCCTTGTCAGCAGTTGCTTATTTCTGTATCCTCAGCTCTTTAAATTTCTGGTCACTTCAACAGTGTTTCTGTTTTTTCACGTTTTTTTCTCATTCAATCCTTAATCTTTCTTCATATAGTCTTCTAAGTTGGGGGTGGACATTTCCTGATGGATCACTAGTTTTTCCTGACTGCTAGGATTCTTGTCAAGAATGGTTCATATAAATTGTTCTGTGCAACACTGATTGCTGCTTTTTTCGGTTTCTGTAGTTCTGAAGAGAAATGTTTCCTTCCTGAAACTTTGCACGTTGAGCTGAAGCAAAGTTGTTCATTCAGTATACGCTAGTTTTCATTCACATGCCACAGTAAGCCATAAACCATGCACTTAACATGCACGGATGCTGTGAGGAAAGAAATCACAACCCCAGGCTTAGTTTTACAGCTTGATTGTTTCACTCCAAACTACAGTTGAACAAACTGGCCAAGTGTAATGCTGAGCCAGGAATTGTAGTTTGTTTCTTCCCAGTACAAGTGAGGAGGAGTGGATGCAGTTTGCTTGTGCATAGTAAACTATGGTCTCTGGCTTATGGCTACGTGAACATGCCAGGAATAAAGGTGAAGTTGGATTACCCGTCAAGAAGGATGATGTTTGAAAATATTCTGCAATACTTTACAATTTTTAGGGCTGATTCAATTTATGAAGAAATGAAACAGAGATATGGGACTCAGGGGTGCTATTTACTTAAGATAAATTCTCGTGGGTCTAATCGAGGAGCAGACGAACAGATTCCTGATCCCTGGAGCCAATACCTTCAGAAAAACACTATCCAAACCCAGGTATATTTTTTTTACTTAAAACTTTTTCTGTACTATACTGAAGGGTCTCTTCACTCCTTTTGCTGTACGTGAGTCTGTTTATTTCCTTTAATAAATTATTTTGTCGCAGTTTTTAAATGTCTGATTGAGAAAGCAGATCCACATACCAGTTGAAGTTTAAAGTTTCAGCTTCTTTTGTTCTTTCTTGGCATTATTTTATAATATGATTGATTGATTGATTGATTGATTGCTGGCTGGTACCTTCCAACGCAGCTAGCCCAGGACACTTTGCTGGCCAAGGTGAGTGGAAAAGTGAAAGGCACTTCCCCTTTCAACATACATAAGCTGACTAAACTAGCAGTTCGCCCCATCACCGGTGATGAAGATTCAATGTCCCCTTCTGCCTCTGAAGACTGCAGCTTAATTTAGAGTGTGAAAGGCGTACTCTGCAGTAGTATCCAAGCAACATTCTGTTGGAAATAAATTAGTGATTTATAGAAGTGTAAAATATGTTACATTTTCAGAAAGTTGAAACTGTTTTTTTGTATGTTTTATCCTGACAGGAACCTTATGAAGATGGCCCATATACAGTAATTTCAAATAAGAATTCTGATCACTTTATACCACTGGATGGGTTAGGTAATGATTCCAAAGGTATATTTCTTTTTATAACAACTTACTTTAAAAAATAAAAATAAACCAGTGGTTTATCAGAATACTGCAACTGCAGGTCCCATTTTAATCATGCCAGAACGTGCCCTTATTTCATCATGGTATAATAAGGTAACTCCCATCAAAATTATGTTATATGAGCAGTGTTTTTTTCTTGGGGGACGCAGGGCTATGCATGCCTCTAAACATTTTTTGAATCTAAGTTTGGCCTCATTGAGGGGTAGTATTTCAATATTAGTAGGAAAATGATCATATCCCTAAACATTCTTTTTAGAAAAAAAGGCACTGGATATGAGCTGCAAATCCCCACCTCAAATCTCAGTTCTCCTATGAGCTCTCTTGATGGCCACCTACAAACTACTAACTCGCTGTCTCAGTCCCCTTTTGAAAGAATGCTAGCAAACTTTGCATAATTATTCTAAGGCTTACTAAGAATATATAAGGGACGCGGGTGGCGCTGTGGGTTAAAGCCTCAGTGCCTAGGGCTTGCCGATCGAAAGGTCGGCGGTTCGAATCCCCGCGGCGGGGTGCGCTCCCGCTGTTCGGTCCCAACGCCTGCCAACCTAGCAATTCGAAAGCACCCCTGGGTGCAAGTAGATAAATAGGGACCGCTTACTAGCGGGAAGGTAAACGGCGTTTCCGTGTGTGGCTCTGGCTCGCCAGAGCAGCGATGTCACGCTGGCCACGTGACCCGGAAGTGTCATCGGACAGCGCTGGCCCTTGGCCTCTTTGAGTGAGATGGGCGCACAACCCTAGAGTCTGTCAAGACTGGCCCGTACGGGCAGGGGTACCTTTACCTTTACCTTTTTAAGAATATATATGAAGTGGTTTTGAGTTTTCATAAAAGTTTCAAGTGCTTATGTAGGGATGCTTATTCCTCCAGGATTAGCTGAAAAGTGTTTGCTGCAGTATCAGTGATAATTCAAGTAGTATCTTGCTCTTCCTACAAACTTCACTACAGTGAAGCTGATTGGTGACTTTCCCCATCCCCTGAAATTGATCTGATCAGATCACCTCGTATGATCCTAGCCTTCCACCAAGAGTTTCCCCCTTACAAGTCAGGTGCTGTTAAAAAATAAAATAAAAGCTTGTTGGAGTTGTTAAGCAAACAGTAAAAGACTGCAATCATTGGTAAAAGTCTAGCTCCTTTTGAAGTGTTTCTGAAGCTCACTGTATTTGTATTTGTATTTCCTAAGCTGTGTTCACTAGGCTAAAATACATGGGAAGTTTATTTGTAGACCTCTCCTAGTTGAAACATAGTCAGCTCATAAGAATGTATTGCAGAGGTGGAGCAAACAAGCAAATATGGTTGTGTTGCATTACAAAAACGCAAAGGAACTTCAGAAATGCATGCATTTTAAAATTAAGCTAAATAGAATTAGTGAATGTCCTGAGATTTTACAGTTACCTCAGGTAATGTAGATCTCACAATTTACCACACCCTCTTAAATATACTCTTTTGCTAAAATGTGTTTCATTAACACAAAATAAAAAATAAATACCAAATACATGACACTGGTTTGCTTCAGTTATTTTGTGGGGCAAACCATGCTTTCTTGCTGTTATGGGACGCAGGTGGCGCTGTGGTCTAAACCACTGCGCCTCTTGGCTTGCCAATTGGAGGGTCGGCAGTTCAAATCTGCGTGACAGGGTGAGCTCCCTTTGCTCTGTTCCAGCTCCTGCCAGCCTATCAGTTCGAAAGCATACAAGTGTGAGTAGATAAATAGGTACTGCTGTGGCAGGAAGGTAAAGTGTTTCCATGCGCTCTGGCACTTGTCACAGTCCTCTGTGCACCAGTAGTGGTTTAGCCTTTCTGGCCATATGACCTAGAAAGCTGTCTACTGTATGGACAAACACTGGTTCCCTCAGCCTGAAAAGTGAGATGAGTGCCACACCCCATAGTCACCTTTGCCTAGACTTAACCATCCAGGGGTCCTTTACTTTTACCTACCTTTTACCTTTAATGCTGTTATACAGTTCCTAGTTTATATATCTTTGGTATCACCATAGGGTTCTTTGCAGATGGTGCCATTTCAGATTTCTGGTTTTCTTGGAGAGGAGGGGAACTTAAGAACATGTGAGTAGGAATGTGGGGAAGAGAGTAGGAATGTGACTGCCCTACCTAAATGGTGGTGGTACTTTCTGGAGCAGGCATAGGCAAACTTGGCCCGTCATATGTTTTGGGACTACAATTCCCATCATCCCTAGCTAACAGGACCAGTGGTCAGGGACGATGGGAGTTGTAGTCTCAAAAATATCTGGAGGGCCGAGTTTGCCTATGCCTGTTCTGGAGACTATAATAATGTTGGCAATTGTTGGCTGAGTTTGGTCTTGGGTCTCTTTAGTTGTTTGATAATGCATATAAGGTAAAGGGACCCCTAACCATTAAGTCCAGTCGTGGCCGACTCTGGGGTTGCGGCACTCATCTCGCTTTATTGGCTGAGGGAGCCGGCGTACAGCTTCCGGGTCATGTGGTCAGCATGACTAAGCCGCTTCTGGCGAACCAGAGCAGCGCATGGAAACACCGTTTACCTTCCCGCTGGAGTGGTACCTATTTATCTACTTGCACTTTGACGTGCTTTCAAACTGCTAGGTTGGCAGGAGCAGGGACCGAGCAATGGGACTCACCCCGTTGCGGGGATTCGAACCGCCAACCTTCTGATCGGCAAGCCCTAGGCTCAGTGGATTAACCCACAGCGCCACCTGCGTCCCGATAATGCATATATATGGGTTTAAAAACCACATTTGTTTATTAGTTAATATTTGATTTGGTGCTTCCCTCAGAGACATTTCACTGTCTCCCAGCTGAGAGCCGGCTTTAGTCTCTTTCCAGTTGTAATTCCAAGTTGTCAGAATTCTAAGTTTATACTTTATCCCTTACTTGGAATCTCCATGTTGCCTTCAGATGCCATGAATAGAATTTGCGTGTTTCCTTCAATATGTTGAGGTCATGACAGCTCTGACTTCCTGTGAATCATATTAGGTTGGCCAATGGCTAGGGAGGCTAGTCCAATGAGAGGTAGTGGCCAGCTAGATATACCTTTTCATTTTCTATTGTTTCCTCTTGTAAGTTGGTACATTATTTGTTTGCAAACTTTCATATTATGCACTATAATTTGGCATAACCATTGCAAAATGTCATTAAACAGTATCCATGTAGACTGGGAAAAACTAACAACACTTTTATTTTGCATATTGGTATACTTATTTGATTAAAATACTATTAATCTAATTTGGAATAGAGTAATAGTAGCTGTAAAATATGTTGTATACAGAGGATTGACCATTCTGAATTATAGTAACTTTCAGTACATTTTAGAAGGGTTGGATATTAATTAACTCATAATCACTTGGTAAAATCTTGCTAAAATTCCAATCCCTAGTATCAGAGCTTATTTGAAATGGTTAATTGTTGACATATTTTGTTTTTCAGTAGATGGTTTATCAAATAATTTTAAGAGTCATCCACTTCAATTGGATCACACTAGTGAGAGTGGTTGTTTTGATGGCACTGATTATGTGAAACCAAATTCATCCATGCATGAATCGAAGAAGTCAAATACATGGACACCTCATGGCACCTGTTTGACACTCACAGATCATGATCGAATTCGACAGTTCATACAGGAATTTACCTTTAGAGGGCTTTTGCCACATATAGAGAAAACAATCAGGCAACTTAATGACCAGGTAAGTCATTCACCCTCTAAGCCTTTTTGCCTAGCTGATAAATAAACTCAGCAAGATATGCACTTTAATCTGTTTTATCTATAGTAGATGTAACAGGCATGTAGTCAGTGTCTATGCTTGCTTACAACAAAGTGGTCTGCCTGTTTTCTGGAGTTAATGCCCTCCTGATACTCCCTCCCTCCTTGCTTCAGTTCCAGTCAGGCTGTCTGGAAAAAAGACTGAGCGTTTTCTTCAGAAAAGCCTTGTGTTACTCCTATTGGTCTGGTGGCTCTGGGTGGCGCTTCTGATCTTACCATCATTTGTCATTTTTGCTTCTGGCCTCCAGGTGGGATCATCTGTCACCCTGAGTTATTTTTTGTAGGATCCCAAACCCATCTGACAGAATGTGAGTCATTTGCCTTTCCTTCTCCTGTCTCAGGGGACCCGTGTCAGGCTTAGAACTACTTTTGGATATTTTTTTCCCACATGCATCAAGGAATCAGGAAGACTGAGGCTGTCAGATAATTTAAAATCACCATCTTGAGACTCAGAGGTTGAGCCTTGAAGCTAAATACTTCAAGGACCACCTCTCCCCATATGAACTGACCCAAGACCCTGCAGTAATAATATTGACACCCTTCTTGGTGTGCCCCCGCCACAAGAGGTCCAGGGTGTGTGTGACAACATGAGAAACAGCATTTTCTGCGGTGGCTTGCCGTTTGTGGAATGCTTTCTCCATGGTACCCTTTGGGGTTACTTTTTTAAAAAGGAATTAGTGCCGTTGCTGCTACTGCAGCAGCAGAAATCTGTCCTATTTAGACGGATCCCAGAACTTTATTGCTAAATTTAGTAATGAGGTTTGGGGTTTACAAATGACACTGCTCCTTGGGACACGTCTGCTTCAACCTGTTTCCTAATCTGGTTGTTGCTAGTTTCTTCCATTAAGACAGTTTGAGGTAGTTGGTAGTGATCCCGCTGGTAGGTTTTTTAATTTGTCAATTCGTCTTAATTTTTTTCTGTAGTAATAGGGATTTTTGTAGCATTACTGCACAGTACGCGTTGTCTAATGAAAAATTCCTGTGTTTTACTACAGCATAGGTGGGGAACCTTCTTTGTCCGGACAGGCTGGATCTTTATCTTCCCGTAACTCAGGATCCAACTTTGACAGATGGGTGATCTCACCCACTTGTAATCCTCTGATTTCGTAATGATGCCATGGGATTGATGGGTGGGAGGGTGGGTGGTCCTGCTTACCTGTCAAGGTTGGCCTGTCTGGGTGTGGTTAGCTAGAGCCTAAGTATTGGTTGATGAGTGGGAAGTTCAGGCCTGCTTTCTACAAGGTTTGGGTGTGCCCATCTGAACCATACACAGTCGTACCTTAATTCTCGAACGCCTTGGTACTCGTATGTTTTGGCTCCTGAACGCCGAAAACTCCGAAGTAAGTGTTCCGGTTTCCGAACGTTCTTTGGAAACTGAACATCCGACATGGCTTCTGCAGCTTCCGATTGAGTGCAGGAAGCTCCTGCAACCAATCGGAAGCCACGCCTTGGTTTTTGAATGGTTCTGGGAGTCAAACGGAGTCCCGGAACGGATTAAGTAGGACAGCCAAAGAACCACTGTAATACTTTTCTGCGTCTTTACCTTGCACATGGCATCACATATGATATGGGTTGTGGGGCAGTAGGCATTGTTTTTGGAAACTGGACTTACAGGGCAAATGGAAAGGCTTGGCAGGCCAAATTTTGCCAGGGCTGGAGGTTTTCCATCACTGTGCTACAGACATTGATAACTTCTGATCATCTTAGCTTGTCTCTAGGAATAAAGCTATATTTAGATGAAAGCCTGCTTCAGTATTAAATAGTGCAACACTTCATTTTTTGGGGTAATCTATACAGCTCTGAACATACCTTGCAGTTTTTCATAACATTTAAAAACTTCATAACAGAGAGTCTAACTCTACAAAACCTGCGTTCTCTTTACAATTGCCCATGAATGGCTTCTATCACTAGGACCATGAAACAGTCGCAGTGCGTAGTGCCTTAAAAATGGCAAACACAGCCTTATTAGACCTATCCTTTTCAATATTTTATATTCAAAGGAAATTTTTCATAAATCTTACCACATTCAAAGGAAAAATCACCATCTTGTTCCTTTGGAGGACAGGTAAGACCCACATAAATAAAAAATGTTTGTGTGTTTATTTCCTACTAGGGAAAATGTGTGTTGACTTCTAAAAAACAACAACCTTTGATTCAGCTCAGATCTCTGTTTCAAAAATAACACTTGGTTGTTTCACTAAAGCTTTATTGCAGTGCATGTGCAAAATGGGTTCAGAGTTGTGTTCACATTTGCAGACTTACCCTTAACCATAGAGTAGAGCATGACATTCAAAGCTTATTCTAAAGAGTTTCGTTTCCTTAGCAGTAGCTATGAAATGTAACATTTCCTGGTCTCTTGACCCTGATTAAGAGATCAGAAGAGCCTCATGTAGATTTACGGCTCCCTTCACTCAGTCCCTCCCATTTCCAGTGCCAGTTCTCTCCACCATTCCCCTGAATGACTGAAGCATGTTGAAGGGTTACATCAGCACTAGCTTCAAGCATGGTGAATGCTAATCCAGCCCCTCCATAATTTCTGGTCATACGTACATTGGTAAACCTGATTCTATTATTTAGTCATCACTTTTATACCCCACCTTTCCTCCAAGGAGCTCAATGTGGCCTATATGGTTCTCTTTCTCTCCATTTTATCCTCACAACAACTCTCTGAGGTAGGTTAGGCTAAGAGACTAACTGACCCAAAGTCATCCAGTGAACTTCATTGCTGAGATCTAACCACTACACCACACTGGCTTTGTTAACCATGGTGAAGGGTGGTGCAGATGTAATATTTAAGGCTGTCTGGGGAATAGTGGGATGAATTTGCATGTGAGAGGGAAAGGACTGTGTGATAGTTTCCATTCTCCTGATCTTTTAATTGAACTTAGAGATTGCGCCCGTACCAACACACAAACATTAAAAGCTGTTTTCTGAAGACTACATCAGAAGTACACTTGAACATTTCACTTCTTGATTTTGCAAGGGAAGCAGTCTTTAAATTGGTTTCAAAATCTTTGTAATATTATTTGCTCATAAAATAATAAACTATGTTGCAATTCAATGATACTATAAGATTTTCATTTTATTTTTCAGTTGATATCCAGGAAAGGCCTGAGTCGCTCACTATTTTCTGCAACCAAAAAATGGTTTAGTGGCAGTAAAGTTCCAGAGAAAAGTGTAAATGAGCTAAAAAGCACTTCTGGTTTGTTGTGAGTAGATCTACTTGCCATAAAAATGCATTAAATATTTAATGATTTCTATTAGGTTTTGCCTTGCTGATTTCCATATGTTCCTTATGATTTCTCTTGTCATTGATTCACACATTGCCTGTATTCAGATAATAATATCTCTTCTTAGTAAGCTCAAATGTGTATAGACCTTCTGTTAGCACACAGAACCATGTCCCTCTGAGATTAAACCAGAGAATAAACTTTACACTGAGATTAAAATAGGAAGTCATCAGTTAACCATAGTTTCTCATTATATCTGAACCAAGAAACTATGATTACTGGCTTGGAATAAATCAGGGTATTAGACTTGCTTTAAACTGTAGTTTAAGATCCTGGCTTCTTTAGAAGCTGGTGACAACAATTTCCAAGTTTGTATGTAACTATGGTTAATTGAAAATTCCATATTTAGATGCAGTACATCAAAAAAGGAAGAAGAAAGGGGCTACATGTATTGACAGAAGGCCTGTGCACATCTTGGCTTATTAAACTGAGATATGATCCCTCGCATCAGGCAATTAAGTTTGTATCCTAATTTGTTCAAAGATTAAAAACTTGCATCCACTTTAGGCTTATAATTTTTGTTTTTAGTGGTGATGGTATGAAGATTTTCTTAAAAGGTATTGATTAACACTAGTAACACCAGTTAAATACGTGTTCTTAACTGCCTCCATTGCACGCCTTCTAGATATAAAGCATAACACTTCTGCATTTTAATAAGTAGGTGTGGTTCATCTACATGCCCTGGGACTGCTAATTTAACAACTATTCATTTTTTAACCTGTACAACTATTGCAACTTTAAAAAAAAAAAAAAAATTTGACAAGAATCCTGCTATTTTAATCCACATTGGAAATCTGTATTGTATTTTTGAGCATGCCTGTAAAAACTCCGTCCTTCAGATTACCGTTGAAATTAGAGGTGATGTTTAACACTTTACAAAAATTACGCTATTTGCCTTTGGTCACTGAGTTGGGTCCAAAGTTTTTGCTCTGTGATTGGAAGGAGCTTCCTGTCACTGGAGGACTTCTTCCATGGAGTCTCTCATTTTGTTCATGGGATGAATTCATCCGATCCATGGAATCCATCCATTCCATGTGTTTGGAAACAGCTGCTAGATACTAACCAGGGGGGGTGGTCACATTAGTGCCCTTCTTTTGAGCATTCAGAGGTTGGTAATTCGGGGAAGCACAACGTTGGAGTATCTGTACCTTGGTTTAAGTCGTGTTATTAAGAATGTGGTATGTTCTGTTTCCCTCAAATTTTATTTTTCATAATGTCTTACATTTTTAGGTATCCTCCAGAAGCGCCAGAGCTTCAGATCAGGAAAATGGCAGATCTGTGTTTCTTGGTGCAACATTATGAACTGGCATACAATTGCTACCATACAGCAAAGAAAGACTTTTTAAATGATCAAGCAATGCTTTATGCAGCAGGAGCACTGGTTAGTTCATTAATATTGATTGTTTTGGAACGGTATTCAGTTCCTATTATTTATATGATAACTTTCCAATAACCTCTTTTTATCTAAAACTAAGTTTAATGGGCTTCCTAGTAAAATGAAATTGTTGTTTTTCTCATGTAACACACATCTGTATATGTTGAGTTTCTGGAATTAAGCTAAATATTAGCCAGAAACCTTGAAAGTTGTTGTCACAAGCATAAAGGGATTAGGCAGATTCCCAGAAGGGAGGTCTATTATAACACCTAAATTTAATAGATTCATGACTTTTAATTTGTTAGTAATAGCTGATGTCAGAGTAAGGTAGAGCCTTGATTCGGTTATCTTGAAGACCAGAGACAGGTAATGCTTGATTCAATCCCAAGACAATTTTTTAAATCTGGTGTGAACAGTGTTTATCACTTTTTTTCAGGGGTGGGGGAAAGGGGAGTGAGGTTTGGAAAGAACTGGCAAATTAGAATTGGAGAGAATATGGAGTTTTATCTGACATACTGCCTTCCCACACAGAAACAAGATGATACTTCATATCCTGTGTTTCTAATTCAAACAGGTTGGGTGGATATGTCAGTGATTTGTAGGGTTGGCATTTACCCACCTTTGGTCATGTTGAATATCATCTATGTCATAGAATCATAGAACTGTAGAGTTGGAAGAGACCACAAGGGTCGTATAGTCCAAACCCTTGCACATGAAGCAATATTTTGCCCAATGTGGGGCCTCGAATAATAATAAATAAAATAATAATAATAATAATAATAATAATTTTATTTCCCAGCCACTCTGGGCAGCTTCCAACAAAATATTAAAATACAATAGTCTATTAAACATTAAAAACTTCCCTAAACAGGGCTGCCCTCAGATATCTTCCAAAAGTCTGGTACAGTGGTACCTCGGGTTAAGAACTTAATTCGTTCTAGAGGTCCGTTCTTAACCTGAAACTGTTTTTAACCTGAAGTACCACTTTAGCTAATGGGGCCTCCTGCTGCCTGGGTTAGCGGAGTCTGTAACCTGAAGCGTCTGTAACCTGAGGTACCACTGTAGTTGTTTTTCTCTTTGACATTTGGTGGGAGGGCATTTCACATGGCGGCTGCCATTACTGAGAAGGCACTTTGCCTGGTTCCCTGTAACTTGGCTTCTCACAGTGAGGGAACCACTAGAAGGCCCTCGGCACTGGACCTCAGTGTCCGGGCAGAACGATGGGGGTGGAGACGCTCCTTCAGGTATACTGGGCCGAGGCCTTTTAGGGCTTTAAAGGTCAGCACCAACACTTTGAATTGTGCTCGGAAACGTACTGGGAGCCAATATAAGAGTCATGTTCTACCAACTGAGTCCTTCTACAGTTTAGAGCATTTGATCTGCTATTGTGAAAGAGAAGCATATAACTGTAGCATGTGACCAGAGTTGGAGGAGGGGGTTGTTGGCATTTTATATGGTGCAATAAAAATGAACAATCAGAGAAGGGAATCAGAATTTAGGAAGCAGGATGCAGATTTCACATGGCCCCTTCCAAATTCCCCACGTTCCCTTCTATCTTGGCTTGATCTTACATGTGACTGTTACTAGCCCAGGTTAAATAAATCAAAACAAAACTGACTCAATTTTAATCAGTTTTTTCAAAGTGACTTTAAAGGTAACCTGAGCATCCTTGCTGAGTATCCATCATTATTTCCTTGTAGAATCATCTTGTAAATTCTGAGGGTTTGAAGATTTGTGGGGTTTTTTGTGTGTGAACCATTTAAACTTTATACAAGCATATGTGGAAACACAAATCACCCTGCTGCAAAATGCAGTTGAATCATAATAAGAGTGTTTATGTTAAATTTACTTGAATACAGTTTGTTTGTAATAAAAGCTTTGTAGCAAAAATAGTAGATAATGACCAATTGTTGTTTTATAGGAAATGGCAGCAGTATCTGCTTTTCTGCAGCCAGGAGCACCTAGACCATATCCTGCCCATTACATGGATACTGCAATTCAAACATATAGGGATATTTGCAAGTAAGTGTGGCTATTTTTTTCCGTTCTTCCCGGTAGAAGATAGACTGTAGTCTTACTGAATATTGTTTTCATTCCTCAATGGGTAATTAATGATTACTCTGGGTAATACCAGTAATAGAGGGTGCTGGCAGTGGTGGGTTGTAGTTCAACTTTTGGATAAAATTGCTCTGGTTGACTAGGCAGAGTCCAGCTGCAACAAAGTTACTTTTGGTCTACCCGAGGGAAAATCCAAATACTGTACTCTACAATTAATCATGTATTTAGTTCTACAAGAACTCACAAGTTTTATAATTAACTTATCAAAGAAGAGACCTGGTTAAATCCTGTGCAGATGTTCCATATAACTTGTATATTGCAGTGCTAGTTAGACCTTCTAGCCCTGAACACAAACAATGAGACCACCTTTGGTAAAGGAAGGGCCATGATAATTCTGTTTAATTAAAATGTGCCATTCATATACTAATCTGACATTCATATACTAATCTGTCAAGCACTACTGATAAAACATGCATTATAAGATATATGTAACTGGGCTTAAATTTTATGTCTTTTAGGAACATGATGCTGGCAGAGAGATGTGTGCTGCTTAGTGCTGAAGTATTAAAAAGCCAAAGCAAATATTCAGAGGCAGCTGCTCTCCTGATACGTTTAACCAGTGAGGTAAAGAAGATTTCTATTAGCTGGTCTTGTGCTTTGAAATGAGACAGGCTTTCTTTGAACTTTTTCTAATAAATAAATTATAAAATAGAGCTTTCTAGTTGTAATGGCCCTTAGGAAAAAAAGATTATCATGTCAGATGTTGATTCTAACTATTTGCATTCCATTGCATAATGGAATTGTTCTGCTGCTTCTCTTCTGCATCTTGTTAATTTATGGGAAACCCACAGAACTCTAGTTATGACCACAAAATAAGGAAGCCTTTGCCAGTCTGATGCCCTCAGTATGTTTTGGACTTCCACTCTGAAACATCTGGGCAGCACCAGGTTGATGAAGGCTGGAATAAACTCACATCTTGAACATTCTTCTAGCCTTTCTTGAAGGAAAGTTGACAGGAAGTTAAATGTATAGTTTGCAGTATGCTACAATCTGTGATTATGAAGCACACATGGATTCTAGTAGGATAGTATAACTATTGAAGAAACTTTAAGCTACAGTTTTGCTCTTCACATTTTCTTGTATCTCTTAGAATCACACTTTTAGATAGCAGCAGAGTAGTCTTAAAAAGAAGTATAAAACTCCCAAGATGAAATATAAAGACCCCCCCCCCCATCTAGTAGACATGAGATTAGAAAGACCAATAGTGAATACAGTTATTTCGTGTTGTGGATCTGTTAAGATTGTGTGAGGCTACTTTGTATAGGTAACTGAATAAGAGGAATTATTCCTGTGTCATTTTAGAATTGCCCAGAAATTATTTTGAAACCATTTTGAAGTTATGTGAGATGTTTCAGTTATAAATTTAAAAAGTAACAGCTCCTGTTTAGTCTTTCAGAATTACAACTCAAAGTTAGCTTGTAATAGTCCATACTTGTTCCATGTCTTTTTTGCTTTTTGTTTAATTGAAATATGTTAAAGCTTATATTCTTATTTTTTAATTTTTCTGTTGAAAAATGGCAGCAGAGCGCTTGGATGGGAATGGTGAGTGTTAGAAATGTCAGCCTGAGTAGCTGGAGGTTTAGGTAGTGCGTTAAATCTGTTTTTACTCATCTGTATGCCACTGTGTTTTGATATCTGGATATTGATTAAAATACCAGTGTAAGAGAATTTTTTCATGTTGATGATTGTGTGTGGTTCTGGATACTAACATGAACATTACAGCACTGTTGTGCTCATTGGAGAACAGTCCTTATTTGCTGAACTATTGGTAAATGAGACTTAGAAGGAACACTACATTTTTGCAACAAGCTCTGTGGAAGGAAGCTTCTTAAAATGTTTAAGCTTTGAATCATTTTTATATTGTTTCTACAAACATTTTCCATAGGGTTTATTCAGCTCCTTTGTTTGAGGCATCACAAGTACTGAACCAAGGACAAAGGCCATAAAACTTATTTTTTATACCAGCTCACTTTGATCTTTAAAAAGTCAAGCAGAACCAGTGAAATAGAAAATAGTTCACTTTTTGACATGCAGTACAGAAAACATGGTTTGCGATCACTTGAGAAATAATCATCAAGAGTGTTGTACTGTTTGTTGTAGCTCTTTGCAGTGAAATTTGGATGCAACATATTCACTGTTGGCTAGTGAAGATTTATAGAATTGGCATATATTCACTGCATCAGTAATACTATAGAGCCTTGCATTGTTTTTGACTTCAGAGCCTTCTCTGGTAATAGGGAATTTATATTTAGGAATATGGACATCACTGTGCTTTCTGGGTAATTGTAACTTGTCTCTTATTACTCACTGTTTTTAATAGGATTCAGATCTGCGGAGTGCACTGTTGCTTGAGCAAGCTGCACATTGTTTTATAAATATGAAAAGTCCTATGGTTAGAAAATTTGCCTTTCATATGATACTGGCTGGCCATAGGTATAGTAAAGCAGGGCAGGTAAGTTTTCTGTGTTAGGAAATAAGTACATATTCTGTAATTTTCCAATTCTCTTGATAGTGTTTTAGCACCTTTGAAATACTTGATCATTGTTAAATACTGCTTGAGTTGAGTGGAAAGTTTTTTTCTACATCTTGGGAGGGGAAACTCAGAAATGAAATGTTTCCCATTCCATCTACGGAGGAGAACATAGGTAGTTGTATCTCAAGTGCTGGCTACCTTGACACAGGTGGGAT
The DNA here is from genome assembly GCF_965153285.1 of Podarcis tiliguerta. Taxonomy (NCBI): domain Eukaryota; kingdom Metazoa; phylum Chordata; class Lepidosauria; order Squamata; family Lacertidae; genus Podarcis; species Podarcis tiliguerta. The sequence continues at coordinate 41,146,728 of NC_139540.1, forward strand.
TAGCACTCTGTATTGAATTACCAAGACCATTCTTATGCTAGATATTGGGGGACCCTTCAGAGCAGATTAGGAGGGGTACAGGGGAAAGGTAAATTATCGGAAATTGCTTTCCTAGCCATTTGCTGATGCAACCCTTACTATCAGTTTAGGGACACAGTTGGCTTGTGTTGATCTGCCCTTATTTTCCCTAGTATTCAGTAATCTCAGAAAGCTGTTTAAGGTAATGGCTTCTTATATTGACATAAAATATCCTTTTGAACTTTTGGGGTTTTTACTCTTTAGCTCTAAATACATTGGCAGGTGGAATTGTATTTACCGTGCTTCATTTTTTGTCTTTCAGAAGAAGCATGCTTTACGATGTTACTGTCAAGCCATGCAAGTTTATAAAGGGAAAGGATGGTCACTTGCAGAAGATCATATAAATTTCACTATTGGTCGGCAGTCTTTTACACTTCGGCAGCTTGACAATGCCGTATCTGCCTTCAGGCACATTTTGATCAATGACAGCAAGCAAAGTGCTGCTCAGCAAGGGGCTTTCCTCCGAGAATATCTTTATGTTTATAGGGTAAGATGTCAGTTTTTATCCTCAGTGTTCTGCAATTGTCTTTTAACTTTTCCCTGCTTGATACTAAAATGTAAGTTTACCTTACCTGATGACATACACAGAAATGCTATATTGAATGCTTACAGCTCATGTTACTTTATGTAGGGCCACGTCTGGCTAGCATCTCACTGATGCCTGTCAGCTAGCTTCTGTATTAAGCAGTTTGTTCCAAAAAAGATGGTCATTTAGTATGGACACAATATGATGTTCTAAATTCTATCCCACTACTCAAAACTTGTATATAGTAATAAGTATTTGTAAATTGCTATAAACGTTAGTCCTGGTTCAAAGCACTGCATGACTAATTTCATGTATCGAATGGGACTTTGGTGTGTCAAAGAGTTTCTTTTTCCATTTAGTAACCCTTTTCTTGAAACAGTGGAAATTTAAAATGATATTGTATGGGGAATGGCAGTACATGTGTCTGTTGGAATCTGCATGTGTGTGCACCTTATTTGCATCCCCGAAAACATGTTTATGTGAGAGGCAGAACTTTTGCAGGTATCAGTCATATGCTGCCCTGAAAATCTTTGTAAGCAGTTGAACCTCAGAAATAAACACCAACATAAAAGTATCCTTTGAATCCCCAAGTAAAATATTTATTACAAAGAGATAATGAAGAGATTTTTAATCACAAATTAATTAAGGTGGTATAGTTTATATATACAGTTGTGGGTACATTTAACCCAATTTCCTAACACATTCAAAATCCTAATCTAAAGATATGAGAGTACATATCCCATAAGATGAAAGAAAAGTGGTGAAGACGAACAGTTTACTACGAGACTCCCAAGAAAATGGAGATTATGAGCGTTCCTGCAACTTGATAAATATGAGTGCATGATGAAGCCAAGGCACAAAGTCAGGGTCAGGAATGGCCAATACTAAACTAATTCAAAGTACATTAGTACATTCTGTTGCTTATGTAACCCATAATGTTGACTTCTTGTATATTTATGTTAAATGAAATATTAGCTGAAAATATGATAAAAGCATGCTGCTTTTAGCAGCTTTCTTTAAAATTATATTTTAAAAATTCCACAGTAAAAGAAAGTAAATAGACAGTAAAGGGGATACATTAGAAGCTGTTATTTGGATGGTACCATTGCAATTATAAAATGACGCACAGGTTCATAAATTATTGTTTAATTATTTATACATTTTATACTGGAGGGATTTCAAGATATTATTTTTTGCACGCCCCTAAATGCTTCTTGCTTTCTTTAGTTTTGTACATTCCAATTCTCAATATCTAGTTTTACTTGCCAAAAGTTGACCAAGCTCTGCTTTTCTTTCTTGCAGAATGTAAGTCAGCTATCACCTGATGGGCCGTTACCACAGCTTCCTTTACCTTATATTAATAGTTCTGCAACACGAGTGTTTTTTGGACATGACAGACGGGCATCAGAAGGTTAGCACAAAAAAGTGGATTTGTTCTTAAGCCATTTGAGTTCATTAGGATAGCATACCTTAACATAAGGTTGGATTTGTACATGCTATAGAATGAGATGGTAGACTAGACTGTACCACTTCACACTACAGGTGGATATTATATTGCTTTTGTATATACCTCTGCATCAGAAACTTCCTGCAAACAGTAAACTAGCACATCAGGGAGCAAAGTTGAAGCCCAGCCCTTTTCCTGTTGTGCTGGGGTTTGTTTTTCTGTTTTCAGGAATTTTTATTTTTAAGTTTAGATGGGCATTAAAATACATTCTGAAATGCTGCAACCTACTCTACCAAATCAGCATCCTTCTTCCTCATTTTGTAAACTGCTTTGAGGTTTTTCCTACAATCAGGTGGTATATAAGTTTTATGAAATAAATAAATAAATTCTGTTGCATTTTAAGGCCTAATTCTGTGCTATTCAAATATATAGAAAGTGAATGATTTCAGCATTTTCCTTCCTCACCTAAATGCACTTTAACTGATTTAAGATTAATGGGAGTTCTTGCTAATGGACAGATTCAGAAAAACTGAGCCGCCTTTGGTTGCTGTGATTGGGATGCTTTCACATGTAAGCTGCTTTAACTGTGGTAGCACCAGACAATAAATAGTACCTGGGCATTTTTTCCTTTTGCTGCTAGTTTTTCTGCCGCAGTTCCTATGCTAATCATGCTCATTCTCCTAATGTGTTTGAACTATATACAGTCAATCCAAGAGTTAGAACAGTTCTTGCACTAAACACTACAGTCAGGAGTTGCAGTTGTCTTAAAGCTTGGCTCCATCTGTGTGTCCACACAGCCATGACCCACCCCAACCCCGTCCTGGTAAGCTTCAGCAACACTGATGTCAGGAGAGCAGTTTCCATCTCTGCTGCTTCACACCAGCCGCTACTGGATTTTAAACCTATTGTGAGCCTTCTATGCATGACTGTAGTTTAGAATTAGTTCATAAGTTAGAAAAAAAATATTAGCGATTCTGCAGTCAGAAGTTTGGGCTGGCTAGTTCAATATGTGAACCATGGTCCCCTCCCACTGGTTTGTTGATGTCCCTACCCACTTATTGTTCTGGATTTCAGTCTCACTGTCTGTCCTTTGGAGTTCTGCTCCCAGCAACACATACCATCTCTTGAAAATGCACGTATGAAACAAGCGTTTTAAGAAAATTGTATGGTCTTCCAATTGAAAGTTGATTCACCATTTGTAATAAAAACAGAAAAAGTTTTTTGTTTGGTACTCTCTGGTGGACTGAAGTGATTGTGATTTTTTATTATTATTCACAACTAGGTGAAAAACAGGCAGCAACACACATAAGCCTTGATCAAGAATATGACTCTGAATTCTCCTATCAATGGAAGGAACTTGAAGAGCAAGCTGTGGCTGCAGCTAACAAAGGCACAGCACTTTCTAATTTCCAGCCAACACAGTATTGTCTGAATAAGTATTCAGATAACTCTAGGTTTCCACTTGGTGTAGTAGAAGGTAATAAATTTGTACACATTTTTTAAAATGGCACATAAACCTAATATTATTTCAGCAAAGTTGCTTATGGAATAGAATTGCAGTGATAAGCTTTTAAATTATGAATGCCTTGGTTTATTCTCACATCTTATAAGAATAACCTCCCTAAATACATACATTGACTTTTCTTTTTAATAGAGCCAATAACTGTGGAAGTAGCTTTTAGAAATCCTTTGAAAGTTCCACTTCTGTTAACCGACTTATCACTGCTTTGGAAATTTCAACCAAAGGATTACAATTCAAAGAATAATGGAGAAACAAAGGAAGTAGTAAGTGATTTAATCAAGTCCTCTAAGAAGACTTAATACACTACTAGCAATATTTGTATCTCAATTTTTTTTAATTGAAAAGTAAATCAGTGCACGGTTTCATATGTTGATTTTCATTCTACTTAGTTTTTAATCCCCCAGAGATTTTTCACACCCTCCTCTTAGAGGACAAGGTTTAGAATCATGCATGGCCTCTGCTCTTGGAACTAGGAGTCCCACCTCATCAAAGGGAAATTTACCTTCTCATTATTAGAGAGACAATGACTAGTTAAAATTACTGAGACTGAGACTCCCCACCATCACCTTACAGTGGAGAATGGAGGCTTCTGCTTTATATTAGCTGTAGTTTATTGCGTCATTCAAATCCTATACCTTAGTGAAAACAAGCCAACATTATAAATTATGGTTTGAAGTTGGCTTTTCCCCACTAACCATACTTAATATTAGTCATATGTTTGGCAACACAGGAAGCTGTAGTTAATCTAAAAAGAAAGCAAAAGTTTTCAAACATACGGCTACACCAGAGGAGGAAGCGGGGAGCACATAAGTACCCCAGAGAGCACTCTGCTTTTTCTCATAATGCAGAATTTAGTTTAACATTGTGTCCAAACAAACCTGTTACGTAGGATCCCTCCCCCCCCCCCAAGCTATACCTTGGTTTTTGTTTTCGTAAACTATCAAGCTTGAAATAAATTAAAATATAATGTTCTTAGAACCACTATTGGGAACAGTTTGCTACTGAGAAATAATGGTGTACTTAATTGAACATTTTTTTCATAATTTATTTTAGGAAACATCTGGAAAAGATATGATTGGAGCTGAAGTAATATCAGAGTTTTTGATGAACAGTGAAGAAACTAAAATGGTGGGTACTTAATTCTCTCTCTCTCTCTCCACCCCCCCCCCTTAAAAGCAAAAACTTTTCTAGGTCCTCACAAAAGGAGTTAGACATAAAATGCTTTTAAACATTCCTTTTGTGAGGCACTTTGTGGGGGAGGGATTATTTTTCAGTTTTAAATAACTCACTAGTATATAATACCTACTTTTAATAGTGCTTACATTATTTAAGATGGCAGTAGAGAAGCATTGCAGTTGGGATGTTCTTTTCCATGTAAGGGGCATCTGGGCAGCCCTTTAACAATATCTGAACAAGTATGCTGCAGAATTGTAAAAATATAAGAAAAGCAATGGCAAATAGTTTGCCTATGCTACAACGTTGCATTTATTTTCTGAAACACTCCTGTATAAATATGTAAATTGTATTAATCTTGCAGATAGCTTCTTAGAATGGTAAATGTAGATGCTTGCTTTTGTTTAACTAAAATGGCGTTTAAATGTAAAATAACTACACTAGCAACAACAAAAATTTAACATATCTCCACAGGCAAGACTAAAGCTCTTTCCCCATCAAACAGGGGAGCTACACATTCTGGGAGTCGTTTACAATCTTGGCACCATTCAGAGTACTTCAGTGCTAGATGGAGTAGACCCTTCTGTTGTACTGCAAACAGGTATGCCTGTTGTATTTTTATGTCTAGTAACACATGGAATATGGTCCATAGGGCTGGTTCATTCAGTTTTGCCCACTTCTAATGGGATATAGGTATTTCAGTTCATGATTTGTTATCATGACTAGACCATAGTCTTAACACCAAATTTGATACTTCCCTAGGCCATATGAGGGTGATAAGCTAGAGTTCAGGTTCCCTTGTAATATCTAGACCATAGTGGCTCATGCACTCCTGTGCACAAGATGTAGCTCAGAAGCATCCACTTCCATTTTCAACTAACTGCGCTTTATGGCCCATCCTTGAACTGTTTTTAGGATTAACGATGGTTTATTGAAACAAGTAGAATTATTAATCGCAGTTTCAAATTGACTTGTTTTCAGTCTAGGTTTAGAAATAACAAATCATATTTATTTGGAATCTCAGCAAGTGCTTCTGATCTCCTTTTCACTGATGAAACCGGTGCAGGAAAGGGGATGGTGGAATATACAATTCCAAGGATTGTGCGCATAGTTCTAAACTGGGATTTATGTGTTATTACCAACATGGCAATAAAATACTACCTGTAAATATATGTGTCGACATCATGAGATGGCTACATCACATGAAAGAGATTTTCTTACTGCTGCAATGTTGCCTGTTGAACTCCCATATTACTTAGTGAAAGAAAGGGTTTTCCAAATTCCAACTTCACCTTTACCAGAAGTAACATGAAAAGGATGCCACCAACAAAGTCACCAGAAAACAATGGCTCCATTGGATCTGGACTTGTACAAGCAGCAATGTGCAGTGAGATTATCCTGCCCCCTCTTCCAGCTCCAGTAAAAAGCTGCTTCTGAGGACTGGCACAGGTTATTGTGTGGAGGTCTGTAATAAGGGGAAGGAGGTGTAAAAACCTTGTTGTGTGAGCCACCTTCTGCTTATACAAAATGGGATCCAAGCCAATCTGTTGATCATGTTGTAAAGTTAGGTCTAACATTAAAACCTCATCATTTTAACAGCCAGACACACATACCTTTTATGACAACAAAAGGTTTAGTTTCATCATTAAACAAACTTGTTTGAGGAGGGATGATGATGAAGATGGTTTCTTTCAGTGTCAAATTCACTTTTAACAACTGTAAGCTCAACTCAATGTGATCTTAAAAACTAGCTCAATTTTTTATTATCTGCTTACTTGTTGTTCCTCAATATCCTGTTGGTTTTCTTTTCAGGAAAATTTATCTCTAATGGAATGTCAGTACGGGGGCGACAAGATTTAGAAATCCAGGGCCCTCGTTTGAATAGCACAAAAGAAGAGAAAACATCTATTAAATATGGACCTGATCGACGTTTAGATCCTATCATTACAGAGGAAATGCCTTTGCTAGAGGTACAGCTAATCATTGTCAACATTGTCAAATATGTAACAGCTGCTTTTGAAATACATAGTTGTTTCTTCCAGTTTTTCCTTTATTACTCTGTATCAGATTAAACTTGTTAAGTTATAGTGCATAGAGTTGAAATTTGAAGCCCTGTTAAATTTAATTCAAGTGTAAAAGAGTGTAAACTGTAAAAGAGCATGATGCTTCTTCTTCCCCAGACTTATTGCACTGAAATGTGTATTTTTTCTAAGGTTGGCTGATTACAGCTTTCTGAGAAAAAGAAAAAATATTTTGATTTCTTGTCACTTTCTACGTGGTACTCTTTTCATGTTAATTTTAGTAAAGGTGAAAATGGAATTTGGAAAACCACCTTTACGTGGACTTGATTCTGCAGAAATTATTTCTATTGATAAATATGGACAAATAAGTTAGTCCTGCCTTAATGAACTTTGTCAGTTTGTCAAAATGTGTTCCTATGTTTCTCTTCCAATGCAGGTCTTCTTTATAAATTTTCCTACAGGGCTGCTTTGTGGAGAAATCCGAAAGACATATGTAGAGTTTATGAATGTAGGCAAGTGTCCTCTGACTGGAGTGAAAGTTGTATCTAAACGGCCAGAATTCTTTACCTTTGGTGGCAGTAGCGCTATTTTAACACCACTAAGCCCTTCAGCATCTGAACACTGTAGCGCTTACAAGACTGTTGTTAAGCATTCTACCTCCCTATATTCGCTGACGTCCTCGGCTGATTCTTCAGACTTTGGGGTTGGAACAGGATGTCAGCCAGAAGTGATAGATGTCCCCCTTCCTGATTCTGTACTGCTCCCTGGAGCTTCAGTACAGCTTCCCATGTGGTTACGTGGTCCAGATGAAGAAGGTGTCCATGAAATAAACTTCTTGTTTTACTATGAAAGTATTAGGAAACACTCAAAAATGTGGTAAGCTTAACTATCTTCCTTACTTCTGAGTTAAGTGGAGTTTTGTTGGGGTGGATCCAGACATGTCCCTCCCCAAACAGCAGGATGTCAGCCTGGAAGATCTTTCTGCAGAGTGTCCTATTAGCTTATAACAACAGTTTTATTATTGGCTGTAATGTTGAATCCCATTCAATTGGTTATATGCAGACACTTTTGCATGGGCAGAAACCTATATCCTTTTCATTTATTTAATGTGTAGAGCCAGTACTTCCTTTAAATTACATGTCTGGGTAGGTTACAAAATTTTGGGGTAGAACAGATGCAATACCATTTTTAATCAAATGACTGCTTATAGTCTTCAGATTCTGGATGAACATGAGTATTATCATTGGGTTTAATTCTAAGCACGCAGATGAATGTATTACATGGAAAACTGGATTTATTTATTATTTAAATTTTAATGCTGCTTTTCCATATACATATGCTTAAAAGTGGCTCACAACAGAACAAAAATGAAAATCAATACAATGTTACGGTCGCAAATGACAAATCATTTCAAAACATAACATGGCAGTCCAACAAATAACTGTTTGATTAGATTAAGTTAGCATTTTAAAGTTGTCATAAAGCAAACTCACAATGAAAACATAAAAATCTATATATTTTGAAATAAAAGAATTCTATGCACTTATACATTTGGACACCTCTTAAAACACCTCAGCTACATTTGGCATGAGGCCATGGAGTAGGTTTTTGTCTATTTTTGGATACCAGTGGATACCATTTTGTAACAAAATGGCAGACTACACAGCAGTGTACCACATAGAAAAACAATATACCATAAAATAATATAAAATTCAGAATAAGTGTAAATCACAATGATCAACAGCACACACCGCTGGGATCACAGTTCAGGGAAGGCCTCTGTGATTTTTAAAAAAAGTATTAAGCAAGCACCTGAAGTTAAACGGTTATTGCTTGCCTACTATTAGTAGGAACGGAGTCCAATAAGGCAGGTGGCATCAGATATGTGGAACTTTTTAGAGTGAAATGAAACTTGATGCAAAGTGGGCATGTAGATGCATCAGAGCGAATTTCCCCTCATTTTTAATGCAAACCACCTTAGTGAACAACTTCCTGGTGCTGAAGTGCATGTGAGGGAAATACAAAGGTGGTGAAATGTTACATATTTTCTCTTTCCAGTCACAGAGTATTGAGACATACTGCCGTTATTTGTACCAGTCGATCACTGACTGTACGAGCTACCGTATATCGAAGCAATGCTCTTGAGGATGAAAAAGGTGATGGCGACAATATGCTAGTGTTTGTGGATGTGGAAAATATCAATACCGTAAGTCTGCTTAGAACTCGGTCCAACAGTGATTGTATTTTTAAATTGAAGCTTGCTGTCCTCAAAGAAAATGTTGGGAGTGTGTAAGATATCCGTAGGTGGGATAAGAATGCACACACCCCTGCTTGAAGGCAGGATCGTAGAACCTTTAAAGGAAGTTGTTGTTCCTTCCCCTGGAGCTTCAGTTTGCTCAGAGCACATTGCTTATCTTTGTCTTCTCTAACTTTGACTTGTAAATATATATTTATAGATCTGTGCAGGGACGTGGGTGGCGCTGTGGGTTAAACCACAGAGCCTAGGACTTACCGATCAGAAGGGCGGCGGTTCAAATCCCCGCGACGGGATGAGCTCCCGTTACTCGGTCCCTGCTCCTGCCAACCTAGCAGTTCGAAAGGACTTCAAAGTGCAAGTAGATAAATAGGTACCACTCCGGCGGGAAGGTAAACGGCATTTCCGTGAGCTGCTCTGGTTTGCCAGAAGCGGCTTAGTCATGCTGGCCACATGACCTGGAAGGTGTACGCCGGCTCCCTCGGCCAATAAAGCGAGATGAGTGCAGCAACCCCAGAGTCTGTCACGACTGGACCTAATGGCCAGGGGTCCCTTTACCCTTTACCTATAAATCTGTGCATAGTGTCTTAAAACTTATTTTCAAAAACTAATTTTACTGGATTGAAAGTTCAGAACAGGCATAGGCAAACTCGGCCCTCCAGATGTTTTGAGACTACAATTCCCATCATCCCTGACCACTGGTCCTGTTAGCTAGGGATGATGGGAATTGAAGTCCCAAACATCTGTAGGGCCGGAGTTTGCCTATGCCTGGTTCAGAATAAAGTAATTTTAGTATCATTCCCTGTCCTATTGAACCTTTGGCAATGCAGACGTTTAACTTCTAACAGTATCTAGGGTAGGGTAAATTTAGAAATGTCACTTTGTAGTATTCAGCTTCATTATGCATAATTAAAATAATTGGCCTGTTCTGAACCTCTTCAGACATCATTTTGTCTCTAGGGGTCTAGCTTGGGAGAGATTGGAGTGTGCTTCTGCCAAATGGGCCTCCACATCTGTACCTCAGTTGGTTTCCTATGGAGGGAAGTGAATAACCAGATGTAAGAGATTCTGTGCCTTTGTTCCTCTGAGATTAAAATCTCTATACAGAGGGTTTAAACTTGCAGTGTTAAGAGAGATCTCCACATTCAAATGAATGCAGGATCTTCTGATTCAGTTGCTTTCTTTCATCCACAACGAAGGGAGTGGAGGAACAAGCTGACAACCTTAAGGCCCACTTCTAGACTCTCTCCAGGCATGAACCTGGCGAGGTGGAGATAATGTGCTTAAGCAGGGCTTCGTTTATTTCGTTTTTTCAGTGGACAGATTAAAATAGGTGTGGAAAACGTGAATAATGAAATCTGGAAGATCTTCAGGTGCCACGACTCACACTCTCTCTTTTTATATGTAAACTTTACATGAGTTACTAACTCTTGCAATGTATTAAATTCTATTGAGCAAATGCAGCCAGAGTTGAATTAGGGACAATTAGGTATCCTTAAAGGATACACCGGCTTAAAGTACTTCCTGACAGGGCCTTTTATGGCAAGCAGGCCATTGAGATTTGATTTTTCTGTGTGCATGTTTGGCATGTTAGATTGTGTACATACATGTTCCTCACCCCACAATCATAGATTGCTGTCCAATACTAGTGGGTGAAATTTGATGGGATGTTTCTGGAGGTTTTTTTTTTTTGTCCCTACACTGTCCTTTTTCTGTTCTGGAAGCACCATTTTGTGAATTGTCCTGATCTAACCTTTTCAGAAAGATGCATGAATAAAAATACTAAATATTTTGAGTAATATCAAGCTATTGAACATTTTCTAATATATGACTTAAATAATTTTTCATCTCTTATCTCTCTTTTCGGTGCTTGCTTATTAGAGTGAAGCTGGTGTAAAAGAATTTCACATAGTGCAAGTATCTAGTAACAGCAAGAACTGGAAATTACAGGAATCCATAAATCTGTCTGAAGACAAAGGTTTGTGAATTGCAGAAGTAGATATGGTAGTTCAAATTGTGTTTTGTATAAATGTTTAGGCTTGGATCCTAAGAACTGCAAGTTCAGCTCATCAAATGGAACTTTCCTGCTTCCTTTTGACTGCAGCTCCCTGCCCCCCAAAAACTGTTCCTGAGGGTCTGTAGGACCTTATTTAATGTGGGGGGAGGGGGAGGGAACAGTAGTTGTACTTGGGAAGTGATGGGAAAGTTCTGGGCCAGAAAAGTTCTGGACCAGAAATTGTAACATGTCACAAGTAAAAGATTTAGAAGCACAAGAAGAATTTTTGTTAAGTACTTGAAGAAGAATAATAGTATTACCCTAAAACACACACACACACACATACACGTTTGTGATTATGCTGTTGTGTGTAAAATATGTGAGCTTAGCAATTATGATGTTAAAGTGTAAACTTATAAGACATGAGAAGCAATCCATATTTGGTCATTCCTTCTATCAGATATTAAGCTGGCTAACAGAGAGAAAGGAAAACTGTGCTTGAAAGCAGTAAGATGCAGGCATTCAGTAGGTAAGTATTCAGTTTTTTGGAGTATAATATTTCTATAATTAAATCTTCATTCATTTTTATGGGCTAACATTTTTCTCCTTTTTCATTTGTAGAAAATTATACATTTGCAGATATCGTTTTTGGACGTGAACAGGTATACATGTCATTTTTTTAAATGCATTTATACAGTGGTGTAATATAACCACATGAGCAAAGCATTTATTCCAATAAATGATCTTCGGTGATGGGGGAAAAAAACCTTGCTAAATCTAAAACACAGAAAAGTCAATGGTCCAAGTACCCATGTACTGAATAATAAAAGTAAAAATAAAGTATTGATATATTTTATGTAGTTACTCACAAAGCTCAGGAGCGCTAATGTGCCTAAAGGCATTTTAAAAACATGTGATAATTACTCAGGTACAATCACATTCTCTCTTCCACATTGTATATACAGTTTTAGACGTAAGCAGAATATGACCACAATCAATGTGCACGTCCGAATATTTCTTGGCCTGTGTTCAGAACAACTCTGCTGAACTGAACTGCTTTTTAAAAGTGCAGTGTGCGAGTGCACAATTACAAGCATACAGTGGTACCATTTGCCTTTTTAAATGAAATTCTTGCAGTAAATCCCCAGACTGTTTCAGTACTGGAGGAACATGATGAACCATTTGGGGTTTCTGTGGAATTACTATTTGAGAGGCAACCTCTGAATGCACATCACTCTTGGGTTACAGTTTATAGTCTGTTTTTTAAACAAATATTTTACTGGCTATTTCTGAAGAACAACACCTCTGTTCCTTTTTTTCATAGATAATCAGTTCAACCAGTCCATGTGCGGATTTCTTTTTCCGAAGTTTATATTCTGACTTAAAAAGAACTCGATCACAGCAAAGTGTGCACACATCACAAGGAGCTGCAAAACCATCTCCTGACAATGCTGTCAGACTAATACAGAAGTGCAGTGAGGTGGATTTGAACATCATTGTACTTTGGAAAGTATGTATAAAATATAAAACATTTCCACAGATAAGCAAAGCAGTACAACCTAAGCATACAAAACAGGAGAGATGCTGCTTAATGTTATTGACTGACACAGACCTAGGAGACTGGGGCCATATTAAAACACTTCCTAAAGGATAGCATTATCAGCCCCTGGTGAATGTGTCTGGAGATGAAGTTCAACAATTGGACTGTATCAGAGAACACCCTGTTTCCAGTAATGGCCCACTTAACTACATGTTTTTAAATATGCCATTTTAAGGGTTCTTTATAAATGTGTTTAGGGACACGGGTGGCGCTGTGGGTTAAACCACAGAGCCTAGGACTTGCCAATCAGAAGGTAAGCGGTTCGAATCCCCGCAACGGGGTGAGCTCCCGTTGCTCGGTCCCAGCTCCTGCCCACCTAGCAGTTTCGAAAGCACATCAAAGTGCAAGTAGATCAATAGGTACTGCTCTGGCGGGAAGGTAAATGGCGTACTGTATGCTGCTCTGGTTCGCCAGAAGCGGCTTAGTCATGCTGGCCACATGACCCGGAAAAACAGTCTGCGGACAAACGTTGGCTCCCTCGGCCAATAAAGCGAGATGAGCGCTGCAACCCCAGAGTCGGTCACGACTGGACCTAATGGTCAGGGTTCCCTTTACCTTTAGCTTATAAATGTGTTTAATAACCAAATAAAAGTATTGGGATGGCTATACTCTGTTAACACTACTCAACAATATATTTTACAATAGATCTATAACAGGTTATTATTTTAACCATATTTGTGTCCATTCTTACTTGTTAGTATTTGGAAAATTCCTGTTACACCTTACAATTTTGTTTATGTTGTGATCTTTTTCAACCTTTTCCTCAAACAGGCATATGTGGTGGAGGATAACAAGCAACTCATTTTGGAAGGACAGCATCATGTTGTGCTTCATACAGTAGGGAAGGAGGCATTTTCTTTCCCTCAAAAACAGGTATCATGGAAGAATTACTTTTTTTTGTTTTTAAGATAAGCAAGGGTTTGTTTTTTTTATCTTGATATTTTATTAAGGATTTTCTTGTTTAAGGGTTTGTTTTTTACACACAAGCTTTATTGCAGTCCATAGACCCAAAATACACAGTACAATAGTATATATCAACAGTTATTAAGGTGTAAAATCGGCCTTGCTAGCATTTTAATAGATGAACTTTGAGAAATATTTGGGGGGGAGGAAATCTCCTTGACCAGATGGATTTCAGGCAGAATTCTATAACATAGTATATATTTGAAGTTCCATTATGAAGAACACAATGAATGTAGGAGTACTGAGATACTGCCGAACGCTTGGAATGAAGGTTGATCTAGGGTGCTGCATGGGGGGGATGTGAAGATGGGCTATTGTATTAAACTGTTTTCTTGAAGCATGTCTAAATAAAAGTTATTTTGAGTCAAGTGCAAACATAATGATGACTTCCTTCCACCTATAGATCATGACTCAACCTCAGAAAATGTTTCCTCCCTAGTGCACATATTAACCACGATTAAGGCCAGCCAGGATTTCCCTTAGCAAAGGATCTTTAACTTTAATTAGCATATTTGTGGATGGTGGAATATATTATCTTGCTCTTATACCTTTGTTTTTTTAGGGTTTTAAAAAAATACTCGGGAATTCTGACTGGGAAGACTTGGAACAGGTATGGGAATCCAGGGGAAAGATACATTTCTGTAGTGCTGTATGGTCACCATTTCTGTTATCTGTTTTAATAACCTGCTGTTATCTCATCCTCCCTCCTCACCAAACAAGCTGGGTGTCACCACAAATAGCTTGATCTCTGCTTTTGACTTTCTTGGCTTTGAATAAATTCTTGGGAGGCTTGACACTCACACTGCTCTTAAAATTCTATTCTCCATGTAGGAAATTTATATATACTCTTTTCCCACCCCCTCCCCAATTTGTGCATAAAGTGATGTAGAGAATGACCCTACACCAGATTAATAAGAATTGAGTTCTTTCATGAGTAAAAGTATTTGGGGTTAGGTTGTTCTTATGCTTAACTATAGTGTCATTTCCCCCCACAAGGCTTAACTTTCGGTAGCCTGTGCAATCCTTTCAGAGGCAGTGTAACACAATAATCTGTCCCAGTGAGCAGTAGAGGTGCCATATTCTCCACTATCTGCAACTTCCAGGTTAACCTCAAAGGCACATAAAGTGCCTTTCAGTTATTTTCTCTGGAGGTTACTAGCACATGAACAACAGTAGTCAATCTGGCCCAGTCCAAAAATGGGTCATAGATGTCTTACCATCCCAAGTTGGTAAAAAGCACTTGTAGCCACTGAAACCACCTGGGCCTTCATTCACAAGGTGACACTGAAAAGACAAAGTTATTAGGTATTTTTAGTCCAGGAAGTATGAAGAGAACCCATACTGGACACAGTTGCAGTCCTCTGGAAGGAACAAGTTTGTAGCTTGTGGGGTAGTCCTGGATCCAGTACCGTCACTTGAGGCCCAGGTGGTCTCAGTGGTGAGGAGTGCCCATTTCCAGCCCTGCCTGTTTTGCCTGGTGTGGCCCATTTTGGGCAGAGATAGTTTGGCCATGGTACTCTATACTCTCGTAACTTCCAGATTGGATGATTATTGCAATTTATCCTATGCAGGGGAGGCCTTGAAGATAACTTGGAAACTTCAACTGGTCCAAAGTGCAGTGGGTAGGGTTGCCTTTAGAACTCATCTAACCACTTTTCTTCAGCATACACATTGCCACTTTGTTTCTGGGTACAATTCAAGTTGCTCATGCTAGTGTTTAAAGCCCTAAATGACTTAGGCTCCAAATAACTGAAAGATTGCCTCCTTCCCTATAGTTCCTCCCGGGTGTTAAGATCAGCAGAGGGCGCCCTCTTGGTTGTTCCATCTCCTGTAGAAGTTTGATCGTATTGGACATTTCTTCTGCATTTGTTTTAAAGAAAGAATCAAGGAACAGTTTTTTCCTCTTACATGATTTGAATAAAATCTCTTATGTATTTCTCACATGTGGGATGGAGTTCTTCTTGATTTTATATGACTTTGCTTATTTAACACTTGTATTCCAGGAGTCAACAGAGATAGGGCTCTTCAATTTTTTCCGGCCAGAAAACACATCGGTACCTGCTAGGCCATCTCTGGATCAGTTTTCCAACCTTATTAAAACTAGTCTTCATTATCCAGAAACCTATAACCACCCATTTCATCAAAAAAGGTTTGAATGCTTCTTGGCTCTAATTTAAGGAATTTAGATATTGTTGAATGTGATGCAACTAGTCTTCAGTGGAAGAACTATGCAGTGCAGCACCAAACTACAAAGAATGAAAAGAAATGACCATTGTAATAGTTAAAAGCTGGTGTAACTCTTTTTTGCTGACATAAATTCTGCTGGGTTGCTAGGTCACATGATCAAGCTGAATGGTGTAAGGATCCACAATAAGTTGACCCTGCCTGGTCCTGCCCCCACCATTCCCCCAGGATGCCCATTTTCAGGACTTATGCTGGTGTAAATTCTGTTGGTCCTTCTGGCTGAGCTGAAGATCCACCACATCCTAACTTAACTCATTGAAATGGATCTGGGGTTACATCCTTTGCATTCTCAAATGTTGAGTAAATTCAAGAGCTGAAAGAACCATGGGAGTGTCTCATGTTGAAGATCAAAACTTCAGTCAACATAAACTAAGAGCAACCTCATTCAAAATGTTGCCTTCTCTATTGTGTTTTAACACCCCATGTAAGGTGGGAGTGGAGATATGGTCATGTGTCTAGTTCAGCAAAGAAGAGTACAGCAGCTTCTCCTTCAGAGTGCTGCATTCTCTTTAGTTAAACACTTGTTTCTGGCCTCATGTTGTCACTTTGCATTTGAACCCAGAAAGGAGAACGGAGGCTGTTGCAGAGCAGCTTCATTATAATTTTCCATCTAGCTGAAGAATAATGATTCCTTTCTTTATTAAGAATTGTGGATAAGTCAAAAGTAGCCCCACATGTTGCTAGGTTGCCTGAGCTTTTTGGCACAAGAGCCTAATGTGCTATAGATAATGCTGCCATCAGTGGTCAATCCCCACTCCAGAGACCTTGTAATTGAAAGATGTTTGTGAACAAACACAGGTAACTTAGCTAAGATGGTGATTTATTTTGGAATTATACCTGAAGGGTTTGTCCTCTGGCTGATTTTAAGTGAACAGAAGTCTTTTTTGTTCTTGTTAATAAAGGTGAATATTGTGTTGTGTAGTTGTGTTTTCCAAAGTCAGAAGTATCAGGACAAAGTTTCTAATGAGACTTTTCTTTTGTAGCCTTTGTATAGTACCAGTCACTCTTCTACTTTCAAATTGCTCTCAGGCTGATGTTGATGTGATCATTGACTTGCGACATAAAACAACAAGGTAATATTCTAAAGCTAAATTTTGTATTAATGAAGTAAATCAAATTTGGATATTCACCTCTAGACAACATATCTTAATTAAGAGGGAAACCTCCTCTCTGTGTATGAACCACTTACTTCAATCTAAAGGTTTATTGAAGGCAGTGTATCTAAAATTTCAGCTCAACAGTTTCAAATCTCTACTCACTTGCAAAGCTTCCTGGGTGATATTGTTGCAAGCAGTATATTTCAGCCAGTATCTCTCATCACACACTTGGGATAAAAAGAGTTGGGAATCCTGTTTGCAGCCCAGACCTTTGGGGGCGGGGGGGCGGGGCGGATAACAGTGTAATAAATTAGTAAGTAACTAAGTACTTCACATGTTTTTCCAATTTATAATTTTGTGTTATGTAGGAGTGATTCAGAGGATTCCTTGTTGGATCCTACTCTGAAATACTATTGTGAGAAAAGTCAATCCAGTTTGTTGACTCTGACATTCATAATCTGTTGGGGGAGATGTGTCTGGATTTATTCCTCATATTATTTCCTTTGGTTCTCTAACATGCAGACACATGCGCACACACAGTGACACCAGTACAGTTCCAGAATGTGTTTACACATATTGGACACCGTTGATGTTTTAGGACTTAGCAATTATAAATGTGTACTGTTTCAAAGGAACGTGGGTAGCACTGTGGTCTAAACCACTGAGACTAGGGCTTGCCGATCGGAAGGTTTACAGTTCGAATCTCCGTGATGGGGTGAGCTCCCGTTCAGTCCCTGCTCTTGCCAACCTAGCAGTTCAAAAGCACGTCAAAGTGCAAGTAGATAAATAGGTACCACTCTGGCGGGAAGGTAAATGGCGTTTTCATGCGCTGCTCTGGTTTTGCCAGAAGCAGCTTAGTCATGCTGGCCACATGACCTGGAAAAACTGTCTGTGGATAAACGCCAGCTCCCTCAGCCAGTAAAGGTAGATGAGCGCTGCAACCCCAGAGTCGTTCACGACTGGACTGAACTGTCAGGGGTCCTTTACCTTTACCTTTTTACTGTTGCAAAATTCAACCACAAAACTGGGAAAGCAACACTGGCAGGAAAAGGGGAGGAGGGAACTCCCAAGTGCTTAAAATGAGATTTATTCCAAGCCCAACACATATTGGAATAAATCTTTGCTTGGAGGGTGTTTTGCATTTAAGAATTGCTGCTAAAACATGTCTCTGAGTAAGAATTTGTTCTGAAACATGTTGGGTATAAATATTATTTCATGCACCTAAACTTCCCTCCCTACTTTTTCCCCCTTACCAAATTCATAACATAAAAGAAAAAACCTTGTGCGTTGTTTGTAGTATAGATGACAACCAATTACGTGATTGTGCATGTGTGCACAGCACTGAACCTGAAAGTGGTAGAAAACGTCACAGAAAAGGGGGGCAGGGCACACTTATATGTGCTCCGCTGGTGCACGCAGGCGCCAGGAACAGAACCCCCACATTAAATGGTTGTTGACTGTACTGCTCCTTGAATTGAGTAAGGAAATACATGTTCTCTTGAGTTCTTGGTGGCCTTAGATACCATTGACCACAGTATCCTTTTGGGAAGGCTTGGGAAAGTAGGGTTTGGGGCAGTGTACTTCTTCTTCTCCTACCTCCCAGGCCATTTCCAGAAAGTAGTTGGAGTGAGGGGCACGGCTCAACACCATTGGAGTTTCCCTGTGGTGTCCTGCAGGGTTCAGCCATATACCCCATGATATTTCACAACTCTCTGTAGCCACTGGGGGCTGTCATAAGGAGATATGAAGTGAATGTCACCAGTATGCAGATGATACCCAACTCTATAGTTCTGTTCCAACTGAATTGGGAGAGGGAGGTGAAGTCCAAGACTGGTGCTTGGAGGCAGTGATGGGCTGGATGTTGGCCAACAAATGAAAACTACTGATGTGTTCAAGTTCTCAATTTTAGGAGGTGGAACTAGATGGGGCTGTATTTCCCTTAAAACAGCAGATTTGTAGGTTGGGGGTATCCAGCGTCATCACTGGAAACTTAGGTAGCTAGGAGTGTCTATTTCCATCTCCAGCGGGTTCATCAAATACAACACCTTTTGGACAGAAATGACTTGGCCATGCTACTCCACACTCTGGTAACTTCCAGATTAGATTATTGCCATTCGCTCTATGTGGGACTACTCTTGAAAACTACTCGGAAATTTCAATGTTGCTTTTTAAACTTCTGTAACCTGCCCTGGAACCTTGTGGTGAAAGGTGGGTAAGAATTGAAATAGTAATAATAGGCTGCAAACTTTGGAATGCATTAAACTGAAATTCCTTGTAGCGTGGATAAATAAGCAAAAAGCTAGTATAAATATAACTGGTTTTATTATATCCAAGTATGCTTTGATTAAATTATTGAATCACTGTCACTTTGGCTAAGTTACTCATAGGTTTATACTAACACTTTGGGGCATGAGCCGAAGAATATGACATGTTTTCTCTTTTCCAGTCCAGAAACACTTGAAATCCATGGTTCATTTACTTGGCTTGGGCAAACACAATACAAGCTTCAGCTGAAAAGCCAGGAAGTATCCAGCCTGCAGTTAAAGGCCTGTTTCGTCCACACAGGAGTTTATAATCTTGGAACCCCACGAGTTTTTGCCAAGCTTTCGGACCAGGTTACTTTGTTTGAAACAAGTCAGCAGAACTCAATGCCAGCACTGATCATCATTGGCAATGTTTGACTTGCTGCAGGTTTATTTAAAACCAAAAAGAAAAGAAGTGTATTGAGTACTGTTACTTACTTCATTACTTTTAACCTGCAACCTTGGCATATGAACTGTTAAAATAGTGTAGATAAAATTCCAAACTATTCCAAGTACTTGTCTCCTTCTGTTTCATAATGCCTGGTACATTAGACTTGACAGAACATTTATTTTTTAAAAAGTATTCCATAAATTAAGTGGAAATACACAAGATTACTGGTGATATCCAATGTTAGTCATGCTCAGAACAAACCCAATGAAATCAATTGACTTAATTTCTATGGATCTACTCCATGTAACTTAATTGGGTATCCTCCTCCTCGTAACAGAATTGGAAACTCCTATATACCCTTAGACCCTGTCAAATGCAGCCATACTGCTGTTAAAACCTGTGTTAATATTTGTGGCTGCATTAGGAAGCAATTTAGGGCACAGACCCCTGCTGGCATTTTTATTTGTTTGTTTGTTCATGAACCATCTTTTCATAACATTTCTGTGAAGTTCAGTAAGATACAAAAATAAATCCTACCCAGTTTTTCATTTTCCACTTTGAAAAAAGTGAAATTGGGATTTCTTTCATATTCTGATAGCCAGTCCTCTTTGCAAACTGCATATAACCCCACTTAATATCCTTTAAAAACAGAAAACCCCAGTTTAGATATGTTCTCATTCATCTCAGTACAAAATGCACTATTTCACAACCATTAAAGTTTGTCATGTAAACACATCCGGTTTATTATGTAACTATAACAATTCAGATGATCTGTTTAAATTACCAGTTAATTAAGCTTTTCGAGAAATGTATTATATTTATAACAAATGTGCTGTAAATAGAATAAAATGTGCACCATATTCACTGTATTGATTTATTGAATAATGTTTCTGAAATGATGACAGAAATTAAGTAGATGCCTGTTAATGGTTTGTTCTGGACCGTTGACTTGCCTCAGTAATGAACCAAATGAGAGCCAAGAAATTGACGCTCAGTCCAGATCAAGATTGAGACACAAGACACTGTTAGTAGGCGGTACCCTAGACCGGATGGATGGGAGGTGGCTTGCTCTTGATGGGGTAACACTCCCTCTGGAGAAATGGGTATGTAGTTTGGGGATCCTTCTGAATACACTGCTGTCGCTTAAGGTGCAGGTGGCCTCGGTGGTGTGGAGTGCCTTCCATCAGCTTTGTGTGGTGGCCCAGCTGCACCAATATCTGGACAGAAATAGCCTAACTTCTATATTCTTTGTTCTGGTAACCTCCAGGTTACATTACTGCTTCACATAATATGTGGGGCTGCCTCTGAAGAATGTTTGGCAGCACCTCAAGTGGTGCAGAATTTGGCAGCCAGGTTGCTCACCAGGACAAGACGGTTTGAGCATATAACACTGATCCTAGTCCAGCTGCACTGACAGCAAGTTTCTGGGTGCAATTAAAAATGCTGGTTTTTGACCTGTAAAGCCTTCAATGGCTCAGGACTGCAGTACCTCAAGGACCACCTCTCCCCATATGAACTGACCTGGACCCCGTGATCATCATAGAGGCCCTCCAGAGAGTTCTAGAGGGTAGCAACATGAGAAAACCCCTTTTCTGTGGTAGCTGCCTGATCTCCCCAGGGAGGCTTGCCTTGCGCCTTCACTGCATATCTTTAAGTGCTAGGTGAAAATGTTTCTCTGTAACCAAGCCTTTGGCCGATTACACATTCTATAGCCTTTTAAATGTGCTTGTGGGATGAGGTGTTATTGGTTTCTTTGGGTCTTTTTATGTATTTTGTGTTTTCATTTTGTATATGTTGTGAATCACCCTGTGATCTTTGGATGAAGGGCAGCACACAAGTTTAATAAATAATAATAAGTTAAGTGAAACGGAGTTGTAGGTTTGGGGTTTGAAGTGGGGAGCCCCAGTTCTGTGTATCCTCAGATTGACAGTTCACCCATGTAGGACCACCCCCAGCTAAAAAGTAGGATTCTGCAAAGGGGTTCACAAGTTGGCTGGAGACAAATTAGGATCATCTAAAGCACTCCAATGTGAAGCTGGTTTGACAAACAACACATCAAACATGAACAGGATGCATATGCGTTTTGGATAATGTATGATCATGGATTAAAATCTCAGCACAGGCAATGCAGCAGGTGCACAATAAACGGGAATGTGAACAACACCTGGGCAACAATTCCTTCTCCATCAGGGAAGCAAAGCAAAGAACAAAACAAAACAAAACAAAACACCCCTTTCAAAATGAGCCAGAAGTACTGTCAAACAAATCAGGCATTCCCTTCTCTGTTTGAGTCTAGAGGAAAATCACACACACCAAAACACTGCTTCAAATTGAAGCAGAAACTACCTTCGACATTGTCTCAAGAAAGGACTTTCAGGATTAGTTTGAAGCCAGTTTTGAGTCTTCAGTAATGCAGGTGTAACTATGTTTCTGTAAGGCACTTGAGAATTGTGAGTTGCGTGCACTGCTGATCCAGGATGTCATGAACACATCTGCCCCAAGTATAGAAACGCAGCATGAGTTTGGAAGCAGTTGGACAGCTGTGAGCAGTTCCCCTCCCCCTCCGCTGACACAGAATGGAATGTAGATAAGGTGTCAGGAGAGAGTGGGAGGGAGAGAAATCAGCAAGCAATCCCCTGAGCCCAAGTAGCAGACGTATGAGAAAGGTAATAGGTTCAGCATATTCTGCAGAACCAGGAAGCACTCCTTAGAAGGGCCGGCATGGACGCTTGGTTAGATGTCCGAGACTAATTGTATTGCAATAAATCTTCAATCTAATTACAACTTGTGTGTTGTGTTATCAAGACGGCAGCCACACACACAGAGAGAGAGCATTCCCTTATCTCCAATATAAATATTCTATCTAAATCTAATCCAATATTTTTCTCCCCAATTTTTAAAATTACTGAGACGTTTGTACTTTTTAAAAATAGTGGGGCAAGAAGAGAGTAACATGGGCTGCTTGCTTAGTATTTCAGCCTTCAAGGCAGCATACCATGTAGCATCAGAGTGCATTAGAGAGCTTTCCCCCCAAATCCAAAGCCCATGTGACAACTGTTTCCACCCACACTGAAAAACAACCAAAACCACCACACACACACATACACAAACCTAACACTGATTACTGCCTATGAAGCACTATTCTGCTCATATTTGGATAATGCAGAAAGAAAAAGGAAATGTGAAAAAGTTTTCTTGAGTCTGTGCCCTCCCCCCCCTTCCCCCTCCTTGCATGGATGCTTAAGGCACTGTGGAAACAACAGTGCATTACTCTCTCCCACTGTGGATTTGGAGCTGTGAGTTTGCTCAGTGCAGGTACTCATACTGCTAAAGTCAGAGAACCATCCACAAAGCACTTTCTTTTGACAACTTGTATTTATTAAAACTCATACATTTTTAAAGCATCCCTTATCCATAAATACTGGTTTGCAAACCAAATGGTATTTCCTTTCAGCGCTGTTGAGAATTAACCTACCCCTCCTCAGAGCATGACATTACAGGACTAAAATATTACGCCCAAACTGTTTTCATTCTTGCATTTTCCTTCATTAATTTAGGAAAGTAGTATACCATCAAAATAGAGCCAAATATGAGAACCAGAAAACTAATAAGTGTTTTACCAACATTGATCTGAGACTTTGGGAGGGCGCCATGTACATACACACTGAAAACCGTTGTTAGGTCACAGTAGCTATACTGTGTATCTACAACAATGGCTTTGAAGACATATATGCCATTGTACTGTGGAAATAATATTCTGTTCTTCTCATCCCTGTTTAGAACATGATACGGCCTGGAAGCTGATGGCAAAGGCCCATTTTCTTGGGGAATCTTACAATTTTCATAAAGCAATCTGTTCCACATATCACTTGGCTCTCTTCCAGGATCCTCTGCCATTATAGTGATCCAGTTCTGCGCTGCTATCCTACACTCGGCTTCTACTTCATTCAGGAGATAATCATAATTATGCATGCCATGTATTTCATACAGTACAAAATCAGCAGAAACATATTCTATGAATTCATCATTGTCCCACAGCTCAAGAACGGGGAGCCATGGGCTGTCATAGTACAACAGAATAGGACATCTCCAAAGATCATAACGATAGGTAATGTTAAGGTTTGGCTGTGACAATTTTTTTCTGCCAAGGAACTGTGGGTCATATACCTTTCGATCAATTGAATAAACAAAATTATTCTGCAGCACAATATCCTGAAAGAGACCTCTGTTGCATGCTGTTGTACTCTCAGCAATTTTGATATGTTTCTGAGGTGGACAGCCCACTACAATAAGGGCTGTCATTGGATGCATGTCAATACAGAATATGGCTTTGTTGTAGATATCCACCGTGATGGTGGAGATCCTGCTTGAGTAAATAGTATCCTGAAACTCGAGTTGAGACATGCCCGAGAAAGCCTGTTGAAGCAGCCTAATACGTAGCCTGTATTTAGTGTTTCCATCAAAGGTAAAGCCATCCTGATCGATTTGTGCTTGAAATGCCAGCGCATGGGGATTGCTCACAGTTACATATGGATAGGTCCCAGTGCCCGGCTTGGGCACAAATGTGACATTAAAATGAAGTTCCTGCTTCATATCAATATAATATATTTTGTTATGGAAATCACCACTGAGGATCTCTACAGGACAGGGCTGCAGCGGTGGCCGTAAAGTCATGAGTGTGTCCTGTATGTTAATAATGCATTTCTGAAAATGATACAATGCAGAATCCGTGCTCGGAATAAGACTGACAAAAAAAAGCACCCCAATACTCTCAAACATCATCGCCTCACAAGGGTCAGTGGGTTTGCCCTTGGTTTTATCACCAATGTATACCATCTGTGTTGATTCCATGTCCAGGGTTCCATAGAAAAGTTTCTGGCTCGTGGTGAGGGCTGCAATCTCATTTCTGTTGGCAGCTACATTACAAAGGCCATGCGAAGGCAATGTCACATTAACATATTTATCAGTGGGATGCACTGTTATCAGAGCAACATTCAGGCCGTGGTTGAAAGAGAACACGAAAGTGTCTTTTGTCCAAAGGAGAATAAAACCTCTCAGGCCAGGGGGAATTATGCCAATAACAGATTCACCTGCATAGAGTTTCATGTCGAATTTTGCACCTTGTTCTTGATGGGCTAAGTTCATATCTGTATATGCAAAATAAGCTTCCCCATCACCATCTGTTTTATTGAGGATAACTCCAAGTTCTGCCAAGGAAACAAAGTTGTAGATACCAATCAGTGCATTTTCATAACCGGCAGGGCTTGTTTTTACAAATCTGTATCCCCCATCTTTGGAGGTGAAGATATCAGTGGATTCAGCAGGCCTTCCAGTTGTATAAGCCACAATGAAATTGCTGGTTTCGTAACAATTGATGTCCTTCAAAGAATAACAGCAGTCCATGTTTGTGATATCTGTAATGGAGCTATCGATGCCAGTTGACAATTTCCAGGTTTTCCATGTGCTATAGAAATACATATAGACCTTTCCATTTATTACGAAAAGCGCTCGATTGTTTTGCACAAAAAGAGCACTAGTGACTTCAGCTGGTGGGCTTATTATTATAGCTGGAATGGTCAATGGCAAAAGACTGCTCTGAAAATTATCTTGGCTGAGGAAAACCTTTTCCCCAAGATATATGGCTGGAGGAGTCTGTCCTCCAAAGTAGAATGCCTCACATGGGTGTGGTATTAGACGAGGGTCCTTATATTTGTATGAGAGAACAGTGCCGTGTGATACCATACTTGAATTGAAGGAGACGCTTGATATAATCAGTAGTTGATGAGTGCATGGCCAAGAATCACCCCTATCCAGACACAGCAAAAAAATCACTAATATGATTACAGAACTGCTTGGCTTCCGCATTGCTGATTTCTGAATTATTCTCTTAAGCCAACCCCATAATGCATGAACAGATGTGTTCAGTGTGAATGCTGTTAGCTGTAGTGTTTTTAAACGTCTGTTTTGTTCCAGATTCTAATTCAGTTATTCTGAATTCCAAGTGGCAGTTGGCTGTTAGATGGGATGGGGTACCTGAGGAGATTTCACATGATGCTCATTATAGCTTCTGTGCTGTCTTGTTCCTGAATAAAAGATGATAAAATGGATTCTTTTAACCAGGAAACAGTGAAACCCCACTCTCTTTCTCTACACCCACAAGCATGTGCATGCAAAATATCACATCCACTCCCTGAACCGTCCTCTATTGCTTGTTTTTGTACCTGGCTGAATCAGAGGGATGGGGAGGGTCCACCACATAGGATTGGCTGAGAGACCAGCTCCATCTGTCTCCCTCTCTTCCTAAGCTCTTATTCAGGTGGCCATTCCACAGTGGGAACATAGGTTTCGGGGTGGGTTGATCATGGTGAGTGTTTGCCAAACATGCCTTCCTCTTAGCTTGTTTCTCCATTTCATCCTGAGTTTGAGTGTCTTCAAAGTCCATGACACCTTTGGTAAAAGCTGTTCACCAATTGGAATGCTCCTAGGCCAGTGTTTCCCAATTGTCAGTGTTTGTTCTACTTTTTTTTTTAGATTTGCCTTGAGAGAATCATTAAATCTTTTTTGTTGACCACCAGCATTATGTTTTCCATGTTTAAGTTCAGAATAGAGTAGTTGCTTTGGAAGACGATAATCAGGCATCCACAAAATATGACTAGTCAAACAAAGTTGATGTTGAAGAATCACACTGGTGATCTTTGTTTCTTCCAGTACACTGGCATTAGTTTGCCTGTCTTCTCAAGTGATATGTAAAATTGTTCAGAGACACCATTGATGGACTCTTTTGAGGAGCTGGAGATGGCGTTTATAAGTGGTCCATGTTTCACAAGAATATAGTAAGGTTGGTAGTACAATAGCTTTGTAAACAAGCATTTTGGTTTCCCTGCGAATGTCCAAGTCCTCAAACACATTGCACTTGCAGAGCTCAGGCAATGCTGGATTTCAGCATCAAAGTCCGCCCTTGTGGAAAGATAATTGCCCAGGTAGGAGAAGTGGTTGACACTTTCCAATGTTACATCATTGAGTTGGATTTGTGTTGCTGCAGAGGGTTTATTTGTGCTTGTTGGTGCAGCACTTTGGTTTCCTGGATGTTGAGCGATGGGCCAAGCTTTCCATAAGCTTATGTGAAGCTATTTAGGATGGTTTGATACTAGGACAATGTGTACTTTACCCAGTGGCAGGCCAGAGACATTAACCTTTATCTTACTCCATTATTGGGCTCCAGCCTTTCCTATTCCGATTAGGTTGTTACTTTAAAAGACAACTGTTCTATTAAGTTGCTGAGTGGTTGCTTCTCCTATCTCCTTTCAGATGGTCCTTAAGAGTCATTTGGAAGCAATCCCGCTTAATAGGATATTTAAGAGCTTGAGTGGTCATTTTGCGCCTTGGTTTCCTTCCTTGAAGCCTGCATTGAGGTATAATCTTGATAGCCATCGTGGAATGTATTAATCAGTGATCTGTCCATCAGTCGTCGGTCGTTGTCATAGCTCTGGTAAGGAGTACATCGCGGCGATCTTCAGCTCAGACATACAGTGGTACCTTGGTTTACAACCATAATCTGTTCTGGAGGTCCAGTTGTAAACCAAAACAGGTTGTAACCCAAGGTGGGCTTTCGCCAATGGGGCCTCCACCCCCAAATTGTTTGTAATTTAAAAAAGGGTTGTAATCCAAAAAAACGGACACGCACTTCCGGGTTTGATGTGGTTGTAATCCAAAATGGTTGTAATCCAAAGCGGTTGCAAACCAAGCTACCACTGTAGTCTAAGAGGTGCTAGTAGTTCAACCGTGGGTGCCTCCATGATATTTTAAATTTTTTTTGGTCGAAATAGTGTGTTGGTAATAACAAGGTTGTGTGCTGCAAATATAGTCAAAAGTAAGATTCTGTTCTGGTTGCTGTTGCCAATTCCTTTTTTCCCAATAGATCAAAATCTCACCCAACTCTTGCATTAAATTCACCCAGGAGGATAATTTTATCCTCCTTAGGCTTATCTGATAGGATGGTATCCAGCCGATAATTTTTTTTTCTTTAATGTTTTCATTGGCATCCAGTGTATAAGAGCTTAAAATAGTAGCCTGTTGGTTTTTGGTGAGTTTTATTTGAAGGGTTGAAAGTTGCTCATTAATGCTGGTAGGGACTTCTGACAAGAGCTTTACAAGATTGTTTTTGATAGCAAAGCCTACCCCATGTATTTGACATTCTTGTTCAGGTAGACCTTTACAGAAGAATTTGTAGAGTTATTTTTTATTCTTTCAGTTGTCCCTCTCCTGTTCTTCGAGTTTCTTGAAGTGCTGCAATATCAATGTTAAAACATCACAACTCTCTTTCAGTGATGACAGTCCTGCATTTGGGACGCTCATTATCTGTGTTATCCAGCAAAGTCCATATATTCCATGTTCCAAAGTTCAATTGTCTTTTATGACTGCTAGGTGGTGACCCCACTGGGTGCGGTAATCCAGTCAGGGGAAAAAGTGAGGCAGACTATGTTTAGGGCACCTTTTCTAGCCCCTCCGCCTTTTTGGGGTGGGTAGAGTGGATCCTAAACAGGACTGCTCAGTTGTGGATACAGCTGCTGAGCTACTCAACTGCCTCATTGAGTCAGAATGACTGAATCTGTATCCACCGCCCATGAGCTGGTTCATGATTAGGGGCTTCCAGATTTCATGGTCCTGCCTCTGTTACCATTTGCTGATCGTCATGGGACTTTTTTGGGTTTGGGGTGGGTTTTCGGAAGATGCCTGTGCGTGAATTTGTTTTATGTGTGTAAATCAGTGCACGCTGACCAATGCACAGTCTTCACAGTAAGGCTCTGTTCCGATAGCATGAGTATCACAATGACCGGTAGATTCTTATCTGCTGCAGCCTTCATCCATCTTCACAGCTGTTGTAACATACCGTTTGTTATCTTCTGCCTGTTCTGCTGTTGAGAACTTATTGGATCATTCTTTGTCTAGCTCCTCCCCTTTGACCTTACCACCTTAGGTGAGCCTGCTGGGAGACTCAGGAAGGCTTCGCTCACAAGCTTCATGATCCAGTGAGTGAGTGAGTGATGATCCTGCCCCAGCCTTATCCTATTCAACTCTCCTGGTCCACGGTTAGGTTAGCGCCGTGCTCCTTAGTCGCGGTGTCATATATCAGCCCCTAGAGGGCGATGGTGTCATAGGAAGTCTGCAATTACCACCCATGTTTTATTGTTGCATTGGCACACTACAAGTATGTGCCGTTCCAAAACCTGGCACTTCTCCGACTCCAATGCAGAAACCATCATGGTGAATGTCCGAGCGAATCTGACCACCTTCTCTATTCCCCCCTCTCTGCTCGGTTTGCTGCGCCGGGTACGTAAACCTTGCGGTGGTGACCGGCTTGCCCGGGCTGCATCGGAGACGAGGCAGCGAATCGCAGAAGCCACGCTTCAGCTGTCAGCGTCGATGTGAACAGTGGGAAAACGGAGCATGTGCAGAGCACCTTTCGCGCGCCCATCTTGCCCCTGCTGAACAGCCATTCTCTGCATGCAACTGCTGTTTCCCACTAGGACACAGATGATCCTATCTTAGGCTCTCACCATGAGCAGACGAATATCCACAAGATCAGTGCTGAGTGGATGGAGGGGTGTGGCTATTCTGCCGTGTTGCAGTGTCTAGTTTACCCATCCGGAGGGCCGCGAGCTGCATAGTAGTGAGGAGGCCTGAATCCCAGACCTGTCTCGGCCAGCGAGCTCACTGGGTTGCCTTGGGCAAATCCGATCTCCACCGCACAGTCCCTATCAGGATTGTTATGAGAACAAAGTAGGATCCATTCCTTGGGGGAACAGCGGAATACAAATGTGGACGGAAGTAGAATAAAAATAAATTTATTTACGTGAAGCAATGGTAAAGCATGGAATGGCGCTCTGTGTGTGTATGAGAGAGACGTTAATTATGTGCTTCACAACTGAAGTTAACAGACACGGCCGCCTAAAGGGGGCTGTCCCTAAATCTGAATCAACCCAGAATTTAAATTCGCCCAGCAGCCCCACCGCAAGATTCCAAAGAAGTAAGAACAATTCTACTTGGTTTCAGTTTTGATTGTGGGCTCCGGGTTTTCTACCCTACTTAGCGCCAGCGCTTCGCCCTAGCGCAATCGCAAGGCGCACGCCAGGATCTTTTAAAAAATAAATAAATATTTTATTAGTTGAATATAAGAATAGTATATAATCAAACACAAGCAATCAAATACAACCCCCCCCCCCAATTAGCGCCAGGATCTTGAGAGTCCTTGCGCCGTCGGAGAGACGCCGCCGAGATTTCTTTGGCCAATGGGAAGATGCGGAGCAGACCTGCTTTCTTCTGACTGGAGGCGCCGCTTCAGGGTCTTTCCGCTCGCATCCAATCCAGTTTCTCAAAAGGCGGGAAGGCTGCTGGGAAGCCGCCTCATGCTGGAGGGCCAGTCGCTATCAGGGGGTGGAGGAAAGGGAAACTCCCTCGAGTTCCCCGCCCGTGGCTATAAGATGAGGGAGCCCCCGAGAGAGCGGCTCCCTTTAGCCGTTGCCATGGCCCTTCCTCCGGCCTCTCAGCAAGCGGGAGAAGCGGGCGGAGGTGAGGAAGAAGCGGAAAGTTCTGCTCCCTGAGCTCCCCAACTTGGCGCCGTCGCCTCAGGGCAAGGGGCTCCTTGTGCTTCGCGCCCGCGGGAGTTGTGGAGCGGGGCTAGTAGTAGTAGTAGCGTCATGCTGGAGCAACGATTGGCTCGCCTCAGCCCCGGCTCAAGCCCGCCCCAATCCGCGCCTTCACCCTCTAGATCCGCGGGCATTGCCTTTACCGCCTCGTGAGTCACTGGAGGTTCCTTGGCGAAAGCGCTTCGTTTCTTTCTGGCGCTTCGCAGAGCGGCAGCGTCGGCGGCGGAGAATGCGAGCGAGCGAGCGAGCGAAGCTGCGCCGACTTCCCCGCGCGCCAACCCGGAGCCAAGGTAAATTTGCGCGCGGGCTCGCCTGGACCACCTGGCAGCTTCTAGCGAGCGCCTTGTGGGAAGGGAAACTGGCAGTCCCTAAACCTTGGACTGTTTGTTGCCTACTCGACTCTAAAGTTCCTGATGACTTGATTTTTTATTGATGTATTTATTTATTTCCAGTCCCGCCCCCCCCCTTTACTCTGTCTCCAGTTTTCTGCCAGGACGCCGCTGCCTGCCCGACTGAAATCTAATAGCTTCATGCCAGGCTGGATTTTTGAGCAGGTGGGCCGGTGCCAAAATGAAATGTCCTGATGTGGAGAGCAACACCTGTTGAATCTCCGCCAGGCATCCAGTTATAATTGGACAGAAAGGTTCTGCCAGTAAAAACAATGAAATACAGATGGCAGTCCTGTTGGGTTTTCAGGTTCAGTACTAAAGCAATGGGTTCAGAGAGGTGAGGTCAGGTACTGGTGGAAAATGAAGGCTTAGCTATGCTGTGCCTAATGAGACGTAAGTGCAAATAACAGTAGTACAAGAATGTGGTGTCTTACAGCACTGTCTAAGAAAGTTGTGGCCAATAACTATATGTTGTTATCAGTTTACTCTGTGCTGTTACTCCTTTCGTTGGCTGTGAAGGCGTCCAGCTTCTGAGAGGGTCAAGTAGCAATCCAAATGGGCAGGGTGCCGGCAACCTCCTTTTATGATCCCTGTGAGGTAGATCTTACTATATAGTTTGTGCCATGCAAGATTGCAGAAGGTGGTTGGTTACCTTGCCTTAAATTCCACAAGCTGCTTTATCCAGCATCTGCTGTGACAAAGAACTGCCAACAGCAGTTGCTAATTCTGAACATCTTTGACACTACAGCTGCTGTTGTGGATTCATCTGTCCTCTTAAGAATGCAAAAGAAGATTAAAAGAACGTACAGGGCAGGACATCTTGAAGGGAGCAATGCCTGCTCTGTTAATTTCCAAGGGAGTTGGTGTTACTTTTAGCCTGCTGGGAACTTGGAAGACAGTTCCAAGTGTGATAAGGGGCAACTCTGCAACAAAGAGCGTCTGAGGTAATGCCATAGCAGAGGTGCTCAACACAGCTCAGACTTTCTGTGCGTATTGAGACAGGCAACATGATATTCATTCATTAGCATCTGTCAAGCTGTGAAGCTATGGTTCTTTGGTTGCAAGTACTCATGTAGTGTAAAAGGGAGCCGATTGCTCTCTGTAGTGTCGCTCTTTCATTTTAACTGCATCTCTCACCAAATTAGCTAACAGCTCTTTTTTTCCTGCTTCTGCTCTAGAAGAAGGCAGTGCTATGTGCTCTTGCTAAATCCAGAGTACACAGAATATGGGCAAGGTGTTCTGGAGGATCCTTTCCTTTCCATAGATCTTAACTATTTGAACTTTCATTTACTATGAGCAAGAAAAGGATGTTCCTCAATCACATCACCCTTGTCTATTTCTTTATACTGCTATTGGTGAGCTTTAATTTCAAAAGTAAGTTCAGGGAGTTGTCTTTAATTGTTACTAATTGTATATGCTTTATTTAAAAACTATGATGGAGTGGATAGTAGCTAGTTGCCTGTTTCCAACCATGTGTTTGGAGTGTGACAAAATATTTGTGTCTGTTCTATAATCCAATGTACTTGTCTTTCTCTGTAGACATAACAAGTCAAAGACACTTAGGCATGCTTAAACACCAAGGTGGTTGTTTTCCCAATGATATGTTCTGCATAGTTTCTTCCAGCTTCCCAGGTGTCCATCATATACTGCTTTTTGGTAAATGGTACAATCGAAACATATTTTCCACCTTCAGTGAGGTCTCTAAAGGTCAAGAACTCTAAACATCCAGAGCTGGAATGGCAAATGTGCAGCCCTCCTTTTGTGTTGGACTCCCATCAGCTCAAGCCAGCATGACCAGTAGTCTAGGATGATGGGCATTTATTTTATCTATTTATTTATTCATACATATTTATACTTGTTTGTTTATTTATACTTTGTCTGGTGGGTGGGTATGTCCCCTATCAGTCATCTGATGTCATCATGGCATCACATGACTGAGAGGTCAGTGGCCCCACCCACACGTCAAAGTTGGCCCTTAAAGTGGGGATAGGGGATAGGTAAATAAAGGTCAGACTCATTGGGTCAAAAGTAAATAATTAGAATGAGTTCTAATAAATATTCCGATGTGTGACAGGAATGCATATGGACAGTCCGGGTGTGCAGGTAGCAGTGTCACAGTGTGAGAACACGTTTAGGTTTCATTACTGGTCATTGGAATGTAACTCTTTTTACATATGTGAGAGTTGCAGTCAAATTGTGGGCAGGTGGTGCATTTGACATTGTAGTCCATCATTTGCAGCCTTTGCATCAACAGAATTCCTATTATGAAGAGATGAAAGAGCTTGAGTAGTATATTACAAGTGGTGGTTTTTTTCCTTCTTCCAGAAATGACAGTTTCATTGAAGCTTGTGCCGGACACATTTCTGGTGGACTGTGCTTGTGGAATTTTTAACAAACTTTCCCCTTGACTCATGGTTTCTCAAAAGAAGCAAAAGGCTGGGGCTTTACCAATGTGCTTGTTTTATCCAGGCTGAGGAGTTTCAGATATTGCAGGGTAATAATAACATGTATGCAAGATACAAGTCTATCAGTAACTTGCTTTCTCAAGCCAAAACTGACTGTGGTTCTTCTATTAAATTCCAAGGATGAGAAATATTGGCCACCACCACTCTTAGAATTATTAGGTAAATTGTATTACATGATAAAATTTGGGAAAATATTTTTTGTTCCACACAAACTTTCATTAAAAACTTATGCTTTGGGGCATGTTCTCTGATTCCTCATGTTGCTAATTGATCTGAAAGCCTTTTGATGTCCTGTTTCCCAGCAGAGGAAAAAGGAAAGTAGAAGCAAGCTGCATTGCAGAAAGAAAAATAAGAATCTCTGGAGTCATCTTCTGCATGCACGCTATCACATACTTCCAACTACCTTGTGTTTAGACATGCAAATCAGGATATTTTATCGGACGAAGTGATTCATTTGACTGTGAGGCGTTTGGCCTGAGAAGGATTGAACATTAAATATAAACATTTGCCAGGTTTAACAGTAATGCTAGAAGGATTTTGATACTCTGAAATGTGGATGGCTATTTTTTCTTTTGGCTTGGGGCCAGATTGAGGGTTCATCACCCCTCTGAGGCCCATGTGCATGCATGTGTACATGTGCAGACTTGCACACTCAAAAAGCACACACACAGCTTATACATATGTGTGTGTGGTGGTGGAGGAGGACAAGCAGTGCACATATACATATACTTTGGCAGAATGGGGGAACAAGCATCCTGCACACATCTACACCTGGAGGAGAAAGGAGGACAGACTCAAAAACACACACACGCACAGAGTCATATACTCGCTCCTTCCCCAATGCTTCCCTGGGAGCAAAAGCACAGGTCTGAGAGCAATCCTAGTAATATTTATTCAGAAGTCAATCCCATTCTATTCTTTCAAGTGGACTTGAGTGTTGCCTCTGCAGTGTAGCATTTTAGTTGCACAAAAGCCAGCCAGCTAGCAGCTGATCTAGCACAATGCATAGGCACATGTGTGAACAGGAGCTGGTTAAAACAGTGACTGCCAACCTTTTTGACCAGTGGCACATTTCAAAATTTGAGATAGTGTTGTGAGCACCAGTCACAAAATGGCTGCTGTGTGGGGCATAGCATAACACAAGTACAGAAATTACATCTTTTCTCCCTCCTGAGTCCCTTGGTTAGGGGTTCCAATGAAGGCATTTGTGGGTGCCATGGCACCCATTGGCACCAAGTTGGTGACCCCTGGGTTAGAGAGTAAGGTGAGAGCAATTACTCTCTAGTACAGAAAGTTAGAAGGAAGGAAAGAGAGGAAATTGATGATTGGTGAAGTGGCCAGCCAAGTGTGATGGAAGGAAGAGAGAGAACAGGAAGGATGGAGATGAGGTCTGAGTAATCACTGTTATTTTCTTCACTGGGTTTGTTCCATGACAGATCAACACAATAAGGAAGGTTAAAAAAAAAAAAAAGAGTGTCAGCAGTCCTTTAAGGTAGTGACAAACAGGTATGATGCACTCTAGCAAAGTTATGAACATAAAGTTACAGGGAGAAGTAGAGGTGATATCTTATGAATACTTTGGCTGGCACCCATTGTCCTAATCAATTGAAGACATCAACTTTTGGCATATGCTTGTTGGGTCTTGCTATAAATATCTCTTGATTGCAAGCCAAAAATGATGTAGCTAGTGCAAGCCAGATATAAAACAATAAGGGATTAATAAAACTGTTCAGTATCGTGTCATATGAGGTCTCTCCAATAAAAACACAGCAGTGTTTCCAATTCTTTTGGCTCAGTTTGACCTGTTTCCATTAAAATAATTGAGAACTGATTGTCCAGTCTCCCCAGGTCCTAGGTCAACATTTTTTTAAGTTCAGTTAAGTTCATATATCTATATATTTAACTTAAGTATATATCTGTCAATTAAAAAAAAAAACTTTCATTTAATATTATATAAATTTAATATACTAGTAATTCAGTCCCATTAGTGGAAAAGGCAGGGCATAAATAAATATATAATAATCATCACCTAGTAAACACTAACAATAGCTAGTGACTTACAGCATGTGTTCTGGGAAAAGAGAAAGTTAAAATTACCTATTAAATTAGTAAAAGTCTACCATCATGGCAGGTGATGTGTGTGTGTGTGTGTGTGTGTGTGTGTGTGCGTGCGCGTCTGTATGTGAAAATAAGAAAATAAGCTCTGTTTTCACATACAGACACATACAGAGCCTTCATCAAGTGATCCTTTTTTGTGGAAGGGTCAGTGAGTATAGTGACGGATCCGCACATGTCTCTGAAGGCGCCCCACCCCCCGAAGGATCCCTTGCTGAAGGCTGCTCACCCACACAATGGTCTGGTCCACACATAATTTAAAACCACAGTTAAACTAAAACTTAAATGTGAATGTACATCATGCCGGTGCTCTTTGCTGAAACCACAGGTGGCTCACACTTCCTTTGTTCCTGCTTCACTGTTGGGAAACAATACATGATCTGAATTAGCATTTACTGTATGCATAGTCCACCCCCCCAAACCTGGGTGCATAGTCCACCCTCCCCCAATCGCCCCATGAACAAACCGCAGGTGTAAGCCAAACTTTAGTCACCACTCATGGGCCTAGTCAAAAGTAGTTTAACTAAATATTTGAATAGGTTGGGTGGTAAGTAAATGAAGCACCATTAAGTGTTGTTGGCATCCATCTCTCTTGAGAGACAATGGAGTGTGCTTCCAGGGGTGAAATCAAACAGCTGGAGATTCACAGTTCTTGCTGGGGCTGCAGAAATTGGTAACTCATAACTTCTGCCTCCTGCATTGTTTTTACTACGTTACCAGCATCAATGTGACCTCTTTGACATGCAAGCCCGGACCTTGTGTGGAGGTCCTGGGCTGCCAAGACAACAAGACCACCTTGTTTTGAGTACGTAGCTTGGTGAAACATGTTTGAAGTCTGTGTGTCCCTCTGAAGGCTCTCAATCCGCTGTTCACAATCACTGATGTAAAATCTGTGATGAAAATTTCTGTTTTTGCTCATCTTTCCTTGGTAGTGCACGGTTGCTTGCTCATGTTATAAATATCTTGTTGAAGTATCCTTTGGATAACTTAGTGATTGTTTTATTTGGGCAATTTTTCCATAGTGACTTCATACAGAAGTTGCATTGAGCCCTGTGAAATTAGAATTATGAACATCATAAAAGGTTGTTGATAAGGACTGTATTTGAAGAATATATTCTGTGCTATTTATACTTTTACTGTGACTTGAAAAATATTTTTCAGCACATAGGATGCAGTATTAAAGTGATGAATTGTGAGAAGGGCATTCTTAATAAAGTTTGAATGAATAATGTCGACACTTGTGATTCTTATAGTTTATTTTTAAACATTTACCGTTATGTTTGTGGTGCCACGAAGGAACACATAAATCCAATGTCATTCTATGGCATCTTTTAGATTGGTGTGGATAAAGCTTCGGCACATTTGCAAATTGGAAAAATTATTGTAGGCATCACACATACGCTGTAGCCACATCTTATTCTATTTCCTATTAACTGCAATAAAATGTTGTATGTGCACCTATGAGTGACATGTTTGTGACCCCTGCTCCAAGTAGCCTGTGCATAGTGAGCAAGTAGACTTGTGCTTGCCCAACCAGGTTGTGGGGGAGATCCCAGATTCTCAGAGGGTTTGAATCTGGTCATGTTTCCTTAAAGTCTCAAAACGTCAGTTTTTAAATTACCGTGAGGCTTAAGAAAATGCCTCCACATTTATGTATCAATGCTTGAAAACACTGTACCTGAAAACTGAGGGTCCTGAGATGCACTTACCTTGAATTCTTTCTTCTTCCATCCTATTTTTTTTCAGATGGGTTCTTACTTTGTGAACGCAACATTTCATTCCAAAATAACTGAAGCAGCTGATATTATTGTTGGAATCTTCTATATTATATTTGGTAAGAGTGATTGTTTGATATTCTGTACATATGATTGTGATATTCTCTGCATATGATGATGATTGTATTTCACATTCTAGAAAACAAAAGATTTTATAACTGTGTCACTGGCATGTGTGTGATACTGTTTAACTCCTTGGTCCTCATGACCCAGGAAGCTGTTTGTGGACAAATGCTGGGTTCCCTCATCCTGAAGTGAGATGAGCGCCACACCCCATAGTTGCCTTAAAGGTAAAGGTAAAGGTACCCCTGCCCGTACGGGCCAGTCTTGCCAGACTCTAGGGTTGTGCACTCATCTCACTCTATAGGCCGGGAGCCAGCGCTGTCCGCAGACACTTCCGGGTCACGTGGCCAGCGTGACAAGCTGCATCTGGCGAGCCAGCGCAGCACACGGAACGCCGTTTACCTTCCCACTGGTAAGCAGTCCCTATTTATCTACTTGCACCCGGGGGTGCTTTCGAACTGCTAGGTTGGCAGGTGCTGGGACCAAATGACGGGAGCACACCCCGCTGTGGGGATTCTAACCGCCGACCATGCGATCGGCAAGTCCTTTACCTTACCTTTTACCCATGTATCTGTTTTCTCATTCCCGGCCCAGTCTGAGCTTTATATTGCTTATGTGTGCTTTGGTAGTAGATGCAAAGGCTGTAGGTGACACAATCTGAAATATAACCCATCCAGAAGGTGGCCACATTTTCCTGTGTGAAGTACATATGCAACTGGACAAGCTGCTAGAGGGGAGAAAGCTCCAACTGCAGTATATATAGACTGGAGGCCTCTGCTAGACTTGGACCCCAGGAAACCTGGATTCAGATTTCTGTTCAGCTGTGATTTCCTGGGACAGCAATGGGCAAATTACACTCTGAGTTTTGCCCATCAATACAATGGGAATTTTGCTTCACAGTATTGTAGTTGGAATGCATAAAGCAGTATGCAGAATTTCATTTTTTAAATAAGTAAGTGTATTAAAATAATTACATTTGCATTGGTTTAAATTAGTTTAAATTGAGTTTTTTATTATTGTATTTCCTTATATTTTACACTCCATTTTTACACAGAAGCATCATGGAACCCAAGGTGAAATACCGTATTTTTTGCTCTATAAGACTCACTTTTTCCCTCCTAAAAAGTAAGGGGAAATGTGTGTGCGTCTTATGGAGCGAATGCAGGCTGCGCAGCTATCCCAGAAGCCAAAATAGCAAGAGGGATTTCTGCTTTCACTGTGCAGCGTTCCCTCTTGCTGTTCTGGCTTCTGAGATTCAGAATATTTTTTTCTTGTTTTCCTCTTCCCAAAACTAGGTGCGTCTTATGGTCTGGTGCATCTTACAGAGCGAAAAATACGGTATATGTTGTTCCAAGGAGGTCTCCCATCATCTAACCACACTTGCTTAGCTTCAGTAAGGTGGTACCTTCATGTGCCATCAGACCTTTAGAGACTGAAGTGTTTTCTAGTGAAGGAAGTAATCTTTAAGTAATGACAATATAGGGTCTTCTGCATCTTTGAAGACTAACAAATGTATTATAGCACAAGCGTTCATGGACTAGCACCCATTCCATCAGATGCATGACGTGTAATCCTCAATTGGTAGGCATAGATACACATGGGTGTTAAGGTGGGGGGAAATATAGAAGTTGGAGTTAAATGATGATATAAGGCACAAAGTACACATTGGGGTTTTCACAGACATATTGATGTGTTGTGGGAAGCAGTGTTTTAGCTGAACTTTCACAAATAAAGAACACAGATTACAATTACTGTGGGAATAATGTTTATTGTTTCCTGGCAAGCTAGCAGAAATTTATATTGGACTTTACTGAATCT
This sequence comes from Podarcis tiliguerta, assembly GCF_965153285.1. Lineage (NCBI taxonomy): Eukaryota > Metazoa > Chordata > Lepidosauria > Squamata > Lacertidae > Podarcis > Podarcis tiliguerta. The sequence goes on from NC_139540.1 coordinate 41,185,614, forward strand.
GAAGACTTTCCTGGCAAATCAACTAACTCAAGTACTTGATGAACTAAACATTAAGACTAAATATCTCTGAGACAGTCCAGGACAGGGACAGCCAATGTGGTACCTTCTAAATGTTGCCAAATTGCAATTTGTATCATTCAACAGCATTTGGAGGGCACCACATTGGTCACCCCTGGCCTAGGTTCATAGCGTTTTAGGGCCAAATCACATGTGACCTGGGATCTTTTGGCGTGTGTTCTTTAAAACAGGCACAGGGAGTTCCAAATTTAATTGGAAGAGAGGTGCTGAGATATAAACTGTTTTGCCTTTTCCTCTATTTAGTTTCTCCAGTGTTGTGCCTCAAAAGCTGTTCTTACCCTATTTTATAGAAACACAAAGATATAGCCTTTCCATATGGTGCATCTGTGCACAAAAGAAGATGGTAGCCATTATGGTTCAGAGGACTGATCTGGATTTGATATATTTGCCTTTAGCTTTGAGCTCAATTAGTGCCTTGAATAAATTCGCTACTGCTCATTTTAACAGTGCAGTCAGCTAGGTTAGCTGCGGTCATCATGAAAACCTGATTGGCAATATATAAAAAGCTTGAGTGGCTTTTTAGCATTTTGTGGAGTGGGCTGCAGTCTGGGTCAGCATAACTTGAACTAAATTTGGTTCATGGTAAGGTGCCATTAGTTCCCTGCTGCCTTGTTTTATGTCGAATTTTTTCTGTACAGATAGTATACTTTTTATTATATGGTTCATATTCATTAATTTTTACAAAGTGCTCAACCACTTTGGAGGCGAGGGTGATAAGAATCAACTGGCACTGAAGGAAAGAGAACAATTTGGAAATCATGCTGCAAAATTATTATTTTTTGTAAAAACACCTATATAAAAATCATGATTAGTCATCCCTGTATGCTTTTCCCTTTAAAGCCACTGGAGAAAAGGACAACATGCTACTTTCACGCAAAGTCAAAATGCGAATGAGAGTGAAAACAGTTAACCCTTTTTTGTTTTGTCCTACAGGCATATGCTCCTTTTGTGGGAACAGTATCCTTCTCTATGTTTCCTACAAGAAAAAGAACATATTGAAACCAGCAGAGTACTTCATGATCAATTTGGCCATCAGTGACCTTGGTATGACTCTGACCTTGTACCCTCTAGCTGTTACATCCAGCCTTTCACACAGGTGTGTTCAATGTGCATCCACTGAAGTTCTCTGTTAGTAGGAAACAGTAACTAAACTTTTCTTCTTCCACATTTTTTTATTACTATAGTGATGAATAATTCCAAGGGCTGAGAAAAGCAGTCTTTCAAGCTGCTGGCAGTAATTAGTATTCTGAGCTGCACAACACTGTTGTCACTTAGGATACCTTTGGGGGAAAAGTTGCATTCATTCAGTACAATTACTCCACCTGGTTTCCTAATTTTCGGTGGAAGGAATAACAAAAGATCCAGCTTCCCTTTCTACAGTAATACATGTCATTGTTACTTAGTTACAAATGATTTTTATTTTTTTTACAGAGTGAAATTCAGTTACAATTGAAATGAAAGGAATACATTAGTGGAATTGCTTATGTTTCTTTTTCAAGGTTATGCGTTCTGACGCTCATGACCTCATCATGAAAACTGCTGTAGCCACTCCCCAGGGATAATCCCTAGCCATGCCTCCAAGGAGTTGTGTGGATCCGTTATACACACACACAAGTGCAATTATACATTGTTACCTGGGAGTAAGCTCATTTAACTTGTACAGTGGTACCTTGGGTTACAGATGCTTCGGGTTACAGACGCTTCGGGTTACAAACTTCGCTAAGCAGGAAGTGGTTGCTCCAGTTTAAGAACTTTGCCCTAGGATAAGAACAGAAATCGTGAGCCAGTGGCAGCAGAAGGCCCCATCAGCGAAAGCATGCCTCAGGTTAAGAACCGTTTCAGGTTAAGAACGGACCTCGGAAAGAATTAAGTTCTTAACCCAAGGTACCACTGTAAAACACATTGAGCTTTAACTAAAAATATTTATCCAGCAGAAATAAAACTTTTAGCTTTTAATTTGAAATGCATAAAAAGGTAAAGGACCCCTGACAGTTAAGTCCAGTCATGAACGACTCTGGGGTTGCGGTGCTCATCTCACTTTACTGGCTGAGGGAGCTGAAGTTTGTCTGCAGACAGTTTTTCCGGGTCATGTGGCCAGCATGACTAAGCCACTTCTGGCAAAACCAGAGCAGCGCACGGAAACACAGTTTACCTTCCTGCAAGAGCAGTACCTATTTATCTACTTGCACTTTGATGTGTTTTTGAACTGCTAGGTTGGCAGGAGCTGGGACTGAGCAACGGGAGCTTACCCCGTCGCGGGGAACCCCAACCTTCCAATCGGCAAGCCCCAGGCTCTGGTTCAGACCACAGCGCCACCCGCGTCCCAGTTGAAATGCATACAATTTTGCAAATAAGTGTTACTGTTTAAATTACTGGTAGAGAAGTAGGAATTCCATCAAAGAAAAAGAAAGAAGCATCCAGCATCTGCTCTGTTATTTTCCTCATTATCTGGCATCCTCTATGCTATGCTTGTCACAAAGAAATGTAAAAGCCTCATTACTGTCTCATTCACTTGCCAGAGCAAGGCTTCTCTTAATTACCTGGCACTCTTGCAGATGGTGACATCAGTCCTGCTTTGAAAAAAAGTCAGAGTTGTGCTCCCCAGTATTCCCTGCCATTAGTTGTAATTGTAAATCTTTTGCACAGCCTATGAGTGGTTGAAAAATCCCCCCTTGTACTCGGAAGATTTGAACAGTTGCTCATGCCACTTTTGACCAGCTCTAGGTTCTCTTGGGTGAGATCAATTTCAGTCAGGCTTTTGGCACTGAGACTTGGATGGTCTATGTCAGGAGATAGACACAGATTTAAGAGTTCATCTTTGGGACTCAAGTTGATGGGGGCAATTAATACAAGGTAGATATTATTATTGATATGGCTTATTATAAAAGTAATTTTCTTTAATTTAAATACCTCGTTCTTCTACGTACTGCTGTCAAAATGGGAAGGGGCCCAGTAAAGTATCTGATGACAGGGTGTCAGGACAAATAAGCAAACAATTGCAGTACTCCCATAACTTGTGTGAGAGATCATTACACTGGAGTTTCCTTTTCTTTAGACTTCAGTTCTATCTCAATATGTAAGAATATTAAATCTGCACATCCACAATTTTCAAATGTGCCTTTTCTCCACCCAACTTCAAGCAGCCGTTTTTCAAGTTAAATGGTATCAAGCAGACACTACTTGCCAGAGATACAGGCAAGATACTGAACGCTTTTATAGAATGGCGTGTTATTTCTTTAATGAGTTTATATATTGGTCAGAATCCTTCCAGATGCATGCTGTGTTTTCAGTTATGTTTTTAAAATATGAAGCAACATAATTTCTTTCATGGGATGGTTACAAGCATTTACGTGCATTATTTTTTTATAGACAAAGATACATTAAGGTTCCTCTTGGCTCAGAATGAGCATGGACTATAATCAGTATTGCTATCTCAGTACAGTAGTGACCCTTGAAAGTTACTTTTGAATATATGACTGAGAAGAGTATTTTTTGATATTAATAACTCTTTCATTTTTCTTCCTAGGTGGTTATTTGGCCAACAGGTTTGCTTGTTCTATGCATTTTGTGGAGTATTTTTTGGAATCTGCAGTCTGTCTACACTAACATTACTGAGTACTGTGTGCTGCCTAAAAATTTGCTTCCCAACTTATGGTAAATAAATTTTTTTCTTTCCTTCTGCACAAATTTAGAAGAACTAAGAGTTATGCAACACTAATTTTGGTACTAAATGCTTTGGCGAGGTTATCATTGTGGCAGTTCTAGTATGGCCATTGAGTCCCAGGAAATGGAGTGTTAGGGAGCATGATCTCTCTCTTTCTCTGTCTTTCTTTCTGTCTGTCTCTCTGTAGAAGGGTTCCCCCCTTTTTGTGAATAATACTGTTATAACGTGCATTGGAGGGCTGTTGAATAGCAACACAATGTACATGTCATGACAGAAAATAATTACTTGCTTACTATGTATAGGTCAGGGATGTTCAACAGGTTATTTATTAGACCTGATCCCCTAAATTAACAAATAATTTCTCCCTTAAAAAAGCTCAACCAAAAGGGGTAGATCACTGCCAGATTTTAATCATGTGAGTAGATTGTAGTCTCTAGGAAGTTGGATGTCCCTTGTATAGGCCAACCTGGGTTGCTTTGTTCCTTTGGTATGGACATAACACTATGTTTTGCTCCCCACACTGGTCATGGTTGGTTTAGTAACTATTGGGTTGGGCATATGAGTTGGGTTGGGCATACTAGTTGTAGCTAATGAGAGTTAGAATCCAATAAATTCTGGAAGGCCATAAGCTAGTCACCACTTCTCTGTAGACAGTAAACAGAGAGACCTGTATTTTGACTTGTGGACTTAAAACCAGCTTCAGTATTATTACAAGCAACATCTCACCCGTGTATCTTAAATGTGAATATTTTGTATTTCAGGGAATAGATTTAGGAGAGAACATGGCTGGATCTTGATAGGATGCAGTTGGGCCTATGCAGCCATTTTTGCCCTTTCCCCACTGGCTCACTGGGGAGAATATGGAGCCGAACCTTATGGTACAGCATGTTGCATTGACTGGTATTCATCAAATATAAACACAACAGCAATGTCTTACACGATTGTCCTTTTTGTCTTCTGTTTCATTATCCCCTGTGGAGTAATTGTTACCTCCTATACTCTTATTCTGATTACGGTGAAAGACTCCAGAAAAGCAGTGGAGCAACATGTCCTGGGACCCACCAGGATGAGCAACGTGCAGGCTGTTACAGCCAAGGTATTTAAAAAGCCGTGTTCTTTTTTCTTCACCTATTGATTTTCACTGTTTTTTAAAAAGTATTTTATTGCTTTTTCACATGTAATAAACATAATTCAAAGCCCCATAAACAACAACAATAGCAACAAGTCTGCCATTTCTTGGGAAAAGGCATAGCAGCAGCTCAAAATCAGAAACAGTTTACAATGCATATTAAATACTCTAATTTAATAGGTCTTGCCAGATGTTTCCATGGATCTGTTGAGATTGTTTCAATTGATCGTAATAGGGAATTGTGGTTTAAAGAGATCAGGATCAAAGTGCTGAAGCCAGGTGTCAGGGAAGGGCACAGCAATTGAGCCTGGCACTTGTTCCCTGCTTAATAAAATGGGGTTCTTTTAAGCCAGGAAGGATAGGTCTGACTCTCTACTCTAGATATGAAACTTTGCTGAGAGACTGCCTAGCTCTGCAGGGGAAAGAAACAAAGCATGCTTTGCCAAAAGCATTTAAACTTAGTCCTCAGTTTAATGGGTCCAACAGGCTCTTGCACTCACCCCAAAATTACTAATTGCCTGAGCTATACATAGTCAAAAGCAAAATCCCATTGAGTTCAATGAGGGTTACCCTCCAGTAAGCATGCAGAGAACCCTAACATGAAAGTCCAGAATAGCAGTGATGACTAAACCACTGACTTCTGCACACGTTCCCACTTTCTCTTTCCCCTGTCATGAAGGGAGACAATTTGCCCCTTGTCCCTCTCACAGTCTCTGCAGGACATGAAGAACTTTGATGGGGAAGAGAGCTTATCAGAGGGGAAGACACTCTTGCCATTGGCATTCCATCAAGGGGAACAGATGAGACCTTTTTCTTCCACTCTGCAATTTGGGTCATGGGAATAACATACGGGACTATTCCCATGACTAAAAATCAAAATGTGGGGGAACAATGCAGGCTTTTTTCATATTTTATCAAAATGGAGACATCTACAATACAACAAAACAGTTTTAATGTAGTTTGTTGTGGTATTATATTTTCCTTTATGCTTATTTGTTGACTCTAAATCTGATTCAAATTAAAAATTTACATGGCAGCATTTTGGAAAATTAGATTAGGGAAATAATCTTTCAGGTATCTTTCTGTCTCTACCTCTTTACTGAGGTAGTACTAAAATGTAAGATAGCTAGGTTAGAAAATGTGTATCCTTTGGAGACAAATGGACGGAGATTGCCCTGATGGGACAAATCTGACGTTTTTGCAAGGACATTCTAGGGAGAAAGTTGTTTAGCTTTTGGGCTGCTGGCTCAGTCAACGTTTCAGGAAGGCCGAGCTTATTCAGGATCAGGCCAACGGTAGCTAGACTCTTAAGAGTTGGTTATGGGTAATTTACAAACCATTTGCTCAGCTGTAGTTCCACTGAGATCAATGAAGCCACACAATTCTATATAGCCTGTAAATTATGGTGTGTTTTAGGCAATGAAGCTCTTTGCAGTATATCACAGCACCATAACTTGTTTGCCAGAAGTGTTAAGTGCAATATATCATTAAAGAACATTTTAGATGCAAGTTTCATTGTCCTGTTGATTAATGCCTGCAGAGTTTCTGTTTAACGATTGAACAATCAGAGACTACATTGATTCTGGCCTGCAATCTGTCAATGCGTTCACTGTAATTCATGCAGTCTATGGAAGCTCCATCTTTCTATTATTATGCTGCTAGCATAGTACTATTGTGCTATCTAATTCATGGAGGAGGTGAGCCTTGCTGCAAGGAGGGAAAAACTTAGTTCACTTTGTTTTCTTCTGAATCTATTCCAACATATATCAAGTTTATCAATGGAGTGGTAAAACTGATGACCAGATTGCTAAACAGCTTTTGATTTAAATTCAGTCCTAAAGCAATCTTTAGCATTTAGTCTCTCCCATTTTAAAGGCTACATGAGTGTACTTTAGAAAACAAATATAAAAATAGATGCAATTTGTGTAAACTCTTGCAAGGATGGAGGCAGGAGGAAAGGGTTTGTCTTGCTGTAGGCCCTGTCAAGTAGGAGCCCATGATAATCTCACCAAATATACACATCTGTTGCAGCAATACTAGTTTAACTTAGGGAAATGTCCTATCATTAACTGTCTCCTGGACTCAACAAGTCACTTCCCCTTAGAAGTGATAAGTTGTACTGGAATATAGGGTTGAGCATACAGATGGCAGGGTGCCCACTCACTCCAAGCACCCTGTCGCTATCCCCAGGCTGCATAAGCAAAGCATCATAATTGCCATCTAGTCTTCCTGATGTGGTCACTGGTGCTGAACAAGTTGGTTTCCATGGCTGCTGTGCACTTATGTTGACAGCCTCTTGCCTTTAATGGAATCTGTGGATAGAAGAAGCAAGAGAAGAGGGCTATGATATTCTGAAATTATACTGAAGCATGAACAGGAATTGTGTTTGGCACTGAGTTTCCTGGCTAAGAATAAAGAATCCTGTTATTCTGACTTCTGTTCCTAATACTTTTCATGGTGCCAAAGATTGCTTGTTGGTCCACATTTTACACTTGTAGAAATTTTGGCTTGTGAACAGGACTGTCTTACCAGCTTTTACACTGATGCTAGATTTAGGGTTGGTGCTATAACCAGACCCTTGATTTTCTATTACCTGGGCTTGTAGGAATCTTAAAAATGTTAACGTTTCATTAAAGTTCATGGGGAAGGGAATTAGTGCTCACACCTGGATCTCCAAGCTGAACTTTGCCTTGTGCCACCCACTAAGATGGAGGGAGCCGCCTTGTTTCTATGGCCAGTGTAGTAGCATACATGTCACTCTAATTCATAATGTGGCCTCCATGCTCCAGCAGTTTTGGCCCAATTGGAAGTAAGCATGTGCAGGCCAGAAGTGATGTTTATGGCCTGCTCACTCAGGATGATCTTGTCTCTCATGCCAGGCCATAAATGGGAAGAGTGACAATAGAGTGGTAGAGACATACCAGGGGTGTGGGGTTCGTTGTACCTTTTCCCCAGTGCATTCTTCAATGGAGGAGTGATTGGAATCAGGTGTGCATCATGCTTTATTAAAAGCGAATGTAGGCAGATGAAATGTGTCCTGGACTCACTTGTTCGGGGGGGGGGGGGATGACTTGCCAAGCCTCCTTTGAAGAAAGATTGGGGCTCACTGAGTGCATTCTTAGGACCCTCCCCTTCATCCCTAGGAGGAGTGTGACAGCAGATAATGGTGGGGAGGTAGCCTGTGATTAACTGCAGCTGATCAATCTTTTAATCTGAGAGAGCTTTTAGCTCCACTAAAAAGAACAGATGCTGGCACTATGAAATATGTATAGGTAATTGGTTGTCAAAGCAAATGATTATATATCCTCGCTTTATTTATAGTTACAACCAATATTCTTAAGTGCTAATATAAAAAAAGAACCTTCCTATTTCAGAACTATTATATATCCCATTTGATAAATGCTTCCGAAAAATGGAGGAGATCAGCAGGAGATAAACAGAGCAGATATGCTGGCTTTGATGTTGACATTCTCTTGATATTTTAAAGCACATTTATAGTAGAGGTGAAATTGTCTTTATTGGCTTTTATCTTTATTGAGCCTCACAGAGTTGTTTGAAGCTTTGCATATGCATCCATAAATGGAAGCAGGTATAGTAAAAGTGGACCTAGCTTGTATGGCCAATGTTCAGGGATGATGTGAGTTGGCGTCCACAGCATCTGGAGGACACAACATTGGCTACCCCTGCCATAAAGACTAAAATATGAAGCACCTTTTAAGGATCACCTCAATTTTTGAGGCTTTGTGACTGGTGCTTCTTTCCTCTTCCATTTTTGGACTGAATGTAAGATTGCATGAAATTGCATAATTCTTGAGTGCTTTGTAATGGTCAAAGTGTTGGGCAGAATGCAGGAACAAGGCAATGTAAGTAAAGACTTAAGTTGCCTCAAATAAAGAGTTTGCATACTCCCTGAACTCTGTGTGGGTATGTGAATGTATGATCAAATATGAAGGAAGAACACCACTTTTGTGAGCATGGAAATGCTGTTTGCAGGCTGATTGCTCATGGGCTTTCCCAGGTTTTAACCTTGGAAAATGGAAAAACCATTGCTATGCTTTGGTAGCAAAGCCATAGTGTTTGTTTTGTATGATTGGATTCCTATTGCACTAGCAGAGGGGAAGATATGGGACCTGAGCTATGCATCCAACTGCGGAGACTGTCTCAGTTCTCCTGCTGCGGATCCATCATTGAAGTGTGAAATCATTTTTAAGCATGTTTTTATTGTTAGCGCTTTTATTGTTAAATCGCTTCAGGGTATAGGAAGCAACCAATAAACTCACAAATAAAACAAATAAGAATAGAAACAATCTCTATTTTGTCTGCCATTTAGCTTGCAAGATGCACCTTCATCTCCTTGACTGTGATTGGATGCTGTGCTCTTTGAATATATTCATAGCTATTTGTAGCCTATTTGCAATCTTGGCTGCCCAGTGTAGGTCATAAACCCTTGGGAGGGACCATATCACAAAGTGTAGGGGACTGAAGGAGCTAAATGCATGTTTAGTGGCTATTGCCACTTGGTTATTGTGGTGGCAAGTATGCCTGTGGAAAAGGGCCAAGTATTAGACAAATCTCCACCAAATGAATTCATCTGGTTCACATTATTAAAAACAAAGCACATCTTATTTAGAACAATTAAGCCAATGAGATTATAATACCAGTGATGACACCGTAATTGTTAGAGCTGCAAACTGTAATTAGACTAAAAGCCAAACAAAATCTGTTAATGGCCCTGAAATTGACTGACAGTCATGTCATCACTCTTAGGCAGCTGTTGCTTGGAGGTAGGACAGTGAATTAGGAAATCTATTGATCTAACCCACCTACTGTTTTGTTGTTTTGAATAGCACAAACTTTCTTTTCTTCTTTTAACTTTGCAGCTGAGCATTGCTGTATGCATTGGATTTTTTGCTGCCTGGAGCCCATATGCCGTCATTGCCATGTGGGCAGCCTTTGGGTCAATAGAGAGGATTCCTCCACTAGCCTTTGCTGTACCTGCTGTATTTGCTAAGTCTTCAACACTCTATAACCCAGTTATGTATCTTATGCTAAAGCCTAATTTCCGAAGCACCATTGCCAAAGATTTTGCTGTTCTCCAACAATTATGCATCAAAACTTGTTTTTGTCTCAAGCATGTACAGAGCTGTTCTTATAGATCAGTTCTGGAAGTCCAATCGAAACCATTTAAGGGAAGACATGAATCCAGCAGTAACTCCATGCAGATCGTAGAAGGATGTTCTTATTTTCCCTGCGAAAAGTGCAACGATACCTTTGAATGCTTCAAGAACTACCCAAAGTGCTGCCAGGACAGGCTGAGCACCATGGAACACACTCTTCAAGAAAACATACCCTTGGAAAATAAAAGTCAATCGAACGCAAAGCATGCTTCTGAAAAATATGTAAAGGTTGTTGTCCGAGGAGAAAAAAACAGTGAGGTTGATAGTTTGGAAGTAACATTAGAAAACATACCTATGGATACTAGATTTGTCAACCTCTAGAGAATGTTTAATCAAATGCTCCAGGTAATAATTTAATTGCACCAGACTTAACGAATGTAAAACTTTTCTAAGCACTACCCTATTTTTATAAAGTTATTTTTATTTCCTTATTACCCATGGGAGGTCGAAGTAATGCAGCATAAATATGTTTAAAAGTGTATTTGACTTTCATCATGTCCACAACCATAACTATGTGCATTCAGAACAAATTGTGTACTACTGCATTTCATTCACTTCTGATTTTTTGAGTTTCAGAACTCATGTCCTTTGCTTCACAGAAGCAAACCACTTCATACTTGTGAGGCTTTTCTGCAAAACATTAATCCTTCAGATGCTTGGTAAATATATTTTATATGCTGCATATTCAGCAAAAAGCTTGGTCTAGGTTGGATTTTCTGAGAGTCCTTTCAGGGAGGTAATGTCCATTGAACTGTTAGTAGTTCCACAAGGCATATGGTACCCCCCCCCCGAGGCTATGAACAGTTTTTTTCCATTTTCATCTTAGGCTACTGTTCACATCTCCTTTCTCATGCAGTTTTCTTTCTAGGAGAGGGAGTGGGAAATTTTCCTTTCTCTGGTACATTCCCATGTTGCTCTTGGAGCACTTACAGTCAGTTCCACTCATGCATGAGTGCCCCAGCCTGGCCTTTCAAGAACAAACTTGTGAGGGGCCAGATGTTTCCTGTATTTCTGAACTTACAGCATGAAGAAGCATTATAAGGCTATCATTACTTCTTTCAACGAGGCACCTACTTCTCCCACAACAAAACTCAGAAGCTGAGCCACTTGGGACAAGGTGCAGAAGATATTAGCTGCCCCTGGGCTGTAGCCAGGGAAGGAGCTTATCCACACCCAAGAGGATCACTTTATACTCTGTTCACCCTGGAACTGGCACCCTGCTCTTAAAAACATTTTCTGCTACCATACTTACCTGAAGCAGGTAATTAGTGTCACCGAGTTGTCAGTGCCTGACCTGAAGACAGATAGTGCCTGCCCCTCTAATCGCAAGAAATTATTTGGGAAAGGTTGCTCTTGCCACAGGCCTGCTACTCTTTTAACCTCCTGTCCCTCTCCCCCATAGCCGTTTTGCTTTGCAAAAGCTGGAGAAGGGGGTGGGATGAGAGATTTAATTACAATAGTGACACATTCAGACTCTTCATCCAGGCAAAAAGAAATATAATCAAATGTAGATGTATAGGATGGGGGTTACCTGACTTGACATGTGAAAAGGACCCCAGGATTGGATCTCAGGATTATAAACTATTAGCTGCTGAACATGAGTTGATAAGGTGATGCAGCTTCAAACACAGCTAATATTCTGCACTAATCATACCTCATCTGGAGTACTTTGTTCAGTTTTGAATGCTGTGACACAAGAAGGTTGTGGATGAATCAGAAACAGTTCAGAGAAGAAGAATGGGCAATTAGAGATGTAGAAAACAAGTTCTCTCAGGAAAGGTTGAAGAAACTGGGTATCTTTAGCATGAACAAGAGAAAACTGAGGGGGAACATCAAAGAAGTGAATTTGATTTATGGGAATTGTAGCTCTGGGACATCTCCGAACAACTCTCAGCACCTTTAACAAACTACAACTCCCAGAATTCTTTGGGGGGAAAGCCATGACAGTTGAAATTGGCATCACAGTGCTTCAAATGCTTAGTGTGGATGTGGTCTGGAACTGTGCTGCACCAGATGAATATGGAAAAATAATAATAAATACCTATACACTGATTCATATAGTAATATGACTATGTGCTTTGAGGCTCCTTCTCTCCAGTACTGCACTAAAATGAAGACTATGGCTTGGATCCCAATTTTTGTTCCCATGAACAGAACTATTAAGCCTGCTGAAGACCCCTGTGTGCCCTTCCCAAATCTCCTGAGAGTTGAAGGGCTCTATGCAATAGAATGACAGGGGCATGATTGGAAGGGGCATGGAAAATCAGCAACCTCCGTGCATTAGCAAAAGTGTTTTCCATTTGGGCACCATTACTCAGTGGTGCCAACTTGAATAAAATATTGGGGGTGGGGGACAGGTAAGCCCTGCCCCACATAATCAGTCACATGACACAGCACCCACCATTTGAATGGCAATGCCCATTAACTTTGGGAGGGCCTGTCTCCTTCAAATATTTTATGGGGAGGCGCAAAGGGAACTTAGCTCCTAGGAGCTGGCTCCTGTGGCACTACCTTTTGGATCTTGAGCACCCATAGATTTTACAACATCACACAACAAAGCACTGGTCAAAAAGAAAATGTACTCTAACTAAAGGGGTCACAACTACTGATCAAGCAGCCAGTATTCTCGTGTTGTTTTTCCATGTTTATAATCTAATAGAAAAACTATGGGCCAATATTTTCTTTTGTCCATTTAAGCAACCACAGGACAGCAACTCGGTTGTGCAGCTGAGTTGTAGGAACTTTAAAGTATTATTAGCCATGTGCCACAGCACTTGCTGTGGAGCTAACAGAACCAGAGAGAGCACTTTAGATAGGAAAAATCTCTTGTGAGGAGAAGGGTTAAACCTTCCTCCGGTGTTACCGCTCTAATGATATTTGGGAAAGATGAAAGCATCAGGAGATGCACTCATGGAGCTCCTGCATTTTGTGTAATTTAACCTTAATACTGTTAGGTATTCCCACAGGCTTTAACATTCCTGATGTAACGTATATACAGCCAATTGTGTTATTACGCTTTACTTCAGATGGAAGGAAAAGAGGAATTTTAAAACAGGAAGATATTTGAGCCCTCAGAAATGTGATATTAGGAAGGCAGGGAGCTTTTAACCAAAGTGTTTAAATTAATTTGCAGATCAAATGGGATTTGAGCAGAAGACTTCCAAGTCACAACCATGAAAATGCTTTTTTGTACTGAGCTCTGTGACTTAATTATGTGTCTTTGTTCTTAAAACAATCACTACCATATGTGCAGTAGCCACTGCAAAACTCTGGAACAAGTTATTCACTAATTTGCTTGCATTTGCATAATAGATGGTTTTTAAGGGACACGGGTGGTGCTGTGGTCTAAACCACAGAGCCTCTTGGGCTTCCTGATCAGAAGGTCGGCAGTTCAAATCCATGCGATGGGGTGAGCTCCCGTTGCTTTGTCCCAGCTTCTGCCAACCTAGCAGTTCGAAAGCACACCAGTGCAAGTACATAAATAGGTACCGTTGCAGCAGGAAGGCAAACAGCATTTCCATTGCGCCAGAAGTGCTGGCCACATGACCCAGAAAGCTATCTGTGGACAAATGCCAGCTCCCTCAGCCTGAAGTGAGATGAGCGCAGCACCCCATAGTCACCTTTTACTGGACTTAAGCATCCAGGGGTCATTTACCTTACTAGATGGTTTGCTACATTATAAAATTATAAAATCAAACTCTTGTTTTCTAACCATTGGTAAATCAGCTTGATTTAATACAAAACTCGTAATGTTCCAGCTTTCTCCCTGTTTTCAGATAACTCTGCATATTCCATCTGCTTGTGTTTTTTTAATTAGCTGCTGCAATTGCGTTTTGTCAAGGTTGATATAAATTTTATATTATAAAGCAAAAAAGAAAAGAAGAATAAATCCAAGTTTATCAAGCAGGCTCTGGAAATGTGTTGTTACTGGCCACCTCAACCTCTGCTGAGCAGTAGTGAGATTCCAGGGGTCTTGGCAGTGAACCAAGGTTTGTGTTCCTTTGGAATGAGGCACAGTGGAAGCTGGTGTCTTTATGAAATATGGTTTATTTTACACATATTTGCAGCTTGATGGAGAGAGTGAAGAACATTATACTCCAAGAGTGTCTCTCATTGCTTCTCTCAGCACCAGCAAGCTTGGGTCCAAAACAGCAGTCAGCCCTTCTCCCAGGTCTCTGTGTGTAGCCTCACCCAGCTAGTGTATGGAGTTCAGGCCCCTCTTTTCTCCTTCCTTAAGACCATTGTTCAGAAATCTTAGTTTCAAAGGGCACCTTTTTTCCTGTGGTGACATAATGCCCCCTATTAACCTCCAGGGTAGAAATTGGGATGGCCTGTAGCAGTATCTTTACACAGATCGTGAGGAGTACCACTATATCCAACATTGTTGCTAAGAGAACATTAGAATTTCTTTTTAGCTTTCAGTTAATGCATGCCAAATATTCCATGGCTGTTGTATTTTGCAGTATTTACTCTGAAGGACAATTAACATGCTATGAAGTTAGTTCAGCCATAGTTACGCGAGCAATTCTATGCTCACAGCAGGTCCAGAGATATGGCACAGCTGTCCAGGTAGGACAACCACCATATCCGATAGACTTTCAACCTAGAAAAGTGGGAGGGGAAAACCCACAACTCAGAGAATACAAAATACAGCGGGAATATGGGAAAATGACAAAATGAAAATGCCAGTGCTCACCACCATGTACCATGGTGTCCAAACACCACATGGATATGTAATGAGCTAGCACACACAATATGATCTGGAAACATGTATGCTGTGTTGCCACCAATGGTGCCCTGTGGTACTGTGAATAAACAGAAACACTCAGGACATCACTCATTCAAATCTCTTAGTGGGTAAAACATCCCCACACCCCACAACTGAAGAAAGACATAAAATCAGGTGGCAGCAACAAGCAAGGTTATGCAGCATAGTCTGCAAAGTGGGCACAGCCATGGTTAGGAAGTTGTTGGTTTAAGATGTCCATGTGGGAACGTTCCCCCCTTTAATCGTATCCATCTGTTATTGAAAAGAGGATAGTCCATTGTGGGGGCACATGAGCATAAAAGCATTTGTTCCAATATTCCCAGTGAAAACATATCTCACCTCTTGCAGTATTGGCTCATGAGATCTTGCATGTGGGATTGCACCATATATCTGAAGTCCTATGTACACTTTCCTGGGAGTAACTGCCTTGAACACAGTGGGGTTTGCTCCTTAGCAAATATGCACAGGACTGAGCTACAAGTCCCAGTGATTTCAATAGAAGATTTAAACATGGGCTTAAATGGCACCAATTATGGGATGCAACCCCATAAGCAGCCAATTTTAGATGAACTAGTTACGCAGAAATCTCGTTCTGATTCTGTACAAAATAGACTTCTAAAACAACAGGTTTACCATTGGTGTGCTACCTTTTTGCAGGCTACATTTTTCCAAGTACACAACTCTGCAGGAGACTTCTGAATGCTGTAGAGAGGCTGATGTGTGAATCTGCCTTCTCACTTTCATGAATTCAAATGAGAAGTACTGGTTAAAACTTCCCAAAACATTGTTTGATGTGAAAATAGAACTCGTTCCATGCTGCCCTATCACACACAGTTCAAATAATGAACTCCAGATGACATATAACTTTCTCCAGTCCTGAGAGAGAACAGAACTTTGATTCTCACACAATATCAGGCAGCAAAATTACAGTGGTGAAGCCCGGCATCCGATGGATCCTCAGACATTCCTGGTGCAGCCCAGAAACATTTTAAAAACAGTTTAATCAGGGACACTGCATTAACTGCTGCTGTGTACCACAATAATAATAAATAATAAAACAATTATTTATATCCCGCCCTCCCCAGCCGAAGCCGGGCTCAGAGCGGCTAACAACAGTAAAATAATACAACATTCTAAAATCATTTCATTATAAAATCAGTTCAGATCAAATTAATGGCAACCATTGGGCTAGAGTTCTGTGAGGATTGCCAAAGGTATGCCATCGACAAAGATCTGAGCAGGCACAAATATATTGAAATTATGTATTTTAAAGTTCTGTTCTTCCTTGTAGGCGTAACATAAAACCATTACAAAACCATCAGGCTAGAACTTTGGAGCAGACGTCTACGGGCCCCACTCAGCAGAATGACCAAGAGATTGCCCAAATGCAAGCAGTACACATCACCATATAAAGAGAATCCCTGCCCCATTGTAATACCAATTGAGTCTAGAGTCTGAAGTTACCTAACTGTACCACTGGTCATGGCTGAAGGATGACTAGCTTTCCTTTGGATTGCGGCTCTAGATAGCTGGTTACCTACAACAGGTCCCGTCCTTGTTACCCAGAAGTAATCCTGCTTGTTCAATGGGGCTTATTCCTAAGCAAGTGTGTGTACAGGATTGCATTCCTAGTACAGAAGAAGGGCTTCCCCATTGCTGAGTATGGAAAAGGATGTAACTTTACATTTGCAGATCTCTCATCACTCTCTTTTGTACACACAGCTTTTTTTAAAGACTCATACAAATATATTTAGTGTTCATTATTTTTTTTACTTTTATTTTATTGGCTCTTGTGGCAGTATATAACAATAAATAAGTTAAAGAGAGGAATGCAAATAATAAAAACCGATGTAAAAACAAAATAGTGGAAAATAAAATAAGCCAAACAGTCCTCAACAATCAGAAGCAATTTTTAGCCAGCAGAACACAAAAATTCTCATCAAATAGAATAACCTCTGGAGGAGGGCTGGGGGAGTAGCTGCTACTGCAGGTTCTTGACCTGTTTAAATAGTTTCACTTATTTCACTTGAGAACTCTGCAAGCTTGTAGTATTAGCCTTTAAGGATGGGATTACTGTGTGGGTAAGTTTGGCTTGGGAGAGAGACAAATGGATGAACTGGATGTTCCAACCCTGGAGAAAAGTGATAGTGACACAGTGATTTGGCTTCCTGGGAACTTGGAACCACTGATCAACTCCATACTACAAACAAATGTAGAAGTGACAACGTGAGACTTGCAGGAAAAGCGATGCAGTTAAAAATCATTACAATTAATAATAATAATAATAAAAATAAATTTTATTTATACCCCGCCCTCCCCAGCCAAAGCTGGGCTCAGGGCGGCTAACAACAATCAAAATAATCCAACATTCTAAAAACCTTTCATTATAAAAATTAATTAAAATCAAATTGATGGCAACCATTAAGCAAGATTCTGTGCAGATTGCCAGAGGAGGGGGTCAGGCTGTGCCCTGACCAAAGGCCTGGTGGAACAGCTCTGTCTTACAGGCCCTGTGGAAAAATTCAGGTCCCGCAGGGCCCTAGTCTCTTGTGACAGAGCATTCCACCAGATTGGAGCCACAGCCGAGAAAGCCCTGGCTCTAGTTGAGGCCAGCCTAACCTCTCTGAGGCCTGGGACCTTCAGGATGTTTTTATTTGCAGACCGTAGGTTTGCAAATTGTGCACAACATATCAACATTATCAACAAGACCCACAAAACTATTTTGTGAACCTATGGAACGTATCAGCCTTGTGCAGTCAGGCTTTCAGCCTCATGTACTATATATTTTGGAAATTTATTTGTCTTTTTGTCTGTCCTATATATACTTAAGGCACCATAAGCAAAGTGTGCATTATGGTTCCTGATATCAAGGAGAAAGTTTTTTGTCTGTTTGGTTACAACTGGACACAATTTTGAATCAAGATGGCAGACTGAACATTTTAAAATTACATTGAAATGTTACACTGATTTCAAAATAACACTGATCCCCCCCCTTTCTTATAATTCCTGAGCATCTACAGGTAGTTTTAGCTAGTAAAACCATACATGATCTGTGTATGTCATCACTACATTGATAAATTGTTCTTATGCCAACATTTCCTTTAGGCAACTGACAAGAGGGCCTTCCATGAAAACATGAATTTAGAGAAAAGTATCATTTTGCCTAACGTTAACAGATTTTACAAACTTTAAAAAAAATCAGAATCTGTGTTGTTCAGAATTGTCTTGTTTGCTTTGTAACATCATGAATACTTGGAGCATGAGAAAGAAGTCTTTTCTTGTCTGGGCCATAGCAGCAGATTTATAGTTGTTCCTCATCCCTTACGAATAAGTCGTTATTAAATTACGCAGGCCCATAGGAGCCCCGCAGTACACGCCTATATATGTCTACTCAGAAGTAATTTATAACTCAATTTCAAGGGGGCTTATTCTCTACTAAGTGGGTCTAGGATTGCAGCCTTAGGCATTTTGGCAAAGTGAAATAAATTCCCCCCTTGCATCAGATTCTGGAGCTCTTTTGCTGGGCCACCCTTCCCCATCCATTGCTATCTGTCAAAAGCTTGTCAAGCCCCTTCACTATCTTTATGCTCAGAGTCTCCCAGAAAGGTTACCCTGATGAGGTTCCAGCTGGCCCTCAACTGCAGCTCAGCAACATAGAGAATGTAAGTTTCTTTATTTTTTAATGAAGGCTGGGATTCTCTGGATTCTAACAAGAGCCTACGGGATATACAGGAGGGACTCAAGTGCTGCAAGTTGCTTTCCCTAATTAATACAATTTGGGGAGTGGTGCATGAGTATGTAGTCACATATGCTTTCTTAATAATTGCATTTATCTATTTCTTTGAAGGAGCAGCACAGCAGGTATATTATTATTATGTTCTCCTAATTTCAAAACTGAGGCTAAGCGAGATCAATACATGGTCTCAGAAGTACTCCCCATTTAGGATATGAGCCTAAGACTACTTAGTTCATGGCTGAGGCAAGGTTTGAAGTGGAGACTTTTGGGCTTGCAGCTCACACTCTGACCCAGATCTAGACCTTTGACCAAGATCTAGAACTGACTTCTGTATTTATTTTGGGAAGGAGTGGGGGTGGATTTCAAAATAGCTTTGGATGGCACTGGGAGCTCTAATTCTGAAGGGCAACATGGCATACAGCACCGTCAGCTTGCATGTGCCAATATTAGAAACTCGGAGACAGCTCTCTGAAACAGATGGACTTTTTAAATGGATGTCTGCATGCTGAGATAAGGTCAGAAATAATGAGCTGGTTCTGAACGGAGGCTATGAATTAGCAGCTTAAAATGTAGCAAGGCCATTTTCCCCAATGCATCTCAGGTTTGCACACTGTTGTACACACCAGAGAGGGGGCAGGGGTGTCTCTACCTAATGCACGTTACCTGTGTGGTTTCCCCACCCTTGCAACCCCTAATTCCTTTTCACTTCTATTTCAGTGGTTCCCAAACTCCCACTCCCCCACAGATCACTTGAAAATTGCTGAGGGTCTTGATGAACCATGGAAATGATCCCCGCCTGACTGTTACAGCAGTTGTAATTCCATTGCATTCAAATTGTAATACAATAAAATATAAGATATAAACAATACAAATACAATTAAACATAATACATATTTGCTGTGATGGATTTTCCAGCTTTCATTTTCAATCACAAATCCACAGACATGTCAAGTACCACCCAAATAAAGCTCACGGACTAACATACATAGTTATGGAACACCTGACCTATTCCATTTCAGCAAGCCAATAATATACGGGATATTATTTATTTATTTGTGATCGCATCATTCTCCCTTTAAATCTATGTTTGGCAGAACAACCGAAAAAAGTGTGCCAATTTTTGTTCTTGTTGTTAAAGCTGAGTATTATGAGACAATTGGAACCCTGAATAATAACGACATTTATCATTAGTCATGCCTAATAAAATGTAGCTTGGGTTGCTAAAGGGAATATCTTTCCTTTTTTAGGAAATTGGAGGAACAATATGGTTTCAATTTTCTTCGTAAAGGACTTGAACAAAAATACAGAATACTTGTAATTAGGAGATGCGCGGAACAATTATTTTAAAAAAAATGATTAAACATTCCACACTCATAGCAATAAGATTTCTGTTGGTCTGAGATGAGAGGGCAGGATCATGGCGCCAGTCACAAAGCATTGAGCTCCCCAAGCAATTTTGTATATACAGCACTGCATTAACCAGCAGGAGGTTGCAAACTATTGTGATGTGAGCAGCAAGTTAATAGCTTGCACTATAAGATGCACCACAGGGTGGCTCAGTGTGTGGCCAAAGGGGCACATGCGGCCCTTGGTGCTTTTTTTTGGTGGCCCTCAGCAAAATTTGGTGCCCCCCCAGTCCTTGTGCTGCCTTCCCAAAGCTGGGAAAGCGTTACGTAGGCTTTTGGATGGAGGCAAGAGGACTAGAACCTTGTCAGAGCCCTCAAGCCTGCTTCCCAAAGCCTCACTTACTCAGTTTTTGGAAGGCAGCACGAGGGCAGGGGAAGCATCAAATCTTGTCGAGGGCCACAAAAAAGGTATCAAGGTCTGCATGTGTGTTGGACTATGAGCACTGGCTCTTGGCCTAAGCACAATGATCAGCATCCAAAAAGAATGGGTTGAGATGCAAGAGATACAACTAAGTGAAGGTACTCTCTTTGCAAACAAGTGGGCCTTACACCCCTCTTCACCTAGCTGGTAGATAAAGAACAATAGCTGGTGTTGTGGGAGAGCTGAACTAGAAGCAGGCAGAAACTAGAGAGACCAAACCATGCTTGATTTATACTGGGATCCAAAGCCTAATGGGGAAGCAATACCATTTGGGGTGTTAATGCTGTGAGCCCTTTCACCTTAGGTTTAGGTTGTCTATAAGTCTAAATAATCCATATAGTCTAAAGACACCACAGTCTCCACTTTCCCTCATTCCAAGGAAACCAAACCCTGGCTAAGCACTTGAAACCTCTGGAATCTCTCACCACTTGGAGACAGGGGCAGCATGTAACATTAACAATAAAAAGCTTACCAGAAATAACTCTTCTCCAACTTCTAGCTGTGCTGTAACTTTGGAAGTCAGGGGAAGGACACTCTGGCTTGTTTGTTCTTCACAAATGACATGTGGAGACAGCTGTGGATGAAAAAGTCTGGCTAATTAAAAAATAGTATTATAGCTAGAGGGGTTGGGGGATCCACATGTTGCTTGACTCAAACTACATTCATCCCCAGTCAGCATGGCCAATGGTCAGGAGTGATGAGAGGACCCACAATATATGGAGGGCCACGGGATCCCTAGTCTATGTAGTGCACTTCTGAGAAATAGATTCTATAATA
This sequence comes from Podarcis tiliguerta, assembly GCF_965153285.1. Lineage (NCBI taxonomy): Eukaryota > Metazoa > Chordata > Lepidosauria > Squamata > Lacertidae > Podarcis > Podarcis tiliguerta. The sequence goes on from NC_139540.1 coordinate 41,206,770, forward strand.
AGTTCTTAATAGTAATTATTATTCTCAAAATTTTTCCCTACTCTCTTATATTTTTCCCAGCTCACTTGAAGCTCACTAATTTTTCACTAAGAAAGCTACAAAATATACATTCTTCAAATCTGATAAGTGGCAATGAGAAATGCCCCATTTATTTTTGTACACTTTCGATCAGGTCCCAACAAGTACTCCTGAAAGCCTTTCAGAAAAGAGAAGTCCGATAGATCATCATGCTTAAAACTGCCTTGTGTTCTCAAGGCTGCTTGACTTCTTGTTTATCTTTGGCAATGAACAGGGGGGATCACGCAAAATGAATTCAGTTGGAGCATGACTGTACTCATTTCCAACAAGAAGATGTTTATTATGATTGTCTTCCTTTTTCTGGAGAGATGCGCTGTGTGTGAAAGTGAGGCCTCATGTGACTTGATTTTGAACTTGTTACTAATCTTAGCCAGATGGTCAACTGAGAGAGGTTTGCAAAAAGGTTGATATGTATCATTTGTTTTTATTTAAGAAGCAGGAGATGCCGACCATGAAAGCCAGAAAAAAATATGGCATGAATGTTTAGTTGCTCAAAACTTGAGAATTAACTGTGACAGTTAGAGGCTATAAGTGCTAGAAATTGTGCTAAGGGCATGGAAACTAGCCCTTTCCTAAATTCCAGTAGTCATGATTCTTGTGATTGATCTAATTTGATCTGCCATGTACTGATTCTGCAGTCTTGTTAAATTAAAGAGAGGTTCTTCAGTGGAGTTGTGTTGATTTATATCACAATTGTATGTTGCATTTTCCACATTTTTTTGGCCCAACGAAAGGGAAAAACTCAAAAGGAATGTTGCAAAGAGACACATCCTGGTACAAATGATTGCATCAACTGAAAAGGGATACATACATACATAGCCCTGTTTGGTATTCATACCAATAAACAATCTGGTGTGGCATAGGGGAGACTAAACCCAGCTCTTCTGCCTGAATTAGCTCAGTGTTAGCACATATTCTCTAACAGAAGAAGAAGAGTTTGGATTTGATATCCCACTTTATCACTACCCGAAGGAGTCTCAAAGCAGCTAACATTCTCCTTTCCCTTCCTCCCCCACAACAAACACTCTGTGAGGTGAGTGGGGCTGAGAGACTTCAGAGAAGTGTGACTAGCCCAAGGTCACACAGCAGCTGCATGTGGAGGAGCGGAGACGAGAACCCGGTTCACCAGATTATGAGTCTACCGCTCTTAACCACTACACCACACTACACCACATGTGGACAACCGTAATAACAGAATAAGGGGAGGAGCTATAAACACGGCACCTATCTCCATTGGCCGGTTATTCTTCCACCTAGGAATATGTGAGCATATACTTCCTAACCTGATCAGGCACCAGGGTCCAGAAGGGCAAAGAGAAAACTTTATGCAGAAATAAGCAAAAAAAACCACACAACCCGCCCCCCCCCACCCAAAACTTTTCTGATCTACAGATAGGCTATGTATACACTATACCTTTAAAGTACATCAAGATATTTCCCCACCCCCTTTAAGAATTCTGGGCACTCTAGTTCACCTGTCACATAGTTACAATTCCCAGCAACAAACTACATTGCCCAAAATTCTTTGAGGCATAGGAGCCAACTTCCAGGAGCCAAGGCAGCTCTGCTCTCCCAATAAAATATTTGAGGGAGTTGAGCCCCCCAAAGTTGATGGACATTGCCATTGAAATGGTGTGCATGCACTGTGTCATGTGATCCATTATGTATGGTGAGGGTTACCTGGGCCCCCCAGTGTTTTGTTCAAGTTGGCACCCCTGCTTTGAGGTAAAGAATGTGCTTCAAATGTGCTTTGTGTTGCGTACACAGCAATAAACAGCAGATCAGGCGGCAATGCTGTTTTTCGTGGGGGATCATGTGAACCTTCACAGTCTGAAGGGGCATTGCTGAGGCATGGGTTACCAGCTCAATAGCTGGATCCGATCTGATCTATAGATTATTTATTTATTTAGGACAGCTCATGGTTATACATATATTCCTAATTTACAATACTTACAAGCAACTGCCACTCAGTCACACAGCAGACTAACAAACACAGGGACTAAACCTAGCAACAAGCCTACATGCTAACTCTGTCCTCATATGTACCCAGACAACTCTGCTACAGGATCTAGTAATATCTGATACAACACTGTTTATTCACTTTCAGATGGAATGCATGCTATCACCTGCTAGCCTGCATTAAACAGAATAAAAAGATACAAGTCAAAAGAGTAAGACACAAATCTCACAATGTAAATGGTAATATCAAGAAAGCATGGTGAGATGATTTCAGCATCCCAGTACACACCAAAACTGACCTGAAAGCTGCCATTTTTTTAAAAAAAGGATTTTCAGAGGGAGATTCTAGTATGGAATGACTGGATTTAAATGTATTAAGTACTTTGGCAAAATATTAACAATATTTATTTAAGAGTATTATTATTATTATTATTATTATTATTATTATTATTATTATTAATATATCCAGCCTTCCATCCAAGGAGCTGAAAGTGGTGTACAGTACATGCTTCTCCCCATTTTCTCTTCACAACAGCCCTGTGAAGTAGGTTATTCTTGCCTAATACCATCATGTGGTGGTAGTGGGATTTATTTGGCAAACAGTGGATCCTGGGCTGGCTCAGCCACACCCACTCCCTAAGTCTAGAAACCCCTGTATTCATATCAACTTAGCTTTGTAGCCAATTGAAACAAACAGCCCATAAGTTATATAAATTCCACTATTCATGCAACAAGGAAGTGCGAGAAATCACAGCATAAGTCAGCGCCTCGTAGAGATGGAAAGAGTATCCTTAAATCTGACAAGATTATTTTATTGTTTCTTCAGTGTTCTGCTGTGCCACTTCACATAAGATTAATTTCCTGCAGTGAAGACACTTCTATGTAGGAAACTGCAGGACTCATAGGTGAAGACTGATCACAGGTGACAAATCCATGTGCATCTATTTCACTATGCACACTGTGCTATTTCTGTGGTAAAATATGTCGGATGTTTAATGCAGGGTGAAGCAGACCCTAGCCTTCTAGTGCTCCGAAGAGCACAAAATGCTATTAATAGAAACTCTGCTTCTGAATTGATGTGGATAAAAGCTGAATGAATTTGCTACCAGGAAAGGCCTTGCCTCTTTCATGTTAAGGAAGGTTGTATTTTCTCTCCTCCCACTCATGAATTTAAAGGTTGCCTTCTGGTTCTTGCATTACTTTTATCCACAACATGTACTCTGCTGGAGGAACATTTCAGGCCAGCACGTGGAGCCACCTGTCACTCGTGTCGGACGGTGGCTGCTGAATGAACGTCACAGCCTATGAAGTCAAGGCACATGCTCAACCTACATTTCTCCTCATGGATAATTAATAAGTGTTCTTGGTAGAAAAAAGGTTATTTATACCCTGCCTCTCACTTGCATGTCAGTGAAATCTCACGTGTAGGCAATTATGGGATACTGTCATGAGCACCCAGAGATGTCTGCTCTCAGTGGAAAATAAAAGCCTTCAGGAATTTGCTTTCTTTTTTTAGCACTCCACTAGGGACTAGCTGATGATATCCAATTGCAAAGCTCACGTGGAGTTGGGAAGTACGAAGGATGTTGCAGATGTGAAACTTTAGTTTAGAGCCGTGCTTAGAATAAATGAGTGCATCTTGTCTGACGGTTCTCTTTCCAGGTTTTCAAGGAATAGGTTGTGTACAGGGCTGATGTGGACTCAGTGGCTAGACATGTCCTTTACCAGTTGTGCCTGGTGTGACAGCTGCAACTGTTCCTGAACTGAGTTCCTTGACCGCAGTAGTTCAGGTACTGTTGACTTCAATGCCATTGCCATTATCAGAGAACAAGGGAGGTGTTCATGGTGAGTCCTGCACCTCTTTTAAAGGAAAAAAGGGGGAAATGCACTGTGCATTACCATCCCTTTTGAATGGACTTACAGGGCCTTACAAAAAGTGAGTGATGCCATGTTCACACCCCAATGGATAAAACCTCTGTTTTCTTCAATGAAAAACACAAATTCCCCTGCTCAAAATTCCAGAACGTCTATTATCTCTTCTTAGTGCAGAGTAACCAGAGGACTTTGGGTTGCAGAACTGTCTGTGTCGGTCTCTATCTCCCTCCTGTCCTGTCACATCATTTCTTAAGAGTTGCATTTCTTATAAGCAGCATGCGAAAAAGGAGGGCTGCATATTTCGAAAATGATTATCAAACTATATAGAGCTGATCTTCATTTGTACGTGATGACAACAGTACTGCTTTGATAACTACAGAAAAGATTACTGCAAGTTTTCAAAGGTAAAACAAAACATATTGTTATTTATAAAACTTTGGAGTATGTTAAAACGGTGACATCTAGTGGTAGTATCAAATATTAGCAATGCTTCCAATCCTAGCTGCCCAGTTTCTGTGATGTTTCAGTCTGTTCTTCCCTCTCCTTCTAATTAGAAAAGGTAGATCGATCAGATTGACATCTTAAGCACTCTTCAAGTGTACCCCTCTTCAAGTCTTCCAAATGGGGTTAATTAAACACATGATAGGTAGGCAATGGAAATGAGCGAGTTAATTCTTGTCTAGTGTGAGGAGCCTATCTTCAGTGGGGAAACATTTCTATCTGTGGGGGCTCCACACACATTTTTTTGTTGGTTGTAGTCATGCTTAGGCATTCGCCTGCACACATAGGGTGTTAAAATAGAAATGAGAGCAAAGGCACCTATGCAAATCCTATCCCCAACATCCTTGGGCACACAAAGCGCTTGTCAGACCTTTGTGTATTTACCACTAAGATCTAAAAAGGGTTTTAAAGTGTGTTCTGTTGAATCTCCCAGAAATTGAAACCCTGATAGCACATGGTAAGAGTAAAAAAAAAGTATGACAAGTGGGGGTGCCGTAGGGTTCTGTCCTGCACCCATTGTTGTTCAGCTGCTTTATAAAATAAATAATTGAAGGGATGTTCATCAAATTTCCAGATGACAGCAAACTGGAAGGGGTAGCTAATGCCTCAGAAGACAGAAACAGGATTCAAGGTGACATTAACAGACTGGAGAACTGAGTCAAAAGTAACCAAATTAATTTAAATATGGACAAAAACAAGGTTCTGCATTTAGGCTGGAAGAACCAGCAGCAAAAATATAAGATGGGGGGGGGGGACACCTGGCTTGCTAGTAGTATATGTGAAAACCTTCTGGTTTTCCGTTGCATCCTCCCCAGTCAGTGAGCTTTGCATCCTTATGCATACTGAGTATGCTTAGTCCTCACTGTGACGTTTGGGTCCCCACCCCTTCTAAGGTTTTTTTTTCCCTATTCTTTTTTTAAGTAGTTTTTAGTGCCTCTGCAAAATCTTGTGCCGGGTTCGCATCTGCTTCGCCAAGGTGAGAACGGGATGCTGGACTAAGAAGGGCTGTCCCTTCGTCCCGGGTTCCGCATTGGCTCAGGGAGCGGGCCGGCGCGCGCTTCCTTCCTCGCGCCTGCCCGCCTTTCCAACCCACGCGAGCGTGAGCGGCGCGCGCTCCCCCTCACAATCATCCCCCTGCCGCCACCCGCGCGACACGGAGTTCTGCAGTTCCCCTTCGTCACGCCGTGGAGCCCGCGCGCGCGCCAGCCCGGGCACCCCGCACTTTCCCTCCACCGCCGCAGTCCGAGAGAGACCTGCTGGTGGGAGGAGGGAGGTCTCGGGAAAAGAGCAAGAGCAGCAAGCCGAGCGGAGAGAAAGCGGCTAGGGATGCCCGGACGGCAACCGCTCCCAGCCTGCGGCAGGATGGCGAGGCGGGCAGCGTCGGCCAAGGAACCAGCAGCGGGGGCTTCCGGTGGGCTGAGAGGACCCGGAGCCAAACGGCAGCAGCTTCCCCTCAGGAGGCGTTGCTGAAACACCTCTCCTTCCCGCCTCACAGGGGGAGCGCCAAGTTCGGACTGGGAGGTGGGGGCGGCCTAGAGGGACCACAGCGACACCCCCTCCCACACTTTGCTCAGCGTCTTTCACCTGCGTCATGAAGCATCGCCCTCCTCCCTTCACGGCTGCGGGCGCTCGCCCTTTTCCTTGACGCCTCCCTTTGGGGTGGCGCGCGCTGCCCCCCTTCCCGCCCTCCGCTCCGTTCTTCTGTCCCCCCCCCCCCCGCGCCGGACCTTCTCTCCCTCCCCAGGTTGGCCCATCCTGTGTGGGATAACCTCGCCCTATTGACCATGCCTGGGAGTCCGTCCCCGCTGGTGGGGCTTCCTGCTCTCCCGAGGCCTCGCTCTTGGCTTCGTGGTCTGTCTTAGCAGCTGGTTTGGCTTGGCATCCAGTCCGTGGGCAGCCTGCTTTTTATTTATTTTTATTTTGGTGGGGGTGGGGTTTGCACCTTCAAGCCTGGGAAGCGCAGCCGCCACTTGCAGCCGGGGGGAGGGAGGGGGGTGGCCTGCCTCTCTGCCCCGGAATAGGAGGATGTCTCTCTTCACGAAGGCGCTGCGAGTCTCCAACCGCTCGATTTTCGTCTTCCTCTTCTTCTTTTCCTTCTCCTCCTCTTGCCTGTATTTCATTTATGTGGCTCCCGGAATAGGTAAGAAGGGATCCCCGGCTTGCGTTTTTTCAAGGTCGGTGGGTGGGATTAAAGGGCATGTCGTTCCAAAACGGCTCCAAGGATTCACCAGGGGCTTGGTTCATTCATACATGTGCACATGCGTGTTTTTTCTTTCCTCCTCACATGCGATTCTCCATTGAAAAACATTATGTTTGAGATTGTACTAGGAGCCGATGATCAAAAAGTCTATGTTGTTTGATCTTGTGCTGGCCTGATCTCACACTTGCAAGTCATTATTACCTGATGCTGCAGGTGTTGAGTGAGAAATGCACAAGTGTGAACTCATAAATTGACATGCTACACTGATGCAGTTTCATTGTTGGGTGAATGGCAAAGCATAGGGTGGTCAGACATTCCTGTGTGTACACAGTCAATAAATGCATTTTGGAAGTACATATGTTTTCAAAGGGATGGATTGTTCTTGTCCTTGTGTTGTGAGAGATGCACACTTGTCTGTTATAACATGCCATTACAGGAGTAGGGCATCTAACAAAAGAAAATACCAGTTTTACCTGCATTCCGTTTGGTAATTCTAGTTGGTGATGAAATCAGATCCACTGATATGTAAGACTTGTGAGTTGTGGGAGTGTGTTGGACAGTGCTTGTGACATAGTTTCTAATGCGAACAGCCCATGCAATTATGCTGAGAGAGCTTTGGACAATTTTACATTTTATTTCTATAAAGCCTGAGTTCTCAGCCTTTCCACACAAATACTCTATAGCAGTCATTTAAAAACAATTCCTCCTGCGAAAAATATTGTGGCCACATCTACTACATTAATCCACTTGTAGATGATTTGAAAACTTCACTTGGTCCAAATTACAACAGCAAGATTACTGGGTGGGGTTCCATTTAGATCTCTCATAACTCCTGTTTTAAAACAGCTGCACTGGTTGCCATTTCACTTCTGGACTCATTTCAAGGTACAGTCATACCTTGGTTGCCGAATGCCTTGGAACTCGTATGTTTCGGCTCTTGATCGAAGTGAGTGTTCCGGTTTTGGGAAGCTGAACATTTGGCGTGGCTTCTGCAGCTTCTGATTGGCTGCAGGACGCTCATGCAGCCAATCAGAATCCACGCCTTGGTTTTTGAACGGTTCCGGGAGTCAAACAGACTCCTGGAACGCATTCTGCTCGAGAACCAAGGTACGACTGTACTCTCATTAGTTCCTAAATTCCTAAATCAGGGGTGGCGCATCCCGTTTCACTACTTGAGGTGAAATGGGAAGTTCCAATTTGCCTTGCTGCTGCTGCTGCTCCTGGCACCACCTACTTGGCTCCTGCTGCCCTATCTGCTCTGCTGCCACCACGCGCCCTGCCTCATCTGACATGGGCGGAGAAATGGCACAATTTTGGGAAAGATTTTGCCCAAAACAGCTTCAATTTCCTCCCAATTCAGCCCCGATGGTGGAAGTGGCAGGGCAGGGAGTGCTGCCCGGGAGGCTTCTGCTGCCTGAAGCAGTTGCTTCACCTGCCCCATCTGGGCCAGCTCTGCCCTAAATGACTTGGGCACCAAATACCTGAAAGACCACCTCCTTCCCTACAGACCCCCTTCAGGTGTTAAGATCAACAGAGGGGCCATATTGCTTCCGGATATAGTTCCCCAAGAGAGGACATTCTATGTAGCAGCGCCTAAGTTGTGGAACTGTCCACAGAGGTGCATCCAGCATCTTCATTGTACAGCTTTTGGTGAGTGCTGAAGGCATACCTGTTTAACCTGGATTTTGACATATTAGATGAGGGTCTTTTTAAAGAGGTGGTGCGCCATTCTCTCCTTAAAGGCAATTGCTTTCTCTCCCTTCTCCAATGAAGTATTTGTCACTCCATGGATCCACCCTATCAACCCCCTAGGGCAGTATTGGCCAAACTTGGGTCTGCAGCTGTTTTGGGACTACAGTTCCCATCATTCCTGACCACCGGTCCTGTTAGCTAGGGATGATGGGAGTTGTTGTTCAGAAACAGCTGGAGACCCAAGTTTGGCCAACACTGCCCTAAGGCTTGCTCTAAGAAGCTAAGATGGGCCACCTTCTCACAGTACAATAATCTAAACTGATCCAGTATAGATGGAACTGACAGTGCTCTAGATGCCTCCATTGGACTGGCTCCAACTCTGACATTCAGGTTTTAACTCTAGTCACCAATCCTCCTGTGTACCTGAAATACCAAGGTGATCTACATGCCCCACAGTAATGGCAAGGGCATTCAGGAGTGATTGTTTTGGTGGTTCTACTTCTCATCATTCTACAGTAAGACAAGAGCCTTGAAAGGGGCACCAGCCATGTCAGCCAGAAAATCCCCCAGGGCACTCAGGAATCCATCTGGTTCCATTGGTCTCTGAGGGTGAACTAACCCTTGCGGAGTGGAGTTACTACATTTAGCTCAACCAGAGAATGATTCACCCATGACAACAGACTAACAGCAAGCCCCCAACCTGCTCTGTGGCAAGACTAGGTTGAGAGTATGCCCACCCACATTTGTTGGACCATTGATGCAGTGAGATAGCTCCATGGTTGTCACAGAGGCCATGTGGTCCTTAGCTGGCCCATTTGTGGCAGCCTTAGCCTGAATATTAAGTTTCCCAACACCACCATAAAAGGGTTCTCCAGCACCACGTGTCAGTCAAGCTCTGTGAGTTTAAGAAGAAGAAGAAGAGTTTGGATTTGATATCCCGCCTTTCACTCCCTTTAAGGAGTCTCAAAGCAGCTAACATTCTCCTTTCCCTTCCTCCCCCACAACAAACACTCTGTGAGGTGAGTGGGGCTGAGAGACTTCAAAGAAGTGTGACTAGCCCAAGGTCACCCAGCAGCTGCATGTGGAGGAGCGGAGACGCGAACCCGGTTCCCCAGATTACGAGACTACCGCTCTTAACCACTACACCACAGTTTAGTTAGGAAGGTTGAAGAGCAGTGGGGTGGATGGCACACCAAAAAAAATCCCTTATCTCTGGCCCAACACCACAAATTAGACTACACACCTGCAGCAGAGGATAATAAACTACCTTCAAACAGAAGTGATTACTTCATATGCTTCTTGGTACAGTTAAGTAGGAAATCTGGAAATAGATTTGGATATGAACTTGTCTCAAAAAGGGAGAATATAAAATTGAGAAGATCCTATATGATTTAGGATGTATCAGTATTCATGATAGTGCATAGTGTTCAGTAGGAAAATGAATCTTTTCTGGCGTAAGTCCTAATATTTACTTGCACTGAACTTTCATATTGTGGAATGGCTACCTATTTTTACAATCAAGTTCACATTTCTTTATACAGCACCCTTTAATTACTAATTGAACAAAATTGATTTCACGTTGGTTTCAAAGGGAATATGTTTCCTTAGAGGATGTCTGCCTGTGGATTAAACTACAGTGCAGTGGTGCAATAACAAGTTTAATTGATTTAAGTAACAATAATCTAGTTGTGAAAGCCTCATGACTTTATGATACCTCCTTACCTTTTCTTTGGTTGTGATGTGTGATTTGGTTACCATATTGAAGTGTTTTACTGTGGTAACTAAGGAAGAAATTCATTGTAGTGCTATGGCAAAAGTTCTATCAGCACAAGCGTTTCAGTTTGCCAGATGGAATGATCCTCTGTCTCCTCCCACTGTGTGCTGTTCTGGGGGTTCTCCTGACGCCCTCAAACTAATTTGAGGTGTGTGTACAGGGGGCTCACAGGGGAAAGGGGGGAAAGCCCTGTCACACTAATGGAAGTCCTTGTGCAGGCTTCCATTCACGTGACTCGTGAGTTGAATCCAGACCTAAATTTGTTTACATTCGGGATAATAATTCTGTATTACAGGATATCTAAAATGACATGGACCAAACTTACACATGTCTAACTAGTTTATGTGATAGTTTGCATTCTTGATACTAGCATTGACATTTCAACTAGCTGAAAACACAGTTTGAGTTCTTCTTACAATTTATGTTACAACAAAGGCTGCTTTGGGTAAATAATATTTTTATGTACAGTCTGGTCTGATTCATATCCAGCTTTTGCATGGTTGTCCTGTGGCATGCCAGTAGCCACATAAATCAAGCAACAATGTGTTTTTTCCACTTGGGAAGAGAAAATGGCATAAGAAGAAATCATGACAGCGGGTTGGCAAACTTACTATGCAGGTTTCCCATAAGCATCTGGTTGACCACTGTGAGAGCAGGATGCCAGACAAGATGGACCCATTGGCCTGAACCAGCATGCTCTTTTCATATTCTCATGCTTCCTCATTATAATGTAACTGTTGTATCATGATACAGGTGCATGCAGAAGCACATCTGATGGTATGGCTCTCTTCTCTGCTTGCATATACCGTATTTTTTGCTCTATAAGATGCACTAGACCATAAGACGCACCTAGTTTTTGGAGGAGGAAAACAAGAAAAAAATATTCTGAATCCCAGAAGCCAGAACACCAAGAGGGATTGTTGCACAGTGCTCCCTCTCACTGTTCTGGCTTCTGGGATAGCTGTGCAGCCTCTTCAGGGCAGCGGGATGAAGGCTAAGCCAGAAGCTAGAACAGCGAGATGGAGCGCTGCACAGCGATCCCTCTCACTGTTCTGGCTTCTGAGATAGCTGCGCAGCCTGCATTCGCTCCATAAGATGCACACACATTTCCCCTTACTTTTTAGGAGGGAAAAAGTGCATCTTATAGAGCAAAAAATGCGGCATATTATTTGACAGAACGTGCCAGCATTGTCAATGCTGACTGCATCCATCACTTGTTAAAACAGAGAGATGCCAGATGTCAGGCTTATAAGTAATTCCTCCTTCTTCCTTCTTCCCTTTGCATAAAGTAAGTTCAAAAAATATATTACCATGTTCTCATATTTAATTGATTTTTTTCAGAGTTAGTGAAGAAAAAGACAGGTACTCTACACTGAATATTGAACTTTGTACATTTCACTTCCAACTGTTACTGAGGTCCCATAGCTCCCCCCCTTTTTTTCAGTGCCTTAATTCATATTTGGCAATGACTATATATATTATTATATTATATTTGTCAATCATGTAATTGTGCAATAATGAGTAACATTTATAGTTTCAGTTTCAAATTGAAGCCAATTTTGAATGATTTTTCATCTCTCAACAGCAAATACGTATCTATTTATGGTTCAAGCACGAGGTATAATGCTGAAAGAAAATGTGAAAACAATAGGGCATATGATCAGGCTGTACACTAATAAAAATGCTACTTTAAATGGCACAGGTAAGAACGTTATGCTTTTCATTTTTTAATCTTATAACATTTTCATAACCATCTGTTGAGTGAACCGTAGATTACAATGCATTTGTTTATTGTAAAAATTTCTAAAATGCCCTTGAAATAGATCCTAGGATAGCATACAATAAGATTGGAATAAGAATAGAATAAAAGCAGCAAGAATAGAACCCAATAAATGCAAAACATAAAAGAATACAAACTAAACAACAGCAGCTGAAAACAAACAAAGACAAACTAAAGACAAATGTAACCCTTTTAAAATGTCCAGACAATCAGAAAAACCTTAATCTGGCACCAAAAACATTGTAATGTCAGAATCAGATGATTAATAGAAAGGAAATTGTTAATGGGAGCTAGACAAATTAGCACACTAATTTGACTGCAGGTTTGTTTCTGGGCTGAATTCAAGGAACTGGTGTTAACCTGAAAGTAGTTTGGGGTCTGGGAAATCTAAGGACTGCCTTGTTCTGTATGTTTCTCCCAGCATTCACCAATCATCATCTGAGGCTCTGCTCCAGATCTCTTGAAGTTGTGAAGCACAGCTGATGGCAAACTGGGCTAGGGTATTCCACTTTGTGGAATCAACTTTGTTAATCAGGCCATATCACCGTATGGTTTCAGGCAGTTGCTGAAACATGATTGTTCAAAAAGGACGTGGCTGATTATTTTTTTGTTCTGCCTGGCTGTTCTGAAATTATTATTGTGCTGTGGGTTTTTGGGGTGGGGATTGTTTTTCACTTGGGGATTGTTTTATATCTTAGAATCTTAGAGCCATAGAATTGTAGCTTTGGGAGGAACCTCGAGGTTCATCCAACCCCCTACAATGCAGGAATCATAGCTAAAGAATACCTGACAAATGGCTTCTCAACCTCTGTTTAAAAAACCCCAATGAAGGAGAATCTGTCACCTTCAGAGGTAACTTTTCCCACTGTTGAACAGCTCTTACCATTGGAATGTTCTTCCTAACATTTAGTTGGGATCTCCTTGCTTGTAATTTGAATCCATTGGTTTGCAACACCAGAAAATATGCTTGCTCCATCTTCCATGGGACAGCCCTTCAGATATTTGAACGTGGCTATCATATCACCTCTCAGGCTTCTATTTTCTAGGCTAACCGTACTCAACTCTCTCAACCATTTTTCATAAGGCTTAACCATTTTGGTTGCTATCCTTTGTACACATTCCAGCTTGTTGATATTCTTTTTAAACTGTGGTGCCCAGAACTGGACAAAGTATTCCAGGTGGAATACCGCTATAGTCAGTAATAATATTTTATTAATTCTAATTCTGTGTTCTACAGTATTAGCTACCCCTCCCAGTTTGGTGTCGTTGATGTCAAAATGCCTTCATCCAAGTCATTTATAAATATATTGAACAACATCATGCTCAGGACATAACCCTTTATCACTCCATTGGCGTTCTTGAAATACTGTTTTTCTATTGTATCTTTCTGAGTTCCTCAGAAAGTATATGAGTGAGATGTTTTAAAATCAAATAATATGCAGATGGCCATGCTACCTTATAAACATAGAAACAATTGTGTTTTTTGTTTCTCTTTTAAATTGAAATTGTATTTCTTTCTATGAAGATTACCCTGAAGGCAACAATTCAAGTGATAACCTTGCACAAACTGTGATGTACCTTCCAGAAAATTTCACTTATTCTCCTAGCCAACCTTGTCCGGAAAAGTTGCCCTACATGAGTAAGTTCACATTGACATATGATCTGTTTTGCTACAGATTGCTTTGAAATAGTCTCTTTCAATAAAGTGTATTGAAATTATTTCCTAGATGAGTATGGATATAATTTATATTAAAACTATTTCTTAGATGAATATGTTTATAATTTATATAACTAGAATCCTCAAAGTAGAAGAAAAACAGGTTAGATTTATTTATTTTTAATAAACAGAAAACTGTTTAGTAGAAAAATAAGTTTTGGAAGTTCATACCACAGTTCAGAGCTGGCTATAAGAATGCATTTTTTGAAAGCAGTGCATTCAGGTGCAGTGTTCTTTTCAGTTAGAGGATTCTGTCATCTTGCAGGAGAGAACTTTTACCCATTGCTGCAATTAACCACAATTTATTTTATTTATTAATAAAAACATTTACCGTATTTTTCGCTCTGTAAGACGCACCAGACGATAAGACGCACCTAGTTTTTGGAGGAGGAAAGCAAGAAAAAAAAAAATTCTGAATCCCAGAAGCCAGAACAGCAAGAGGGATATGGCTTCTGGGATAGCCTCTTGCTGTTCTGGCTTCTGGGATAGCCGCCGAAGCCTCTCCCAGGCAGCTGCCCTCTGTTCCTTCCCTCACCTCCCTCAAAAACCAGGCAAGAGCCGGGCGCTCTTTAAAGGGAGTACGGCTCTTGTGGGATTTTCTACGAGGTGGGAGAAGCCCTGTCAGCATGCCTGTCAGCATTCGCTCCATAAGACGCACACACATTTCCCCTTACTTTTTAGGAGGGAAAAAGTGTGTCTTATAGAGTGAAAAATACAGTATAAACCACTATTCACTATTCATGAAACCACTATTCATGAAAAATATCAGAGTGGTTTACAAAAGTTATAAGGGCCATACAGTGAAAACCATATGATTTATTTATTTTTAATCAGAAACCAGCTAATTATTATGGAAATTGCCTGATGGAATAGAAAAGTTTTCAGCCCACTTTTCAAGATTGAAACATTCTGAAATAGAATGATCCTGTTGAATCTCTATTGGAAGAGTGTTCCACAAGACTGGGCCAATGACACTAATAGCTTGAACTCAAATGGGGACTGCAAAGGAAGATCCCTGCTTAAGGGGGTTGCAGTTGGTGGCAATAAGCTTTTGGAAGCTCTGAGGTGGATCCAATTCTAGCAGGGCTTTCATTTGGTTCCAAACATTAGAAATGTCAAATAAAAATAAGGAGTGCTCTTAAAGGCTCCCAATTGTTCCGTTTGTAGCTGCATTTTTACCTGCCCCGCACTTAATTTGGCCAGTATTTCAGAGGTTCCCCATGCCTGACCTATGGAGTTTATATATTTTAGTTTTATCACAGTAGTGTTTTATTTTAAGTGATAATTATGAATAACTTCAGGTTTGTTTTTTAAATTCACATTAATACTTCATTCTTTTCACAACCCAGGAGGCTTTATTGATGTCAATATGAGTGAAATTGGTTTGGATGAAATTCAGAAGATATTTTCAAAAGATTTAGACATTGAACCAGGTGGTCATTGGAGGCCCAAGGACTGTAAACCACGGTGGAAGGTGAGGTGAAGGTGAAGATGATATTTTCTTAACGTCTAAAAATACTTCTTAAATGTTTCAGTCTATGTGCAGCATGATCTAATAAAGCTAGGTGATTTTTTCAAAGTCTTGGCATGGTTTTTCTTTTGCAATACTGGAACACATCTTCAAAATGATATAAAATATACCGTATTTTTCGCCCCATAGGACGCACCGGCCCATAGGACGCACCTAGTTTTTTTGGGGGGAAATAAAGAGAAAAATTTTTATTTCCCCCCCAGGTGCGCTGTGCTAATCCCGAAGCTTGGGGCATGCAGAGCTCAGCGCGCCCCAAGCTTCTGGGTGCTGGCAAGGTCTCCGCTAGCCGTGGGAGAGCCGCGCAGTGCCGCGCAGCTTTCCCACAGCTAGCGGAGCGCAGCGCCAATCCCGAAGCTTGGGGCGTGCTGAGCTCAGCGCGCCCCAAGCTTCTGGGTGCCGGCAACATCTCCACTAGCCGTGGGAGAGCCGAGCGGCTTTCCCACAGCTAGCGGAGCGCTGCGCCAATCCCGAAGCTTGGGGCGTGCGGAGCTCAGCGCGCCCCAAGCTTCTGGGTGCCGGCAAGGTCTCCGCTAGCCGTGGGAGAGCCACGCGGCTTTCCCACAGCTAGCGGAGCGCAGCGCCAATCCCGAAGCTTGGGGCGTGCGGAGCTCAGCGCGCCCCAAGCTTCTGGGTGCCGGCAAGGTCTCCTCTAGCCGTGGGAGAGCCGCGCGGCTCTCCCAGGGCTAGCGGAGCGCTGCGCCAATCCCGAAGCTTGGGGCGTGCGGAGCTCAGCGCGCCCCAAGCTTCTGGGTGCTGGCAAGGTCTCTGCTAGCCCTGGGAGTGCCACGCAGCTCTCCCAGGGCTAGCGGAGCGCTGTGCCAATCCCGAGGCTTGGGGCGTGCGGATCTCAGCGCGCCCCAAGCTTCTGGGTGCCGGCAAGGTCTCCGCTAGCCGTGGGAGAGCCGCGCGGCTTTCCCACAGCTAGCGGAGCGCAGCGCCAATCCCGAAGCTTGGGGCGTGCGGAGCTCAGCGTGCCCCAAGCTTCTGGGTGCTGGCAAGGTCTCCTCTAGCCGTGGGAGAGCCGCGCGGCTCTCCCAGGGCTAGCGGAGCGCTGCGCCAATCCCGAAGCTTGGGGCGTGCTGAGCTCAGCGCGCCCCAAGCTTCTGGGTGCTGGCAAGGTCTCTGCTAGCCCTGGGAGTGCCACGCAGCTCTCCCAGGGCTAGCGGAGCGCTGTGCCAATCCCGAGGCTTGGGGCGTGCGGATCTCAGCGCGCCCCAAGCTTCTGGGTGCTGGCAAGGTCTCCGCTAGCCGTGGGAGAGCCGCGCGGCTTTCCCACAGCTAGCGGAGCGCAGCGCCAATCCCGAAGCTTGGGGCGTGCGGAGCTCAGCGCGCCCCAAGCTTCTGGGTGCTGGCAAGGTCTCCGCTAGCCCAGGGAGAGCTGCGTGGCTCTCCCAGGGCTAGCGGAGCGCTGCGCCAATCCCGAAGCTTGGGGCGTGCGGAGATCAGCGCGCCCCAAGCTTCTGGGTGCCGGCAAGGTCTCCGCTAGCCCTGGAAGAGCCGCACGGCTTTCCCAGGGCTAGCGGAGCGCAGCGCCAATCCCGAAGCTTGGGGCGTGCGGAGCTCAGCGCGCCCCAAGCTTCTGGGTGTCGGCAAGGTCTCCTCTAGCCGTGGGAGAGCCGCGCGGCTCTCCCAGGGCTAGCAGAGCGCTGCGCCAATCCCGAAGCTTGGGGCGTGCGGAGATCAGCGCGCCCCAAGCTTCTGGGTGCCGGCAAGGTCTCCGCTAGCCCTGGAAGAGCCGCGCGGCTTTCCCAGGGCTAGCGGAGCGCAGCGCCAATCCCGAAGCTTGGGGCGTGCGGAGCTCAGCGCGCCCCAAGCTTCTGGGTGCCGGCAAGGTCTCCTCTAGCCGTGGGAGAGCCGCGCGGCTCTCCCAGGGCTAGCGGAGCGCTGCGCCAATCCCGAAGCTTGGGGCGTGCTGAGCTCAGCGCGCCCCAAGCTTCTGGGTGCTGGCAAGGTCTCTGCTAGCCCTGGGAGTGCCACGCAGCTCTCCCAGGGCTAGCGGAGCGCTGTGCCAATCCCGAGGCTTGGGGCGTGCGGATCTCAGCGCGCCCCAAGCTTCTGGGTGCTGGCAAGGTCTCCGCTAGCCGTGGGAGAGCCGCGCGGCTTTCCCACAGCTAGCGGAGCGCAGCGCCAATCCCGAAGCTTGGGGCGTGCGGAGCTCAGCGCGCCCCAAGCTTCTGGGTGCTGGCAAGGTCTCCGCTAGCCCAGGGAGAGCTGCGTGGCTCTCCCAGGGCTAGCGGAGCGCTGCGCCAATCCCGAAGCTTGGGGCGTGCGGAGATCAGCGCGCCCCAAGCTTCTGGGTGTCGGCAAGGTCTCCGCTAGCCGTGGGAGAGCCGCGCGGCTTTCCCACAGCTAGCGGAGCGCAGCGCCAATCCCGAAGCTTGGGGCGTGCGGAGCTCAGCGCGCCCCAAGCTTCTGGGTGCCGGCAAGGTCTCCTCTAGCCGTGGGAGAGCCACGCGGCTCTCCCAGGGCTAGCGGAGCGCTGCGCCAATCCCGAAGCTTGGGGCGTGCGGAGCTCAGCGCGCCCCAAGCTTCTGGGTGCTGGCAAGGTCTCTGCTAGCCGTGGGAGAGCCGCGCAGCGCCACGCAGCTTTCCCACAGCTAGCAGAGCTCTGCGCTAATCCCGAAGCTTGGGGCGTGCGGAGCTTAGCGCGCCCCAAGCTTCTGGGTGCCGGCAAGGTCTCCGCTAGCCCTGGAAGAGCCGCGCGGCTTTCCCAGGGCTAGCGGAGCGCAGCGCCAATCCCGAAGCTTGGGGCGTGCTGAGCTCAGCGCGCCCCAAGCTTCTGGGTGCTGGCAAGGTCTCTGCTAGCTCCCATGCCTAGCAGATAGCTTCCTGAAGCCTGGAGAGCGAGAGGGGTCGGTGCGGACCGACCCCCCTCGCTCTCCAGGCTTCAGTGAAAGCCTGCATTCGCCCCATAGGACGCACACACATTTCCCCTTCCTTTTTGGAGGGGAAAAAGTGCGTCCTATAGGGCGAAAAATACGGTATATGTTATGTATATGTGTAATTTGTGTTTTTCAGACCAGAAGCTGACATTGAAATGTAGTTTAAAAGTAATACTGTATGTATGATAGATGCAGGGTAACAAATACACACATACTCATACACACATACTCATTGTATTTGAAGGTTGCAATACTCATTCCTTTTCGGAATCGCCATGAACATCTTCCAATATTTTTCCGACACCTGATACCAGTGTTACAAAACCAAAGGCTGGAATTTGCTTTTTATGTTGTTGAACAGGTGAGCGGCTTTATATTTGTTTTAGAATGAATTCAAATATATTATTGTAAATAATGCATTGTATCTATGTTAATCATGGTTTCCAAGGTGGAATCTACACACATATAAAAAACACTATGAAAATGCTTTTTTAAAATAAATGTTTTAAAATAAATGTCACCATCTAGTGTCAGATTTGTATATTGCACTTTACAACACATTTAAAACGTTTTATTTGCAGCTGTGTAGCTGAGTCCCAGGTGGCGCTGTGGTCTAAACCACTGAGCCTAGGGCTTGCCGATCGGAAGGTCGGCGGTTCGAATTTCCGCGATGGGGTGAGCTCCCATTGCTCGGTCCCAGCTCCTGCCAAACTAGCAGTTTGAAAGCACGTCAAAGTGCAAGTAGATAAATAGGTACCACTCCAGTGGGAAGGTAAACGGTGTTTCAGTTCGCTGCTCTGGTTTCGCTAGAAGTGGCTTAGTCATGCTGGCCACATGACCCAGAAAAACTATCTGTGAACAAACGTCAGCTCCCTCGGCCACTAAAGCGAGATGAGCACCGCAACCCCAGAGTCATTCAAGACTGGACTTAACTGTCAGGGGTCTTTTACCTTTACCTTTTAGCTGAATCCCAAGAAATATTACTCTTGCAAGGTTTGGGCAAAATTCCTGAAAATGTTTCCTTTAATCAGGTGAATTAAAAACTAATTATTTTGCTTCAAAAGATTGCATCTTAGTTTATATAATTTTAACTGTGGCATTGCATATCTGGTTTTGTGGGTTGTTCCAAATCAGCTGTGATCACTCAGTCAGTAGAGCATGAGTCTCTCTCAGGGTCATGGGTTTGAGATCGGCATTGGGCAAAAGATTCCTACATTGCAGTGGGGTTGGACTAGATGACCCTCGTGGTCCCTTTCAACTCTACAATTTTATGATTATATCATACTATGACTTTAACAATGTTTCTGCTACTCTGCTGTTAGAAGGAATGTAGCCAGGGGTGCCAACCTGATTAAAATATTTGGGCGGGGGGCCCAGGTAAGCCCCGCCCTGCCCAATCAATCACATGACATGTCACACACACCATTCAAATGGCAATGCCCATCAACTTTGGGGGGCTTGGCCTTCTCAAATATTTTATTGGGGGGGGGGAACGTTTGCTATGAAGTAGCAAACATTATATATTAAGAAAGTTTTTATGTTAAAGTTTTGTATATAGCTTATGTCAATAGTCAATCCTTTTATGTCAGTTCTTATTTAACACATTTACAGCACTATCCTAACCATATTGCCTAGAAGTGCCATAGAATTCAAAGGGGCTTACTCCTGGGTGAGGATTACAGTCTTAACGTCTTGTTTTTTCCTCTTATTAAGACTGGAACACAGCCATTTAACCGAGCAATGCTCTTCAACATTGGTTTTAAAGAAGCCATGAAGGATGGTGACTGGGACTGTGTAATTTTTCATGATGTGGATCACTTACCTGAAAACGATCGAAATTATTATGGATGTGGTGAGATGCCACGACATTTCGCCGCAAAGCTGGACAAATATATGTACATGTAAGTAATGAATTCAATTAATTTGTGATTGTAGAAAATTCATTCTGAATCTCTATAGTTATAACCAATGTTTACAATTAGGCAAAGCTTTGCCATTAGGAAATGGCACAACATTGGAAAATAAATATTTAAGTCAGTCATTCCTCCTGCTGTCCCACAAGTATGCGTTAAATTTAGTACTACTAGACATTCCTTGAAACAGTATAAAACAGAAAAGTTAGTATTTGTGTATAACAAAAGTTAAGCAGTTCATGCAGACGGTCTATGGATTAAAAGGCTCATGCATTCCGTATAACTTCCATATATGACTATGGGTTTTATGCTTTGGCATAGAATTTGGTAATTATAAATATGGATATGGCAGTGAAAAAGTTTTGGACTGTAACTACTTTGAGGTACATCTCATATCTCAAAAGTTCAACATTAACTTGCAAATGTGAAGGTTTTAAAACACTTTTAATTGACAAAATGCGTACAGTTTTATTACCTAGCCCTTCTACTGAGGCAGTTTCCTTTCTATGAAATTGGGCTCTCTAAGAAGTTTCCTTGTTAACCTTATTGACATGTATTGCATTGGCATAGCTATGTAGTTACGTTGTTGTGCAAATAGGCTGAAAGTCACTCCCTATCATTCTTTGACAAACAACCCTCCCATAATAAAACTTGCTTACTAGATGAAATCACAGAAAACTATCTCTTCTCAGTGATGTATGCACTTCTGACTACATTTCTCCCTTACCTAAAAACCTGTTCCCATGGCTTACTCTTGCAATGGCCACGGCAGATTTAGCTTCTATCTTCTAAAGCTCCTGGTCTTTGTGATTCAGCTGCCCATTTACTCCATGGCTGTCTTTTATTCCTATGGCTCTCAGCCTACATTTTCCCTCACACCTTGCATATGTTTATTGCTCAGCTGCTTTATATCATACCTCCTTGCTCTTCTTTTCTTGCATTTGCAAGGTTGGGTTCTATAGGTGCATGCCCAATATGATTTTTGCTTCCTCCCCTATGCTTTGTAAAGTAGATTCTCATGCCATATCACAACCTGCTTTTGAAAGTCTCTTTATTTTTGTTTTAAATACATGTGAATAGGGACTGCTCCTAAAACATCACTGCTTTCATGGAGCTAGTTGTGCCATTCTATGAATCCCAGCCCATATTTCCAAAGCTTTATTTTACACTTGTATGCCTAAATCCAACCTCCTGGTTAGTGTTTTCCTTGTGTGGTTTCTATGAGATGGTGTGTTTGTACACAGCTGTAAGATGACCTTATAGAAATACACTTGGCCTCTGTGTTTATTGAATTGATTTAACAAAATTGTGAAGGCTTTGATTTTAAAAGGTGTATTCATTTCTTCAAAAAGGTTAATTGTTTGTCAAATATGGAAAGTTGTAGGAAGAAATATTTTTTTTTTACCTAAACGCACTAAAGAAAATGAAATTTGCCTGCTGTCATTTTCAGTCTTCCATACAGTGAGTTCTTTGGTGGTGTAAGTGGACTAACAATAGAACAATTCAAAAAAATCAATGGATTTCCAAATGCTTTCTGGGGATGGGGTGGAGAAGATGATGATCTCTGGAATAGGTGAGTGTTTATAGAATGTATAGGTTGATCGCCTAGATGGAAGTGACTTTCAAGTTATCTTCTGGCATTGAGATAGAAGATTTATTCAGATGTGCAGGTGCCTATTAGACACTTGTAAATTAGTATCTAACAGTCATTTAACATCATGCTAATTCCTATCACTTTAATGGCACATCAAAGCATTTTCTATTAAGTTATTTGTTATTAAAATTTACATGCTGCCCTTCATTATAAAGCAATCTGAGGATGGGGCACAACACACAATATTCTACATACAAGGCATCCTATTAGGCAGTCCAGATGGTAGCCTTTTTTAAAGAAACAACTAGGATAAGGATAAGTTTTAAAAGTGAAGTAAACTCAGAATATGTTTGGGAGAATTTTCTTTAGTTAATAAGTAGGCTATAAACAAAAGAAATGTCTCCCCTGCTCGTGTTTTGAAAAGTGTGACTGGATCTGCCTGATGGAACTGATGCCAGCATGTTGGAAAACTCTTCCATTCTTCTGAGTGTTCCTGCTGTCTCACTATTGTTTTTCCAGTTTGCAGTTGCAGTCAATTGGAAGATGTGCGTTTTTAAAGACTCTTGCCAATGTTTCTCTCATGACATTTCCTCTTTAGTAGGCTGTCTAAAAGCATTTATGTGAATTTCAGTATAATCCGAGAGTGAACAAGTAAATCAAAGTTTATTACCCTTCCCTAACAGCTTAAAAATAAAGACATACATGTTCTGTATAGGTCAGAGACAAACAGACATGTTGCAGGATGAATATTGCACATTCCGATGTTTTCCATAGCTGACCAGATAAGCTATGTTCAGTTTAAAAATGTCTGACTGTGGTGGATATCTCAAAGATACCTTGCATCCACAATATTTACTCCCGTTTGTGCAAATTGTTCGTAGGATTGCAACCACAGTCAAAATGGCTTTACAAATTTTAAGTTTTTCTTACACGTTAACTATTTCAATTGTAGGGTTCACTATGTAGGATACAACGTATCAAGACCAGAAGGAGAGCTAGGGAAGTATAAGTCTATTCCTCATCATCACCGAGGAGAAGTTCAATTCTTAGGACGGTAAGAAAAATGACTTAGTGTCAAAATGCTCACAGGAGACTTTGTTTTCAGCATATTATGCTGTTAGCGGCAAAACATAACAGTTGCAACTATTCATGTATATAGTTTCTTCACATGCAAAACATGTCTCAGGTTTATCATTGTGGAATATATACCATTGTTATTCCCGGTGTGATGAAGATACGATTTAAAACCCTGAATGATCACAGTTCTAATTCCTGTGGTGATCTTTTCATGAGAAGAAGAGGACCTCCTCCTCTTCACATGAGTGGAACTCAAACTCACGGAGGGCTGTCAGCACAATAAAGATGGCATGACAGGACCTCCCCTGTTCTTGGGTGTGTGGACAAATATCCAAGTGGGGTTTATGTCTTGAGTAACACCATGGTTGGTCTAGGATTTGAATTGGTTGGTTCTGATGTCAAAATAAGCACTAAATAGCATTAGCTTATTTTGTGTTCACATATTCCCAGCCATAGGCCACTAGCCTATATCTGGAAGTAAGCCCCATTGAATTCAAGAGGACTTACTTCCTAATAGAGAGGTATATGGTTGCACTGTTGAAGTTGTTGCGCTGTGTAAGTATGTTCATATATCGTCAAAGTTTTTTTTATTTTGAATATGTTTACATTTGATAAACAATTATCTGCTTGTTTAAAGGCTGAAAATCACTTTCAGATTGTAGCCAATTAAACGTGACTTTCCATAGCTTTTACTTTTACTCCTTACTTTTGCTCTCCACAGGTATAAACTATTAAGATATTCCCGAGAGCGTCAGTACATTGATGGGTTGAATAATCTGCTATATACACCTACTGTCTTAGTCAGCAAATTGTATACAAATGTAACAGTAAACCTTATGCCAGAACTAGCTCCTGTCCAAGATTATTAATGGAACAACAGAATAAATGGATCAAACATTTGAAAATATTGATTTAAAACTGCAAGTTAAAGACATCACATCAGATATTTCTGAAGACTTAACAAAAGAAGTCAAATGATTGTATGTATGACTTTGTGCCAGTTTGTGAAAAGAAACCCGCCTAGTGGCTGCTACTTAAAATGTTTACGTCACGAAACCAACACTATTCAAGCCTTGTTTGGGAACGTTTTTCACAACATAAACCACTCGTCTCAGCTGTAATTAACAGCCGTGTTGCTTGTTTAGAAGCCAAGAAAAATCATTTTCACCCAGGAAATATGCTTTCAAGAAATCACAGTTAAAATGAAGTTTTTAATATTTTTCATGTTATGTAAATATCTTTTAAATTAACATGCTTTTAAACATGGCAGCATTCAAGAGTTCTGTATGTGCTTGAGAATACTTGTGTTCAGTCTCTTGGATTTTGTTTATTGGCATGAGATAACATGCAAGCAGTTAATTCTGGACAAAGACTTTGATTGGTTTACAATGAAGGACCAATTTGCTGCTTATGGTTGTAAACTATTTTGAGTTCCTATATACCTACATACGTGATTTTACCACTAATTTTTCTGTGGATAATCTTTAATTTTTTTATTCTATTTATTACTTAGGCAATGCCATGATTCCCTGATTATGCTTGAAATAATATTGTTTATGCATATTGCATGTACATTTTGGGAATCCATCAAGGATGTTACTGTGTGCCAATAGTGTTGGTATCAGATTTATGCCTAGTCAGTCTATTTATTAAGATATTGCTGCTTGTAGATTTCTTTTTAAAACAACTCCTTCCCTCCTCAATGGAAAGTGCAGATATATGTGCTCATTAGAATAGATTAATGAGTGATAATAGAAGGGGAATGATGGCAGAAAGACTTAATATGAACAGAATGAAATTTTCAGAACATTTGCCATTGGTTCAAATTTATCTACATTAAAGTCGCTGGAGCTGGAGTTACCCCAAGGGGGAATGTTTTGAAGATTTCTCACGTAATAATTGGCATTAGTGTCAAAAGCTTCTCTTTTTATAGTTCTGTGCATTTTCTGCAACAACCTAAGACTCTTTCCTTCATGACCTCTAGAAAGAATGAGCATTCTCTATGTTCTCTAATTTCACCAGTTTTTATGGAATGGGTGAAGATCACCATGTTATGTGCTATTATTTAATATATTCTTATATTAGTGCAGTTAATACCACATGAAATTACTTCTTTAGAGCCTCAGCATATATATTTTTTATTATATGCTGTGCATAGTTAAACTGTAGCACTTGTTCTCCCAGGAGGCAATGATGTCCACCAACGTAAAGGTAAAGGTAAAGGGACCCCTGACCATTAGGTCCAGTCGTGGCCAACTCTGGGGTTATGGCGTTCATCTCGCTTTATTGGCCGAGGGAGCCGGCGTACAGCTTCCCAGTCATGTGGCCAGCATGACTAAGCCGCTTCTGGTGAACCAGAGCAGTGCATGACGCCGTTTACCTTCCCGCCGGAGCGGTACCTATTTATCTACTTTCACTTTGAGGTGCTTTCAAACTGCTAGGTTGGCAGGAGCAGGGACCGAGCAACGGGAGCTCACTCCGTCGTAGGGATTCGAACCGCCGACCTCCTGATCGGCAAGTCCTAGGTTCTGTGGTTTAACCCACAGCGCCACCCGAGTCCACCAACTTAGATGGCTTTAAAAGAGGATTAAACAAATGTATGGAGGAGAGGGATGTCAATGGATACTAGTCATGATGGCTATGCTCAACATCCACAGTTGGTGGCAGCAGTGCTTCTGATTGCCAGCTGCTGGAAACTACAGGAGGGGAGAGTGCTTTTGTGCTTGAATCCCACTTGCTGGTTTCTGAAAAACACCTGGTTGGCCTCTCTGAGAGCAGGAAACTGAACTAGATGGGCCCTTGGCCTGATCCAGCAAGCTTTTCTTATGTTATGTCATTATCTAATGTTATGTAGATGTTGCAAGAGACACCTATCATTCTAAATAGTATGCAAAATTCAACTAGGCATTTTACACAGTTAAATATGAAGAGTTCTTGCTGAAAAACCAATGATGTCAGGAAGACATGATGTAAACCGGGCATTTAAAAGAGTATTTAAACTTTATCTAGATCTCTATACTGGGTGTTCTTCTTTCCCTCACCCCCAATTCATTAGTGGACTTTTACGAAGTTAAACATGCCACACTTTTACCAGATTTAATATGGCCACATTATTTGAATGCAAATGCTTAACTTTAAAATGTTGACAGCTTGTTGCATAAGTTTTATATAGGTATATATTTATAAATATATTATGCCTTCATTTTTAATCTATTAAAAAAATCCAAGATACATTGTACATTATTTCCTGGTTGAACACACCATTCTAGAGCAGATCTTAATATGCCATGTGCCTTTAAAGTAGCATAAGACTGGAGCTGGGAGCCGTTCATATTCTTTATCCATGGCCTCTTGTAAAACCGCTAAAAAGTTGAATTTGGTCTCTGGTTTCCAGTAGTTGACAATTAAGAATTTCCAATAGTTGACAATTAAAAATGCCTATATTTGGAAATATGATTTTTAAGATTAAAAAGAGAAATTATAATTAAACAAAGTAATCGTGATAATCATGTCACTTTGAAGTCTGCTGAGAATACTAACTTTACCCCACCCCACTTGGTCCTTTAATATTTTGGGCTAAAATTAGAGGTAATTGATATTTGGATAATAAAACATGCTTTTCCCCTTGGATCTCTGAGTCTATTTCGGAATCTTGTTAAAGAGCTGAGCTTGTATTTTTTCATGTAAACTCTGTGAATTGTTAAAAAAAATGTACTTGCAGCATATCAGAGGGAAGTGTACTTAACATTATTTTACTGTTCCAGCTGTGAGATGCTCATTTAATGCACTGAAAACTAATGTTGGAAATTGTAAAGAATCATGCTATGACATTTTATTTTGCACATTAAAATGTTTGTACTTTTAAAATACGTTGTCTCTTGAAATGTAGTGTGCTAAAAACTGATGTACTGTTACTTTTAGTATTATAGCTTTTATTTTGTTTGAAATAGTTTTGATATAGCTTACACAGTGTATTCCTTCAATTTCTTTTCTTTTAAAGCACAGGTTTTAGGAGAGCTCTGCATCATTATGTTCTACAAAGTTTAAATGAAAAGAGGTTTTAATCTTTTGTTGTTATTATTTTTCCTTAGAGTGGATTCCGACTAAGTCATATTCAGAGTAGATCCACTGAAACATGTGTTCTTATGTGAGTCATTTTTACCTTAAGTCTCTTGATTTCTAACTTAGTCACTGCAAGCAACAACACTTAGTGCCTGGTTTTAGAAACATGCCCTTAATTACCCAATATACAATTCAGTTCATTGCTCATGCGATTCCTCTTTGCGTGCATGTCTAGCTATCTTCAGGTTCCTGAAGGTGCTTTTCAGGTTAACTTTTTCTAAACTACTGGTAGTTTGAGCACTGATTTTACATGGGAATACAGTGGTACCTTGGTTTTAGAACAGCTTAGTTTATGAAGAACTTGGAAACAGAACACTGCAAACTCGGAAGAGGGTGTTTCAGTTTGTGAACTTTCCCTTGTAAGTGGAACATGTTCCGCTTCCTGTTGAGTGTGTTCCGTTTGTAAATTGAGTCCCCTGCTGCTAATCAGAGGCTTCCTGTTGAGTCTGTCGGCTGTTGAGTCCTGAGCACCCATGCAACACAGAGGTGATATTTGGAGCTTTTGTTTTTGTTTTTTTTGCGTTTTTGTTTGTGTGGCTTTTTTGTTTTTTTGACTATGACTTGTTCTTCATGCATATCAGTGCACATAAGAAAAAAATAATTTTAATTTTTGTCATCTACAATACCGTCTTATTTATTTTACAGTACAGGACATTGATTATTGCTTTCATTTTATGGATCAGTGGTCTCGTTATATAGTAAAATTCATGTTAAATTGCTGTTTCAGGGATTGTTTTTAAAAGTCTGGAAGGGATGAATCCATTTTGCATTCCTTTCCATGGGAAAGCATGCCTTGGTTTTAGAACAGACTTCCAGAACGGATTAAATTTGGGAACCAAGGTACTACTGTAATGGCTTGGACCCTACATTTTTGCTCCTTTCACAGAAGGCGAGTTGTACTCATAGTGGAAACTATTTTAAGAATTCATTCCATTCTCGTGTGTGTGTGTGTGTGTGTGTGTGCGCGCATGTGCATCACTAAGAGCACTGAGTGAGATCTTCAGTACAATGTCTCCTTCGCTGCCACTTCCCTCTGCCTTAAGTGGGACTTATGTGCCAATGGCACTGCATTTCTCCAGGCTTCCTGGAGTGAGCATAGGTGTGCCAGCAGCTTGATGTGCAATGGGTATAGACCCTACAAAAATTGAGGAAGGACCGTGGGTGCCTCATGAGCTTTTTAAAACAAAACCGGATCTTCTTTTGTAACACAGAAAATGACGCTGAAACTATTTAGAGAAGAAATATTTATTGATGCATTAAAAAAAAAAAAAGTTTCAGCCAAGATGTTAATGCTAGATGCTACTTTAGCAAACAAGCCATGGGTTATACAAATTAACTGCTGCCTCTAATACAATCCTACAAAAGTGGAATAGTAGAGAGAATGTTGTGAGAATAAAGTATGATGTCATTCCTTTGGGTCGCTGACAACAGCTGTGGTCGAATAAGAATAGGGACTAAGAAGAGCAGCAATGGTGTAATGACGATGACCAGAATCGTTAGCAGCAAAAACCACCTGCAAGAGGAAAATACTTAAGTTGGTCATACAATGCTTTTTTTCTGTAAAAACCTGTATTAAAAATATCGATTCATCATAAGTTGCCTACAAACTGTCCAAGTGCTCTGATTTGTCTGGTATCCTTGGACAGGCCAATTCATTTCAATAGAAGGAATACATCTGTATACAAAAAAAGAATATAAAGATTGACTTAATCTGTTAAAATGAATGGCAATGACTTTGCAATTTGGGAATCATTATGTGCACATACTTGTGAAATAATCATTGGGTAGGGACAGCTTTGTTCAGATTTCAGTTAAGAAGTTAATGAAAATGCTGGAAGGCATTCAGTGTGATACGGTGACTCCATAAGCATGCTAAATTTGGTTGCAAAATTTACAGCGACTTTTTAGTGCTGAGAATCATCTTGTCATTGATCGGGGAAGATATGCTTTTAATGTGGTTAGTTAATTAAAAACCACTGAATGCATTGCACAAAAAACAAGTTGTTTTTATAGAAGTTTTAAGGAGTACCCGGCTTTAACCAATGTACATATTGTTTCTTTCTAAAAATGCATGTGAAATTAGAGAGGCACTAAAAATATTTATGCTGTTTAACAAGAAGCACCATAGAATCTTAGAGCTGGAAGGGACCCAAGGGTCATCTAGTCCAACCCCCTGCAATGCAGGAATATTATACAATGCAAAGAATATTATGACTTGGGGGCTTTCCTAATGTTTTGCACTTTGAGAACCAGCAGAAAAATTGATTTGGCAGAATCCACTTGTTAAGTCATGATGGCCTATTTTGTCTACATTTTTCAGGCACTGAGCCTTTCCTTATGCATGTGTGAGAAAGTTAAGGTAAGCCTGTAAGCTTACAATGTCTAACCAACAGAAGTTGGATTGTAAAATTGTTTTAATTTTTAAAAAAAGTTTGTTCACTGTTTAAGGAAAGTATACTTCTAGTTCAGCTGGAGGTTCATGTATAAAAATGCAAGATTTGTGGTTTTTGTACAGGGTGAAGTTCTGATAGATTTAAGGGCAGATTTGGATGTGGCTTTTTTAGGGGATTGGGCACTTAAAATGCAGCCACTCCTGTAGTCTACACATACTGAAACCTTCAGCTTGCATCCTCTTCTCTCCCCAGTCCTGCTGCATAGTCGAGAGCAGTAATTACCCAATCAATTGGTCCCATGATAATATTTGACTCTGAAAACTTACTATATTGTGGGATTTTAAAAACTCTGCCAGTGGTTTGCATTATTGGGGCGGGGGGAAGACGACGACCCAAATACTCACATCAGCATATTCATGAAATGGAGCAACGCCAGCTGCCTTCCAGTATGTATTGGTGTCAAACTGGACCTTGTACAAGCCTTCTGTAAATTGTTCATCTGTTGTAAGCTCATGGATTTCCCCAAATTCATTTGTTTCCCTGTAATACAGGTGCGTAAAAGTAGTAAGGATGGTATCTTTGTATGTACATTTTTTCCCCATACAAGAAGTGGGTTGGGGCTGTTATGGAGCGCCAGACTTTCTCAACAAGACTTCTGTGTAGTCATGTATAAGACTGCTTTAAGTTGCAATTCAAAGTTCACTTGGAAATTCATTCAGTTTCATTTCAGAACTAGCTAGATGTCAGGGATATGCGCAGTACCGGCACCTTTTTTTACTAGAAGAAAAGCACTGCATCTCCCTCTTACCAGCTGACAAGGCTCTAGGTGTTCTAGAGTGGGTGAGCAGTTTGCAGCCCTGTCTCCATACGTAGCTTCCTGTGAGGATATTGAAAAGGCTAGTTTTGATTCTTTTTAAGAGAGCAAACATCTAGTCTTCATAGCTGCAGAGACATATGGCTTTCAAATGCAGACTATAGTACTAGTCATGTTCCTAGGAAGGCGTTCTGTGGTAGGTCATGTAACAAATAAGTTCACTTTACAAATACAGGGTGGGTGTGATGGTGCTCCCACAGTGATAAGGCCGAAAGTTGTTCCTGTTGCTGTGAGTAAACATATATTATCTGTATAAAGCCTTGGAAATAACAGAGAGGCTTGGAACAGAAACTTGGTTGGTGGTAGTGTTGTGGGTTCGCACAATTTGGAGGTGCCGTCTCAGCAAGGCTGATTTGCTTCTCAAGGCACTTTGCATGCAGAGCAACTTACCCAGTAGCAAACTCCTTCCAGGTGCCATCTTCAGCTCTTTTGGACACTTTTACCAGTAGGCTGGTAGCTGGTCTTCCTTTAACTGCATCCAGGACTTTCACCATAAGAGGACACTTTGAGTCAATGGAGCCATGGGAAACCTTGACCTGGCAGAAGAAAATATCTATCAGAGTTTCTGTGGTCCATAGCCTATTTCATGGACATAAGGAACACATTACAAATTCTTCAGCAGCCTGTACACATCCAAGAGCTGTCAAACAAACAAATTAACTTGGGCTAGGAGTTACTGCAAACATCATTTATATACACATAGACATGGGATGCAGCTTTGAGAAATGGTCTGTTAAGAGTATTTAAAAGCAAGCACAAAAGATAATGTTATGCCAGTTCAAGCTTTGCTTTTAACAAATAGATATTCCTCTTATTCCTCCCTCCACACTTTACTCTGATTTAAAGGTTCAGTGGGTCTATCATTATTAATGAATATTCAGCTAGCACAGCAATATTCTTGAAGTTGACATACATTTGAGCATTGCACTATTAATTTTTAATTATTAACTGTAGTCAATTGAGAATCAAACTTTACAACTCACTGTAAATAAAAGTAAAAATGATTTTCATTTTACAGAGTAAGAAGATGAGCTGCAAATAATTATCAGATTTGCCACTGTCACAAATTGCCTTGAGGTATTTGCTGTATATGGTGACATATTGCATGTTTTTAAATAATGATAAAAAATAATGAATAGTGTAGTAAAATGGAACAGACCTCTTACAAACACTTACCTGTGCGTAAATCCCCTTGAACTCAATGGGACTTACTTCTGAGTAGACATGTATGAACAGAATTGCACCAACAATTGCTTAAAAAGCAATAGCCTTGTAATATTTTATGGTAACATACATTTAGACTATGCATATATGAAGAACAAATAGAGAGCTATTATTATTATTTTAATGACAAACTTAACTAACAGATCTAGTTTTCTAACTATAAATGGCATGTGCTAAAATTTTCTGCATTGTAGA
This sequence comes from Podarcis tiliguerta, assembly GCF_965153285.1. Taxonomy (NCBI): domain Eukaryota; kingdom Metazoa; phylum Chordata; class Lepidosauria; order Squamata; family Lacertidae; genus Podarcis; species Podarcis tiliguerta. Next base: position 41,238,151 of record NC_139540.1, read on the forward strand.
GTAAGAAACATTGGAATTTATGGGTACCTTTCCTCCAAACAACCGATATCGTGAAACGTGAAATGGTCTGCAATTCCTAAGAGACAGTCATGTATCACACTGTGGCAGGCATGTGACAATATCTTGGACTACTATTTTAATTTCTTCAGCATGATTAAATTACCAGTCGTCAGCAGTTTGGTACGTATTATTTCACAAATAGAATGTGTCTCCAGCAACCTGAAAGCCATTCTAAAGTACCTTGGTAAACGATGCAGCCATCAGAAGATGTGGACAGTTCACTATGGATCAGCATATGTGGTACAAATTTGGTAATAAGCTTGCAAGAAGATTGTACTCCCCCCTGCCTGAGAAACTGCTGTACCACTAATGCAATACTTACCAGTGGCGTAGCTTCAGTGATGTACACCATTGCAGCCAAGCAAACAAGAAGCAGAGAGGAGGAGGCCATGGTGTTATATGTGTGTGTGCAATCAGCAAAACCCTGCCAACAGCTATAGGCCAGTGAGGTTTGAGTTTTTATACTCCATCGTTCTGCAAAACAGCCTACTTATCAAGTGCCCGTATGACTTTAAACCTGCTGATTCTGATTATTTACTTAGTAAGCAATCCAGCTGGGCAGTACTTCCATCCATTGGCCTTTTGCAGAAATCCATGGGATTATAGTATATGGAAGGAAAGACTCCACAGGCACTGTGAGTAAGCCAATGAGTAACCCACACAAACATGAACCTTGCCTATTGGGATTAGGATGTTTGGACATAAGTGTGTGTGTGTTGGTGTTGTGGGGGGCAGGGAACTGTTAAGCAACTGTTGTTTGCTTATATTTTACGGGCCACAGAATGTCCATTGCTTGTGGAAATATCCAACTTGGGAGTCAGTCTTCCTTGCATTCTTACCTGTAATGGGCCATTTGGGCATGATAGATCTTGCTTTTCTGCAGTGTGCCAAGTACTGTCATGATTCCTATCTCCCATTCTATAAAATTCTGGGGTTCTCCTTGGGGCTTGTCACTGCAAGATGTCTAACTGTTTTAGTACCTGATCATTCACATTAGGAAGCAGTCTGCATTGCAGAAGCTGACAGTTACCCCCACCAAAGCAATGATGAATTGATTGTGGCCGTGTGTCTCTATTAGTGCCAATCTGTAGCACACATGGGATGAAGTCTAATATGTAGAAGGTATGTGTTGCCTGCGATGCAGAATGCTGCTGAGACTTACTCAGAGAGATTCTCCTGCCATGGACAATGGAACTATTTCTCCATGTCCTATAATTAGCAACTACTCTCTTGATCCACTGCAGTTAAACAGCATCTTGTGCTGTTGCTGCTGCTGCTAGCAGGTGATAATGGTTATTTACATGCTGTGAAAAGCTCCAGCTGATGATTTTGTAGATCAAGTTGTTATTAAAGGCTCAACATCAAGCTAGGCCTTTATCATATTTTGAATTATTTTTTAAAAAGTTATTGTACAATACTTATATAAGGTTATAGTAAATAAAATTCATCATACGGCTGTACAAACATAGAGAACATAGCCCATTTCTCAAATTGCTTAGGTCCTGACAGAAGAAGCATAGTTCTGTCACAGGCCTTCCTTCTATAATCTCCCATGTAGAGTCAGATGATTCAGTGATAACCAATACGTATTTGTGGTTATAACATTATTTATTTGAAGTATTTTAACTCCAATATTTAACCAAAAAGGGCTCCTAAAGCAGCTTCTGAGCTTCAATAATAAGACAATCCTTACTCTCTATATATAAGACAGCAGATTTGGAGGAATGAGAAAGCAAACTTGAGTGCTAGATCTTAGTCACAAAGTGCTTATAATGGCCAGCTGGAACTGAAAAGGTTTAAGTAAAGGTAGAGCTATCAGGTGTTGGTCTTTCAGCAGAGTTGATAGAGCAATGCTGCTTCTCTCCCTCCCTCCCTCCCTCTGCTGTAGCTTGATGGCAGCCTGCTGCCAGGTGACATTGATGAAGGGAGGACCCTGATGGAGCTGGTTTATCAGCTGACGGTGGCCCTGATTCCCTTACCCATCTCTCTCCTGTAGTCTGATGCAATGGCTGCTCTCCATATGATAGCTGAGGGATGGGAGGCCCAACAGAGCTGACTTTCAGCACAGCTGCTCATGGCCCAGCTTCACTTCGTCTGCTGTAGATCAGTTGCAGCTAACAAACAGCAATCCTTCTCTTCCAAAAATCCTGCAGGATTCTACACAACACCCCTGTTTTCATTGGAGAAATGTGGAAGGCCATGGAGTTATGTGACCCCAGAGCCAAGGAGATAAGTAACTCTATAACCTTTAGAAGATATCTGTATAGGGAAGGTTTTTAATTTTTTTTAAAAAAATAGTTTACTATGTTTTTCTATGTGTTGGAAGCTGCCCAGAGTGGCTGGGGCTACCTTGTCAGATGTGTGGGGTATAAACAAAAATATTATTGTTGTTGCTAAAGAATAGAACATCCCTATTTTCATCAGAGAAATGTTGGAGGGTATGGAAGACTCTCTCTTTTCCACCTCTCGCCCCTTTTCTTTTTTCCCTTCCGTGTTGCTTAGCACATCATGTAATGTAGGGGTGGAGGGACTTTAGCTCCCACCAAGGGGTCAAATTTGGCTCACAAGGCCTTTTTCAGGAAACAGTGGCCGCCTGCGACATCACTCCAATGGAGGGCGACAGCAGCAGATTGGCATGGTAGCGGGGATTGGTTCAGCATTAGCTGCTCATACCAGTTGCCCTGCTGGAAAATAGTGCACACAGCCATGGCAGCAGGATTTAGTGCCTGCTCCCTTTGGCTGTGCGTGCCTGTTCCCCTGCTTGAAGCAGGTGTGCACAGCCAAAACTCAGTGCAGGGCTGTTTGAAAGCCCTTTTGCTGCTCTTTGAACCTCTGAAAACCAGAGCACTGGACAACACTTGCATGCTTGTGTACATATATTGCTGGACTTGGTGGGCCTTTGAGCTGACTCAGCAGGGCTCTTAAATTTTATGATATGCTATCACTGAGTATTTGCCGCCAGCTTTAATGTTCATATATGTAAGTCTTCAGTCTGACACTTTAGTCCTTTCCACTTAAAATATTCCCTTAAAAATATCAGACCCATTTTTGTTTCCTAACACTGATGTGTTATAAATACACATCTGGTTGGATTATATATGGACCAGATAGAAAACTGGCTGAGCTTACACCCTGTTGAAATCTGTGGAGTAAGTTTTATTTATGACCAACATAAGCTCCATTGATTCAATGTGGGTGAGCATATTCTGAACTGGGGCTTTTACTGGGGCTTGGTTTGGGTGTGCTGATGCAAGTAGAACCAGAAACAGGATCCAAGATGATCTTGACAGGCTGGAGAACCGGACAAAACTAGCTAAATTTTGGAGTCGACAAAATTAGGATAAGAGACATTCAAGGAGTGAAGGCTATGAACAGCTAGTAGCCATGATGGCTCTGCTTTGCCACAAAGATGGAGGGAGTATGTTAGAAACCACAGGAGGGGGGAGAGTTCTTATGCTCAGGTGGGCTTTGCATAGGCATCTGGTTGGCCACTGTGAGACTAGATGAGTCATTGGCCTGATCCAGCAGGTGGTTCTTATGTTCTTAAACAGGGATACATGTAAACGTCCACACTTATGTCAGACCAGATGCACAAATATAGGATGGGCGGTACATGTAAAAGGTCTTGGAGGGTTTAGCAGAGCTTAATCTAAACATGTGTCAACAGTGTGATGTGGCAGCAAAAAAGGACAGTGTAATTCTAGGTTATATGAATAGGTGTATAGTTCCTATATCATGAGAAGCAATGGTGCTGCTCTATTCTGCTTTGGTCAGACCTCGTCCAGAATCTTGTATCCAGTTCTGGGCACCACAGTTTAATAAAGCTATTGCCAAAGCAGAATGTGTACAGGGCGACAAAGGAGTCCTAGAAACACAAGCAAAGCCCCACAAGCAAAGGCTGAACAAGTTGGGTGTGTGGTTCACATGCAGAAGGGGTGATGGGAGTTGTAGTTCAGCAGCCAAAGGTTCCCTTCACCTGCTGTAAGTAGTGGATTTCCAGCATCAGCAGCAGATTGGATTAGGTGACCTCTGAGGGTTCCTTTCAAATATATCACTCTGTAACCCAGGTTGTACATGTGATTAGAAATCTGGAAGAGGTCAGTTGTGTTTAAATCTCATGGAATATAGTGGGGCAATTTAGCAAATTGTGTGGGGCAAATCATATTTTCTAAGCAAACCTCCATTTGGGCTCCTATACACATATGAAGCTGCCATGTGTGTTGGCTTGGTGCATGCAGAGGAGAGCGTACATGGAGTTAGTTACTTGTGCTGCTGAAGTGAGCAGGGAAGCCTCTGTGGTTCAAGTGTTGAGCTTCCATGCACATAAAAGGAACCCTAACATTACGAGGTGCTAACTTTGATTCCAGTACTCATAAGAGTTACCCAGATTGTCAAAGGAAGTGTCAGTTCATAATCCACTTGTTGCAAAAGGTGGCTTGAATCAGTGCACCTGGAAATGTGACAAAAACAGTGGCCTGTTGGGAATCGGACGAAAGCAAAGGATTAGTTCGTATGTTGGGAGTCAAGCTTATTCATTGGGGGAAGGAGGGAGTATTTATGGAAATATTCATTATGGAAATAATCCACAAATATTCAAACAAGTAGTGGATTATCTAGATTCCAAAGCATTTGAAGTCCACCCGCTGCTAGTTAAAGTAAAAAATTCTAATAACAGGACCTCCCTGGAAGTAAGTTTTGTTCTTGAAATGAATTCTTTCCCTTTTCTTTTGGTTAATTCTCTTGTTTGCATCAAAGCTGTTTTGCTGTTGCTATGTACTTAAATCTCATATCTCTCCCCCACCCCACAAGTAAGCCTATTGGCCATTTTCTCATTGCAGTTGATTTCCAAAGGTATTATTTTGTATGAATAGTTTCTAAGATGCCGATAGTAAGACTCCTGCAGCAGACTGGAGAAATAGCATAAGCTACACCTGCTAAAATTCCCTCTTCTACCCATCTATGAAAGGTCTTCAAATCAGGTCCTTTTTTGCACCTGACATCCCCAGGAGTAAGGTTTTCATCATGTTTTGTTGCAACATAGTTATGCTTCTTATATATACTTTGTATTTTTATTTTGAGGATTTAAGTTGCTCTCAAAGTAAATAAGGTATCAGACCCTCGAAGGTTGTAGTACTGTACCCACTTAGCCAAGTATGGTAGGATTGTGCTGTCAATCAACTTCAGGATGCATCAGCTTCAAAGAGACTCTGGGCTTATCCACTCTTTCCAGGCATGGCTCTTTGAAACATGAGATAAAAGTGAATGTGGCACAAGTCACATGTATAGGTTTATTTATCAAGGAGTTTCCGCCCTGTGATTCAAATGTCAAATTTAGATTATGATGAAAAAAGCGAACCGGGTTTCTGCCCCATTGTTAGTTGTGTACAAGAGGGAATTTCAGCTGGTCGGTGACGAGCTACATGAAAGGCAGTGGAAAAATGAAATGAAATGAATGAACAATTAAAGGTGTGGCAGCTCTGTTCTCTCTTTCACCTGGTCCCCCTGTGTGCAGCCTCATCTTATGCATATTTGCTTATGTGTAAACCTAAGTTAGGAGTAAGTCCTTAATTCAAAGGGGTCTACTCGCAAGGAAGCATGCACAGGATTGTAGCCTTGGTACTACTTAGTGATTGTATCATTAACAGCTGGTGCTGGTTCTTTAACAGAAGTATGCTGTGCTGGACTGCAGTCATCTTAATGCACTGCTTAAATGGATAGTGAATTTGGGCTTCCGTGTGTTGAGACTTGTACTTTGCTTGTTTGTGCTTCTTGCTAAGATCATAAACTGCTTAGTCAATGGATCTGGCTCAGGCCCTGTTCTGGTGCTTAAAACCACTACAAATAGCAATGTGGAAATGGCTGCCTTATTTGCTAGCACTTCAGAGTTCTGCAGTTTATCTTGATGCTGCTTTAGACCTTGTGTAAATAGTGCTGTTAGGCTGAAAAATACTGAGCCACATTAAAAGCTATCAACACAATTTGCTGTGTGTGCAAGAGAATGTTCTGATAGATTACACTCGGCTGTATGATTATGTCTTGGTCTCATAGCTGAGAACAAGCTATATCATGTTGTATGCATAACCTGTACAAGTGGTCAAAATAACGTGTGTTGTGTGTGTATGTGTGTGTGTGTGTGTGTACTCATACCAAACTGTAAGGTAAAGGGACCCCTGACCATTAGGTCCAGTTGTGACCAACTCTGGGGTTGCGGCGCTCATCTCGCTTTATTGGCCGAGGGAGCCAGCGTACAGCTTCCGGGTCATGTGGCCAGCATGACTAAGCCTCTTCTGGCGAACCAGAGCAGTGCACGGAAATGCCATTTACCTCTCCGGAGCGGTACCTATTTATCTATTTGCACTTTGACGTGCTTTCGAACTGCTAGGTTGGCAGGAGCAGGGACCGAGCAACGGGAGCTCACCCTGTCGCGGGGATTCGAACCGCTGACCTTCTGATCGGCAAGTCCTAGGCTCTGTGGTTTAACCCACAGCGCCACCCACGTCTCGAACCCAAACTGTAAGCAAACCCAAATCAATTCAGACTGGTGACTATGTGTTAACACACATACTGTACACACATCTGTCTGGTGAATGGTTGAACTCATCATAACTGCCCATCCATAGCCCAAATTCTCCTTCATACTATAGAGATAGTAGCAATTTGTTCAACCTATATTATGGAATATTCATGCCTCTTAGCAATTCCTGCATGCCTTTTTGTAGCCCTCTGTCACTTGTTAGTGGCTGGGATATTTGCAACAGCATCAGAAATGAAATGGCTTGGATGTACAAACAAAGCGAATGCATGCACATTTGTGTATACAAGTAAACAGACATGTACACATGCTGTGTTCACATATTATGCAGGGGGACAGGACAGAGTGAAATCATAGCAGGAAGCCCCACTCCTGCCCCTATTTGCATTCACATAATGTGAAAGAAACAAGATGCATATAAACTCGAGGCATGTAGGCTTTTGCATGTGCAAAAGGGGATTCTATCTATTCAGGGCTCCCTGATCCCTTGTGTACATTGGCTACTCGTATATACTTTTATTGTACGTAAGCTGTTTCACAGGATATGCCATACATGTGCAGGGGCAGGAACAACAGGAACGACCCCGCTCCCCATTTGTAATGTAATATGTGAAAAAGTCTGAAGAGTACACATGTTCCGTGTAATAGCTGAACAATGTACCTTCAGAAGTTACACCCGTGATAGCTATTTGGATTCATCTGAATGTGGTCTTCTGGTAAGTCAGAAGTCTTTTTCTAAAATTAATTTAAGAATGCCAGTCACTGACTAATCACCCTGTTGATCTCCTTAAACCCTTCTCTCAAATATTTCTCTGCCCTACATTGCTCTAAAGCTATTGGTCTTTATTGCATACCACTCGCAATTTGAGCAAGATATAGTGGCAGTTTCTGGACTCAATGGCCCCAAATAAGGATAGAATTCCTGGGGGAAACTTCACCTGTTGAATTTCTGCATGTCATGGTGTTGGGGTCTCATGAGCTCCGCCCCAAAAGCTTTTCCAGGGAAAGTGGCAGGGCAAACAGGAATACCACTCAGACCTGCACTTTCTAGTCATGGGATAAGCAAAGTGTGGCTGGGCCCTGAGAGAGTGGCTGGGGAGAGAGGAAGACAGATACTAACTTTTCTGAGGTGTGACACTTAAGTCCCTTAACTGAAGGACTGTCACTCATAATTTGATTAGTAGTATGTCAAGCTGTTCCTTTCAGGTATTCCTCATTAAGACAGATGTGTACATTTGGCAACATGTATGTTGCTGTTGTGGAGCTAATGAGGAAAAGTATTCACAAACATGAATATAGAGGCAGGAAACATCTGAGAAATGCGTTTCCCCTCAAATACCAATTAAATATTTTGACTTTTCACAAGCTTTTCTAAAAAGCTTGGTCGTAGTTTTTGAATTGGTCCTAAAACACATAAAGCCTTTTTCCTTTACCCAAAAGTAAACTTCCAAACTGAGCCAGAAAGCTAAGAAATGATCAAATCCATTCTAGATCACCATGTAGCCAAGAGATAGCCATTGGCTGGACAACAACTCCCATCATCCGCAGCCATTGACTATGAACCCAGGGGCTGATGGGAGCTGTAGTCCAACAATGCCTGAAGGACACCATTTTGTCTACTCATGTGTAGCCACTAAAAAGAGGGAAAGAGCAGCAAATATGAGATTGTAGAGAATGTCTCCAACACATTCCACATTGTGAAGATTCAGCTCTCCTTATTCCTACTTGTGGTTATTCCTCTTCCTTCTGTGTGAAAAGGTACAATCTACATTGTCTAAACCAGGCATAGGCAAACTCAGCAGTCCAGATGTTTTGGGACTACAACTCCCATTATCCCTAGCTAACAGGACCAGTGGTCAGGGATGATGGGAGTTGTAGTTGGCTCCAGCCTACCCTCTCTTGGACCATGCTTTGTTCATTGCTGAGGCTACACCTTTCTTATCTTTCCTTCCCTACTCCTTTCTTACTCTTGTGCTTCCCCCTCAACCATACTGAATGCCAATTCTTACCGACTTTTCTGTGCCTGATCTACATGCACTTTATTGTGCCCCCCCCCCACCTTGGTTTGAAAACATTAAACCTCTGAGAAGCGATCAAACTAGCTGAGCTACAGAAGGCAACACACTTATGCTCCCCCCCCCCTAAAAAGGATTACAGTCACTGGAGGTGAGAGGTTGGCGTTTTGATTTTTATTTTGATTTGCAAAACCTAGAATGGAGGACTGGGTAATTTTTATTTTATAATACTGAATTTGTTCTATGTTTGCCAAATTGCCTTTGAATTTATTGTTACATTCTGTAAACTGCTTTCTCCTGCAGCCTCCATAGACCCCATGTTCTGAATGTAATGATAAGTGGGTGTTTGTGGTAAGCTGCTTCGGGCACAAGTCACTGTGGAAAGGCTGCATAGAAATAAACTCAATCAATTATCTAAAAACATCTTTAAGGATCTCCTTGAAGACATGCGCAAGGTATTTCAGAGGTTGTACCAACCACAGAAAAGGCTTTGTCTCTGGAACTCGCCAACCTAACAGCTCTCACTAGTAGACCAGTAGCAGGGTCTCAAATGCTGATCTTAAGGCTTGGGCAGGCTTATCTGCACACGGTGTGCATTATCCCCCCTACCCTTTCTTTTTGTGGTGGACAGAATCGTATACGGGTATATATGGATGCTTTGATCACATGTGATGGTTACTGCTCAGTGGAGCGCATGTTTGAGTGAGCTTGAACCTTGCTCCCATGTTGCACCACATGTACAGAGTGTGAGTCCTGGGACGGAGATGTGTAACCGATGCTCGGTCAGGTAAAATGCTTGTGAAATTGGCTTATTTGCAGGGATTGAGTATGTATAAATAAATAAATAAAATCCGCCTTGCCGGCTTCAATCCATAAGCCTGTTCCTAAGTGCCAGCCAAATAAGATTAACAGATCATAAATTGAATTAGATTGGCAGTCAGTACTTTTGAGTAATTATAAATTTCATTTGCTGTTTGCAGTCTCTCCCCCCCCCCCACCTCTAATAAACATTTCTCACTTCCCTACTGGGATAGATTAATTTTTCTGGCAGTCAGCATGACTTCTCTATTCATTGCCCTCAGGACTGTTACATAAAATGCTTTTCTCCCCCCCTCTTTTTTCATATAAAAAGGGATGGTAAGACTATTCGGTCTTATAACCTCTATGCATGTTGTTATACAGTATGCATGTTGTTATACAGTACTTGCTGCCTGCCTGGAGCTTGTGGGACTGCACATTGTCTATTAGCATGTTTAAATCTGAAATGGGCATAATGTTAACAGCAGAGCCATTCTTTCAGTAAGACCAGGGTTCCAGAATGCTCTGGGCCAAGACTAGATTAGTCCACCCCATGACTTAGAGTAGGGAGATGGTGAGTGGGAAGGAGGAAGAAAGGGAATTTTGGAAGGAAGAACACCAGAAGGACTGAACAGAGCCTGGGAGTGGCTAGCCATTCTCCCTCTTGCAGAAATATGGAGAACCGAACTTAAGATTGGGGGAAAAAAAGAAAGTGAAAGAAACCAAAATTGACAGATTTGCCCACCTTTAGTTACAAGAACTGTACAGTAACTTAAATAACATGTGCTTGAGCTTGTTCCCCCCTCCTATTCCTCTTTACTTGTTTTCCATGTCTTCTTCAATTGTGTGCCTGAGGCAAGTGCCATATTGGAAAAGTTTTTATAAGGGGAACTTTTTTGGATAAAGGACAGGATTATAAATGCCTTATATGAATAAAACTTCAAAGCCTCCGTATTTCCAATCTGTCGTCTTAAAAGTAAGGCACCTGAAACAGGGCACAGGACTCCATATAAGGTCTGCCTAGTGTGGAATAAAGTGGAACAATAACTTCTCGTGACTTGGAAACTATGATTCTATTAATGCTGCCTTAAATTACATTAGCCTTGTTTGCAGCCCCAACTTGCTGTTAGCTCATGTACAGCGAATATGTCACTGGATCAAATCTCAGCATTCAGAAAGATGATTGTATCAGCATGTAGGCATAATGCTACTACCTTGGTGCTCTTGAACCTCTTGCCCCACTGTCCACTCTAAGTACAAAAGATGTTTCCAGGGCAGGCTCAGGTTAGAATCCTAGACTTTTAGAGTTGGAAGGTACACCAAGCATCATATAGGCTGACACCCTGCGATGCAGGAATCTCAACTACTAGATCATATATGACAGATGGCTATCCAACCTCTGCTTAAAAACCTCCAAGGAAGGAGAGTTCACCACTTTCCAAGGGAGTTCATTCCACTGTGTGACACCTTTTAATGCCAAAAAGTTCTTTTCTGTGCTCACTGGTAATTTACTTGTGTTTCGTCCCCCTGCCCTTTTGAAAATGAGGACATTTGCTGCCCCTCCAGACTGCAGGGACTTCACTTGCTCTTCAATAATTATCAAAGATTATAGACAGAGGCTCTGAGATTATATCTGCAAACTCCTTTAGTACCCTTGGGTGCAGCTCATCAGGCCCTGGAATTCATTTAAAGTAACTAGTTGTTCCCTTACCACCTCGTTTCCTATCCTGGGCTGCAGCTCCCTCCTTGCACCATTTATTCTGTTATCACCAGGCTGGACACTGAGTGAATTCTGAGGCAAAGTAGGTGTTGAGCAGTTCTGCCTTTTCTCTGTCATCCAGTAGCATTTTGCTGTCTTCTCCATGCAGAAAACCTACTACTAGTTTGTTCTTGCCTTAAGCTCTCTTGCAAGCCTGAGCTCATTCTTTGGCCCACCTGACCTTCTCCCTGCAACTGTTGGCTACTCGTGTATATGCCTCCTTTGTGAGTTCCCCTTGATTCCATTTCTTACACATGCTCTTCTTAAATCTCAGCTCATCTGTAAGCTCCTTATGCAGCAAGACCAGTTTCCTTAAATGCTTTCCACATTACTTTAATTGGAATTGTCTGCCTTTGTGCCTTCAATATTTCTCACACCCATCCATCTTGGACCCTCTTTCTCTTTGACTATTTCTGACCTTGGGATCTCACCCAGTAGTTGCTTCAGCTTTTTGAAACTGGCCTTCTTAAAGTTCAGAGTACATATCTGACTATACTAAGCTTTCCCTTGCCTATGTTTCTAGATTCAGGTAGGTAGCCGTGTTGGTCTGACACAGTCGAAATATATATATATATATATATATGCAGGTTTTGGTGTCCTCGGGTGTCTTCCCGTGTAAAAGTTGGGGTGTCTAGGCGACGTTTCGACGAGGTCTCACTCGTCATCTTCAGGCTGGTGCTTTCGGCTTCTTGTTACTGGAACAGAGCAGGATCTCAGTGTTTGAGTTCCTATAAATACTGTTGAGGAGGTGTGGTGTATAGCCTCCAATGTTCTGGGCAGAGAGGAGGTTCCCAGGCTAGTGTGCCTTTTCTTCTTTTGTTCCTTAATTACTTGAGGGATATCTTCTCAGAAAAACTCTTCACAAAGTTCAAGAGTTCAAGACACGAAGGCTTTAGCAACTAATCCACACCTAATGACCCACCTAAGTGGGATTCAGGAAATCACTCAAGAAATCACTCAAGATATCCCTCAAGTAATTAAGGAACAAAAGAAGAAAAGGCACACTAGCCTGGGAACCTCCTCTCTGCCCAGAACATTGGAGGCTATACACCACACCTCCTCAACAGTATTTATAGGAACTCAAACACTGAGATCCTGCTCTGTTCCAGTAACAAGAAGCCGAAAGCACCAGCCTGAAGATGACGAGTGAGACCTCGTCGAAACGTCGCCTAGACACCCCAACTTTTACACGGGAAGACACCCGAGGACACCAAAACCTGCATTCCTGTACCCGTGAAAATCTACGAAAGCAAATATATATATATATATATATATATATATATATATTGTCCAGTAGCACCTTAGAGACCAACTAAGTTTGTTCTTGGCATGAGCTGAAGAAGTGTGCATGCACACAAAACCTTGCCTATGTCTCATGAAACCCAGGAGGACAGGATCACTTCCTCCCAGTATTTCCACTTTGTCAATCAGTTCCTCCCTGTTGGTGAGGATCGCTTCTCCCACCTTCTGGCAAATGAAATTATTATGCATTATTTGCTTCAACTTTTTGCTTTTGTTATCTTCCACAGTGGAGCAGCTCCTGTTTCTTATTCTGCCTCCCTGCTAAAGGTTGCTGTAGCAAACCTAGGCTGAACATACTGACAGTGTTAGTTTTAGTCACTTTCAAAAACAGGGCATTCCTTGCATGTATCTGTGCTGCAGATTGCTTAGGCTTTTAGGCACTAGTCCACCTCTGGTATCCTCCATAATAACTCCATCAAGCATGATAATTGCGCCATCTAGTGGTGCAAACTAGGAAGGATGGTGATGTGACAGAGATTTGTATTGAGACCAAGGAACTTTGGTGAATGAGGCTTACTACTTGACTTTGGCCTAATTTATTTTATCTCCAGCTAGAAAAACAAGCAACCAAACCCTGAGAGCTGAAAGCCGTTGCTCTACTACTGCTTGACTAAGAGGCATCCTAAGAAACGTATTTGAGGGCTGTATGCAACTCTGGATGGCTCTACCTGACATCCTTGCCCCCTAGGGATGCTTTCAGATAGAAGGCTCTTTTGAATGCTAGGTGTGTTTAGTATGCCTGGGACTCATAATCCATATGGATTTTATGCTGATCTGATCATTGTTAGTCCTGCCTACTTCTCAGTGATGTGACAAAATATGACTTGGAAAGTGTCTGCCTGTGACAAGAAATGTATTAACTGTGCAATCCTATGCATGTTAATTCAGAAATAAGCTCCTATAAGTTCAACTGGGCTTGCTCTCAGGTATTATTATAAATAATATTTATTAAACTTTTATACCACCCTTCATCCAATGATTACAGGGTGGGTCACAACATAAAAATACAAAATGAAAACACAAAATACATAATAAAGCAAAAGCAAAACAAACCAGTAATTCCCCTGCTATAAACAAAATTAAAAGACAATCAGCCGAAGGCCTAGTTAAAAATACATGTTTTTGCCTGGCACCAAAAGATATGTAATGAAGGCACCAGGTAAGACTTCTTAGGGAGACCATTCTACCAATGGGGAGCCACTGCAGAAAAGGCCTCTTCTTTTGTTACCACCCTTCAGACCTCTCACGGGGGGAGGGAGTCCTTCAGGCATTGCAGTCCTGAGCCATTTAAGGCTTTATAGGGAAAAAGCAGCACTTCAAATTGAGCCCAGAAACTAACTGGCAGCCAGTGCAATTGGCTCAGGATCAGCTGAATATGCTCAAACTATCTTGTCCCAGTGAGCAACTTGGCTGCTGCATTCTGCACCAGCTGGAGTTCCTGAACTGTTTTCAGAGGCAGATATACATATAATGCATTGCAGTAATCTAACCTAGTAAAGCCCACTGAAGAAAGCAGGACTCCTGTTCAACCAAAAATGTATTGAATTCCATTGATAATGTGAAATTTGTGCACACTTTGTCAGTCACAGGCTTATCATACCAGCTGAGAACTAGACCCACGTCTCAACACTTTAATCAATAATTGGCTAAATGTTCAATTTAGTTTCTCAACAGGAAAATTCACTTCTCCCTTGTTTATCGTTAATTTGCAAATCTATCAGCAACAAATTCTTCCTAAGGCTGCAATCCTGGGAGCAAGTCTGATGGAACTCAGTGGCACTAATTTCTGACATGCATAGAATCTGGTTGCATGTTATTACATTACTTTCAACACTGGGCTCAGCAGTGACTACTAACCTTTGGTGAACTGTCCTCAGTAATTGTTACGGTTGTCTGAGTGGTTAGACGGGATGCATTTTTAACCAGTTAAAATAACTGAGCAGTGCAATTATAATTTTTCCCTTTTATTTGAAATTCCACAAAAATACAGAATGTAATCCATCGACACCTCAAACTAGAGATCAGTGCAAAACCACAGCTTGTTATCTAAAATAAAAAGATACCGTAAAGCTTGAGATCTGCAAATTCCATGATTAACCCTTGAAAATGAACAGGCTATAAGGTACATGGGAATTAACTGTAAACTCTGCGACAGCTACCAGTGCAGTCTTAAATCTCAGTTCATTAGATACAACTCTCCACACATGAAACTGTGGATTAAAACCAAAGGAAAGCTTAAAATAAGCAGTATTTCTGTCATATAAAATGTTCCTTAAATGTAAGTTTATCTTGTCCAAAAAGATTAAAATACATTTACCATTATATACATTTTCATCCCATTCATTTTTGCTTTTCTTTGAATTATAAAATAGATATGTACAGAATAATAGACGGAGGAAAAAGGGACTAGGGCAACATACATTTATAGCACACTCCCCCTGCCAAGAATCCTAGGAACTATTTGTTAACAATGCTGGGAATCGTAACTCTGTGAGAGACAAACTACAGTTACTAGGATTCTTTGAGGGTGTGTGTTGTGCTTTAAAATGTATGGTGTGTATGCAACCTAGTTCAGTGGCAGTACACCCAATCCTATTTATTGCTTTTAGCCAAAGGGCCTGAGAAAATGTAAGATACATATATATATATATATATATATATATATATATATATATATAATATAAGGCACTACGTTGGTTTTATGGGTGAGTGGGGAAGGGGTGTGAACCCAGTCCTCCTTGGTCCAAGCCCAATACTCTCTCTGCTACACCACATTGACTGTACTATACAGATAAACACAAAATTACTTACTGCATGATTGTGGCATTTGAAAAAGCACCCATCCTGCATGCGTGGGTTCCATTCATTTCAATGGATGAAGCCAATCACTGACTATGTGAAAGGATCAGCTGCCTCCACTGAAATGAATGGGACAGCCCTTGTGGCTAGTAGAGTTGAATGACTACATCAGAACTCTTAAGCATCCTGATTCAGAGATGTCAGATGAGCACATGTACTTCTGGTTTTAAGTTAAATTTTTGTACTGTCCAGCAGCTGCAACTTAGGCTAAACCTATGCTTAGCCTACATGTTGCAAAAGGAGCACAATGTCTGCTAAGTGTAGGAAGGAAAATTAGACTGCATTCTTGTTTTCACTCTACCTCTTTTTACACTCATCTTTGCTTTTTTTTCATGTAGGACATTATTTTGAAAAGCAACTTAAAAAGGAAGTGAAATACCTACCCTTCTAGAGAACATACGTATTTCCTGTTGATATTAAATAGCCCGAGCAACAAGCCATCTCAGTTGTATTGTACATTTAAAGCTGCAATTCTAACCACATCCACCAGTGAGTAACCCCCTCTGTGTTCTTTTGAGTAAATACGTTTAGGATTGCACTGTTTGACAACTTAACTTCGAAGTCAATATGACTAATTGAGTTAATACTTTGCTATTTGGGCATTGCTAAACGCACAAAGAAACAAATCCAAGAGCAACTTAATCCTGCAGCAAGGCATTTAGGATCACACAGCTAGTTAAAGTTTGCTGATAACCAACTAAATCAGTTGGACTGCCATCTAGGTCCTAGCAATGTATGCTGGAATACAGAGGCTCAGGATGTTAGCTACATTCTTTCTGGATATGCAGCTGGAGTAGTTCCTTGTTGCTCCAAGCCTATGTTACTACAATCCAAGTTCTTTTACACTGCAATGCTATGAATCTTATACTCAGAGGTCTGACTGTAATCAGTGGGGCATAATTCCTAGAAAAGTGTGTTTAGGACTGCATCCTTAATCTCTGCTTCTCTTTTGTCTGGGCTTTGTGTGAGTTTTCTTGTACAGAAACTACTGCAAGGAAAGGAAAGGAATTCATTTAGCCCCTGAGAAAACAAACCACTAATCCCTATCACTGTTAAATGTAAATAAAAACTTATGAATGAAAGCATACCACCTATGAGCGTGTGTACTGCACAGTGCTGTATTTAACCCTTGAGGACTTGCTCAGGGTAGTACCAGGGGGAGGTGCTTCCTGTGTGCTGCCTTGGTTAAAGAAAGCATCTGCGATCAAGATTTGTCCCTGTCTATCGCTCTCAGGGTAGGTGGCTTGCTCTGATGTGCCCCACATGCCAGGGGTGGGTGTAACCACCCTCTCGGTCACTACCACATTCTGTCCTCCTGCTAAATTGGGGATGCTCAAGGAACCCTTTAGCTCGGAACTAGGTACAAGGACCCTCTCCCTTTCCCTTACAACAACGTAGTTTGAATCTGTAAGGTCTGGAAAGACTCCAGAAGGCATTTCTAACACATCCTGCATGTTAGAACCTGGAGCAAGCACTCTCTCTGTCACTACCACATTCTCTTTAAACTGGGGGTCAAAGATTACTGGAGGGGGTATTGCCCCATAAGATGTTTCTGTCACAACAACATTGCTGCTGCTGCTGCTAACCAGAGGGTTGGGTATACGTCTAACTTGCTGCAAGCCAGGTGTAGATTCAAAGGTAGTCTCAGTTACTGTCTCCTCGGCCACCATTTCTGAACCAAAGCCTTTTGTGGTGTCAGGTATTTGGTTGCCAGAGCCTGAAGTATAGGTGTGCTCTGCATTCTGCTGATGCAAGTATTGCACATCAGATTCACTTGCTGCAAGAGTAGGAGTTGGGTCTTTCAGGCCTTGAGAGGTGTGTAGTCCAGCTTCCATGCCAATGCGTTTGCCCATGCAGATCTCAGCCAGAGTCTTAAATTTATCTCCCAAGTCATCCAGGTAATGCTCATCAAAGTCGCCCTCAATGAAACTGCAGCAGCCAACAGAACCATGGGGAGAATCTCTTTCTTCCTCCTGAAAGTAAACGAGTAGGCAGTCTTTTGCGAGGTGCCCTTCATCCTCGTCGGCAAAAGCATCAGCTTTCTAAAAATGTGGAAAAACAAGAACTGTGAGTACTTGTGTTTTGGAAGATATAATTCTCTTTAATGAAAACAGCAGTCAGCTTGGTTGGGTGTAGCAAACTCCTTCAGGCAGAAGGCAGTGGTTTGGGGCCTTTTAGCTTAGTGAAAAGGCAACATGACAGAAGTGTATAGTAAAAAGTTTAGCCCCCTTTCTCATTCCTAGAACTCATGGACCCCTGTTGCATCTGGACATCAAAAGAGTCAAGACAGACAAAGTCTGTGCATGGCCAAACTTTGGAATCTGTTCCCACAAGAGGCAGAGATGGCTACCAACTTGGGTGGCTTTAAAAGAGGATTAGATAAATTTGTGGAAGATAAACTATCAAGCACCCTGCTGGTAAGCTTCCCATAGGTATCTGGTTGGCCACTGTAAGAACAAGATCCTAGATTAGATGGCGTCTGATCCAGCAGGCTCTTCCTATGTTCTTAACAAAGAGAAACCCACCCATTTTGCAGGTGAGAGAGCCAGGCATAAAATTCTTCATATTTTCAGGGATGGGCATTTACAGGAGAAAAGTGACAGCTGAATGGCTGCATCTTATCTTCCCCACCCCCACTCTCCTTTTTAAAATTGTAGTTTGCCAACATAGTGGTAGCTCTCATTACTTTTGAAAAGGAAAGGGTAATGGGAGAAAGACAGCAATGATGCTGCTTGCCAGCTCCATGTCCCAGGGGAAAATATGCAATCTCCCCCTACTTAGAAATTGATGACAATGCCATCCCACTTCTGGGTAATAGAAGTGGTGGCATTTTTGGCTTAACTCTGTCAGAGACAGCAGGAGCAGTGATGTAGGGCAGAATTTCTTTCCCCCAGTGCTTTATTTTTCTATAGAAATTTCCCCCTTTTCATATATTCCTTAGTAACAATGAATGAATGCCCGTGGCAAATTAAAGGTAAGCATGGCAGTCTTCAAAGTGTTTAGATTTGTTTAATGGACACAAGTAAAATAAATGTGCTATATTAGATCACTTTTGAGGACATTGGGAAAAATCCTGATGCAAACTGAGAATGTTAGGGAAATGGTGATAATTTGCATAGGGAAATACTCACATTTTCCAGGAAACCCACAACACTGCATGTGAGAGATGCCCAAACCAATCCTAATAAACTAAGGAGTGGAAAATACAAAGGTCCCAGAATTAAACAAAACAGGGGAAGGGGAAGTCAACCAAGAGAGGAAGCATCTCACAAAAGTGGAAATCTTACTTCAGTGAAGTAGCTCCTTAAGAATTCTTCATTCACGGCTCCAGCATGTTCCATGTATCTGCTATCCATTGTCAGGATCTTCTGTGCTGCCATGTCTCCCCCTCCTACTCCTCTTGCTCCTGCTATGGTTGAGCCCCCTCCAAAATCCATGCCTTCATGATGTGCATGAGACGTACGGGCCTCCTCCCAGCGCCTTTCGATGCTTGTGGTGTTACGCTGTCCAAATGCAGAAGAGCCAGAAACCACAGCGCCTCCTGCCATGCCTAAGCTTGACGATGCATTTCCATTTCCCATCCCTGAGGCCGAGTTGTTCACAGAAGTCATGTGGCTTAGGCTGACGGCAGCCTAACGTCAAAGAGAAAAATAAAACTGTAAAACTACATTCATTTAAGGAGGCAGGCTGAAGTCACAATCAAACAACATGCAGCAGGCTGGGCTGGGTGAATCCAGGTAGGAGACAAATGTGATTCAGGAACATATACCGCATTTTTCGCTCTATAGGACGCACTTTTCCCCCTCCAAAAATGAAGGGGAAATGTGTGTGCGTCCTATGGAGCGAATGCAGGCTTTCGCTAAAGCCTGGAGAGCGAGAGGGGTCTGTGCGCACTGACCCCTCTCCCTCTCCAGGCTTCAGGAAGCTATCCGCAAGCCCTGGGAGCCCGGGGGAGTCCCCCCCCGGGCTCCCCCGGCTTGCGCAGAGCTGCCTGCACCTCGAAGCCCGGGCACGCTGAGCAGTCGCGCCGGGGCTTCGGGTAGCTGTGCGCAAGCCGCGGGAGGGCTCCCCCGGCTTGCACAGAGCTGCCTCTTATCCCGAAGCCCCTTATCTCTGTGCCTTCTCCCTCTCTGCGCAGCGCCTCTCCTGTGAAGGAGAGGCTCTGCGCAGAGAGATAGAGAAGGCGCAGCGCCCCTTGAGCGAGGCGCCTGTCGTGCGAAGTCGGAGGAGGAACAGAAGGGACTCCTTCTGTTCCTCCTCCCGCTTGGCAGCGACACGCCTGTCCAGCGAAGCCCGAGGAGGAACAGAAGGGTCTCCTTCTGTTCCTTCTCCAGCTTCGCTGAAGGGCGCTGTGCCTTCTCCCTCTCTGCGCAGCGCCTTTCCTGTGAAGGAGAAGCGCTGCGCAGAGAGAGAGAGAGAAAGCGCAGCGCCCCTTGAGCAACGCGCCTGTCATGCGAAGCGGGAGGAGGAACAGAAGGGACTCCTTCTGTTCCTCCTCCCGCTTCGCAGCGACACGCCTGTCCAGCGAAGCCCGAGGACTCCTTCTGTTCCTTCTCCAGCTTCGCTGAAGGGCGCTGTGCCTTCTCCCTCTCTGCCCAGCGCCTTTCCTGTGAAGGAGGGGCGCTGCACAGAGAGAGAGAAGGCGCAGTGCCCCTTCAGCGACGCGTCTCTCCTGGCTTCTGCTTTAGCCCTGCGCAGCCTCTTTGGCCAGGGGGAGCCTTCATCCCGCTGCTCTGAAGAGGCTTGGCACGGTATCCCAGAAGCCAGATCCCTCTTGCTCTTCTGGCTTCTGGGGTTCAGAATATTTTTTTCTTGTTTTCTGCCTCCCAAAACTAGGTGCGCCCTATGGTGCGAAAAATACGGTAGTTTATTTGCTTCCTGCTTGGAGAAAAGGAAGAGCAGATTTGTAATACGCGAGAAGAACAGATCCCGAAAGGTTTGGCTACTTGCATGGGTGTCTGCAGGAATGTTACCAGGGTGGGGGAAGTAAAGTATGGAGTGGCCCAGTGCATACTGTCTCAGATTTCAGGTTCTACAGATGCTAGAGATCTCTGATTTAAAAATGAAATCTGAGAATCTGGGGATTATGGTTCATCCAGCAGGGGACAATTTCCCCCTTGCTAGAGCACCACCCCATATACAGTTACTTGTGTCCCCCCCAAAAAAAAAGCTCCTTTCAGAACAACAGAGTTTGTAGTTAGGCAGTTTTCCAGGTCAATGGGAATATCTGCTGGATAGCAGAACTTCTTAGCAAACTTCCTTCCCAAATGTACAGCTGCGTCAGAAAAAGTAGCCTGAGAACAACTGCCTCAGCCAGATCCTGCCTATTTACAAGCCCAGAAACTGCACACTCACCCCACCTATGTTTGTACAACTGTTTTTACACACACACTTTTTAATCATGTAAATGAATTACCCCATACCTATTTAAACTGATAAGAGAGTAAGCGCCATATTGTTCTAAGTAACTCAGCCCACTGTTGTCTAAAGCAGACTCTTCTGCTGCAGCCCTACATGCCTGTCCTTGGAAGGACATCCTATTTAACTCAGCAGGATTTACGTCTTAGCAGACATGCATTAAGCAGGATATCAACATTCCTTGATGCCAAATACAAAATCAGGGCAAAACACAAGATACCTTGTCTTCAGGGGCTGCCCCTTCGTTGTTCCATATTCGCAACATTTCTTCACTGTTATCGGGTATTGCCACAAAGCCTTTTGAGGCACCTGATCCACCAAAGCCACACGCCAGCAGTAAGAGAGGCACCACTGCAAAGGAACACGGCAGATCAACGAACCACCAAAGGTTGAACTTGCAGAAGCAAATCCTAAATATCCGTTCATAGCCCATTAAATATAACAAAATACACTTGAAATATTACAATGTTCTCTAAAATAGAGCCATGTAATGCAAACACTGCACCACAAACAAGAGGTTGTGTACCAATTCTGTGCTAATCTATACTTTCTGATGGCTTAGCACATTTTAAAATTCCAGTGAGGTGAGAGCACTGCAGAACCAAACATGAACAGCAGCAAGCACCTTCCATTTGCTTCAGCTTGCAGGCCTCACACATTCAGAGTTGTGCATGTTCCACAACATTACCACGAAAACACAGGATTTAGGTACAAATTTTGGCAACTTCAGGGTTTTTTTTTCTAGCTTTCAGACAGTGAAGAGAGGCTTGCAGCTATGTGGGAAAGCAAGCAGCCTGCAAGACTCCAGCAGAGGGGCTGAGCACCCTTTCCGGTGATTGGCGGGGTAGGCACCATAGTCCCTTGCATATTTAGCAAAAACACAATTTTGCTAGATAAGCAAACATGGGTAAATCAATCCCCACAGCTGCAGTGGTTGCCAGTTTATTTCCAGGCCAAATTCACGGTGCTCACCCCTGGGGTTTAAAAGCTGAATGACTTGCGCTTCAAATATCTGAAAAACCACCTCCATCCCTACATCTTGGGTGTTAGGTTAAGCAGAGGGGGTTCTCTTAGTAGTTCCACCATCTTCAGAAGTATGGCAAATGTTGACTCGGGAAAGGACTTCCTCTGTGGCAGCCCTTAAATGGTGGATCTCCCTTCACACAGAGGTGTTCCTACCATCTTCATTGTGTAACTTTTGCAGTATGCTGAAGATACACCTCTCTCCCCAGGCCTTTGACAATTAAAATATTTATGTGGGACCCACCTCTTCAACCTTTACTGTACTGCTCTGTGGAATTGTAACAGCTGCTTTAATAATTGTACAAAATGTTTTACTTGTTTTTAATAGTACAATTATAATGTTGTAACCTGAGCAGGGGCCTTATAAGTGAGGGGTGGGTAAGAAATCTAATAAATAAAATACTCTGCAGAATTCATTGCTTCTTGGAACATTATTTTGATTATTATTTTAAATGAACAGTGCTCTTAGTCCAGACTTTAACTAGGTACTTCTAGTTTGGAAGGCCTCGTGGCTTGTTTTTTGGTCAAGCTGCCAAACAACATTTCACCTCATATGGAAGTTGAATTTTTCATAAAAGATAGGAAGAACAAGGATCAAAAGCTTTAAAAGAAGTGGGAAAGGTGTATCAGAGACAAATAAAATTTTAACAAAGTTCCTTAAATGTATTGCTCTACTCTTTACCGCACCATATGTAAAAGGTCAGAACATTAAGCTCTCTATTAAGTCCTATTGAGTCTAATGGGAGAAAACCAGAAGGGGATTAACTTTGGTTGGTTCACGCCCATAAAGCTTGCATGAAGATTGCAAGTCCCCACAAGGAGGAGTCATTGTGTCAGAGTGCACAATGGCATTCTGCCAATTCTTCTGGAATAACGCTAGTTACTTACACAGCAGCAGCAACAACGCCAGAATGATCAGAGCAATTGCTGCAGGTCCTAGAAAAACTGATGAGCCGACGATTGCTGCTCGGCAACCACCACCTTCTGCACATTCACAAACATCCAGTTTTAGAGTTTGATACTCGGGACAGCTAAGACCTTGGTTATCTTTCACCAGGAGTGGAACTTCATATGATCCAGGCTTCAGATTCTCTGGTATAAGCTGTACTCTAGATCCTTCATAGGGAAAGACAGTAACAATAAATAAGAAGCAATGTAATGTAAGTAGCTGAACATATGACAGAACTGTGAGCAGATACTGACTTTAGGGTTACCAACTTGATGTTCTGAAGTAAATAGTTATATTATGGAGATAAACACATCAGTTTCTAGATTACCTAATTGTTGTAAACCCCCTTTGGCAATTGTAGTTTTGGCACCAGGGATGGGAACCTGTGGCCCTTGAGATGGTGGTCTACAACTTCCACCAATGGGAGCTATAGGTCCTCTTATAGGACCACAGGTAGACACCCCAGGTCTACACAGAGACATCAGCACAATGTTTAAAGAGCTAAAATTATCAATGGATGCTAAATAGTCTTTAAATGAGCATCCCTGGTGTTACAGCAATTCTGCAAGTACCCAGTCTGTCAACCAGACAGAATGTGAAGAACAGTTTTCCTAGATGTGTGTCAATTCCTTGCAGCTATGGCTTTGGGGTACCTTCCCAGCCTGTCTCAAGGAGAAGAAGCAGAAAGACCACAGAGGATTTCTCTTTCTCTACAACCAGTGCCCAAATGAGGAGAGGGGTGGTATCTTACATCTTTTTCAGGTATAGCTGAAACTTTTCCGCTCAACTTTCAGATAGCAGTAAGTGCAGAGCATTTCTGGCTTATTTCAGTGGGAGAGAAATCTTGGGAGAGATGCTCTCCTAGTATGAGAACTGACCACAAGGATCTAAGGATCTTCAGACAAATAATCTCGGCCACTCAGCTTCAGATGTTTTATTCTCTGCCTCTGGTGAAGCTAAGCCCCTACTTCTGAAGCTACACTTCAAAGCAATGCTACTTTGGCCAGCGCATGTTATCCAAGAGAGGATTAGCCGAGTCACAACTAAAATAACAGGCTTGTACCCAATGGTTGTGAATTTTAAGCTTGGTTTTAATATTGGTTTTAATGCTGCAACCTGTCTTGGGATCTAAGGGGCAAGTAATAAATAATCATCATCAACAACAGCTGTCCTTCCGGTTCATGATCTCCCCTTGCATAATGGACGTGCCCCCTCCACCTAAATCTGTTTTGGAAATGCATGGGGGGCACACAGGAGGCAAAGATGGGTAGGGTAACAAATGCAAATCTTACCTAGTACAGTCAACTAGTTCCTACACACCCTCACCCCTGCCGTAAACCATGTCACAGTGACTCATACTTACCATCCACTCTGATTATCCTCCACTTGTCTGACACTCTTTCAGGCTCATCAACAATAGTGAAAGTGAAAGGGCCACGATTTAGATAACCTCCTCGATTAGTAACAGAGACGTTAACAAACTTTGCATGAGTACAGACAGTTTGACGTGGAGTCACAATGGTCGGGCAGTAGACAGTAGTATTCTGTACCTGAATAACAATGGTACCTGTAGCCGTTTTTGGAGGCTGGTCTGCAAAATATGTAAGGTAAAGCATTTGTATTTCACTGCTTAAGAATGCAAAAACATAGTTTTATCAATGTAGAATTTCATTTGCTTCTTTGAGTGTATAAAAGGTTTTAATGTGAATTCAGTGTTCGATTTGCAATCCATTTCAACAACACAATAATTGAATATAGGATGCAATTCAAACCCATGGAAATGTTTGCTTGGCAATTATTTGAGTTGCTGGAGATGACTACCATACTGTTACTCCAATTCTTTGGGCTCTGTGGACCGTCAGACACTTTATTCAAGGCTAGCAGCCTTGTATCCAGCGTTTCTAGGAAATTCTACAAAAGCAAAAATATCAGTGCAATGTTGAAAGGTCCATTCTGCCATCTTAATCCCAAATGGCATCCAACTGTATCCAAACATAGACAGAAACCTGCTCCTTTATCTTGGGGACCATCCTGCAAAATTGCTTACAATATCTTAAAGAGTTGTCCATGTGCTAGTGAATAAAAAACTTTCTAAAATACGTATTAGATTACAGGGACTCTAGTGTGAAAAGCAGATACATGTGTGTGAAGTTTGCCTCCTGGCCTTGGATTAGCAGCACATAGCGATGGAACATTGACATTTTTGTGGAATCATGTTCACATCATCATGCTAAAGGATGTAATCCATCAGGCTTTATTAAAAGCCTCTACCACTACAACATTTGCCTAAATGCCAATGATGCTCCAGGTACTTACTGAGGGAAAAACAGGCTCAGTCCCTACCATCTACTCAACAGAGGTAAATGACCCTGGCTCTCTGCCCAGTCGTGAAAAGCAACACCAGTCTCTCCTGAGCATGGAGAAAGAATCCTGATTTTTGCCTTCTCCATATCCCACCTCAAATGAGGGAAGAGCCTGTATGTCTCCCAAGCCACTGTGAATGTCAGAGGATTTGAGGGAGGCAAGACAATTGATGGCAACCATGATTCATGTCTGGCTAGTAAGTGTAGCCAAGATTTTTGGAGCTGCTGGTCCCTGTGCAGAAACTTGGGAAGTTGCTTTATACAGAGACAGACCAGTGGTCCATCTAGCTCAGCCTTGTCTATGATGACAAAATGGTCAAAGGCCTGGAAACGATGCCTTATGAGGAACGGCTAAGGGAGCTGGGCATGTTTAGCCTGGAGAAGAGGAGGTTAAGGGGTGATATGATAGCCATGTTCAAATATATAAAAGGATGTCACATAGAGGAGGGAGAAAGGTTGTTTTCTGCTGCTCCAGAGAAGCGGACACGGAGCAATGGATCCAAACTACAAGAAAGAAGATTCCACCTAAACATTAGGAAGAACTTCCTGACAGTAAGAGCTGTTCGACAATGGAATTTGCTGCCAAGGAGAGTGGTGGAGTCTCCTTCTTTGGAGGTCTTTAAGCAGAGGCAACCATATGTCAGGAGTGCTCTGATGGTGTTTCCTGCTTGGCAGTGGGTTGGACTCGATGACCCTTGTGGTCTCTTCCAACTCTATGATTCTATGACTGGCAGTGGCTCTCCATGGTTTCAGGTAAGGTCCTCTCTTCGCCCTACCTGGAGACACCATGGAATGAAGCTGGGACCTTCTGCACGCAAAGCAGATGCTGCACCACTGAGCCACCACCCTTCACCAAAGCTTACGGGTCAGATGGTTGCTGCCACTTTCCAAATCTAGCTTTGGGCTTTAACAAATTAAGATGTGGAGTATGAATGAAAAGGCTGTTGAATTATTCTTAAGGAAGAAATGGAAGAAGCATCACTTACCCTTACTTATAGCCAAAATTGTTGCAGTGTAAGTACCGTTGACAAGAAAAGATGAGTCATAGTCAATCACTCGGTTAAGTCTGATTTCAGAAGTCCTAGAGTCTATTGTAAACCAGTTCGCAACGTCCTGGCCTTTAACATACCTGTGCAGATTTTTAATGCATGTTAGAATGGTCACAACAATCGGTGTATAAAGAAAACACTTTGCTCAAAGACACACAGGGAACCAGGCAGAGGGCCTTCTCGGTGGTGGCGCCCACCCTGTGGAACGCCCTCCCATCATATGTCAATGAAATAAACAACTATTTGATGTTTAGAAGACATCTGAAGGCAGCCGTGTTTAGCGAAGTTTTTAAAGATTGATGTTTTATTGTATTTTAAATATTTTGTTGGAAGCCGCCCAGAGTGGCTGGGGAAACCCAGCCAGAAGGGTGGGGTATATTATCATTATTATTATTACTACACAGGCTTGGTGGATGGTGAAGCATCTTCATTCAGTTTCCTCCAACAACTCAGAACCATTTTCATAGAATCATAGAAACATACATTTTATGATGCATGTCAGTGTAGCACAAGAAGATAACACAGACATACATTTCTGATGGAAGTCATGCATTTATAGGAGATGCCTGGAAACTTCATGTCATTCTAAGTCTGCACAGGAAGAATGTGAATTCATGTCATTTCTTTTGCTCATCAGGTCCCCATCATGCCAGAAGACAGAAATGGGGAAGAAGGGCCACATCCTCTTCTGGGCAACCTTCTGGCAGCCACTTTTGCTTCTGTCCCCCTGCCCATTACAGGGATGTAACCAGGGGCAAAAGTACGCAACACAATGAATGAAAAATTCACCTTTATACAGCAGACTAGTTTCTGTACCCATTCATACCCGTCTCCATCCAGGTAGGCAACAGGCATTATCAGAGTTCAAGGTCACCTTCCATCCAAGTGAAAACACTTCCAGAAAGGTATGGATTGGGGTTGGTGAGGGATGTGGTCTGGGGAGAGTACAAAGGACCAGGCAGAGAGCCTGGAGGACTGCATTTGGCTCCTGGACTAGAGATTTTCTACCGCTTTCGTAAGATGACAGGGGCGGGTGCAACAGAAATAGAGCCATGCTATGCACAAAATCATTGCATCTTGTGGGTGCTGCTATTTATTTCTTAAGTGTGTGACTGCGGCCTACAGATATTGCAAGCAAAAGGCAGTGGCACAAATGAGGCATAGACTGAGGCCCATCTTCACTCAAACTGAATGCTGCAGCAACAGCTTGATTTAAGCAACTCTTCAGTGATTTGCCTTGGTAAAAAAGAAGAAAGGCATCTCTTACCTAATGTTTTGTGCTATCTTTCCGGTATCTTCATCATAAGCTTCAAAGCGCCCAATAACCTGGTTCACTTTCATTGTTCTGTTTGCTTGAATTGTAACTCTGTTGGGCTTAAATACAGGGCCTTCTATCACATTTTCCACCTTAATTTTAACTGGAATTGGTTTTGCTTGGAAGCCCTTAGCAATAATTGATTTGTGATACGCTGCTTTGTTAGAAACAACAATATTCAAGTCAATGTTCTGCAGTTCTTCATAATTAATTTCCTGTAGGGAGAATGGAAAAAACCCCCAGCAACAAGTCAGAAAAGGTGCACTCTGAATTCCAAGCTGGAGAATAAGCATTAAGATTTCACTTTCATTATCCCCAGGGGAGGCCCTGCTGGAGTGTCACCACCTCCTGAAGTCCAAGGGGCTTTTCCTGGCTAAGAACTCCCTTCCCTTGGACTTGCATATGGCACTGTCCTCTTTTCGTCAGTTAATCAAGATGCACCTCTTTGCCCAGGCAGATGAATTATTTATAACAGGCTATGATTTCTACTGATGACTTAGTTATGGTTTTAAGTGATGTTTCAAGGAATGCACATATCCTGCTCTGGGACCCTAAAGAACACGTAACAAATTCAGTCAATCAATCAATCAATCAATCAATCAATGCTCCATGTGTGTGTTTATACCTGCTGTGGTTTTGGGCCAGTTCCCGGACAAGTGAATGATATATGCCAAAGTCCCTAGATATTTAGAACATTATAAAATATATTTGCATTTTTCTTTGGTATTCACAGTGGCATCATGGAAGTCCCCCACACACCCTCTTTTCTTCACAAAACATTAAGCTCTGGGCATTAAATAGTGATCAGAGGAGGCTGCATTTTCCATTTGTAAGATTTTGTCCTCTTGGTGGAATGCAAACAAAGACAATATATCTATGGTTGGCACAGCAGGCTTTATCACAGGGTTGTGAAACATTAGCTCCCTTGACTAGAAGGCAGTATTAAGCCTCTGGATTGGCCTCACTGAGTATATGTAGCCATATGGTATTACAGCCAGTTTGGAAGTATATCCTGACTACTTTAGGTGCAGAAAGCTTATCCACATCAGCTAGCACCCTCCCTTTCAACATTTTTTCATGCAGTTAATTTTGCATGTCTGCATTGGGACCAATGATTCAAAACACAACCTCTGCAAACTAAACACTAACCTTAACCAGAATCAAAACTCCTTCATTGGTATGTGAATCTGTTTCTATACGGAAATAACCTCCTTCATTGCCAGACACAATGGTGAAGTTTGCCAGCCAGTTATCAGTGTACTGCTCATCGTCGTCAAAGGCCCTCAGTCGCATAATCTCCACATTAGCTGTATTTTCCTGGACGCTTCCACCATACTGTAAGCATACAAGATTTTAAATGTCTCTTCCATGTTATCAAGGCAGGAAAGGCTATTTAGCACAAATGCAGGCAAGCCTTCCGGTCAGATCACTTCACTTACCATGCTTTTTTCAAGATAAGGGATATTGTCATTGACATCCAAAACCTTGATCTGTACCGTTGTCCGTTCACCAAGCCCTATTGCAGCTCCATCTCGGTCTCTTGCTTCTACAATTAAGGAGTAGCTACTTTGCACCTGCATGATATTCAAGCAGCTATGTGTAAGTGAATGCAACAGCATACCAAAATAAATCAGTATCTACCATCAGTTGCCAAATACCATCGTTTGGAGCCAAAAGAGATCACTGCCCAAGACCTGGGAGCCTCCAAGAGCCAGGTAGTGGAGGTTTATGTATAAAAATATTTATATACCACCATTTATATATAACAATATCAACAATAATTGTTACTACTCTTTTAGATACATTTTGCTGAATTTAATTTTTTTGACTATTTATTATTAGTAGACATGCCTGATGAACAGCATTTCTGTGTGCTCTGGCACTCATCACAGTGTCCCGTTGCGCCAGAAATGGTTTAGTCGTGCTGGCCACATGACCCGGAAAGCTGTCTGCCTCGGCCTGAAGTGAGATGAGCGCAGCACCCCATAGTTGTCTTTGACTGGACTTAAGCATCCATGGGTCATTTACCTTTATCTTGCCTACATGCTTGATACCCTCCCCCCATCGCTTTTGTATGCTGCCTTGAACATTTTTAGAGTAGATGGGCAGTTTATACTATTTCCTAATATCAGAATCAAGCAAGCAAATCAGTTGATCAGGATTACGGTCTTAAAGTTTATGTTCTTCTGAGGTAATTTATAAAGCGACATCAGTAGCATTTTTACCACATAAATGAAAAACTGGATAACACAGAAGAGGAATCCAGGACAGGAAAAAGCATTTACCTCCCTGTCGAGTTGAAAATGTGAAGTCCGGACCTCGCCTGTCGATCTGATAACTTCAAATGCAGGCGGATTGCTAGGTTCTTGAGAAATAATCTTGAAAGCAATTTTGGAGTTGAGGTTGCCTGGCTCATCTGCATCGGTTGCTTCTATCTTTATCACAAGAACACCTAACAATTCAAATTAAACTTAATTATAAAGTCCTATTGGACAAATTATATTGAAATGAAGGTTTCCAAATGCCCCAAATACTGTACTGAATTTTATATGGTGCACTCAAAGATTTAGCTCAGGTACAGATGCTTGGTCGAATAACATACACTGGACCAGGGATAGCTGTCCAGGTGTTGTTGGACTCCAATTCCCAACAGCCCCAGCAAGCATGGCTAATGGTCAAGGGTGATGGGAAGTACAGTCTAGTAGAATCGGGAGGACTATAAATTTTCTGTTCCTGCTCTAGACCAAGACATCTAAGTCCTAAGGATTTGTATAATTTAAGATTTTATAGACGAAATTCCCTTGGAATAAATTATAAAGAATGCACTAAAATTGTATTTAAAAATAAACACTATGTTAATACCAAGACTGAATAAAATAATATTTATCCCATGGTTTGACTAGTGCTCATGGCAGTGCCAATTTTCCTCCCCCACCCCGCAACATTGTTCTCAGCTCCTTGTCCCATAGCTTCCTTCTGATAAAGATGTTAGAAATAGATGCAAATCAATATCCTGTCCGAAGGAGCTGAGGAGCTGAGCTAATACTACTGTGGCTTTTCAAAACAGGCAGATTTAAATCCCTAGCCATGGTAGTGGGTAACAGCTTGTCTTTCCTTCCTACCCATTTGGCATAGCTATCCTGCCTCCGACACCATTGTTCTACTTGGGCGTTCTCCCTCAAGCAACCGCACAGTCATTCTTGTTGGCCGCACTCCCACTGTCCTGTCCCTGTTGTGCTTTCCATGCATTGGGAGGGAAAAGGTCTGAAGCAGAGAACCTGCCCTAAGCACACAGACTCCCTGTACTATTTAGAGCCCCATGTTCTAAAGCACCATTAAGGACTGGCTTGCATGTAGGGTGTTGCAGTTATTTGGGAGTGCAGACCACGGTTTTCTTAAGACAAACCACAGCATGTAAGCATGTAGGAAAGGTGCACTCTTTCCCCTCTGCCGTGAGTAGACCTTGAAAAAATGTCCTAGCCCACCCCTATCCCCACTATGCAGCAAGCTCTTTTGTCCAAGGGGCCATTACAAAGAGAGACCTGCTAGCTGTAGTCGGAAGTGGCACAATTCAACATTCTCATTCTTTAGGGGTAGATAATAAAGCCTGCACAGTCAGAGTGTAAGGCAAATGCACTCTCCCTTCTCAAACTACCATAATTTTCTAGGCAGCGTCACATAATGAAAGAAAGCTTTGGTTTATTTTATCATTCGTCCTGTGTGACCAGGGCAAGGTAGGATGGGAAAGAACAGGGCTCTTGCATCTTTAATAGTTTGCAGAAGAAAGGATTTCAGGTGCACCTTGCACTATTAATCTCTTCTACATTTTCCAGCAACTTCCCCTCTGAAGACCAACCTCAGATCAAATGCGTGTGATGTTCCTAACCTATTGCAATACCATGACCCTGCACATCTGTGTGAAATCAATGAAAGAGACACATCTGCTACTAAGTACAGGATTTCAACCATAAACAAGGGACCAAGAGATAGGGTAGTTAGGGAAAAGTACAAGGATATGCACAGAAAACAAAATTGCTATCAAGTTAGAATGAAAGTATTAAATAAAGCTCCAGGACTTACCTACTTCAGACAATTCTTCAACAGAGCCCATAAAAACTGACTGTGAAAACTTTGGGTAGTTGTCATTTATGTCTTTAACTTTAATTCTCAAGTCTAATGGTTTTTCCATGTGATTACCGTACTGATCCATTGCATAACCTTTCAGCTGGAAGAATATTGGCAGAAAAGTAAATAATCCATATGTGTGAATTCAAATCAATACAGTAAAAGTTGAATGATGGCAATTGACATCAATCTGAGTGCTTGATAAGAAAAGGAAGTCTAATTGCTTCACTTACATGGAACATTGGCGTTTGCTCCCGATCAACTATTCTTGTTATGTTCAGGTCTCCAGTTTTTCCATTAATCACAAACAAATTATATGGTGGTTCGGTGACTCCTGTGCCTGAAATAGTGTAAGTAATAACTATCCCGGGTTCACCTTCATGATCAGATCGTATCTGTAAGGAACATGATTAAAATAATGTTCAGAGTTTTGGGAAATTAAAATGCCCCTGTACAAATAAACAAGATAATTTTTTTATAAGTAGAATATCTTGTGCACCTTGTGCATTAGAAGCTTCTTGAGGACCTACCCAAACAACATGGGAAAAGTAAGGGGGATGACATACACAATCATGTTGCGGGTTGGGACAGCACATGCTCCTGCTTTCAACCATCACACTATCAGGCAAACACCTGAACATGGCTAAAGAGGTGCGACTACATGGGAATTGTCAGAGAAAACTTTAGGTAGAAGGGAGAAATGTGGAGCTCAGAGAGACAGTAGGAGGAATGGTGGCCATAGGGTAGGGATATTTATTGGGAAGTAAGGGTAAGAACAGGCTTTAAAGTGAAGACAAAGTTAGTGGAGGATGTGATACCTCATGTCACCATTGAAATGCTATCAGTACAGAACAGTTTGACGTAAAATCCAGTATTTAATCAGCAATCAATTGACTTGCGTTCCCTATTTCTTTGTTTACCTATGCTGCTTTCTAGAGCAAAGCCCACACAAGGTGACTTACATATAGCAATCATAGGGTTACAGCCAACCAAGTTTTACCCAGAGTAGATCCATTGAAATGAATCAACCTAAGTTAGTTACGTTAATTTCAGTGGGTCTTCTCTGAGTAGGACTAGCATTAGATACAACTCACAGAAATTAACTATTTGTTTTTGCTAAGAAGACCAGGAAGGAGGTGCTATATGATGATGTCAAAGAGATACCCATTTCCATAGCAAGCCTGCCCCACATCTCTCAGGATTCTGTTCATTTGGCTCTGACTTACTTTAGCAATTGGGTTCTTATTTTCACTCTCTTCGTTGAGGAGGGCAGGTGGGACAATCCATTCCCGCTTCTGTCTAATGTGACCATCCGAATGAAGGAGCTGCTTGTTTCTACCTCCAGGAATCTGTCAGGAAAGCATATATTTTGATAAATTTTATGTCCATTAGTTTTTCCAAGTTTGTTTCTGTCAGTATTTTTAGTGAATATTTTATATTATTCTATATGAACCACTTTGAGGTTTTTGTTGACTAAGCAGCATATTAATCTTGTTAAATATAAAAAAGATGGAACACTGTGTGCATGTCAACATCCTGAATGAACATCTGAACAAGGCTATTTTAAAAGTGCATTTTTGTATTTTTCCATTTAACAATAATGTGGGGTTCGTTAGAAAAAACAGATGAAACTAGCATACTGCGCAGACTAATGGCACAACCCTATGCACATTTTTTTCAGAAGAAAGCCTCTCCTGGATTTTAATACCATGAAATGGTTTTCAAAGTGCACCAGCCATGTACTCTCCACCCTCTAGTATTCAGTGGTAAGGTCTGAAGGGGCCTTGTAATCATTTTTGTTTGAACACACTTACAAACTGCCTATGGAAACTTGCTGCTGAATGCAGCGAAGTCAGGAGTAGAGGGGATGGGGTCATTGTGCACAGGTTCCCCCCCCCCCAACTGAACACACTTTTAATTTAATGATGGACCTCACTGACATGTTATTGCATTTTCAGTGAAGCCCTACAAATGGCAATTTAAGGGAGGAATTCTGTGTTGCACTCTACTGATGGTTCCATTTCTGCTTTCCAGATGGAATGATACCCCCTCTCCTCCCATGTTCTGTTTTGGAGGTCCTCATAACCCTCCAGAGAGGATTTGGGGGAGACATGGTGGGGGGGCAGGAAAGCCCTATTGTACTAGTTATGCTTCCTCTAATATGCCGGGTTGGTTGAATCTGGTGCTAAATAATTTATTTTCAAAAGTATATATTTTATTTTTCGTACACAATACCTGGAATATCTTATTTTGTAAATAAATGCAAGAATACTTTTCCTTAAGGCTTGAAAAGCTTCCTGTGTGTTATTTCAGTGTGTTTATTTATTTTGTGGAAGTGGTTGGGCATTTAACATTCTTGTTTCCCCACCAAAACACCACCATCCACTCAAGACAACATCTTATGCACTACATATATTCCCTCCTAGCTCAATTCATCCCCCCCTTTTGCAGCTTCATTTTGGAGGTATTTTTGTTCCATTCATTACAATTTCAAACAATCTCCTACCTCTATGTGAAGTCCACTCCCAAAGATGGCACAGCTCTGAAAAATAATAATAGAGAAATGTATTTTTAAAAGCTACAAAACAAGCATGAGAGTTAAAATAACTGTGCACAGTGTCAGAGAAATTCAGCAAATGCATTCCTCCTTGTTTGTCCACCCAGTAATGTTAAAAATGAATACAATAGAACAAACAGTAAAGCTTAAAGATTATCTCATTAAATCCATCCAGGTACCAGCTGGTCCTGCTTAGCTTCCTGGGCTATTGCTAAGTGTAGTATGGCCAAATTCAAAACAGGCTTAATTTTATTTCATTCCACATTTAAAAGAGTCACGAGACAAAACACTGCTATTTGGCTTATCAATTCTATGAATAAACCACCTTTGGAGACTTTGCCCTTGCTTCAACTCAAGCTTGATACGCATATTACAATAAATGAACAGCTGCTGCAAAAGTTTACAAAATGGCAGCCTTATACCAAGTTCCTTCCTATAACAAAAATTATAGAGATGCTAGTATTAGAGAGATGTAATTATGGATGGCTCTCCCCTTCACACAACTGAATGATTATAGCTTAACAAGCTGAGCCAGGATACACCACTGTTAGGCTGCAGTTCTCCTTGGGCCATTTCTCTTCCTGGGCAACTTCTCATCCTCCATCCAGGAATGCTTAATGATTTTCCTGCCACTTGCAGCATTTGTAAAACACTGTGCAAGATGCTGTGTGATATGTGGCTGTATTTTTATTGCTTCTTTTCTTATATTATATTTTACGGTATTACAATTTGAATTTAACACAGGAAGACAGAACACAAGAATCAAAAGAAGCAATAAAGACACATTTATAGATCAATATGAATATTTCATACAGACGTACTGTGAACTACCTGAAAGCTCACAGACCACTAACGGTCTATCAACCACAATTTGAGAACCCCGGTATGATTTATCAATATTTTAAAATGTAAATCGCTAACAGGTGATTAATAAATGTAATTTATCATCATCATCATGCTGCACTTTAATGACCTTCTGCCAGATGATGGTTAAAACCCTTCTGCTCAGTAGGGCTTTGGGGACATGAATGATATTAAGCCCCTGCACTAGACTGGGTTTTAACTGGCTGCACTGAATTGTTTTCATTGCTGAACAGCGTCTAAAATAGCTGCCTCATTCATATATTTCTATACTAGGCTGCTTTTAGAAATGTAGATTAGAAAGAAATATTTAAAACAAATAGATGGTGTTTTGTTTTGGAGAGCTCAGAGTGCTTTATACCCAGAGCAATAAGATAAAGTTGGGTATTTTATTACCCCCTTTTTAGGTGGAGACTAGGGAGGCCATCATGACAGAGATGAGATCTGAACTAGGGACTTTGAACTATGCAGTAGTATTATGGCTGTATACTTCCTACAACAAGCCCACACCCACGCCCAGAGAGAGAGAGAGAGAGAGAGCGCACAAGACAGAGAGAGCACTGAACAAAGAAAGACTATTATTTACAAGAATAATTTCCTGTCAAGTCCCACGTTTCCATAACCATCTCTTGGCAAACTTTACATTCAACAAACCTGCATTTGCCTCTCCATGCCCTGAAGTAAGAAACAGGGCATGGGTGATATGTGTTAACTGATCCAATCAAACTGAATTTCAACAGGCAGGTGAAGACTTCTTCAAAATCTTCTAGTAACCACCCTAGAAGCCTGTGCTGCAGCCCTGAGCTGTGGCTCCTCACATAAGAACCAGGAAGGAAAGACTCCTTCATTGCCAAGTAAACCTTGGGTACTGTCCCCACATGCATACCTGGCCTCCGCTGTACAGCGTTCACCCAAATGTGCACCTAGGTTCAGTAAACCTAGGCTTTTTTCTGCTTCCTCACCTGCCCGAAACCAATGCAAATCTGGCAAGCAAGCCACACCTCTTCCTGAATGCAAATTAAATTTGCCCAACAGTATGGAGCAGGCAAAAAAGGAGACCCTATGATAGGGTGCTCCCCAAATCCTACTCGGCCTACAGCTCACACTGCGTAAACGGAGGGTAGGCACCTCAAATGCAAAAAGGATGAGGTCAGTGGAGGTGCTGCCTTAAAAAACCTCATCTTATTGGGTCACAGGGGCCATGTGACCACCCCCTCACCTTTCTCCAGGGAGGGGTGGGGTCAAACACTCTCCAGCTAAATTGCAGGAGTGGCATTCTCCTATTCGGTATATCAAATCCATTTATTCATTTCTGCCAACTCCTGATACATGGATAGCCTTGAACTGGAAATTTTCAGTGTGGTTTGAGAGTCTACTAGCCAGCAAGCCGTACAATACTTGCTGAAATAGTGTTTCATCCAATATAAGCTCAATGTGTGGCACCTGAACCTGCAGCAACCTTGTGGTTTGTGTACTGGCCACCTGTGTCAGCAGCAAGTCAGCAAAGTAAGATTAGATTTCACAAAGAGAATGGAAGACAATCCATGCACAAGTTGTATTTACCACATGGCAGTATGGTCAACAACATGCAT
This sequence comes from Podarcis tiliguerta, assembly GCF_965153285.1. Taxonomy (NCBI): domain Eukaryota; kingdom Metazoa; phylum Chordata; class Lepidosauria; order Squamata; family Lacertidae; genus Podarcis; species Podarcis tiliguerta. The sequence continues at coordinate 41,274,728 of NC_139540.1, forward strand.
CTTTATAAAAAAAACAATTTGAGTTAATGAGCTTTCATTCATTCAGATCATGAGTTCTGCTGACTTTTCTTTCAGAACAGGATCATAAACATGCCAGGGCGAAAACAGAACTTCCAAATAAAAAGGAAGAGCTTATTCCCATATTAATGTTTTCTGATGTTGGGAAATATGCTTTACATTCAGACTTTTAACATTAGAAGACACACACCCTTTGTAAGCAACTGTAAACTGTGTTGCAGGAACTGGCAGCCTATACAATAAGTATTCATTTGGGCAGCTCCCTAACTTCAATGCAGACATTTGTGTGTGTCCATATTAAATCATTGTTTTGCAAGTCCCAGCACGCTTTCAAGTTGTGTTTTTAACCTAGGGGAGGTTTCTGTTCCAGGGTGGATTTCTTTGTTTTGGGTGAGAAATGCATTTTCTTTGTCTTGTCTGAAAGCTACCCTGCCCTTGCATTACTAAACGTTCTGTCATAACACAGTTAAAACTGATTCATGCATTTTCTCGGGATTGTACAGGTATGAACCAGCAGAAGGTTCTGTAAAGCCTTCTGAGATTTAGCTCAAAATGGAAGTGCTTAAAGTACACAGATGGCAAAAATCTCTTCTGCACACAATAGAGAACTTTGCACACCTTCCCTTACAGACATTTCTTATGAGATAAAATAAAGCAGACGTAAATTGGGATTTTAATCCCACGAGCAGGAGCGTTCTATCATGCTGAACCAACTTGGGAGTCAACATTGCAAATAATATTTGTACAGTTGCTAAACATCAATGCCAAATGGGCTGGTCAGACTAAGCTGTCACACAGAATTGCTTTCCAAAGTATTTCCACTATCTAAAACAAACCTGAAAGCAGCCTTGCAGTGAAACAGTAAAAGCTCCACCACACACTACAGTTCATTTTCAATGCACTGTCCTGGCATCTGACACTCTTCCTTTGTTTTTTACATGCAAGTGGCTCTTGAAGGGCCAATCTAGAGAGGCAGTTAAATGTGTCTGTAACATGCATGTTTTAAAAACAACAGCAACAGCATGAGGCTGGTGTGGACTGATGAATTATGAAGATCACAGCAGACACACAGAGAGAATTTAACACTTTCATCTGTACTGCATTCCTGCAGAAAAGTCCTCTTTTGATGCCAGTTTTCTGTTCAGGGTGGGAAGGAAAGGCATCATTGGGGGATTTCCAATGCAAACACCAATTGCAGAGGAGAGATTAAATGCAAGGAAACTTCTAATGCCCCATGTAGATAACCATCTCTCCTCCCTCTCTTTTCCTTCCTTTTTACTTTCCTCCCTAAGATGCCTGCAGACTTACTGTCTAAAGATAAGGGCAAGACAAGTCTTTATTTCTTAATTTTTGAACAGAACCTAGCAATTTTAGGTGCCTTCTAAAAATAGCAAGGGTTGTACACATACAAATGCAGGATGCGAATGATACAAATGAATGTATCAGACGCATGAAGAGAACCAGTATGGCTACAATTTTGTCTTGAGCACATATATACTTTGTGGCAAGCAGGGGATCATGCTGCCATGTGTTATCCCAAGGGTGGGGCACCTCTGCTCCATGAGTCAAATTTGGCACGATTCCCAATTTTGGCCCATGAGGCTGTTTTGCCCAAACCACACCCACCTGGCTCACACCTGATAGGTGTGGGGCAGACAGAGATGCAGGCGCAAAAGAACAATTGTGAATCAGCCCCAATGGGTTTGGCTGTGCTATGGATTTCCTGATCAGGAATGCAGCCATTCTTGCCCAAGGTACTAACAGCAAGTTGCCCCAGTGGGATCAGATGTGCTACCGAGCTCTCAAGGAAGGAGACCTCCTTTCGCTGCCCAGCTGAACTTCTGACTCTTACCTGCCTTTACTCACCATTCATGGAGTTGCCATTGCTGGCATTGGGTCCAATTGAAAGGCTACAGCTCAGCCAAGGGTTCTATTCAACCCTCTCCCTTGACTTAACCCTCTTTCAAAACAAGTTCACACTAAGCATATGTTTGGAACACCCTTATGAATTCCCATTAACCTCAACCACAAAAAATGCCTTTTAAATAAAAACTACAACCATGTAACACTAAGGTAAAGGGACCCCTGACCATTAGGTCCAGTCGTGGCCGACTCTGGGGTTGCCACACTCATCTCGCTTTATTGGCCGAGGGAGCCGGCATAAAGCTTCCGGGTCATGTGGCCAGCAGGACCAAGCCACTTCTGGTGAACCAGAGCAGCACACAGAAACACTGTTTACCTTCCCGCTGGAGCAGCACCTATTTATCTACTTACACTTTGATGTGCTTTTGAAACACTACTTTTGGACAAAAGCACATACTAGATTATCTCCTCGACTTTGCACAACCACTTGTTTCCCATATCACACAGTACAAATGGAGGAAACTTTGCAGAAAAATTAACCCAGCAAATTCTATGGAAGTAAAACACACACCATCTGCCAACTTGTCTCAAATGTTTAACTGGTTCAAAATAAGCCAATTCTTATCCTTTCCACCCCAAATTTGGCATGGACCACCCTCAAACCCACTGCTCATACACTGACAAGTTTCAGATCAGTCCACTAAACCATTAACCTAACTATACGCCATAGAACATGCCCCCCTCAATCTCTAATCGTAATGGTGGCACACAAACCAGCCGATTCACTTTATTAACATAGTGCGATAACTGTAGCCCTAGAATTACCATTCAATAAATACAAACATTACTATGCAACAAATACAAAAAAATGGTGTGTTTGACTTTCCCTCCCTAGTGGGAAGAATAAGGTCATAGGAGCACAGAGCATGTGCTCTCTCTTCACCCTCATTTAGTTTCAAGCCTTATTTATCTGCACCGTCACTGCCTTGCTACAGATTTATGATTGTTCAATAAAGTGTTCCTTTTATTCCATTTTATGCATCATGCCTGCATTTGGGGGTGGGGATATCAGCATGCCCCTTGTCCTCACCTGATACAGGTAAAATCTTGTCTGAGGCAGGAAATTAAGGTCTGCCTATATGCCTGCTCCTTGGGAGAAAGGCGATGGCAAACCTAGACAGCATCTTCAAAAGCAGAGACATCACCTTGCCAACAAAAGTCTGTATAGTTAATGGCATGGTTTTCCCAGTAGTGATGTATGGAAGTGAGAGCTGAACCATAAAGAAGGCTGATCACCGAAGAATTGATGCTTTTGAATTATGGTGCTGGAGGAGACTCTTGAGAGTCCCATGGACTGCAAGAAGATCAAACGCATCCATTCTTAAAGAAATCAGCCCTGAGTGGTCACTGGAAGGACAGATCATGAAGCTGAGGCTCCAATACTTTGGCCACCTCATGAGAAGAGAAGACTCCCTGGAAAAGATGGAGGGCACAAGGAGAAGGGGATGACAGAGGATGAGATGGTTGGACAGTGTTCTCAAAGCCACAAACATGAGTCTGACCAAACTGCGGGAGGCAGTGGAAGATAGGAGTGCCTGGCGTGCTCTGGTCCATGGGGTCACGAAGAGTCGGACACGACTAAACGACTAAACAACAACAACATATGCATGTGATGTAGTACTAAAAAATACTGAAGCTGAAATATGCCTAACAAAATGTTTAAATATTGTTGATGGATTTAAGCAGACAACAGAATACAAATGACAAAACTTTTAGCCTTTCATCTTACAGATGAAGAATTGAGAGACTTAGAAGATAAAACAAAAATTCAAGTTAATAATAGATCAGTGAAACATTTAGGGATTTCCTTTTCTAAAGCAAACAAGCAATTATTGAGATGTAAACTATAGACTAGAGGGCAAAATCAAGGAGAAATTAGAGAGGAGACATTTACGTTTTCTGGAAGAATTACAGCAATAAAGTCGAATATTCATCCACCCCCACCCACCCTACGTATTACTTTAGCAATAAAATAAAATTGGATTAATGGCAACAGCTGATAAAAAACAAGAACAAAACTAATGGGTATAAACAGGAGAAAAGCGACCCTTTCTTTACTGGATATGAAGCTACTGTCAAGCTAATTGTCTAGTATGGATCTGTGAAGTCTTTCTTCTGTAAGGTTCTTAAGATATTCTATATCAAAACCACAGGAGAAGGAAACACATATATTTCCCAGAAAAGAAAAGAAAACACTGGTTGTTGTATAAACAGATCAAATGTTAGTGTCGACTGAAAACTACCGTACCTTTTATATATAAATAAATATAATTGCCATTTTACATTAGCAGTTTCATATTTGACCTGAAGAGTTACCTTTCCATGTTGGCATGCAAGATTTGAGTTTCTGTTTTATTAAGCATTTACATCAATGGCATGGCAGGATTAAATGAAGGTCACTTGCCACATATCTTCATGTAAGGATTTACAGGATAATTAAATGATAGGTAATCAGACCCAGAAAACTAAAACCAGACAGAGAAGTAAATAACCCTGTGCTGTGGAAAAGGAAGTGAAACAATTCCTTATTTACTGAGGAAGGACTTGAATCTATGCATATTTACTCATGAGAATCACTACTGTAAGTTCAAGAGTAAGCTGTAGCGAGTTCAAGTGAAGCCTATGGACGCTGCCTCTGCTATAACGAGAATGTCAAAGAGACCCACAGGAGATGAATATCAGAAGGGAGCAAAGAGGTGTGTGTATGTTCATATGTATACAAATGTGGGTGTGTGGGTCGAACTGAGTTTTTGACCAGGGTGAAAGAAAGCATAATTTAACCCCTACAACATGGTAACCAATAGTAGGCCTAACTGCTCTTGCTGTGTATAAACATCTCAGACCTCAGTAGCCGCCATGGTATAAATCATCAGCAACATCTCTTGAGCAGCGAGAAGTTCCAACCACTGACCTTACAAGCAGTATCTATGAACATGATTAACATATAGCAAATGGAAATCACAACATTTCTCAACCTTTCTCAACCTGTGGGTCCCCAGATGTTGTTGAACTACAACTCTCATCACCCTTAACTAGCAAGGCCAGAGCTCAGGGATGATGGGAGTTGTAGACCAACAACAGCTGGGAACCCACAGGTTGAGAATTGCTGCTCTAGAGATAATACACGGACTAGTGTGCCAACTCTCCACTCTTAAGTCAAGGGGGAATTCCAATACTGGGGAAATTACATAAAGGCTCAGTTTGCACCTAGTGCTAAGCACAATTGTGAATGTGAGAGCATGTAGGCTCTTGGGGAGGAAGCTGCAGGCACTTTGCTCCTCTCCTCCAGTCCTGCCACTGCTGTGAGCTAAATCATGCTTTGGCTTAGTGCACTGGCTTAGTGTACTCTCCTCTGGACAAACCATGAGATGTAAATCAGCTCATGGTTTGTCAGGAGTGAGATAAAGAGTGATCCACACGAAGCTAAATTATGGCTTAGCTTGCAGAAGTGGAGGTGGGTGAGAAAAAGGCCATACTGTTTCTCTCAGACTGATACTCAATCCATTCCTAGAACAATATGTAACATGTAGTTTGCCCTTAAGTAAGTCAATGGCATCTCAGCATTATCAGTTCCAATACTGAACATACGATGTATGAAGAGGCCTACTGGACCAGATGTAGGCTCCATCTAATTCAGGCCATAGGTTTTCCATCCCCACCAGAGCTTATCCGCAGTTGCTCTCCAGCAACTGCTGTTCCCTGTCATGATACCTCTGCAACTGTGGACTCTATTTAGTTATAGCTACTGTACTAGTCCTCCATGAATTTATCTAATTGGCATGTAAAGTTGCTAAAGATGGGACCAAAAACACACCTGTCACAGAGAATGTGATAATAATTATAATTAAATTTATCATGTCTTGTCCTTCCTTTTGTCTGTCCTGAATCTACTTCCAATGAATTTCAAGGGGCTACTACAAATTACCATATTTTTTTGCACCATAACACTCACTTTTTTCCTCCTAGAAAGTAAGGGGAAATGTCTGTGCGTGTTATGGAGCGAATGCCTGCGGGTGGCGGGGGGGGGGGGGGAATCTGCTGCAGTCGTGAGCAGAGGATCCATGGTTCCCCTTCCTTCCCTCCTCCATGGTTACAAAGCATGGATCCACATGGATCCTCAGGATTTTTGCATTGGGCTACTCCAAACTCACTGTCAGATCACATGTCTGTGGCCACAGCATGAACCACAAAAATAATATATCCACTATTTCGTTTAGAATATTTTTTTTCTTGTTTTCCTCCTCTAAAAACTACGTGCGTGTTATGGTCTGGTGCGTGTTATAGAGCGAAAAATACGGTATATTATAGTGTAAGGGGAGGGGGGGAGGCAGTCTATGCCCACTTTATCCATACCATGTATACATATTTTTATTGAAATATTTAAAGCAACACTTCCTTAAAAATACAGGGCGGTGCACACTATACAGATGTTACAATAAAAACATTCACAAAATGTTAAAACAAGATTAATAATAATAATAATAATAATAATAATAATATATTACTCATACCCTGCCCATCTGGCTGAGTTTCCCCAGCCACTCTGGGCGGCTCCCAACCAAGTATTAAGAATGCTTTGAAGGCCTGTCTAAATAACACTGTTTTTATGTGACATCTAAAAGAAAGCAGGGATGAAACCTGCTGAATCTCTACTGGAAGGAAGTTATAAAAATGCAGTCACAAAAAATAAGGCGGGTCCTGAAAATATATATTTCAGGTGGCAAAGGGCAGTAGAGAATCATCATTCCCATCAGCAAGTTGCAAGAGTGACTTGTCTACAGGTAGGGATTCTCTGTATATGTTGGGAAGTAAATTCTGTTCTTTATCATTACATCATTTTTTCTAGGGCTGAACCATGACATCAGTAAGATGTTCCAGGGCAAGTTGAATGAAACCAGTCAGACAAATTCCCCCAAGGCACAATTTAAGGAATGGTGGTTGCATGGTGTCTATTGCTTCACAAGATGTGTAGGAACCAACACCGTTTTCTGGAATCTTTGTCATTTCCTCAAAGTTTTATTTGAGTCAGGACAAGCCTGGGTTCAGTTTTCCTATGCAAAGTACACCACAGGGTGATGTAATTGAGAAGAACATCAAGAGATGTTTCCAGACATGTAGATGCCGAAGTGTTTTAATCTACTGTATTTTCCTGATAATTTTAATTATTTTAAAATGTTTTTAATTGCTTTGAACTGTTTTTAATTGGCAATTCTAATATTTCTTGTAATCCACTTGCTACAATCAAGAGGTATATAAATTTTGTAAAATAAATAAATATTTGCAAAGCTGACAGAAACAATGATTTATTATTATTACTGTGAGGAAGGAGTTGTTTCAGTTCCAAACTTGTCTATTTCAAGATGATCTTCAATAAGATAAAAGATGTGGAACTGAGTGTTTGGTATTTCCAGCAGTAGGTGGGCGAGGAAAAAATTATTTCTTCTAAGAGAGAGAGAGAAAGGGAGAGAGACAGAGATCTTGAACTATCTCGGGCAGCATAAGCCAGAGAAAACACTAATTGCTTTTACAATGATCTAGCAAATGCCCATAAAAGTAGAAACAGAGTTGGAAGGGAATCCAAAGGCCATCTAATCCAACCCCTTGCAATGCAGGAAATTCAACTAAAGCATCCATGATAGATGGCCATCTAAACTCTGCTTAAAAACTTCCAAGGAAGAAAAGTCCACTACCTTCTGGTGGAGTCTTTTCCACTGTCAAAAAGTTATTCCTGTTGTTTAGTCAGAATCTCCTTTCTTGTAACTTGAAACCATTGATTCGGGTCCTGCCCTGAGCAGGAGAAAACAAGCTTGCTCCATCTTCCATGTGACAACCCTTAAGATGTTTGAAGGTGGCTATCATATCTCCCTCTCAGCCTCCTGTTTTCCAGGCTCAACATACCTGACTCACTCAACCGTTCCTCATAAGGCTTGGTTTCCAGACCCTTGATCATTTTGGCTGCCTTTCTTTGCACACGTTCCAGCTTGACAATATCCTTCTTAAATTGTGGCACCCAGAACTGGACACAGTACTCCAGGTGTGGTCAGACCAAGGCAGAATAGAGTGGTACTACGTATTACTTCCCTTGATCTGAACACTATACTTCTGTTGATGCAGCCTATAATAGCATTTGTGGTTTTTGTTGTTTTTTGCTGCTGCATCACACTATTGACTCATCTTAAGCTTGTGGTTCACTAAGACCCCTTTTCATATGTACTACTAGTAAACCAGGTATTAGTTTAAATGATTAGCTTAAAATGTTTTACTGGTTGCTAGCCCACATATAGATTCTTAACCATAAGGACCTAAGAGAAGTCCAAAGTGAACCAGACCAAGTGCTCATCATCTAGTCTGGCATCCTGGGTTGTATTCAACTAAGCCCTACTCAGAGCAGACCCACTGAAATTAATAAACCTGAGTCATGTTTATGTAGTTCAATGCATCTACTCTGTGTAAGACTAGCATTAAACACCACTCACCGTTTCCTGCAGTGACCAACCTGATGATTCCACCAAGAAGCTCACAGAGAGGGCATGAAGGTAACAGATTTCTACCCAACAGTGCCTTCCCCGTGCATACTGCTTCTGAATATGGCCATTCCATCACTTAAAAAAACAAAATATGTACTTTTACATCCTGCCTGTCCTCTAGGGAGCCTGCATGGAGACTCCTCCATTTTCTTTTTCACAAGAACCCTGTGCAGTAGGATAGGCTGAGAGGTCACTCAGTGAGCTTGCTGGTCATGTGGGGATTCGAACCTGGGTCGTCACCACCCTAAGAAGCTACCTTTTACTGAACCAGACCATAGTTCATCTCAGTACTGTCTGGCGATGGCTTTCCAAGGATTCAGGCAGGAGGAGCCTCTCCCAGCCCTACCTGAAGGGGCCAAGGATTGAACTTGGGCCCTTTCACATGCAAGGCAGATGGCTTCTTGGCCTAACACAACCTAACCACTACACCACACTGTCTAATGCCTGGCAACAGATCTCCATGTCATGCAGGGAACACCACAGCTAGAACAAAGTAAAACAACATCAACAACAACCCCCCCTACAGTTACTTTCCTATTTACAAAGACTTTCCTTCATAGCTACCTGGCGGTGACCAGACAATAGATTATTATTGTCGCTCCACCCCCGCCCAAAAAGGCTCCTGGCAGAACTGGGAGAGACGGCCAAACTAGCAGCAACTTGCCTGGAGGGCTTCAGCTCCCGCCACCCAGACGGCAAGTCAAGTCCTTCTCCCGGCCAAGTCGAATCTCTTGACAGAACCTTCCCCCTGAAGTTGGTTGAAATAAAAGCAAGGCTCCAGGTTGCGCTTTTTAGAAAAACCAACGAACGCGCGCGTTGGGAATCCCTTCCCCCCGCGACGGCCGAACCTCCAAGCCACCCATTTCCCAACGTTTCCCGCGAAGGCTAAGTTTGTGACCCCCGCAGGCCGGTTGTGACCCCGAGAGCCCCTCGGCGAGGGGTGTTTCCAGGCGGGCGCGCAGCCATTCCCGCCCCGGCGCAACCTCCTCGCCCAGGTTCCCGGGCGTGGCGCGCGCTCCTGCGCTCCAGGAGCAGAAACCCTTCCGCCAAGCAGCCGCCAAGCCTGTTATTCGCCTGCGGGGCGACCTTTTCCCTCCCTATGCTTCGAAGTGCACAATAAAACTGGGAAAGTTAAGCTCTCTCCACACGCACACAGACCTCCCCCTATATATTTCTCGGGCAATTCTGATCGTGGGGAAACTCCGGGTGGGCTTCATAACTCACCACGAGCAGCAAAATCCCAGGTCCGAGATGGCAAGCCATGGCGAGAGCCCTTTGCTGCTCCCCTCCGGCTCCGAATCCCAAAGCAGCAGAAGCAGCGGCCCGCCCGGAGAGGAAGAAGTCTCGGTGCCTTCTTCGCTGCGAGCGTCCAGCTATCCCTGCTCCTTCCCCCGGTGCTGGTGATAAGAAAATGGGGCCGGCCGCAGCTCCGGCAGGAAAGGCGAGCCGTCGAGGGGCGGAGTGTAGCGCTTTGGGAGGGTTCACCTGGAGGGTGCGCGGAGCTACCCCGCCCTCTGGCCCTGTGTGATACGGCCCTACCCGGTGCACAGGTTTTTGGCTCCGGAAGGCAGCCTTTCTCCCGAATCGTTCCCGCCTTTGATCTTTTCCGAGGGAGAGAGAAAGCGAGGAAAGGGGTGTTTTGTCCGCCCTTGGGTTCGCAGCCAGAGACCTTTCTGCATCCAGCAGAGCCTCACTCTGAGAAAACCCACGCAGCTCTCTCATTACTCTCCCAAATTCCAGATCACCAACAAAAAGAAGACCTTAAGCTTAAGGCACTTTGATCTTTCCCAGAAACATCCTGACATCTCCTCCCCACTCCTCGCCTTTAACCTTCCAGCCGGAGGGAGAGTTTTGAGGAATCACGAAGCTTGTTTACTTCTTTGTGACTGTATGTAGTCCCAGGAAACATGCAGGATGTGAAGGAAAGAAGAAAGCAGGGAAATTGCTGCGAAATGGGTAACACCGGAGTGACTCTGGACCAGCCACACTCTCTCACCCAACCCTATCTGGCAGGGCTGCTGCGAGGATGTATGTCTGAGGAAGTATGGGCTGCTGCGAGGATGTATGTCTGAGGAAGTATGTGACGCAATCTAAATTAATAGGAAATGAAAGAAAGAGGAAGAAAAGGGAATAGACTGGAGGAGGAGGAGGAGCAGGGAAAGAAGGGTGTTCAAAAGATACAGATAAAGGACAAAGGTGAGGAATATTGATGGATGGAAGGATGCTACTGTGCTTGATTATGCATGTCACATTTTTGTAACACATGAAGGGCACACTGATAAATGTATAATATTGGTTAAATGTTCATCAAGTATTGTATAACATGATTCTAACAGTGGTTAGAAGGTGGCTGCAGTGCCACCTTCTGCCCATCTGCTGGGCCACAGGACTTCTGCCACAGAGAACAAACCAGCTGTTCGTGCCTCTTTCAGGCTATCACAGTGGAACCGCAAGTAAGGCTGCCAGAGTCCCCAGCCAGAGACCCCTGATGCCTTACGTAGGCAGGCTTTTCCAGTAGCTTATAGTCAAGAGGTCTCCAAAGTTTACACAAATGTGCACGGCAAGTAATTACAATAGTAATATACACTACTATTTTCAATGCTTGCATCTGACTCTTGGTTCACTACCCCATGGAATCAGAACAGCAGGAGGCGAAGTTGAGATCAGTTAAATTATAAACTCTGAAGCTGTTGGAATAAAAGATTATCATTTTGTTACCATGTAGTATGTACAACAAGGAACCCTGTGTGATCACTGAGTGTGTTTAGTCTCACAGCCATTGTCTGAATTGTGCAGGCTGTGATAAAGTTCTTTAACTTCATGGCTGATTCACCTTTATTCTGGCATTTGAGCTTGCCTGGGGCAGGTGCATGTCTGTAAACACAATGAAGTGCCGGGGGCTGAGTTCAGTGGTGTCTGTTCCTTGGTGTGTGTTCACTGTTGTGTTCCTGAGTGCTTGGAAATGAATGCCATTCCTTCATGTGTGCACTTAACCACCACAGCAAACTCTCCTTATAAGTGACTGATGAATAATGTATGGGTTGGCCTCAGCCTCAGAGATTTGCAGGTGCGTAAATGACAAATGGGACAGAGTAGTGAACTCCCTCCCCTAGTCACCCGCTAACCACCATTTAGTTGACGAAATCTTGTGTTTCAGACACATGATTCTTCTTCACAAGTGTTCAACTGGATCGCTTCAGTAACATTCAAAGCTCTAGTTCATGGGTAGGCAAACTAAGCCCTGGGGGCCGGATCTGGCTCAATTGGCTTCTAAATCTGGCCCACGGACGGTCTAGGAATCAGCATGTTTTTACATGAGTAGAATATGTCCTTTTATTTAAAATGCATATCTTGTTTATTTGTGGGGCCTGCCTGGTGTTATTACATGAGTAGAATGTGTACTTTTATTTTAAATGCATCTCTGGGTTATTTGTGGGGCATAGGAATTCATTCACCCCCCCCCCCAAATATAGTCCGGCCCCCCACAAGGTCTGAGGGACAGTGGACTGGCCCCCTGCTGAAAAAGTTTGCTGACCCCTGTTCTAGTTGGTTAGTGACTCTTTTCTCCCTGTTTTTATTCCTGCTTGTTCTTATAACTATTGTACCTTGTTGTTATAATTATTGCATTTTTACCCATTTTTATACTGCTGATCTAGTACCATAATAAACTGATTGATTGAATTAATCTTAAATAAGTTTAATAGGAGTGAATTAGTGAACTTTAACAGGTTATTAAACTTAAAAGAGCATTTGTAAATACTATTTGTAAATAGCAAACTAAGGTAACTTTAGACAATTGTCTTACCAGGGCCCCACTCTTAAGATGGCCATGTGCATCACTTTGCTTATTTGAAAATGTAGCAAGCCATGGATATGCCTGGTAAGTTTAAAGTGAAAAACTGCAAATGGGCATAGTGTTTCCTTTTTCTTTTTTAAAGTCAGGGTTGACAAACCGTTTAGTAATGTTAGGAATGTAGGAACAGTGGCAACACATGGGATGGTGTGGCGGGGGGGGGGGGAGAGAAAAGAAAAATGTGTGCTACTTATGAAGGCTGTGTATACACTATACCTTTAAAGCCCATCATTCTTGGCACTGTAGTTTGTTAAGGGTTGTTGGGAATTGTAACTCTGAGGGGGAAACTACACTACCCAGAATTGGAGGTTCCCTGTAAGGCCATTAAATCCCGGTTCTACTTGTCCCACTGGCCCAAAGTCTTACCCTGAGGGTACCACTGATAGACTGGGCTTAAAACTCAAGTTCAGATGGATTCATGAAATGGGCCCTGCTTATTTCTGTTAACTATAATGCCCACCTTTTCTATCCTCTTGAATCTCATACCCTCCAACTTAGCATTAACAAACTAGCACAAAAATCAAGCCCACATCTTTTCACTCGCTTTCCCAAAAGATCCATTAGTATTGGCTGACTTCTCCAGTCTCAGCGAGCCCAGGTTAAAATTTAATACGAAGGAGCCTTTTTTGCATGGAAAACAATTCCTGCTTTCCACCTCAACTGCAAACATAATGGTGAAGTCATTTTCTTTTACGAATGCAGATTGCTGTGTTGTGACTGAATGCTTACAACAATCCTTATATTCTCAGTGAAACTTTTGCAGATCGTCATTCACAAATGCCACACCCGTCTCTAGCTGAGTAAGCCAAAGAAATGGCATTTGCCATCACGTAGATATGATTACCGGTAACTCCTTCTCAGGCAGCTTGGGAAAAAGACCAGGGCATATCTTAGACTGACTCACCTAGTATCTGATTCTGATGACTCTGAAAGGGGAGGGGGGACGAGTTTAAAGTTCTAATCTAGGGCTACATACGCACCAACCCTTTAAAGTATATTCAAAGCACATCATTTCCCTCAAAGAATTGTGGTCCCTGTAGTTTGTTAAGGGTTGCTGGAATTGTAACTCTGTGAGGGATGAACTGTAGGACCCAGAATTCTTTGAGGGAAAAGAATGTGCCTTGAATTGTGTATTTCCAATTTGAGCTTCTAGCTCTCTCGTTTATTACTCTATGATTATTTTATCCTGTTTCTAGCTTATTATATTCAGTGCTATTTTTTTAGAAAAAAAGTGCCAGAACTCACCATGAACGCCTCCCTTGTTCTCTTATAATGGCAATGGCACCCACCTGAGAGATGCTGGAACTAAATTTTATTTAGCAGTAGCAGGAGGCCCCATTAGCTAAAGTGGTGCTTCAGGTTAAGAACAGTTTCAGGTTAAGAAAGGACCTTCGGAACGAATTAAGTACTTATCCCAAGGTACCACTGTATTGCTGACATGCTGCGTTAGGAACATGTTGTGTGTTGCACTTTTGGGTGTATGGATGTATGCATATCCCCATCCACCCTGTGACGTGATCCTGTGCATATCCCCACCCACCCTGTGACATGTGTCCTATTGTTCTACTACCATTGACATCACTGGCTTGCAAAAGAGATCATACTCATTAGGATTAGCATATATTACTCCATCGAGATCCTCAGGCCAATTGAAATTCATGGCATATGCAACTCTATTGCATCATGTTAGCCCTGCTCCCACCTTTCTTAATCCCTTTTAATTCTTCATTGAACTCATTAACTTTCCTTCCTGGAAGTTACCCTGGAAGTTGCCCAAGCAAAATTGCCCTCAGTCCATACCTCAGTTTAGCCCTGCGCAGATATGTTCTATGTGTGCTACCTTTCAACATAGTGTGCTTGTGTGTGTGTGGGTATGTGTCCTCATCAGTGTTTGCCTGCTGGTCCCAAGCCCCCACAATGCCTCACCTGCACATGGTCCTCATAGGGATATATGTACATACACCCTGATGCTTCATTTAAAGGGGTCTTGGGGTCCAGAAACCTGCAGATACCTGCTGCAGATAGACCATAGAGCTTCCAGTGGCAGCCTTAGGTCAGCCAATTCAGTAGATCAGTGTCTTGGGGAGGCCACATTCCTTGCCACGTCCCTGAAAAGGTTTCAGGCCTCCAGCAAGAGACTGAAACAGATACATAACCAATGCCTGAACCAAAAATTCTACCTACACCTGTAATCAATAAAGTTGTGGCCATTTTTAAACCAAATCGTTGTCTGTTAAGTGTTGTTCTATCACACCTCACTTGGGTCATTTGCTGGGAGGAGTGGCACTGCGACTAGGACCACGACTCTTCCTCTCCCTCCCTTTTTTGACCCTGCTCCCTTGCTGCAGCACTTAAGGCTGGGCTTAAGCATGTTGTCTGTAAGGTATGTGTGCAGTACAGTGGTACCTCGGTTTTCGAACAGCTTAGTTCTCAACTACTTGGAACCCGAATACTTCAAACCCAGAAATGAGTGTTCCGGTTTTCGAACATTTTTCGGAAGCCGAACGTGCTCCGATTTGCGTGCACACTTCTGTTTTGAGCGAGCGGCTTGGCCCCAGCAGTGACTGCTGCAGCTTCCTCCCCTTTCCTCTGCTGGGAAGCGCCTCTTTCCTAGGTACAAAGTGGAGTTGGGCGGCTCCTCGGAAAGTATGTGACTCCAGAGTAGGGAGACTTGGAAGTTGGCGGCTCTCCCTGAGGGCGCAGAGAGGGGCGGTGGGTTTTTTTTGGTGGGGGGGGGAAGCGTGTGGTGGGGGAACTATGCTGGGCAAGTTGACCTTCCCGCCCCCTCGCCTTCCCTCCTTCCCCCCTCTCCCAAGCCCGACCCCAAGCGAGGTCCAGGCGAGGCAGTGAGGACGCCGCATTCCCGAGCAGGGGATAGGGCGCTCGCACTGCGAGCAGGCTCCAGCCCACCCGGCTCAGCGTCTGGTGGCTAGGAGCGCAGCCGCCTCCTCCTCTCCACGTTCCGGTGCTGCTGTCGCGTCCCGGTGCCGCCGTGCCCGGTACTGGGCAGATCATGATGCCGGAAAACACGCAGGAGAGAGGAGGGGGGTTGGTTTGGGCGCCGGGAGAGAACTTCCTCCCCCCCCCCACTTAAACTCCCCCCGTCCCGCCCGGATCCAGTTAGCCACCTCCTTCCCCACACGCACCCCACGCGCTCCTAGTTCCTCCAGTTTGAGTGTTTCCACCCCTCCATTTAAACTCCCCCCTCTCGTCTGGTCCCTCCAATGGCAACGGGTAGATCACTGCCAGTTTCTGATACTGGGTAGTACAGGTAGATTACATGGTTTATTGCTTTCATTTTATGGATCAATGGTCTCATTAGATAGTAAAATTCATGCTGAATTGCTGTTTTGGGGGTTGTTTTTAATTGTCTGGAATGGATTAATTCATTTTGCCTTACTTTCTATGGGAAAGTGCACTTGGTTTTGGAATGCTTTGGTTTTGGAACAGACTTCTGGAACGGATTAAGTATGAGAACCAAGGTACCACTGTATGTCTTATCTCATTTTGTAATTTCCTTCAGCACCTTTTCCCCTTAGTGTATGAATACCTTTCCCACCCCCTTCTTTGTCTTCCAGCCATTTTTACTCTTCACCCAAGGAGCGCGGGTGGCGCTGTGGGTTAAACCACAGAGCCTAGGACTTGCCGATCAGAAGGTCGGCGGTTCGAATCCCCACAACGGGGTGAGCTCCCATTGCTTGGTCCCAGCTCCTGCACACCTAGCAGTTCGAAAGCACGTCAAAGTGCAAATAGATAAATAGGTACCGCTCCGGAGAGGTAAATGGCATTTCCGTGCACTGCTCTGGTTTGCCAGAAGCGGCTTAGTCATGCTGGCCACATGACCCGGAAGCTGTACGCCGGCTCCCTCGGCCAGTAAAGCGAGATGAGCGCTGCAACCCCAGTCGGTCACAACTGGACCTAATGGTCAGGGGTCCCTGTTCCTTTAAGGAGCTATTGGTGCTGGCATTGGCCTGACCGAAGATGTGTTGTTGTTTAGTCGTTCAGTCGTGTCCGACTCTTCGTGACCCCACGGACCAGAGCACGCCAGGCACTCCTGTCTTCCACTGCCACCCCCAGTTTGGTCAGGTTCATGTTTGTAGCTTCGAGAACACTGTCTAACCATCTCATCCTCTGTTGTCCCCTTTTCCTTGTGCCCTCCATCTTTCCCAACATCAGGGTCTTTTCCAGGGAGTCTTCTCTTCTCATGAGATGGCCAAAGTATTGGAGCCTCAGCTTCATGATCTGTCCTTCCAGTGAGCACTCAGGGCTGATTTCCTTAAGAATGGATGCGTTTGATCTTCTTGCAGTCCATGGGACTCTCAAGAGTCTCCTCCAGCACCATAATTCAAAAGCGTCAATTCTTCGGCGATCAGCCTTCTTTATGGTCCAGCTCTCACTTCCATACATCACTACTGGGAAAACCATAGCTTTTACTATACGGACCTTTGTTGGCAAGGTGATGTCTCTACTTTTTAAAATGCTGTCTAGGTTTGTCATTGCTTTCCTCCCAAGAAGCAGGCGTCTCTTAATTTCGTGGCTGCTGTCACCATCTGCAGTGATCATGGAGCCCAAGAAAGTAAAATCTCTCACTGCCTCCATTTCCTCCCCTTCTATTTGCCAGGAGGTGATGGGACCAGTGGCCATGATCTTCGTTTTTTTGATGTTGAACTTCAGACCATATTTTG
The DNA here is from genome assembly GCF_965153285.1 of Podarcis tiliguerta. NCBI lineage: Eukaryota > Metazoa > Chordata > Lepidosauria > Squamata > Lacertidae > Podarcis > Podarcis tiliguerta. The sequence continues at coordinate 41,291,734 of NC_139540.1, forward strand.
CGCTCTCCTCTTTCACCCTCAATAAAAGGTTTTTTAATTCCTCCTCACTTTCTGCCATCAAGGTTGTGTCATCTGCATATCTGAGGTTGTTGATATTTCTTCCAGCAATCTTAATTCCGGCTAGGGATTCATCCAGTCCAGCCTTTCGCATGATGAATTCTGCATATAAGTTAAATAAGCAGGGAGACAAAATACAGCCTTGTCGTACTCCTTTGCCAATTTTGAACCAATCAGTTGTTCCATATCCAGTTCTAACTGTAGCTTCTTCTCCCACATAGAGATTTCTCAGGAGACAGATGAGGTGATCAGGCACTCCCATTTCTTTAAGAACTTGCCATAGTTTGCTGTGGTCGACACAGTCAAAGGCTTTTGCATAGTCAATGAAGCAGAAGATGTATGACATACATATATGGGGCAGGGCAGGCAAGTGAGACTATGGTACTGTGGCCCACCTGCAAGTGGCCCAAGGTCCAATGTTTAAAAAAATATTGCTTAAAACAATGTTTAAAAAACATTAGGGTTGCAGCACAAGTATCTCTTTAGACTACAAATCACTTCCATCAGTAAAGAAATCAAACAAGTTTGGCCAGAAGTTTTTATTAAACCGAATATTATTTTACATCTTCAAATATAAGCATGTTTGCCAGTTTATTGTAACCACAGAGCTTCAGTAGTTTACTCACAAACAAAGCAATTCTTAAAAAAAACAAAACAAAACCCGATCACAGCAGAAAACAGCAATAGGGGTTATTACTAACAAGTGCTTTAGGTACTTGAAGGGCAATGTTATTGCTAGGTGATAAGTGAAAAAGCAAGTGTTTAAAGCCTATGTTTCCTAAGTATTAAACAGTTCATTTCTAAGGCGTATCAGTGCATCGTACTATAGACAGACAAAAGCAAACAAACAAACCCTTCTTTCATTAAAAAAAGGTTTTGTATTAGGATTATTTTTATTCCCAGACAGTAGTTTCAATAAACATGAAGAGAAGAGTGAAAAGTGACTGTGCTTAATTACAGCCATGCAATTCTAGGGTACTAATATTTTAGACCAGCTTAAAATATATTCTGTACGGAAGTATGTTTTTAAAAATAAAAAACCTATGTGCTGATGTCTATTATCAAATGAGTGCATGTTTCTTACTTTGGAGAAGCTTATTTGTTACTGGCAGTCCTTGTTGTTAATACACAAAAGAAAAGGAGTTGCCTTGAAGTTTAGCTTCTTCGGGGCTTCCTCATGTGTACAATTGTGGGTTGAATGAAGACTGCTCAGCAGCAATGGTTATTTATATTTATAAGTAACCATAACCAAATCAAAATTAATAGTCAACTAAATATTTTAAATACAACATAATTATTTGGACAGAATGGAACAATCTTGTACAATTGAAATATGCAAAACTGGAATGCCAAAATGGTGACTGTCTCTGACTGTGAGTATAACTGCACTCACAATGACCATATATTTGCTCCTGCAAGGAATTATTGAATCAGTAGTTTTGTGCCATGGAGCTCTAATAGTGAATTCTCAGGCCACCTACCCAGCTATAATTCCCAGGATTCTTTGGGTGAAACCATAATAGTTAAACTGGTCTAAAATTTATAGTGAACATTTGCCCTTGTAAGTGCTGAAAGCTACTGAAACTGAATAGATCCAAAGAAATACAAAGAGAAACTAAGTTTTGTTTCTGATGTTTTAAAAACCTGTGTTGAGAAGTAGCCAGCAAATGGCTGAAGTGGAATGACTTTGTAACACAAGAAAAGTCAAATATGAGGACCAAATAATGTTGCAGGAGCCTCATTAGAAATGGATCCTGTATTGACATGACAGTGGTGGTATGGTAGTCAATGAGGTTAATCCAAGGCAACGTTATTGCTAATTGGAAACTTTTCATTTTCTGGCTGTTCCACTACACGCATTTATAAAACAACAGAAGGAAACGAAACACTGGGAGCACCTTTAAGCAGCCATAAAAACCAAGGTCCTTAAATTTCTTTAGATGTCTACCAAATATAATTAAGGCACTTCCAATGTAAAGAGAACAGAGTATTATAATCTGAAGGGGGCGGGGAGACAATAATTGAAAAGAACAAATATATTTACATTACAGAGCATGTTGTCGATGCTGCAGTTACTTTTGGCTTACATATGGTAAATAACTAAGCATGTGAGCCAGAACCCAAAGAACTTTTCTAGGGCCTTTGCATGCCCAGTGAAGCACCCTATGCCATATCTCCAATAAACATGTAACTGTCAGTCAAACCAACAGATGTGCCTTAACCTTCATGATCATATATAAAGTCTTAGTTTGTGATAAAGCATAGGGATATGATGACGAAAGAAAGAAAAGCCCAATTTTCTTCTGGGTGCATGCAAGCAGGTTCCCTTTGGTGTTCCTGAAGAGGCTTTTTGGATCCTGGCCAATATAGTCTATATTTTCAGTATTTTATTGACTCAGCTTTGTGTGCATTTAAGCTTCCATGAAAGCAATAAACAACATAGAAAAGATTTGGGTAGCAGTGCAATCTTATGCTTGTTCCACGAGTAATCCATGGTTCAGTGTGGGGACTTACTCCATGGCAGGCATAGGATTTCAGTTTTAGGGTTTTGCAGCAGCTTGAAAAAGTTAATAGCAAATATTTAGCTGGAGATGTTAAGCTTTTGTTGAAATACAGATTTATCAGAGCAGGTTTCTTCAGAGAGAAACCATTCAATAATCAAATTTGCTTTTGAGATATGATACAACAGGCTCGCTTAGTCGTACCTGTGCTCTTGGCTTGTTATCATTTTTTTTTCAACATTCCCAAGTATGTTGTTCCTTCTGCCAGTAGGCCATGCAGTTTAAGCTCTATAGGAAACTAAGTAGAGGGATGGTAATGTATACTGTCAGCAAGGTAATTGTTTCATGACCAGAGTGGTTCCTGTAGCTGGCCATTCATCATATACAAAGTCATAAAGAGTGGCTGATATGTTCTGAGAACTGATGGCATGCAATGGGGTCTTAAACATGCATCATTCATCAATATTGCAATGACCTGTAATAATTTTGCTTAAACCAGATACAACCTGGAATCCTCTGCTCCTAGGGCTGTGTGTTGTCCTTAAAAGAGCTCATAAGAGCCTGCCATTCTGACTGCGATATCACACAGGATTTCAGTCTGTCATATGAAAGTTGATGTATTTTGTTTCTTTCCTCTTTCCCTCATTTTGTTACCTAGCGCCTTCATGTTTGCCAGCTAGAAAGTTGAACTGTGCATTACATCTGAAGTTACTACTTGGAAGAGATTCTATGCGAGCACTATTAAATACACCAAGCAGTTCCAAAACTGAGTGAAACAGTCTGGCCAGTGTTCCTAAAGGGAGCTGTTCCTAAAAGTCACCTTGAGCACAATTCCGTTTCCTTTCCAGGCTGGTAAAAACAATTGAATAATGTGGTGAGCAAATACAGGGTGTTTTTAGCAAATGACATTAGGAAGGCACCACGATGGAGCTACAATGCTCTCCAACACCAATGATGTATTAAAAGTCTGTGCCATTGGCTCCTGCATTATATTCACTGCCATTTGTGGATGGGGGGGCGGGCAGGGTGCTAGAGTGGTCCTATATTGGCAGTGATTCTGCATTTCCTTTTTGGTCTGCATAGCTTTAAGAGGTTTTCAGGCAAGTCTCTTCCCCACCCCCCATATGATTTGCTATGTATAAATAATAACATTGTTCAGTGGCAAATCTCTCTCTTTAAAAAAGGGAGTTTTGCAGCAATATGTAATTGCAAGAGGCCTTATTGATTTGAATACTGAATAGTGCTGTATTTTGTCACCCGCCTTCGACTTGTACCAGGAGAAGCGGATCCTATTGTTTGGCTAAGGAGATTATCGGGACTCAGCATTTGACCTGTGATGCCACTCATGCTGCCAACGCCGCCACTCATTCCTGCCCCCGACACTACTCTTTCAGTAACAACCACATTGCGTCCACCTGATAACTCAGAAGGGATGCTACTCATGCCACCAATGCCTCCACTCATTCCTGCCCCTGACACTACTCTTTCAGTAACAACCACATTGCGTCCACCTGATAACTCAGAAGGAATGCTCATATTGCCCTGCATGCCTGAAACAGGTCGAATCACTCTTTCCGTCACCACTACATTTGACCCCTCAGACAGGTCAGGAATACTCATGGAAGGGGGTATTCTTGCATTTGGAGCAATCACCCTTTCTGTGACCACCACATTGGACCCATCTGGTAGCTCTGGAATATCTATCATGCCATGCAAATCAGTGACTGGGCCAGGAGCGAGCACCCTTTCTGTTACCACAACATTTGATCCACACAGAGGATCGACATTCATTGTAGGAGGTTTCATTGTTGGCCCCGTTGTATACGTCTCAGTCACCACTACATTGCCTTGGAGCATAGGATCAGGCCTTGGAGGCTGTACGGCAGAAGTAGTTGTGTAGGTATTTTCAGTAACAACCGTCGTGCTGCCAACAGGAGGAGGTGGAGTCATAGTTGAAGACGTATTAACAACGATGGTAGTTCCAGGCGGTGGCAGGCTTATATCGAGATCAGGATTGGGCAAAGATGGCCAATTCGAGTCAGTATCTGGGAATGGCTCAATTTGCACACCCAGGCAGATTTCTGCCAAGGTCTTAAACTTAGGTCCCAGTGTATCTAGATAGGTGTCATCCAGATCATCACCAATAAAACTGCAACAGCCAATGGAACCAACAGGAGAGCCTATACCCTCATGATCATATATCAGGAGACAGTCATTTGCAGGTCTGCCTTCGTCTTCGTCAGCATAGGCAAACGCTTTCTAAAAATGAAGAAAGGGGAAGACAGAATTGAAGTCCTTGCTTTCTTGTGATCAACATGGAGAAGAAAATAAATCTATTAGTAAGAGATGCAATGCACTGCTATTGAGCACCAGGCAGAATATCAGTGGTTAAAAAAATGTGCAATTGGAGTGATTAGATTTGTTCAGATAAATTCCTTCTGCTGTTAGCCAAAGGTCAGGCATGCAGAGTTTATGTTGAGGGCAGAAGGAGAAATTGATGTGCCTAGGAAATGATGTGGCAGGGGCAGATGTGGTCAGACACAACCAGCAAGTATAACTTCTCTGCACCCAGAAAGACACTTGGTGCAAAGCATCCTAAATTCACCACCTTTCCCCACCACCCCTCCAATTTGCCAAAGCAACTGCATTCAGCAACTTGGATAAAAACAGTTTGGACTTCTCTGACCCTGAATAGATTCCTGTTTACCTAGGATTGAAATTTGCCCTACATATACTGGCAAGGACAGCTGCATACAACCATGGTAAGGACTTGTCCCAAACTGGCACATTTAGTAAACTGCCTGCGTTGAAAGAAATAAACATAGGTTACCTCTGAAAAATAGCTGTCCAAGAAAGCCATATTCACACCACTCTCTCTGTATTCTTTTATGGTCCCTCCATAGGCTTCTTTTCTTCCTGTTGTTCCATAGCCTGTAGTAGTTCCATAATCAACATTCGTTCCATAACCTTTAACTGCTCCGAGTCCGATTGTTTCTTCAACTCCTGTACTCACTCCACCTTTATACTTAGTTGCATAGATATCTGAAAATTAGAAACAACAACAACAACAACCCATATTATTTTTGCATGATGCTTTTGGAGGAACAGTGGTGATTTATGTAGCCCCCAAACATCCTGGCCTACTAGCCAATGCTGAGATGAATTCAAGCCACTTTAAAGCCCATTAATATGGGCAAGCAGTAGTGCCTGGTGCCCCTTGGGTCTGGTTAGGCAGAAGGGAGAGAGGCAAAAGGTACCGTATTTTTCCATCTATAAGACACCCCCATGTATAAGACGCCCCCAATTTTGGGGGACTCAGATTTAAGAAAATTGGGGAAGATGTATCCGTGTATAAGACGCCCCCTAATGTTTGACATTATTTTTTAGGAAAAAAACCTAGTCTTATACATGGAAAAATACAGTAGGTAGTGCTAGAGGTAATGACAGACTGAGCCAGCTAAGTCTAGTTTTGCACCCATCCTCTTTGTTTTTGAGTTCTACAAGGATAATATTGAGACTGAGGAGGAGGAAGCTGACAGCCAGTGCCACCATCAAGAAAGCAGGCAGAGTGGGGCTGGTTGAGGGCAGATTGAAGTTGTTGGAGCAGTGCATCCTAATAGGCTAGCTTCTACTACTGCTCATATACAGTGGTACGTCGGTTTACAAACAGCCCTGTTAACAAACTATTCGGTATACAAACTCTGCAAAACCGGAAGTAGGTGTTCCAGTTAGCGAACTTTACCTCGGTCTATGAATGGAAGCCGAACGGTGGAAGGGCACCGGCAGCGGGAGGCCTCATTAGGGAAAGCGGGCCTCGGTTTAAGAATGGTTTTGGTTTAAGAATGGACTTCTGGAATGGATTAAGTTCATAAACCGAGGTACCACTGTATAGGTGTTTCTTTCTCCCCCCTCCCCTCCCCCTCTTCTTCTTCTACTTCTTCTTCTGTGAAAGCCACATGGCGAGCAGCTTATCTGTATGGATGAACGCCATATGCACAAAGGAACATCTGCTGATCTCTGGATTTCAGTGGTATGAACTTCACAGTTAACGTTGGAGGTGCTAACAAGATCTAAACCAAGGTTTCCCAAACTTGGGTCTCCAGCTGTTTTCGGGCTACAAAAACAGCTGGACACCCAAGTCTGGGAAACCCTGATCTAAACTCTAGTAGGTGAACACAGTCTGTGGAGCTGGGTTATGCTTCTGAAGCTGCCCTGTCTCTCCAAGCCTTTTGTATTATCCCTCCATAAATCCATCGGAAGGAATAAATATGAAAAGTATTATTTACCGAACTTACAATGTCCGTTTAGCCTTACCTGAGGAGTCACCATAGTCGCCCATGCCTGTATTTGCTACTTGCCCGCAAATATTTGAAACGTCCTAAAAGAAGTGAATAAAAGTAAATTTTAAAAAGCTAGTTTAAATATGGATTTTTAAAAAAGAGATGTAAATATAAGGTTTTTGGCCTGATTCAGAGGACCACAAGCATAATGGGAAACTAGACAGGCATTAGAAGCAGATGTTGGGTTGGAGTGGGAGCATTTACCTAACCTCCTGGCAGCAGAGCTGCTGCTGTTCACAGGGAGTGAAGGTGGGACAAGGCAGTGGCGGGGGAGCCAGTTTGCATAAGGCTGACCCTGCTGCCTGGCCCCTCCCCCTCAGCAGCAGCAACCCACCTACCAGGAGGTCAGGTAAGTGATGGGATTACACTTCTTCTGAAGGAGTGGGTATGCAACTTTGGAGTACTTCTGGATCTGCCGCTGTCACTTGTGGCTCAGGTGGCCTTGGTGGCACAGAGTACCTTCCATCTGCTTCAGCTGCACCCCTGCCTAGACAAGGATAGCCTAACATTAGTTGTCTATGCTCTGTTAACCTCCAGGTTAGATTACTGCAGCATGTTATACATAGGGCTGCCTCTGAAGACAGTTTGGAAACATCAGCTGGTGCAGAATTCGGAGGCCTGGTTGCTCACTGGGGCAAGACGGCTTGAGCATATAATGCCAATCCTGGCTCAACTGTGCCGGCTGCCAATTAGTTTCTGGGCCCAATTCAAAGTGCTGCTTTTGATTTATAAAGCCTTAAAAAGCTCAGGACCACACTACCTCAAAAACTGCCTCTCCCCATATGAAGCGAGCTGGACCCTGTGATCACCATCCGAGGCCCTTCTTAGTGTGCCTCCTCTGTGAGAGGTCTGGAGGGCTGCAACATGAGAACAGACTTTTTCTGTGGTCACTCCCTCTTAGTGGAATGCTCTCCCAAGGGAAGTTCACCTGGGCTTTGGTTACATATCTCTAGGTGCTAGATAAAAACACTCCTCTGAGACATTTGGCTAATTAAAAAATCTATGGCCTTTTAAACTGGGGGTGGTTGGGGGGAGAATTATTTTTGCTTGTTATTATGGTATGCATTTTTGTGTTTTTATATTGTAAACCACCCTGTGATCTTCAGATGAAGGACGGTATAGAAATTTTAATGATGGTGATGATAATGATGATACTGCACCAACCTGCCTGCTGCCTTGCCCCTCCCTCCCAGTAAGCAACAGTGGCCCACCTGTCAGGAAGCTAGCACAGCAGTTCCACCCCACCTGGTGAGCTGCTTCTGCCTGGGAGACTTTCCTCAGCTGATCCTAGCAGTTTGGCAGATCAATATGGAGGAAAATAGTCAACCAAGTAATATGTTGTTTTGCTATGCTTATTTTGGTTGCTTTTATATTACTTGGGAGTCGGCTCGGAGTGAAAACACTGAAGAGTGGAATACAAATGAATAGATGGGACAGACAATAATGGTTGTGCTGGGAAGTCTGACAGGTCCATCATTGTGTTGGAGGCTTGATATTGATAATGGGATAGATCCTGTAAAGCTTTCTGCAAAGTTATGAACCAACCCGGTCTTCAGGCTGTGCTCCTTCAATTCCCCATGAATGAATAGCTCCTTCTGAACATTCAGGCACAGGCTCAAATCCAGCCCCAACGCCACCAGTAGGACCAGATCCACAATAGCCGCAACAGTCACTCTGTGACATCAGAATTGGAACCACTAATAGAAGAGGTAAAAGAAATTGATGCCGTTTTTAAGTATTATGGCATATATTTGTCTTCAAATATAAATACACAACTTAATTTCAAGGAATGATAAGTTATGAGACCCAAGAGGAATTTTAAATTAGACAGAACCAAGAACCCATTGATTTCTAACCACTTTTATGTTTCTTTCTTTCTTTTTTCTTATTTACCTTTCTATTATTTCTTGGCGACAGCACATACTATGTTACAGTCATGCACAAAATAATAAGAAAGATAACAGCATATATATAAAACATGAATTACAATAATAATAACTTATCTATATTCATCCAAATTACTATATATCTTTACTTTTACTTCCCTTCCACTCTTTCCATGGTTTACTATTTACTGTCCTTTTAACTGTGTTTTCTTACTGTTCTAAATTATTTTCTCTTACCATCTTTATTTCTTAATCTATTTGTTTAACCACTTTTATGTTTCAATGATGAGCATTACGAACACCGCATTATTTCTATTTATCCTTCTTTACATGAACAGGCATGGCTGAGACAGCATCAAGTGCCAGGATATAACTCTGATTCAAGCAGACCAGTCAGCCCACTGGCAACTGATGGATCTCTGGATCTGCTTTGCAGGTGCAGTTGGGAAGAGCCATAGCTGAGTGGTAAAGCATCTACTTTGCATGCAGAAGGTCCCAGGTTCAATCCCCAAGATTCCCAATCCCCAATCAATCTCCAGGCAGGGCTGGGGAAAACTGCTGCCTAACACCCCAGAAATGCTACTGTCAGTCAGTGTTGAGACAATACCCAGCTAAATGGAGCACTGGTCTGAATCAGCACAAGGCTACTTCCTATATTTTCATTGTTGCACCCAGAACTATCTGTTGATGAGGCATCTTAAGGCTTTTTGGAAACAAGTAAGACAGCTATTTGGCCATTGACTCTGATTAAAGGTAAAGGACCCCTGACCATTAGGTCCAGTCGCGGATGACTCTGGGGTTGTGGCACTCATCTCGCTTTATTGGCAAAGGGAGCCGGCGTACAGCTTCCGGGTCATTTGGCCAGCATGACTAAGCTGCTTCTGGTGAACCAGAGCAGCGCATGGAAATGCCGTTTACCTTCCCGCTGGAGCAATACCTATTTATCTACTTGCACTTCATGCTTTCGAACTGCTAGCTTGGCAGGAGCAGGGGCCGAGCAACGGGAGCTCACCCTGTCGCGGGGATTCGAACCGCCAACCTTCTGATTGGCAAGCCCTAGGCTCTGTGTTTTAACTCACAGCACCACCCGCGTCCCTCTGCTTAGCCTTGTGCATTAAGCTATGGTAGCACACATTTCTGTGTTAAATGCAGCACTTAATGCTTCCTTCAAGGCTAGGTTGTGATTTTAAAGTGTGTGAACATAAACATATAGTTAATGGGACTCCAAAATATTCAACTCTCCTCTTGTCAAAACTCCTCATTTCATGGGAAGGTGCACAGAGCAGCTTTCATTAATGCAATAATGTTATAGCAAAATATTAAATAAGAAAGATCAGTGGTCTAGTTCTCTTTTTAAAAAACCACAGAATTCCAAAGAACAAACAAACAAAACAGAAATAGTTAATTTAGTTTCAGTAGAATACTTACACACAAATATTAGTCCTCCGAGGAACATCAGGCCAATGGCTGTAGCACTAAGTGTAGTTTCTGCGCCTCCTTGTCTGCCCCAACCATAACCATCATAACCACCATAGCCACCATAACCACCATAACCACCAGCGCCACCGTCACCATAATCAATACCACCACCAGTGCCACCACTAGTTCCTCCTGTTCCATCATCTCTTCCTCCTCCTGTTCCTCCCCAGCTGCCTGCTCCCTCACCGGTTCCTCCTCCAGTTCCTTCTCCCCCAGTTATTCCTCCACCAGTTCCTCCTCCACCAGTTCCTCCTCCCCCAGTTCCTCCTCCCCAGCCAGTTCCTCCTCCGCTGGTTCCTCCTCCACCAATGACTCCTCCCTGGCCACCTCCACCAATAACGCCTGTTCCACCTCCTCCTATTCCTCCTCCTCCTGCTCCTCCTCCTGCTCCTCCTCCTGCTCCTGCTCCTCCTCCACCAGCACCACCACCAGCACCACCAGCACCACCTCCGCCTCCTCCACCAGCACCACCACCAATAATAGTAACAGTGATTCTTCGAGTGGCAGACTTGACACAGTTCCCATTGCGGTCACAATGACAGGCTTGCAAAGGAATAACCAGTGGTCTATCACAGCTTCTGCCACTGTTGTCGAACACTCTAACTTGGACCTCATGAATGACAAATTCTATATCCTGGGAGAACAGTGCTGCTGAGGTATCTGTTTGGGACGGGGAAAGGGAAGAAACAAAAATAATAATTTAGATTAAGAATTCTGCTTTGGAATCTCTGCTCAGGGTCAAGTTCATGTTCCTAAATAAAGTTAGCAGTCCTTATGAGGGCAGCTTAGACTACATTAATCTCTCAGGGTCACCTCCAACATAGTGCTGAGTGAGTGTGCTGTCAGCGTTAGGATTTCCTCTTGCATAATGGGATTTCCTCACCCTCTCCTTCCCATGGATGTTCACTAAATCTGTTCTAGGAGTTCTGTCAACCCTCAGGAGCAAAGTTGGGGAGGGCACAGGGAGCATGTGGGGGTAGGAAGAAGGGGGAAGTCCTGATGAGCAAGCAGAAATCCATGTGCTGATGGGAGCCTAATCTTGTGCGATGTAGGATACAAACCTCAGAACCCATCTGGGTGCATTAAGAAAGCACACTTGAGTTTCTTTCTTGCAGCACAGTGCAGCTATGCCACTGACATCTCTCTTTGCTTACCCTCCCATTCATTCCCTGGGCTGATGAAGTTAATTAGCAAAGTCTTGTAAGAATTGGCCATCAACTGATAAAAGTGAATGGGGGCAGGTACCCAACAGCTACATTCATGTTGATCACAGAGAAGCCAGAGAGCAGGGGAGGGTTATTTGATGGTCATGCTTGGAGAACATGTCCTCTAGCAAATGCTTTGAGCAGCCTTCCCCAGCCTTCACACACCTGCCCTCTAGATGTTTTGGACTACAACTTCCATGAGTCTCAGCCAGCGTGGCCAGCAGTAAGGGATGATGGGAAATGTAGTCCAAAAACCTGGAGGACATGAGGTTGAAGAAGGCTCACTCTCAGGGATCCTTTAATTGATTACAGATAGTGCAAGACATTTGCATTATATTGAAGCTGAATTACATAACATTACACAGTTGCACCATGCCTTTGCCCGAATGTCTTTGTTTGCTACAAACTCAATAGATCTTTCTCCCTTCCTGTGGCCCAGATGCTCAAACTCAGGCATCCCCAACCTGCGACCCTCCAGATGTTTTGACGTACAACTCCCATGATCCCTAGGTAAAAGGACCAGTGGTCAGGGATGATGGGAATTGTAGTCCAAAACATCTGGAGGGCCGAAGGTTGGGGATGCCTGCTCAAACTGTTGTGTAGGATTCCCACATGCCCAAGTTGAGAGTGACCAGAAAGCACACCAATTCTTACAAACTTACCATACAAAGAAATGGTTGGTGCAGGGATAGGAGGGAGGTGTTGGAAGGCAAAACCAGCTTAGAAAGTCAGGCAATCATTGACTGGCAAGGTGATCTCTACATATAAATGTACTCACCATTCACTATTCTGATGTTCCACGAACTTCCTGGAGACTGTGCCACTATTGTAAATTTAAAAGGTGGACCATATGGATGGCCATCTAGATCGTGAGCTGTGATTACCGCTGTTGGATTGTCCACACATACTCTTCTGATTTCGTCTGTTACAGTAGGGCAGTTGTCATTGACATCATCAATAGTAAGCACAATGGTACCAGTAGCTGTTGCATAAGGACTGTCTGTAATAAAAGACATCTATATGAAGATGGTGGGTGGGTGGAATCAGGTGCATCTAACTAGTCTATGTTGCAGAAGAAAAATACTCCTGGTAAGTAAACAGCATGGCAAAACTACATTTGTACAAATCAGAAAAGTAAACAAGTGGTTGATTTTATTGTTTGAAGTTAAACAGCTGTTAAATACTCAATGGCTGATAATGGGATAAAAAGCGGTGGGGGCTTTGGGGGCAGAAGGCTATCTACACGCAGCATTTTATTCTAGAATCAGTGGAGACTTAGTACATTGTCCACACACAATCTAGTTTTATGGGATACTTTTTGGTCCTCAAAAGTGCTTCTGGAGAAACTGGTTTCATTTTGAAACTAAAATCTCATTGCAGATTGATTCTGCATTACCCTGCAGTGTGTCCATTTGAAAACTGGTGAAAATAAATGTAGGCAGTCCCAGTAATGGTGTATCTGTGCAAGCAAGAACATTTCCAGATTCAGAAAAACTACATTTTTGTGTCACAAATGGGTTAGCAAGAGAGTGGGAATAAACAGGCAGCTCCCACCATGGAGGGGTATAATAAACTGTATCTCCCAAGGGATTGGGAACAGTGATTTTAAAAAACTTGAACTTGGGGTTAGGGTTGAGCAATGAGGTGGCCAGGTTTATTGATGGTACCAAATTGTTTAGGATGATAAAATTAAAAAGATGGATCGCAAGGAGCCTCAAAAGGAGCTCTCTAAACTGAGCAAATGTGCATTAAAATGATGAATGCAATTCAATGTAAGTAAGGGCAAAGTTCTGCACACTGAGGGCAAGAATTCCTTAATTGGCATTTGTGCTAAAAGGGTTTGAACTGGCAGGGACTGATCAGGAATGAGACCTTGGGATAATAGTGGATAATTCAATGAAAATGCCAACGTAGTGTGTGGCAGTTGTGAAAAGGGTGAATTCAATGTGTGGGATTATAAGCAAAGGAACTGAAAATAAAACTGCTATACAGCTGCATAGTGGGACTGCACTTGAAGTGTTGTACACTGGTCACTTTCTCTTGAAAATCATATTTTGAAGCTGGAAGAGGTGAAGAAAAGGGCACCCAAAATGATCAAGGAGCTGGAACTACTCTCTGATGTGGAAGGGTTGCAACATTTGGGTCTTTTTAGTTTTAAAAAATGGCAAGTTAAGGGCAGAGGACATGGTGGAGGTATATAAAATTATGCATGGTTTGAAGGCAATGGATAGAGAGACATTTTCTTTCTTAGGATTCTAGAGCCTCTTAGAATTCTAGTACCAGAGCTCATCCAATGAAGCTGAATGATGGAAGATTCAGTAACAAAAGGAAGTAATCCTTCACACAGCAGAATTACAGAATTTGATTCCACAAAATATATCAATAGCCACCAGCCTCAATTTTTTAAACAGGATCAGGGGCAATATACTTCTGAATAACATTTGCTAAGAACCACAAGTGAGGAGAGTGCTTCTAGGATTCCAGTAGGCATCTAGTTAGCCACTGTGAGAACAACATGCTGGAATGGATGGGTCTTTGGTCTGATCCAGCCCCTGCTTCTTATATGATCAGTACCGGTTCACATATGATAGTTTACATGCCTCTTATAATTTGGATAGTTTAAACAGAATATCCTTGGATATCAAGATCAACACCACTGAACAGCAGCACTGAACTGCCAGTAGGAGAAATAATAATAATAATAATAATAATAATAATAATAATAATAATAATTTATTATTTATACCCCGCCCATCTGACTGGGTTTCCCCAGCCACTCTGGGCGGCTTCCGAAAGAATATTAAAATACTGTGATACATCAAATAGAGCCCTGTATCTCTTTAAAGCAGGCATAGGCAAACTTGGCCCTCCAGATGTTTTGGGACTACAACTCCCACCATCCCTAGCTAACAGGACCAGTGGTCAGGGATAATGGGAATTGTAGTCTCAAAGCATCTGGAGGTCCAAGTTTGCCTATGCCTGCTCCAAAGCCTCAAAAGTCCCTCAGCGGCAATTTGTGTCTCCATTCATATGAAAATATGGGTATCTTTGTAAACATTCTGTTGCATGACTGAGCAGCATGCATTTATTTTGCGCTTTCAATTTCTACTGTTGGAAGCTGAAGAAGCTGAGACAGAAGAGAGTTTGCACAAAGAGGAACTCAAGAAGTGTGGAGTCTTCAGAGGTGATTTATGGGGAATCAGTTTCATGTGTGGATTTGAAACTACCACACCAACATTTGGGTGCGGTTGTTGAAGGGGGAATATTTGTATATTTAGCTATTTGAAACCCACAAAGGCTACTTTCTTCACTAGCTCAAAATGGACTATGAGATAGTTGGAGGAACTATCTCAATTTGCAGAATTGCATTTCTTCAAGCTGTTGCAGACTTCCTGTAAATAGCAAGGAAAATTATATTTAAAAAACCAGCTCTTTTCTTACCTCTAGTAATAGCTAGCAGCTCTGCAGAGTATACCCCATTGACTACATAGATTGATTCCCGATCAATCACTTTGTTGAAAGAGATGGCGCCAGTTGTTGGGTTGACTCGAAACCAGGCGGCTGGATCACGTCCCATGACGTAGCTGTTTTTGATTAGCAGAAATGAATTGGGCTTCATTTTAAGATGCAACAGTGCTTACATTTGCACTAACTAACTGATTTTATTTGCTTGGTTTAATAGGAGAAAATACTGTTCTGTGAGAGCAAACCTTTTTGTTGTATCTTAAGAGTTTTGGTTCCACATATTATGCAGAATGAGCAGAGGTGACAAGACTTTGCTGAAGGTACTTCAGCAGCCATCTGTAATGGGTGCTGTAACTGTGTCCTGCAGGGTCGTGAGCAGGGGTTGGACTCAACCTAGAAGACCTCTGATTGTGGAGTTCCTACTTCTGCTATAGCAGGCAGGCACAATCACTGTAGGTAAGAATAACGAGTCTCCAATTTTCATGTCACCAGGAACTGCTCATGTCTGGGAAGGGCCATAATAGAACATCTGCTTTGCATTGGTTTTCATACTAAGATAACACTATTTTTATTGCTCTGTGATTTGCTATTTTAGGATTAATGTGCATTATTAGCACCATTAAGTATAAATCAAAAGTGAAAATGGGTCTTTCTTCTGCTGGAAGCTTGGGAGTCAGAGATGTTTCTTGGGTCTAGACTGGTTGAAGACCACTGGGATAGACCATGCAGCAAATATTTGTTGTGACTAAATACTAAGGTTTGAATGTAGGTAAACTATAATATTCTTTCAACAGAGGCCTCAACAGAGGCCTATAGATGAGTACCATTAGTGGATTTATTTATATCACAGTCATTTGGAAGTTTCCGTCTCCACAAAACATTGACATTTGAAATTCAGAACTGTAAATACATTCCTTTAAAAATCAACAATATAATAGCCACAATTCATTTTTGACAAACGCAGTTTAAAGAGCAGAGAAAGATCAACTTTGAAGGTCACCTATTGTATACTAAATGCAGACCCTCCAATGTCCCAATTTTGCAGGGACAGTCCCAGAATCATAGAAGCCACCCTGGTTTCTGATTTGATCCCGGAATATCCCAGTTTTCCCTTTCCCTTCCCTCCATATCTCGGAAAACAATTAAAAGTAGTGGCGAGATCAGACCCCCACCCTCCATCCTTTTGGGGGGAAAAGAGCCTTTGCTTTCTCTCTCTGTGTGTATGCATGTCTATGTGTGGGTGCAAAGATGGAGTCCTGCTTATACTGAAAATACACACACACACACACTGATAAGTCTGAATGCATGGGGTGAGCTACAAAGAAGAATCCTGAAAACAAAGCCTATCTTACCGGACGTTAGTGGCAATTTTCCCAGTATCCTGGTCAATAGCTTGGAATGTTCCAACGTCATAGGTAAGTATAGTTTTAGTTGTTAAGCTTTCAGGTGCAGACACTTTTATTGAAGTTGGATAAAATGCTGGTCCTTCCATTACATTGGTTATTTGTACTGTAATTGGGGTACCCTGAGAAGCTGCTGAATATTGATATTGTGAAGCCACTGAAGAATGGAAAGGAGCTATGTTTCGCACACCAATACTCAGTGGTATGCTTGAAAATTCTTCATAGTTAATTTCCTAAAACAAAGAAAGAAACAGGATGTAATGCATGCTGTTCTCTGGTCCTTTACACAAGGTATTATGCACATCCATTTATGGATTGTAAAATCATACACATAGCATTTTTATTGTTAGAAAGCCATTCGCTGGAAAGTATCTTGCATTAAAATCATTTGCTGCTTGCATAACAAGACTCTTCCAGAAAAGCTGAATGCAGCGAAAAGGAGAGCCAGCACATACAAGTCAAATCCAAATAAAGCAGTCAAACGATCTTATGATCATTCTGTTTTTTAAAATCTGTTTAATAAATTCCATAGATTACATATGAATCAGGAAGTTTCCCCAGATGTGCTTCAGACAGAGCACAGATGTTGACAGATGACACAAAAAATGCAGGAAACATGAAATGCCATTGTCAGTCCACAGTCCTGTGTGGTTGTTTAAGAACCTGATACATGTGGCAAAACTGCATTTCTAGCCCAGGCTCTTTATCATACCTGCAAAGGAGCAGCATTAAATTCTGGGGAGCACCGCTGACATCACCCCTAGAATCATGCATATCACTGACCTCACACCTTCTACATCCATTTACTGAGTGTGGAAGTCGGCAGATAAGTAATGTAGCCATGTTCCATGCAGGACTGCTGACTGTATAGACACCCCTTTGCAAACATGCACACTCGATGTGTGCACAACACAGAGATGAATTAAGGCACTATATAAAGCAAGTCAATTGGGAAGCAAAGCTGAAGTCTGGAGATGGGGAACCTGTGGCTCTCCATGTGTTGCTGGACATGTCCCATCAGTTTGATGGGCAGGTATGATGGGAATTGTAGTCCAGCAACATCAGGAAGGCCCCAGTTTCCTCACCCCCTGCTCTAGCTTATTTTATTGGGAGACTACAATTATCTCTCGCTCTGTGTTTCTTGGACAATATGAAAAAGAGTGGATATTCTCTACTTTCAATCAACAGTTATGGGATCAGAATTTGACTTTCAGTGAAAATAGGAAAATTCATACCTTTATAACTCTCAGGATACCCTCGTTAGTTGCTCTGTCTAGAACTATGTCAAAGTTGCCATTTTCATTTCCTGAGATAAAATAAAATTCTGCAAACCAATTATCTGTATACTCTTGATCTAAATCAAAAACTTGTATTCTCAGAGCCTCTTGATTGAGTGTATTTTCTACAATGGTAATTGCGTACTAGAAAAGAAAGAAAACAATTGTTGACACGCATGCATGGGTTTCCCACTAACTCGAAAGGCAGTTTGCACATGGCTGCTACTCATTTCAAACTTGCTATGAACACTAATGATCTGATATGTATCATTTGGCACTCATATGGATACAATTAGCTGTACGGAATGAAAGAGTATCATGCTTACTTATGGCATAGTGCACAACAATCTATGGGTGACTGGGATAACCACAGCAAGCTGAAGAAAAGCGTTTTTAGAAGGTCAAAGATCTCTCTGACACACACAGGTGGTGCTGTAGTCTAAACCACTGAGCCTCTTGGGCTTGCTGATCAGAAGGTCGGCAGTTCAAATCCACGCAATGGGGTGAGCTTCCATTGCTCTATTCTAGCTTCTGCCAACCTTGAAGTTTGAAGGTGTACCAGTGCAAGTAGATAAATAGGTACTGCTGTGGCGGGAAGGTAAATGGCATGTCTGTGCACTCTGGCTTCTGTCATAATGTCCCGTTGTGCCAGAAGTGGTTTAGTCATGCTGGCCACATGACCCACTAAGCTGTTTGTGGACAAACGCTGGCTCCCTTAGCCTGAAAAGCGAGATGAGTGCCACACCCCATGGTCATCTTTGACTGGACTTAACCATCCAGGAGTCCTTTACCTTACCTTTTTTGCCTTTTGAAGCACACTGAGGACTTTATTTTTTTTTTAATTGGAAAAAATAAACTATAATAAATGCAATGAATCAAAACACAACTCAGCTTGCTATGGTAATCCCACTGATCCATTTTTTGTTTTGCATATTTTGTTGTTCTCAGCAGCTCAATATAGAGTAACTCCCCTCTCTCCCTCCTAGTTATTTATTTTCTTTGGTTCTCTGCCATATGATTTTAATCCATAAGACGGGCAGCAGGAACCTTGAAGTTGCCCATCAACAGTTAGTATGTGTAGACAATCTCAGCTCTCTTCCATGTAACTCTGTATTTCATTTCCTGTATTTACAAGTCAGTTTGTAAATCATATGGTTTCAAAGCATGCAATCACTATTAAACTTTATTTTCCTTTGTTTTATTTAGAAATATACTGTATACCTATTCTTTTAGATATGCAGTCGAAACGCTAAATATTTTTATGTGCAAAATCCTTTATTTTGTGTGAACACGCTATGAAAGGTCAACTCCTGAGAGTTGGTCTAAAACAACCTTCCCCAAACTGGTGCCCTCCAGATGTTGTTGGACTTGCATTTCCCATCATCCCTGACCATCAGCCATGTTGACTAGGGCTGATGGGAGTTGTAGTCCAGCAACATCCCCAGCTTGGAGAAGTCTGGCCTCAATAGTTGTCAGCTTAACATTATCACAGGTTTTATGACATTAGTAAGGTATTCCTATCAGTGAAATACAGATTCATTTTCCATTCATCTTATTTTTTTGAAGGGAAAGTAGAAACTAGGCTGATAGTCTGGACTGCTTCCATTTCTACTTCCAAAGGCACATAAACCCACCCCTGAACACCCCTCTTCTAGTTCCTGCTCCCAGAAGGTATTGCAGAATGTGGAATTGATTTTTGCTGGTGATGCTGCTTTAGTCAATAGCTTACCGAGCTCTGAGCACACGTTGGAAACTGATCATTTACATCAGTTACAGAAACCTCGCATGAACATTCAGATGATATTCCATCTGGACCACCATCCCTGTCTGTGGCTCTCACAACCAGACTGTAGCTTGCATGTTCCTATATAAAAGTGAGGGGAAGGAAGGAAGGAAGACAAACGTTTAAACAGTCACATTAGTGAGAAAGCATACTTCTACATTGTAGTGCTTTTTAATCTCATCGTGGAAAATGTTTTACATGGACCATATTTTGTGGGAGGGATTTGGGTGTGTACTTGAACTCTAGGTTAGCACAATTAAAGCGGACTGAAGGGCTAGTAAACAAATCTCCCCCCCCCCCTTTTAAAAAAGAATCTAACTTATTGTGCTTGAAAGTGAAGGGGGAAGTGAATTAAAAAGTGTAAGGATGAATTTTCATTTAACAGTCCTGCAAACAAATAAGAATAATGGCTGAATAAAGAAGAGAGGATATAAGTGAACCTCAGTGTAAGGTTTGTCCAAGAAAATCAGGACGAATTCTCAATAAACTGGTTGTCTGGAGGGATCCTATGATGTGATGTAATGGGAAAAATTATGAAGCATTTTAAGTGTCTTGTTCGTCATTGTTCCATTGACATCTTTTTTTGCAATCTCATTCAATTTTGATGCAGAGTTCAATGGCATTTACTCCCAGGTAAACATGCACAAGGTTACAGCTTTCTGCATAACTGTCCCTTCAACCCGCCTTATCTTTCTGATTTCCCCCCCTGGCTGATTTTCTTTTCTTGAATATATAGCAAGTTATTTTGTGCTGACTTTTCAGAAAGCTTTCTTAAATCCTGAATAGCTCTTTCCCCCAGCATACAAACTGCGGTATTTCTCAGGAAAAGCAGTGGACTCATATGCATGTATTTTTACCTCTCTGTCAAGGATATTTGCAATGTGAAGTTCTCCAGTCTGTTTGTTCAAAATAAACTTTGATGGACCTCCAGGATTTTGACTCACGATCTTGAAGGCAATTTTGGAATTCAGGTTATTTGGCTCATCTGCATCTGTAGCAGTTATTTTCATCACCAATGTGTCTGGAAAGAAGGAGAAGACCACTCAAACAAAAACCTTAAGAGCTGCACTTCAGTTTATTAAAACTGTAAGGATGCCATAATTTGTGAATTCTCCAATATCTCTCTGCTTACTAAGAGCAGGACAGAAGGCATTTTTCAAAATGTTAGGTGTGTTTCAATGAAGTTCCCCAGTCTCTGCTAATGTGCTGCACTACAAATGTAGCAAACTCTGATGTGCCTTTAAAAGGCATCATTTTGGTTATTTCTCTAAAGCAGGGACAGGGAACTTCTGCCCCCCCCCATGTCTCCAGCTCCCATCAGCTAGCATGGCCAATTCTGAGGAATGATGGGATTTGTAGTCCAGCAATCACCTGGAGGGACTACAGTCTCCCAGATCCCTACTCTACAGAAACAGGGTTTTGGCCTGCAATCATAAACCCACCCAAGAGCAGCCCCCATTGAACACAATGAGGCTTAATTCTCAGTAGAAGTGCATAGAATTGGGGAAAGGGCAACTGAATGAGGGTGGGTGAGGAATCCCAGATTGAAATGGAACATGATGAAAACGATAGATGCACACTTATTTTATCCAGTGGCAGAAATGGCTACAATGTGTTTGTAATGTACTTACTGTCCATGCTGCCCTCTGAAATTGACCCTGAAAACACACTTTGTGTAAATATGGGTGAATTGTCATTTACATCCAGAATCCGGACTCGAAGGTCAAGTGGTGTTTCCACTGATTGTCCAGTCATAACATTTATAGCAAAGCACTTAATCTGCATTAAGAAATAATAATAAAAAAATCAAAGATTAACTCAGAAGGAGTATGTAGTATTCAAAATACCCAAAACCATTCATTTGTTAGGTAAAAAAATTAATCTAATTTAAAAATACTGCAGGATTAATAATAATAATAATAATAATAATAAACAATGTATTATAAAATACAGTCTGCCTTTCAAGGTGAATACCAGTGAGAAACAACAAAGCAAGCATAACCAAAGTCAGCACTAAAAATAAAATGAGTGATAACAGCAGAATGAATAATAAAAAACCTCCATAATAATTGTCCAATAGTCACTTATGTTATAAAATCATCACCGTTAGTCTACAACAAAGGAGTCCCAGAAATTACCATATTTTTCCATGTATAAGACTATATTTTTTCCTAAATTTTTGAAGTTTAAAATAAGGGGTCATCTTATATACGGATAGTGCATAGTGCATTTTCTTAATTTTGGGTTAAAAAAAATAGGGGTCGCCTTATACATGGGGGCGTCTTATACACGAAAAAATACGGTATGTGTTGCTCCTTAAAAGGACCTGTAGTTCCCACCAGATGCATCTGTGATGTTAAGGGATGTAAGAACAACCCAGCTGGATTAGCCAAGTGGCTCATCTAGTCCAGAAGCCTGTTCTCACAATGGGCAGCCAGATGCTCACGGGAAGCCTGCATGTAGGACAGGGTTCAAGAGCACTCCCCCCATCTTGTGGTTTCCAGGAACTAGCATTCAGAAGCATACTGCCTCGGACAGATATTCTAGTTCTAAGTAGTAGAGGGAAAAAACGTTATAGTTTTGCAAACACATAGTACTTACAACAAACATTGGTGTCTCCTCTCGGTCTACTATTTTTGTTATATTAATTTCTCCAGTCTTTTGATTAATGATAAACACTCCAACAGGATGCTGATCAATTCCTACTCCAGAGATTTTGTATATAAGTGACTGAGTTTCTTCACAATCTGATCGGATCTGCAAAAGAAAACAAAAAACAAAAATTAGCCATGTTTTTCTCAACCCTAGATTTACTTATGTATTTATTTAAATGTGTACAAATGGCTCTACATTCAAGGAACATTCTCGTGAGATGGCCTACTCATATCAGTAGTGTAGTAACAACAACAACAAAAAAGGGGGAGTAAGATTTTGCTACTTGTTTCATGCAGCTGGCATACATTGGTCTGGTTTAGATGCAGACCTTGGCTTAATAAACCATGGTTTATTAACCTAGGAGCAAGTGTCATTCCTGCAGTGTCATCCCCATCCTTCCAATCCCCCTTTCTCCTCACACGCCAGCTATGACATTTTGATTGTTGTTTCTTTAAACCATGGTTTCCTGCTATCTCCAAAATGCAAACTGTGGTTTCATCCTGGCTTAATCATCAAAATGTGAAACCAGGATATAAGTGCATGAGAGGAGAGGATGGAGAGGCAGCACTAACTTTGATTATATCCCCCAAGCCTCCAGGGCAAATTGAAGGGGCACAATGAGTTGTAGGAGAATGGGGGAACAGACAAGAGTTTCCTCTGCTCCTTGCACTGCAGGAGTGGAACTCTGTGGAGGGTCTTCTCCTGCCAGCAGCTGCAACTTCAGGTTGTTAGCCAGTGTATCATTTATTGCAGGCCCGGCCAACTCCCTAGAGCCTGCTATCTACTCCCAGTTTAAAACAACTGGCAGTGATCTACCCATTGTCATTGGAGTGGGGGAGAGTTGCTGAGCTTTTTAAAGGAGAGGTTGGAGTTCTTGAGCTTTTTTTTAGGGGGAGGGCAGAGTTGTTGAGAGACACTTTTAGTTAGCATTATTCTGCCCCCCCCCCGGACTCAACCTTGAGGAAGGAAACGGATTCCAGCACTGTGTCTTGTTACAAACCATTTAGCAAGTCAACTAAATTTTACTCAGAATAGATCGACTGAAATGAATGGATTAAAGTAGGCCTACACTGAGTAACACTTAATTGACTCCCACCCTAGCAAAGGGGGATGGGGGGCAGCTGTCCCCCCAATCAATAAAAAACAATACAAGTCTGAAGTTCTGCCCCCCTAACAAAAGCCTGCCCCCTAACAAAAATCCTGGCTATGCCCATGCACCAATAGTCCTAGTCACACAACTAACCTTGATTTTAAAGAGAGTGTGTGTGAATTAGACACCACACTTTCCAAAAAAAGCTCCTAGACTGAAAAAAAACAGTTGTTTGGTACTTTACGTTTTTCCTCATTATCAACCTTTATCAGATCTTTGCTGTAAGTTTCACACACTGAAACTGCGGAGTCATTTATTTAAGGCCAGTGGACTTTGCTACTTAGTCAGTACATGGGAGGATCTCTGCCTGGTAATCTACAAGTGTTGCTTAGTAATTTACAAGTCTTGAACTCTTCTGATTTGCTTG
Organism: Podarcis tiliguerta; assembly: GCF_965153285.1. Taxonomy (NCBI): domain Eukaryota; kingdom Metazoa; phylum Chordata; class Lepidosauria; order Squamata; family Lacertidae; genus Podarcis; species Podarcis tiliguerta. The sequence goes on from NC_139540.1 coordinate 41,315,302, forward strand.
GAACTTACCCTTGCAATTGGATTCCTCTTTGAATTATCTTCCCCTTCTCTACAGGCTGCAGCAAATTTAATCCATTCTCGTTTCTGCCTGTGGTGGCTTTTCCATCTCTCCATGCCTTTTTCATCCCATTCTTTCACCTTGAATAAACAGCACATGTGCATTAAAAGGACTAACTGAACACCATGAGGACCAGTTGTTCTGAATATTGAATGTGGTTTGATGGAAAAGTGGGTGACTCAGGGTTAGGGTTCTGAAGGAGACAGGAGGAACATGTGAAAATAAGGCCCATGTAACGGTTCAAAATAGGGTGTTTCGTCTGCAAGTCTTTGGTTCATATGTAATAGATTTGTGGGACACACCAGCAAATAGCTGCTTTACATAGTGATCCTATGCTTTGAAAAACAAACAAAAACAAACAAAACCCTCATTGAGCCTAAGTCTCATTGTCTAACTAGACAAGCATATGGTTGTGCTGCTAATAACACTGTGGTGATTAAATTACCTGAACATGAAAAGCAGCAGTGCTGAACTCCAAGGATACCTAGAAGTGGAACAAGAAAGAACAGTCAGAGCAATGCTCACCTTAATTTTCCCCCGCTTATAGAGCTCACAGAAACCCATCTCATCTATGTCTTTCAAAGTCTGCATCATCAGCCTTCATATTGCTAAAATGAATACAGATTATACATTTGGTCGGCGGTTCGAATCCCCGTGGCGGGGTGAGCTCCCGTCTTTCGGTCCCAGCTCCTGCCCACCTAGCAGTTCGAAAGCACCCCTAAGTGCAAGTAGATAAATAGGTACCGCTTTATAGCAGGAAGGTAAACGGCGTTTCCATGTGCTGTGCTGGTGCTGGCTCGCCAGAGCAGCTTCGTCACGCTGGCCACGTGACCCGGAAGTGTCTCTGGACAGTGCTGGCCCCCGGCCTCTTAAGTGAGATGGGCGCACAACCCTAGAGTCGGACACGACTGGCCTGTATGGGCAGGGGTACCTTTACCTTTTATACAGATTAAAAGTAAGACTTTGATTCCACAGTGTCCTTGCACAGGTCCATTCCTTCTCCTGTATATTTTCCTTCACATTACTGCCACCTCTTCAATTAAACCAAAGCATTTCATGCACCTCTCACTACTAGGGAATGCAATATGTAAATATGAATTTGCAAGCATCTGTATAATGAACAGCCAAAACAAGAACAATTTCTCATTTTATTCATGAATGTGAAATGCAAGTCAGTGAAAAACTCCCTAAATCTATATTGTAATATATGCATCAGATTACAAGCAGATTTTTTATGGGCCTGTCCTCATGTTGGCTGCATATTTAAAAGCCCTGCACTGTGCAAACAGATATCTTTATATTCACACCAGAGATTTTTACAGAAAGCAAACATTAGATGAAAATGAGATCATGCTCATGTGACCATAGAAATTTCAGTCAGCCATGTCTTATTCTACTAACAAAAATAAAAGTAAGTCAACTCCAAGAATTTCATTAGTGAATTTTTTTGCATACACCATCCTGGGCACCCACAGGGTACCATACTCAACAACAACAATTCCAATTGATAAGTCACCCTTCACCCACAGAGGCCGCCTGAGACTCCAATGACAGTGTTGAATCAAGGAGCGCTCCCAGAATATGGATCTGCTCCTTCCAGAGACTTGGGACACATAACACTTCTCTCTTTTCAGGATTCAGCTGCAGTTTATTGGCCCACAGCTAACCCATCACTGCCTCCAAGCACTGGTTTAACACCTCAGCTGCCTCTCCTGACTCAGTTGGAACAGAGAGATAGAGTTGGGGTGTCATCTGCATATTGATGACACTCTGTAATGATAGAATAGGTTGTGGGGAGTGCTTTGTTGCAGTGAGGTTTCAGTGGCCAACAACAGTTTCCCCAGCTTGCAAATGTGGCCACAGGTCCAAAAAGGTTAGCAACCCTTGTGTGTTCTTCACACTTGTTCAGACAGCAGCTTCCTCCTCTTTAAACGGAAGCGATTGTTCTTGGGATATCAGATTGTATTGGAGAGAATCCTTGCTGAATGAACTAGTAGAAACACACAGCCTTTTTATCACCCTTCTTCAGACAACTGCTCAGCTCATTCTCTCACTGACCTTCAGTTATAACTTTGCCCCAAAGCCAAAGGACAACATGCTGGCATTGCACACAACAAAACTTTAGAGAAATGGTTGAGAACTTCAAGCTCAGGAGGTCCTTCTTTCTAACCCTGAGGACTCTCCCTAGACCACAACCCCTCCGCAGGCCACACCCCTCACTAGTGCTGTTCCACACCCTCCTTGAATGTTTTAACCTGGCTGGAACAGGCCCTGGTACTGTGAAAATGCCACTTCCTTGCCTGAATGGAGTTATTTGCTTATAGAAACCCCTGACTTAGGTGTGGCTGGAGTGTAGCCTATGATGCAAAGGTAAGAATCACCATCACTGTTCCCCTCTATCCCCAACACTTTGGATCTTGCATGTGCCCTCCACAAGGTTTTCCACAAGGGGATGTGGCGTTTGGGATGAAAAGCCCCCCCCCCCCGCTTTAGAGGTTCTACCTTCTTCCTGACTGACAAGTCACATCTCAAATGTGGAAGACTTTTGGGAGCACTCTCCAACAAAGCATGAACAGATGTTCAGGGAGAAGCATCTGGTTGTGTATATAGAATACTTTGGATTCCTGCCTTTTCTATTAACTTCAATTAAATTTAGATCAAATTCTTTTGGGCAAGATTCACTGAGTCTTGGCCTTCCACTTGCATAAGGGGCTTCTCCCCTCATCTCCTGTTTGTTTCCTGCACCTCCAAAATTGACTTGGTGGTGTCAGGCAAAACCCCAGAACAGCACGTTTAGGAGAGGATTGTTCTGTTTGGCAAAGCGATATGTTTGCCCTGACAGAATGATAAACATAGCACCATGTTGAATTCCTCTATTTGAGTGCACGTGGGCAGGCAGATTTGCCCCAAAGTTCCCATCATCATCAATTTACTTAGACTGCTTTTGGCAGGTTAAAAGGAGGAGCAAAAGCAAAAGGACAAATGTAGATGATGATGGGGGGAACCCAATGTAAATTTCACAGCAAACTAGCAACAGTAGACGTCTTTAAAAATATATATGAATGAAAGTCAAATAAAACTCTGTTTTACAGGTTACATAAAAGACAGGTTAGCTTTATGAGAAACACAGTCATCTGAGCATCTGTATGGATGGTAATTTTCCAACAATCATCCTCAACATGGTGCATTCAGCTTCCATCACTCTGGCCAGGGGTGCCAACTTGAATAAAATTTTGGGGGGTCCAGGTAAACCCTGCCCCACATAATTAATCACAAGGCTCAAATATTTTATTGTGGGGCGAAGGGACCTCACCCCCTTGGAGTTGGTTCCTATGAGCCTGGCTGAGGTTGATGGGAGTGGTAGTCCAAAACAGCTAGAGAGCATCACTTGGAGAAAGCTGATTTCTAATATGTGGGCTGAGGTGTGGGTGTAGGGGCATACCATTTAACTAATAATAAACAACTATCTGACTTTTAGAAGGCATCTGAAGGCAGCCCTGTTTAGGGAAGTTTTTAATGTCTGATGTTGTATTGTATTTTTAAAATTTTGTTGGAAGCTTCACAGAGTGGCTGGGGAAACCCAGCCAGATGGGCAGGGTATATATTATTATTATTATTATTATTATTATTATTATTATTTCTGATATGTTAGCAAGTCTGAGTTGAAAGTGATTGAGGGGAGGAATTAAGGTTCTCTTTCCAAATTAGAGATATAAGTATCAGTCCTTCTGTAGCCAAAGTGTCAATATCCACTTGCAAGAGGCGAGTTTTGTATGCAGAATTATAAAGAGCAATCTTCAGGAGGGAAAGTCCAAGGGAATTCCCCAAAACAAACTACCCAATAAGACTGAGCATATTCAATTATGGCCTGGCCACAGAATCCTGACTGTTGGGGTGGGTGGGGTGGAAATGGAATGCAGTATCACAGAGAAGAGCATGGGTGACTGGATGTAATCATGAACACCAAAATATACAGCACTGCAAAATGTTGCTGTTGCATGTTCATTCTATTTCTGATGTCCAGGTGCCATTGCTTATGTCGGCAAAACAGACTCACCACCCCACAAGAGGTAATTAGCAACAGGCTTACGAGAAACCCAAGATTTGCAGAACTACAGAAAACCTTTGGGGAGGGGAACTCTAAGGGGCAGGAAACCCACAAGCAACCCAAGGAGAATAATTATCCAAATAGCTCTGAAGTGGTACAGTCCAGGACCCACTCGCTGGATCATCACCTTGTCATGGTGAGGGGGCTTGAATGTTCCTATGACCCTTGTGAGTGAAGCTGTTGGGAATCTCGCACTCCCAGCAGGGTCACCGAAGGCGGTAAGGTCAAAGGGAAGGAGCTAGACAAAGAATGATCGAAGAAGTCCTCAATGGCAGAACAGGCGGACGATAACTAGCAGTATGTTACAATGGCTGTGAAGGTGGATGAAGGCTGCAGAGTCCTCGAACTCAGGACACAAGGGGGAAACGTGCTATGAGGAAGGCATGCTTGGCAAATCCACACTGTGATCAACTCCCACCTGGAAACCAATGTCCCCACTGTGGAAGGACGTGTGGATCCAGAATTGGCCTCCACAGTCACTTACGGACTCACCGTTAAAACGGTGTTTATGGAAGACAATCTTACTCGGCTACGAGTGATCGCCAAAGGAGTAGGCAGTCCAGGAGTGCTGTATTCCAACAGATGTTATCAATGACTACTTCATAGGCAGGCTAAGGAGCAGCCCCTTTTGAGTCTGCACTAACTACTTTCTCCAAATATTTGAATGAACAGAGCACAAGAGATGACTACTGACACGCAGACACAGTTTATTACCACAAAGAACAAAGGCGGATCTACTCCACCTATAAAGATGGGCCTGGTCTGCATTTAGTAAGCATTAACCTATTAAAATTCAGCATGTGGTTTTGCCTCACCATCCCATGAGAAAATTCTAGTTTGCACCTCCACTTTTCTTCTTCTGTGGTCCAGGCAACACGAATGCTTGCTATGGCTGCTAACTTATTTAGCACGTCTTATTTCCAAAATGGATGGTGATCTTTCTTAGCTCTGTTGCCATGACAAACTTATGATATACTTTATTATCTGTTTATTTAACAACATTTTTATACCACTTAAAATCATCTATAAAAATAAATATTAGAGGGGAAAATGCCACATATGTAGGTGTTTTGAGAACCATGTACAGCCTTAGGGAAGTAAGAAATGGTATTGGGAGCAACACAATGCTGGAAGATCTTGTACCAATGCTACTTCCCACTTCCCTAAGGCTGCACCTGGTTCTTAAAAGCCTACATATGTAGTAATTTTCTGCAATATGTTCAGAGTTAAATTCAGAGTGTGGTGGTGGCAAGCAGACAAAAGGATGTCAAGTAGGGTTGACTTTTCCCTTTGGCTACTGTGGACTGAAATAGTGAAAAGGCCTTAAGTGCAGTGCAAATGAATGCCAAATAGTCATGGACTTCACAGATCTGATGCACATCAAAGTGCATTCCAAACCATCCATTCCACAGATATGCCCCCTGTTAGACATTCATTGGTTTTCCTGTACAAGTGTAGGAGTTATCTGAAGTCATCGTTAGAATTGCTACAACTGGTGTTAGAGACTCACATGATTTACCCCATCCATACTGTATGTGTCTCTTGGAATGAAACATTCTTACTAGTCCTGTTGAGTGTTACTTTCTAATGGAAATATTCTGGTAGAAAGCTCAATGGAACTAGCACATAGTGTTAAGACTGTCTATAATATAGCATATGTTGCCATTCTTAAATCTATGAATTACAGTTACATCAGTGCAAGTTTATAGTAAAAAGCTACTGGACTGGGATAACTCAAATAATGAAGAGAACAACCCACCAAGTACTTTTCCTGCACAAATTCCTTTGAGAGGCATGGGAGCTTCATATGAAAGCATCATAATGTTTTCATGGATTTTGGTGGGGTTTGCATAGGAGATCTTGCTAATGGTATTTTTGCCCATTTTCAACAGAGACACACTAACTGCAACTCCTGAGTATGCATTATTTTGCTATCTTAGCTAAGAACTAATTTGGGGAAACATATATGTGTTTATTTCTTCTTTTACAAAAAGGGAAGTAGATTGTTTCCTGTAGGTTCTGCTTCTGAAAAGGAGAAGAATGTATATATTTAAAAAAACACCCAAAAACTTCTCATGAACATTGTCCATGTAGTGGAACTATCTTCTCTTTTTACTTAGGACCATTGTAGGTCTCTCATCATTGAGGGATGAATGATTGTATGTATGTATGTATGTATGTATGTATGTAATTACTAATATTTAATTTTTTATGTGTATATCCCACCTTCCCCCAAGGAGCTGAAGACAGTCAACATGGTTTTCCCTCCATTTTATACTCACAACAACCCTGCAAGGTAGGTTAAGGTAAGATATATCCTGGCTGGCCCCAAATCACCCAGTAAGCTTCATGGCTCTTTGAGAATTTGAGTCCAGGTCTCCCCAGTCCTAGCACAACATTCACCAATGCACCAAAGGTCATTAGTGAGCCATCAATCAAGGGCATAGTTGGTTGCAATATACAGCAGCATGGTGTGGGAGAAATGTTCCTTGATCTGAACTTAATATTTGATATTTTTACTCAATGTGGGGGGTGATTTATTGTGGCATATTAAATTATGTGCACCAGGCCAAGAAATAAGTCTTTTGCTGCATTTGCTTTGATGCAAAATTTCTCATGCCAACAAGGACAGTGGTAAATTCAAGATGCTCATGTGAATTTTGAGAAAGGCAAGTGGACACTCTAGAAACCAGCACTCATTAATACAGTCAAGAGTTTCCAAGATGAAAGCAGATTTCTGCCTGCCTCTAAAAGTTTCCCATGAATTTCAGTGGATGGAAGTTAAATCAGCATGTGCATTCCTTTGTGGGTGTTGTTCAACTCTCTCTAGTACAGTGATTTATTCCACTGTTCAGACAGGATTTCTGAAGTTATTGATCTTCCGATGCTTGAAGCAGAAATCCTAAACAAGCTTAATTGGGAGTAACCCCAGTTGGACTCAGAATGACTTACTTCCAAGTAAACATGTATTAGTCCATGTGTTGTTTAAGGGATGAATTGAAAAAAATTGAATGTTTTAAATGTTTGAACCCAGATTCCCAAAGTCTGAGTAGTTATTTCAGATTTGCAAGACTGCAAAAGAGATCAGCTTCAGCGTTCCATTACTTTAATATGCTGCTCCACAACTTCTACTTCAAAGCCATTTACAAACATGAATTAATTAACTACTATCAGTGCCAAGGCAATATTATATGCAATTATGGCATACTCCCTGCTCCACCTACTTGAATCCAAGTGACTGAACATGCCCTTAATTCCTGATCTGTTCTCTTTCCCAGTGCTGTTCTTTTTAGGAGTTGAGCCTGTCTCTTTGAAGTCAGGCAGGGTATTGCTGTGAACAGGGCTGAGTATTCAAGCGCATTATACTATGAGTCATCTTTGTGCCATCCTAGTGTGCAGTTGTGTCAGCATTTTGGACTATGCATTTTATTCCTGCGCCAAAACTCCCACTGAAGAAGATTAGATCTTTCCTTTTATTACATTTATTTCCAAAGTTCTGTAACTTTGCAGTCGAAATCCTGGCAGATGGCGTCTCCAAGCCTAAACACCATTATATGGTTAGAAATCCCACAGAAATCAACAACTCAAACAGGATGTGTATCCATGTAATTGCATTCATGATTCAGGCCTAAATATCTAGGTACCTGGTATCTGTCTTCAAGTAATGTTTCTTTTTTAAAAAGTTGATGTTTAAATCCAAGCTAAGTCATTGCATTCATGAATGTTAATAGCTTCTTTGTTTTGTTTTTTAATTAAGAAAGATAATTGTATTTCAAGCATGCCTGCAGAATTATGGGCCAAATCCTGAATTCCAGAAATAAATTTGCCAACAATTTTCAAATTTGTTTTTCTTCCAAGTTTAGGTAACAAGTCCATATATGTGACACTTGTTTCTAATTATGTAGAAAGCCAGCACCATCCCTTTGAGCTAAAGGATGTAGCAAATAGTCAGCTTTGGAAACCTAGGATGACTTTTATTCAGAGTGAATGGGAAGAATCTATATTATTGCTTAATAGATAAATTGTACTTTTCTTGGGCTGCAGTATAGGGAATATGCAGGTTCCCTAAGGATAATTGAGTCCTTAAACAAATTGGCCTCTGATCACATTCCAGAAGTTCAGCTCACAATAGGAAGGTTTGTGGTGGCATCATTAAATAACCCATTTTTTTGGTGCATGACACACCACCCATGTGCCAAGTGATCTTGTAACTGAGCTCTGAGCATGCACTAGACTGTAGCCATTCAGGTCAACATCCAGACTATCTTTCAAAAGGCTTAAACATGCTGAACTCTTAATACAGTGGTACCTCAGGTTAAGTACTTAATTCGTTCCGGAGGTCCGCTCTTAACCTGAAACTGTTCTTAACCTGAAGCACCACTTTCGCTAATGGGGCCTCCTGCTGCTGCCGCACCGTCAGAGCACGATTCTGTTCTCATCCTGAAGCAAAGTTCTTAACCTGAAGCACTATTTCTGGGTCAGCAGAGTCTGTAACCTGAAGCGTATGTAACCTGAAGTGTATGTAACCCGAGGTACCACTGTACTGGATTGTCATCACAAACCTGTATGCAATGCCTTATCCTGGATAGGATTACTTAGTCTCAGTTTGCTGTGACACTTCATTAAAAATACATACAAGTAATCTAGCTTTTTATTTTAATAATTGGAAGGGAAAATGAAGGTGTCTGGGTGAAACAATGAAGAAGAGAATTGGCCAAGTGGAGATGGCATAAACTAGTTTTCATCAGGCAGGTGGTAAAGAAAAAATGCACTGCCTTCATGAAGCAAGCCTGTACAAGTACTATGAACACAGCCCAAACAGAAAAATCAGTATTTTGCAGTGAGTACTCTTTGAATCAAGCAGGTGTTGAAAATTCAGATCAGATGGGGAAATATATACTGACTCCCTCCCAGACCAGAACATTTGTTTCAAAAAAAAATTGCTAGTTTTAACTTTTGATTTTTTTCTGTTCTTCTGTTATCTAGAATATTAGCACTGGTTCACATGCATATCATAATAGACATTGTGTGTGTGTGTGTGTGTGTGAGAGAGAGAGAGAGAGAGAGGGAGAGATTCTGTGGTTTGGGAAACTCCACATTATGAAGAGATTCCTCTTACTTCTGCCTGTGAAGTCCCCTCAGTGATCATGCTCTCAAACAAAGATTTGGATATGCCGAAGAGCTTGGGAAATGCCAGTAAGATTACTGGCCTTTCTCCCCTCCACACCCAGGCAATGCAAAGTTACAAACTTCAAAGGAAAATCCCATTCACTTTAAAAGACCCATACCCCATTGGGTTCATTGGAGTAGTTGCACAGTTATTTGGATGAAGGCCTCTACAGACGACACCTGTGTTTATAGACATTTTCTCAGCTTTGTCAAAAGACGGCTAAAAACAGACCTGTTTCATATGCTAAAAGAGACACTCTTCCCAAATAAATGTCAGAGGGCACACCTAACATATAAATCTCTGTACTTAAACCCCAGCCTTAAGAAATGCATGCTATTTAATTAGTGGGTCTTGGTCTACAGATAATAATGAAAAAGATGTATCAATGGCCCAGTCTAATTTTTAAGAGCAAGCAACATTCCAGGCTTTGAAAAGACCTGAATGTTGAACCAAACATGTAGGAACCGATTCACTGCTTTGCTTTTTGCCAACCCTTAAGTTAGTCACTTGGCAGCTGACTTCATTGATTAGTTCTAATTTATCAAGTGTGAAATTGTTAATTGGGCATTGCTTCTTTCCTTTGAGCAATGAACTGCAGAGTTTCGCTCTGCCACATCATCTTAGAAAATTTTGATACATTACCAGTAGGAAAGGTGGTGGTGGGGGGAATGTGCAAATTTACATTTGGTCTGAAGAAATCCTATTTAAGAACAGATTGCAAAGAATACTGTAGCATTCTTAAGATTATACGGTCACTTGAAACCAGTGTCATTTTTGTGCCACAACTCTTCATGAACACCTCCATCATTCACTTAGAATGACAATGGTGCCCATCTGAGAGGTGCCGGAACTGAGTTCCAGCAAGTTCCAGCTGAAACCCCCCCTGCTTGCAACCATTCTAAGTGCAAGAAAAAGCAATACAAATTACGATAAATGGAGTTACATGACAATATGGACTATGCAGCAAGGCCTCCAAGGCCACCAAGTTCTGACTCTACAATCTCTCAACATTTGATTGCTTCAACATGCCTAAATGTCGTTTCTTCCACAGATAGCACTTTCCCGTGTATAAGAAAAACAAACGCAGCCCAAAGCTCTTACATAAAGAAGTACCATGCTGACGAATTTTCCTGTTTGCACATGTATCTAGAAGCAGGTTTTCAGTGACAGACTGGAGAAATCTTAACTCCGAGGGATTTGAGCATCAAATCCTAATAATAAACAGCAAACTATACAATCTTCATGCAGTACAGGAAAAACAATATATACCATGATAAAGATTGAAAGAGTTTGTCCAAATGTTTCCACTTTTTTGCTAGAAAGCATACTAGCAAAAACAGATAACAAGGGATTGCTCGTTATATAGAGTGGCTTTCAACTAAGTCATACTTGAACTAGACCCTTGACTAACACCTCCATTGATTACAATGTGCAGCGAGCCCTCTCCCAGTAGTACCTGGCTCTCTGTTTTGGATATTAAACATCTAAATAAATGGATTTAGTTATATTTAGAGTAGATGGGTGGTTTTGTTACTGGGCAATCCCATGATCGTTTGCTCAGAAGTAAACTCGGTCATGGGATTTACTCCCTAGCAAGTTAATACAGAATTGTAACAAAAGTCTTCCTCCCCTCTTCCCCAGTCTTCACTTCCGATTTACAATGCAGGAATAACCAAAGCACAGAGAATTACCAGCATCGCCAGCACAAGAACTTGAAAAGTAACACTAGGTTTGAAAACAATTCTCTTAAAATCCATTCTTACCATTAAAATGAACAGCACAGCAGCTGCTCTGTAAGTTAGCCAATCCATTGCATCTGTTGTCTCTTAGGTCCAAGAAAGGGACGATAACACTCCAGGTGGCTGTGCCCTTCCCCCCCACCCCTTGTGACAGTGCCTGTAAAAAGACACTGCGTAGATGTTCTTTCACCCAGGCTTTGGAGGAGTCTCTGACTTCCTCAGATCAGAGCACTGAAGATGCTGCTTAACCAAGTGTGTTCCTCCACCCAAAACCTTTGGGCAGGTCTTGAAATGCTTGACAACATCATTATTGCTCCAGGGGGAAAGCCAAAGACACACCTTGATACTTTTTGCGATGAAACACTTTGCTGGGCACCAAACAGAGCATTATAGAGAGAGACAAGACAGGCTGTACTGGGGAACTACTGAATGAAAGTCAGAATTACCCACTACCACTACACAAAAAGCTGCACTTGTAAATTTTTGGCAGGTCCACACAACGGCAGGATCCCAAGTTTCACAAACCAATTTGATATTGCTGCTCTAAGTCCTAGGAGCCCACTTCCTGTGGGCATTTGGAGGTCATATTTCCACCTCCCTCCAATAATATTCTTATATGGGTTCCTCCAGCCATTGGTAAATGATGGAACTCTGGAGAAGCAGAGGGAAAGAACAACACAAACTTTGGATTTGTCCTCTTTCCTTGACATCATATAGATCTTTCTGGTGCCAGCTTAACTAAAGAGAATGCCAATAGCAGTCTTCTGCTTACTTTCAGGTTTGAGAAGCAATGTGAATTAAAGTCACCATATAAATAAAGCAAAGTTTAAAAATAATAATCCCCCGTGTTCTCATAGTAGCTCCCCTGCCTTCAGATTTCCCCATTCATTTTAATGCCTGAGGACTCAATATAAAAAGCTGATCCTCCATTGAAGTCCTTGGAGTTATGGAAGCATCATAGTATATAGCTCACATGTAAATGTGTCTATTTTGTTTCTCATTGTATTTCTTATCTAGTTCCCTAGATCAGCTTGATATTCTTTGAAAAGAATAGTGTTTTTAAAATGTATTGAAAAGCTTATTTGGTTGAGTTATCTCACACACAACAAACAGGTGTGACAAGCAGAAGTCTACCCTTGACCAGTTAAACAGGGAGCAATGCAACAACTTTACTGTCTTACTGATGATTTGTGGGATACAAATGGAGGCATGTGGCGTAACTCAGTTTGGACAGAGTGTGGATGACCACAAAGGTGATGGCGACTGACTGAAGGCTTTCACTCTTCCTAGTATTCTTCTTGGGACAGATTTTTACTCTGGACTCTTTCATCATTATTTTTTAAGAAACCGAAGGGTATGGCTCCAAAAGTCACAGCAGAATCAGTAGTGTGTGAGAGGATCTGATGTCATGCCCTGTCACTTCTCTGTATCAGCAATCTTGCAGCTGCATTCATCCTGTTCATCCTGAGGACTGTGTTACCTCTTGGGCAAGCTTTTGGGGCCGACATGCCAGTTACAGGCAGGGCCAGAGGCAAAAGAGGGCAGAACAATGGATGTGACTCTTGTATCATAGCACCACAGTAGGTTATTGACAAGCTGAATATTTCTATGTTGGCTACATCTCTTCATCCTCCATGCAGGCCCTAATTGGAGCAGAAGTGATTTTTGGCCCAAACTGCTGTGAAACTGAAGTTGTGGGTGTGGCTTTGTGTCCAGGAGCACTGACCTGTAATGGATCAAGCCAGCCTCTTGCTGCATTGTGTAGAATTCCCATTTGCTTTATTTGGCTATGGTGCCACTTCAAAGAGTCATGGCTTCCCACAAATAATACCCAAGGAATTCTGGAAATCATAGCTCTGTGAAAGGAATAAGGGTTTCCTAGCAACACTCAGCACGTTTAACAAACTACAGCACCTATAATTATTTGGGGATAGCCATGACTATTTAAAGTGGTGTCGTAATGAGATAAAATGCATGGTGTGATGGTGGCCCCATTCTCACTAGGATTGCAGTGGTGAATAGCAAAGAATAGAGGACATACTTGAATGAGAATCTGGGCATGAGGCAGCCATGGATAAAGTCCTTGGCATAAAGTGGGTGAAGAATCTTACCTTCTGAGAATCCTTCCTTCTGGGAGCCACAAGCCTGGGCGCCCACCTATCAAGAATATCCAACACTGTCAGAGGGACTTTCGGGGACATTTGCCACTATATGATTCCACAAAACTAAGCTGAACAAACAGTATTCTCCCACTCAAAGGCAAAAGTGCACGAGTGCAGAAAATTCCCCAGGACTGACAAATAGGCAGCCAAGTCTTACCAAATGCACAAGATACTAAAAAACTGACAAAAAAATCATTTCTGCTTTTAATTTTACTGAGGACAAACATCTGACACTGGGTTGGTTGTTAACACATCCTATAAACATATTTTTATATTTGGCAGAAAATGGTACGAACCCAGGGTATTATATCCAGGGAAGGTATTGTATGTTTCAAAAGCAAGGGTTTATAATTCAGTTGTTGGTTGGCATCCGTCTGTCTTGGGAGACAAAATCATCTACCACCTCAAGCGTGTAGTCACCAATGCTGAAGCGTGGAGTGCTGGTGTCATCCTGACCCAGAACGACACCAGGATCCTCCAAGTTTTCAAACCTCACCCATATAACAGATTGAATCTCAAAAATACTTTATTACAATTGGAGTCCAAGTGGATTTTCCACTTAGAAACTGTCATTCCAAAGGGCTTAAATTTTAACTTAGAATTGAGTTTTTTTAAAATTAATAATTCCTATTGATGGAGAAGATTGTAATTGGAGTCATGGCCCCTTTAAGCAGAACACACAGCTGTGTCTGCATCAGCCCTTACAGAATGAGCAGAGTGCCTTTTCAATTTTATGGAGCTGACTTTTCTATTTGAGCATATGTTTTGCTGTCATATGTAAGTGTAATTGCTCGAATAATTTTCAAATGTAAATTTATTATATTGTATGAAGGTTTTTATCAGCATGTTATATATAATTCAGCATTCCACTGCAGGCCAACTGGAAGAAGATATTCAAAACAAAGATTTGCATCCAGTGATCTCATCATCAGAGTCCTGCTTAGGATTTCATGCAACTGGGGCACGGCCACTGCGACTTGAGTGGCTGAGAGCAAAGCTACAACACTCCCACGACAGCTTTTTCCTGGTCTGTTGATTATCCTTTAACAACAAACATACAGTCATACCTCGGGTTGAAGTAGCTTCGGGTTGAGCATTTTTGGGTTGCGCCCCGCGGAGACCCGGAAGTAATGGAGCATGTTACTTCCGGGATTTGCCACTCGCACATGCACAGACGCTCAACATGACGTCACACACATGTGTGGAAGCGGCAAATCATGACCCGTGCATGCACAGACACTGGTTGCGTTCACTTCAGGATGTGAACGGGGCTCCAGAATGGATCCCGTTTGCATCCAGAGGTACCACTGTACTTGTAGAGATACTTTTCTCTTTTTTGAATGAAGGAATATTTGGATGGAACTTTGGATTTGAGAAATCCTGTATTGCACTTGGATATGATTTTGGTATTGCACACATTAGGTTAAAGCTATATTTAAAGAAAGGGACGCGGGTGGCGCTGTGGGTTAAACCACAGAGCCTAGGACTTGCCGATCAGAAGGTCGGTGGTTTGAATCCCAGCGACAGGGTGAGCTCCCGTTTCTCGGTCCCTGCTTCTGCCAACCTAGCAGTTCAAAAGCACGTCAAAGTGCAAATAGATAAGTAGGTACTGCTCTGGCGGGAAGGTAAACGGTGTTTCCGTGCGCTGCTCTGGTCGCCAGAAGTGGCTTAGTCATGCTGGCCACATGACCCGGAAGCTGTACGCCGGCTCCCTTGGCCAATAAAGCGAGATGAATGCCACAACCCCAGAGTTGGTCACAACTGGACCTAATGGTCAGAGGTCCCTTTACCCTTTACCTTTATATTTAAAGAAACAGACACTTGGTGGAATAAAAATGTCATATGTATATTTGATGTTTGGAAAGTTCTATATAATTGCATAGAGAGTTGTGTGAGCTGAATTTGGTAGGCTTCATTTCCTCAGAATATGGAACTACACCTGCAAATTGCAAATTTCATCCACTTCTGCCAACGTTTGTGTGTGTGTGTATAGCCATTTGAACCTTTCCCCATATAAACCAATGCAAATATGTAAGAAGCCTTGACTGTTCAGATGTGAGATTCTGATTAAGACAAAGCAAGTGTCTTCTGCAGTGGTTCTAGCCAAATCAACCCACGTTCTGAAGCATCAAAGCAGAATCCAAACTGAGTTATGTCTTCAGTGTATACCCCTAGTTAAAATTTGTGTTGATGAAAGTAACCTACACATCTCAAAGTAGCTTGGTTCCTATCACAGTCCTTATATCTTATTGCAACTTTTGAGATCATCTAGTATCCTCCTGACTCTATTTTGCCAATCTAAATAGGAAAGAAAGCAAGAGAAATCCTATGGAGCCACTGCAAAACCAGATGTTGTTTGGCTTCACCTTCTATCAGCCCTAGCCAGCATGCCCAGTGGTTCGTAATAATGGCAGTTAGAGTCCAGAAACCCCTGGAGGGCCAGAGGTTAGCCAGGATTCCTCAAACTCGGCCCTCCAGATGTTTTGAGATTACAATTCCCATTATCCCTGACCACTGGTTCTGCTAGCTAGGGATCATGGGAGTAGTAGGCTAAAAACATCTGGAGGGCTGAGTTTGAGGAAGCCTGCTGTAGACAATGCTGAGTTAGCAGGACCAAAAGTCTGGCTTGATGTTAGGCAGCTTCCTATGTTCTTTCCTAATCATTTCCGATTTATCCAACGAATCTTCCATTCTCTTTAATTCACTATCTCATCCAGTTTCCAGTGCTTGGTTCCTCAGTATCTTACCAGTCTTTAAAATATCCTTCTTCAGTTATGTCCCCCTCTTTACACATGTAGGCCTTTTTAATGCAACTCTATGTGTTAGGCCAGGCAACATTCCCAAACCATCCAAATATTTCTTGAGTGTTCATCGGTTGAATTCCTCTAGTGCAGGTATAGTTAACCTGTATTTGATGGGCCAATGATCAGGGATGAACTACAGTCCAACAACTTCTGGAATGCCATAGTTTAGCCGCCACTAGTTGCTATGCCTCTAGTTCCCCAGGTCTCACTCTTCTTAAAGAATTTTGCCATACAGCATGGTAAAATCTACTCATGCATTATTCTTTAGTTCTAGTCTCCCTTGACAAACTGGAACATTTCTTCTCTCTTCATACTCTTCCTGTATATTTCAGTATTAATTCTTTTAAATGAGATCCTTCCCTTTGCCTGCAGTCTCTCTTATCCCAAGATCTGGGCTCATTCCTTACAGATGAATGTCTCTGATCAATTTAGAATGAATCATAACTCAGCTCTGCTGAAATCAATGGGGCCAGTTAGGCCTCCTCAATGGGCTTTCTTGTTCTCATTTTGACCTCTCTAACTTCGCCTCACTCATTACAGGGAGGATAATTTATCTTGTGAGGCTGACCACACCTTCAGTCTCTCAATCTCTCCCCTTTACCTCCAGCACAGACTTGTACATTTGTTCATGGGTATGTCCTTGCTACCTTTCTTTCATTTGCTCCAAGACTTTCATTCTCTACTATTTCCTGACCACAGCAATGTCTTTAAAATGGTCATTTACCGTATTTTTTGCTCTATAAGACTCACCTTTTCCCTCCTAAAAAGTAAGGGGAAATGTGTGTGCATCTTATGGAGCGAATGCAAGCTGCACAGCCATCCCAGAAGCCAGAACAGCAAGAGGGATTGCTGCTTTCACTGTGCAGCGATCCCTCTTGCTGTTCTGGCTTCTGAGATTCAGAATATTTTTTTCCTTGTTTTCCTCCTCCGAAAACTAGGTGCGTCTTGTGGTCTGGTGCGTCTTATAGAGCGAAAAATACGGTACTTTCCAGACTTCAAAGTTTTGCAGACTTTCTTTTTTGCAACTCCCTCTTTATTTCACAGAGCTCCTGCCAACGACAATTTTACTATATATACAATTCTACTTTATTATATTTGCAGAACTCTATACAATTGCAACTGATGCACTTGGCAAGGTAATAAAGCAACCAGGCTATGCTGGGTTGATGCAACTCCTCTCAGGGCAATTTGACCATCTACATAGGCCAGGGGTGGCTAGCCTGTGGCCTTCTAGGACTTCACCTCTCATCAGCCCAAGCCAGAATGGCCAATAGTCAGGAATGTTTGAAGCTGGAGAGCTGCAGGCTCCCCATTCCTATAGACCCACAACATCACTTTCAGAAACCTCCCCAGGAATCCCCAGGAAAATGAGTGAGCACAATCCCTGTATCTTTTAGAAATAGTACACACACACACACACACACACACACACGGGGGGGGACTTCCTCCCTCCTTCTGTGTACACACACACACACACACATTGGGGGGAACTTCCTCCCTCCTTCTGCCACGACATAGATGTCTACAATTGCTGTATTTTAAACAATTCAAGTTTCATCTCATTGCTCATGAAAGCTAAAAATTCAGAAAACAGTATGCGTGGGCTAGTGGACAAAGTATAAAAGAAGTCTGTCTGCAGGTGAGGCCATGCTTATCAAGACTATGGGAGTTATAAAAGGTATATAATCCTTTCCACATTAGCTGGTTTGAGCGACTGAGCAATTACAGTGCGAAAGGTTTGATAAATCTGTCTTGGGAAACTTGTCTGACTTGATTTAGAACTAGGGAGTGGCATCTATGTTCCAGTGCCTCCATAGAAACCAGTAGTTTGAAACCAAGAACAAAGTCAGCCAAAGCTCCCGCTACTCTCCTGGCAGCACAAAATTAATTCACGTGCAAAGATTAAGGCATGTTTTTATGCATTGGTCTGAATCTAGCAACAATCCCAACAAATTGGATTAAAAATATATATATACTCTGGAAACAGCATGAAAACCCTTCAGCTCTTTTCTTTTTTCTTTTCTTTTCTGTTTTTATCAGCATCTGGTGCAGACTTAATGAAAAAAATAATACTAACACAGACATAATTTTATCATTTTATATTAATGAGAGTCTTTCATAATCTGAATTCTCTTGCATATTCTTAGTAGAAGCTTTAAAGAAAAAAATGAAGTATCTTAAACTGGAAATTGTACAGACATTCTCAATAATCTTGAAAAGTCACAAAAGTCTGATTCTCACTATTTTATTTATACCAGGCCAAATTTGACAAGTAAATCCCTCTAGCAGAAGACCATGTACACCCCAAAATTGACCAGGGGAGGAGCGGTCAGCAGAACCCACAAAACAGCATGTGAGGGAACAGAGGGAAGAACATTCCACCGGGCAATGTGTCATAGAACGTTCACCTTAGTGCAACATTGAATTTCTCCCACTGTTATGTATGCATTCAATTAGAAACAGATATTAGTTATTTCATTTATTATAGCTATCACTCTTGCTATTTGACCAGATTCTTCACTGTTACAATATTAAAGAAAGGATGAAGAACCTGGGGCCCTACGGATGCTGTTGGACTCCAATTCACATCATCCCTGACCTTTGGCCATTCTGGCTGGGGTTGATGGGAGTTGGAGTCCAGCAATAGCTGAAAGGCCACAAGTTCCCCATCCTTGTGTTAAACGAATGTTTTGCTGTACTTCATTATATTAATGCATATTTTGTACCATGTTGAGCCTCTGGGAAAAGTACCACCACTACAGTTTCATTACATATACAGCTATTGGGTGAAATTACTTTACAGTTTACATATTGTTATATGAACTCAGATCACCTTGTGTTGTATTTGTTGAAAGCTGAAGCAGAAATTTTTGTATCAGCAGAAATTTAAGTCAACCTGATGTGCCATAGAGGAATTACTGAAGGCGATGCATCTGTGGTCAGATGACAATGACAACTGGGTTAAACTCTCATTTCCTCCTCCACTCACGTTAAATGTTCTGTTGCACTTGTTGCACCCTGGTGAGTTGTCTCTGAGTATGGCTACATGACTTCAGCTGTTTCTGAACTTTTTACTTAGATGGGTGGAGATTCATAATGATATGGCCTGCAAATGATCAAGGACAAGCCCTTGATGAATACTCGGACTGGGCTGGGTTCCTAGTGCAAGTCCAATAATCAGACAGGGATTAAATGTGAAAACGGAAAATGTCTAGAAGCATCTAGTGAATTTGGCACCAACGAAACATTTGCTCCCTTCAGTAAACACAAAATTCTGACGTACACTTTCATTGTGTGAACACATCGTATACACTAACAGCAAACTCATAGCTTACATACACATGACTTTAACAAAGCAATCATCAGCAATCATGTCATGTGTTTAAAAAAATTAAATACCAGACTTGGAGGGTAATATCAAGATTGCAGTTTGGGAGCAAGAATATACACACTAATATATTCCTTTGAACCCGCTTTTAAGCATGTTAATTGAAAAAAAGCACCATA
The DNA here is from genome assembly GCF_965153285.1 of Podarcis tiliguerta. Lineage (NCBI taxonomy): Eukaryota > Metazoa > Chordata > Lepidosauria > Squamata > Lacertidae > Podarcis > Podarcis tiliguerta. The sequence goes on from NC_139540.1 coordinate 41,334,849, forward strand.
GAGCTGACTGGAGGAAACCACCACAGCAAATACGTTCAATTAAAAGCCTATTACAGTGCAATCCTTTACAAAAAGAATGTCTCAATGGGGCTTATTCCTAGGTAAGTGGGTATGGGATTTCAGCCTACGATAACTGTGCTAATATATCAATGCTAATGTAATAAATCTAAAAAATCTTTCAAGTTTCAATAGCTTCAGGAAGGAAAGGAAACCAGAAAGAAACCAGAAACAAGTATGAAAATGCAGGATATAATGCTGGAAAAAGAGGAGAAAATCCCAAGGTTTTCATGTAATATGAATTATGCTTTAAATGCACATATTATTATACTACTAAATTATATTAATATAATGTTAAATGCAACAACCTAGGTTGAATCAGTGTTGAATTGAACTTAATCCTTCAATTCTGTTATCTGACATATTTCCATGTGACTATAACATTTGCAGTTGTCAGAGTTATTTACCCAGGGACTTGAAACATCTGCTTCATTATATGCACCCAGGTCACAGTTAATCGTGCCTAGACATAAGATTTCTACATAAAGAGGACTGTTGTTGTTGTTGTTGTTGTTGTTGTTGTTGTTGTTGTTGTTGTTATGAGAGTCACAGAGGCTTTAGCAGGTTATTTCCTACAAGGTGTAAAATAACAGTAATTTCTCATCCTGAAAATCACGCGAGTCAGCCAATCATTTTACTTTATCATTACATTTACCATTCATAAAGTCTTCCAAGGAAAACACTAAAACAGCCAACATCAGTATTTGAATGGTGAGATGTTAAAAAACTACCAATACAGCTCACTTAAGGCCACTGAGTCTTACTAACTTTATTTTGGCTTAAGTGGGATGTAATATTGCCTACTGATCCTTTTCATAAGTGCAATTGAGTGCGTTGTCTAAAGGCAGCCATCTCCATGGTGGCTGCCATACAGTCACCTCAGGAACGAATGTGACCACCAGCAGGTTGCAAAGAAGCAACATTTCCCCTGGAAGCACCATTCCATGGTATGGTATCCCCACACTGTAAGCACAGTATAAGCACAATGACTTTTTCATTAGTGGCACTCCCTGCATTTAGGGGCAGCCATGTCCCCCACCCCATACAATGTCTTTGGGAAGGTTGGCATAAAATGATGTTCCTTTTCTTCTAGAGTGGCCTATTTTCAATGCATATGACAGCAGCTGTGTTTTCTGGCCACTCAGAGCAGCTTTTGCCAGTCAGGAAGGGTTTTTATTGGACCACCTTAGACAATTTGTTGTCTGAGGTGGTCCAATAAAACTGAATCATGCTTCAATCTGTAGATTAGTCCAGGAGCTGTGGATCAGGTGAGTTCACTTTGACATATGGACCCAATGAATTCATTGAGCATCCCTAATTACAGCATAAAAAACTGCTTTATAAATCAAGTTATTTATTTTTATTTAATGATGGTTTCCAAGGTCTCTCTGCCTGTGACCTTTTCTCCTCAGGCCAAAGGAAGTGAGTTCCCGTCCATAACTAATTGCTGATTCATCCCAGGAAACAGAACACAAGTTTTTCTAGTGGGTCTCTTGTAGTGGTATATCCTTTCTCTTTTGAAATGAAAGGAAATGGTGAAGGGGTGTTTTTGCCCAGTTCACCCTTTATCCTACAGTCCCATATAGAGCATGTAGAGCATGTAGTCCAGATGTAACTAATCACATAGGACCTATTGATTGGCCTGTTGAAGTATTGTTTAAAATGACTCTTGATTTACTTATTCCTGCCATGTCTTGTAATTACTACTGAATTCTCTTGAAACGCTATATTTTATTGCATGTCCCATTTTGCCCTTGTTGTAAGGGGCTTTGAACACGGTTTACCACAGAAAAGTGGAGGGTAATTAAACTGAGGAGAGACAACACCCAAACAATGCAGTAGTACCCTTGGTGACATTCAGCAATGCTAAGCACATTGCAGTGTGCCCTGCACATGGGAATGGCAGGTCCACGAGTGCCTATTATGCTGACACAACCCTCCTCCACCCCAGGAGTGAAGTAGACACCCAGTGATTCAAGGATGCATCGGTGTGTGTAACGCAGCTACATAAAACAAAATCATTTTAGAAGGCTTAACTGACTTATTGACGCTTATAAATAAACTGATGATTCATTAGGGGGAAATGTGATGTTTCAAATGCAAGCTATCACTTGTCAGCTTCTTAAGGTTATCATGGGTTTTGTATAATTGTGCAGTCAACAAAGACAAGAAATGAGAGTGAGAAGTAAGAAGACATGAGAGGTTGGCCATTACAGTACATTGAGACAAGAGATACATCCACAGTTAGCATCCTATCACCCAGGAAACCAAGGCACAGTTCCTCCATAAGGTGGTAACAATAAACCCTAGTAGTTCCAGCTATCTTCAAAATGACCTTTCAGAAACCATAGGGACACTTTAAAGCCCTGGAGTTTGGCTGGATCCTGTGTAAAACCAAATGTTAGTAAATAGGCATTTTCTTTGCAATGAAATTGCTAATAACCATCTATTATTACTTTATTCGTCAATGCCTTTATCTTAAGATGCTTTAAAATCTCAGTCTATGATTTGTTTGGTGCTATTTTCACATTCTTCCTAATTATAGCACAAGGAAGTAACATTTAGTTCAGTGATGTTTCCATGTAGCATGTGTGTGTCCTGGGAAGAGTCTCATGAACCAGAAAGAGAGGGATGAAAGGCTACCTTTGGCCCCTGGGCTTAAAGTTCACCATCCTCACAAAAAATTAAATCCATCAATACAACTTAAAAGTGCTTCAGGTGGATCATGCCCATCATCTGGCAGAAAGAGACTGTTTGAAAGTTACCACATTATTGCTGCTGATCTGCTGAAGTATGCGATTAAGCCATTTTCAAAGCCATTTTTTTTTAAAAAAATATTTTTAACAAATATTAATGTGAGTTACATTGATCTCAATCAGCAGATGGATCCTCTTCTAAAGATTTGCTCTAGTTTCAAGGTGGAAAGTCTGAAAATAAAGTTTCAAATTGAACAGAGTCTAGCTCCCTGAAAGTTTATGATTCCTTTATCCTTTTCCAGCTTCAGGTTAATCTCTTCACTTGTCTTATGCTTTGTTTTAAGGATACAGTAATGCTGTTGTCGTTTGCAATATTGAGGAACCAGTCCCAGGTACTACATTTTCCTTCTTTGAAAAATGCTTTACACACAATACAGTGGTACCTTGGATTAAGTATTTAATTCGTTCTGGAGGTCTGTTCTTAACCTGAAACTCTTCTTATCCTGAAGACCACTTTAGCTAATGGGGCCTCCTGCTGCCGTTGCGCTGCTGCTGCACAATTTCTTTTTCTCATCCTGAAGCAAAGTTCTTAACCCGAGGTAATATTTCTGGGTTAGCGGAGTCTGTAACCTGAAGCGTATGTAACCTGAAGCATATGTAACCAGAGGTACCACTGTATTAATTCATCCCATGTGAGTTTTTAGACATGGGAGTCATTTTGAGGCATGCACACTCCCATGTTGTAAAACAGCTCTTGTGGGAAGCAGATGTAAGCTGTCCTGTGAGTCACCATGCAATGGGGTTTCTTGAGGTGTACATCCAGATGTGGCCTCTTGTGTCAAAACTTTATTTGGAAAGGTCCCCAATGATACTGCCAGAACCACCTGCTCACTTATGTTAAGTATGCACAGCCATTTTGCTGGCCTCCAGTAATGGTATTTTCTTAAGAGGGTTTTAAATGCACACATTTCTTGAGGCATATAATGAAACACTCAGCAAAGTCGCCATTTGGACAGTTTTTCAGGAAACTGTTGCAGAAGGAAAGCTGTGGCAAGCAACTACTGTAGTCCATTGTTGCAATCCTCTCTTAATATACTAAGGAGACAATCCGAACTTTATGTTGCTGTTGTCAGAGCTTTGAGGAGTGGCTGAGCCACCACCGGATCTGCAGCTCTGCACTTCTCAGCAGCCATGATGGAAGGGGAGAGAACAGGACAATCAGGCTAGTGCAGCAATCAGATCTGGTCTGGTCCTACTGCTGGCTGACGAAAGGTGTGAGAAGATCTTGGGATCAAGCAGATCACAGGCTGGCTCAGCCCCACCTTCCAAATGCCCTGCTTGGGGCTTTCCACTGGGCTCCACCTAGCAGGGATGCTGTGAGTAGACTTCCCACAAGTTTTGCAGCTGACGGGAGGCCATCTGAGCTGGTGGATTCAAGTGAAGAGATGTATCTGCTCAATCCAAACTTCTCACAGACTATTTGGATTGCTGTTAGTTTGTTTTAAGATTAATACTCTGCTTTTCTATCAAAGCAATAAAAAAGTGGCTTACAATAAACTGCAATAAAACCTTGATTAAGCTAAGCAGCTCTTGATCTGGTCAGTGCTTGGATGGAAGATCACTTGGGAACCTTCGGTTCTAATGTGGGGAAAAGCCATTATGTAAATGTACTTCATAATAACTAACTAACAAAGAACTAACAAAATTAAAACCACACATTCCTTTCAAACAAAAGCATCAACAGCTAAAATAACAAGAGGCAGCAGTACTAAAAGAAAGCTTTGTTGTTGAAAGAAACAATGAAAACCATTACATACAAATATGGACTCTACATATAACCCTTCATGTAGTGTGGAACATATGACCCTCCGAACGTTGTTGGACTACAACTCCCATTATTGCCAACCACTAGTAATGCTGGCTGGGACTGATGGGAATTGGAGTCCAACAGCATCTGCCTCACTCCTGATAGAGCCTCAAGAACCGAGAAGATGCAAAATTCCCTGTTCCTCATATGAATTTCCATCTGATATCAAGAAAACTGTGAAGGATTTAGCAGATTTAATCAGAGCAATGCATCAACATCTCAGGCCCCTTTACATGTGAATGCTTCACTTTTTCCTGACAGCGTCTTTACATATCATAATGTATATGGCCCTTGGGGCCTCTTGAAAAGGTAAGAATAGGTTACAAGGGTGGTATTCTAATTAAACTTTACTCAGAGTAGACCCAATGAAATCAATGAACATGACTGCTCTGAGTAATACTTAGTTTAATACTACCCTAAGTCTGCAACAGCATTTGTGGGAAAGGGGAGCCAGAGGCAGGCTGAGCACACAGCTGGGCCAGAGCAAGGCGGAACCTGGGATTTTGAGCCACCCTCTTTCTGTCAGTCATGGGATCCTCAGAAGGTAGACTATCCTACCAGACCAATTTTGCTGACTGAGGATATGCAGAGTGGTTCCACGTCTCCACCTAATCATCATACTCAGTTTGCAAGTAGCATCATGCAGTGAGTCAGGGATGAGGGGAAAGCATTTTGCCTCTCCTCATAAGCAACTGATGGAAGGAGGCTACTTGTGCATATACTAATGGCTGCCACTAGTCAAGATCTTCCTCACGAAAACTGAACATGGCAGAAGGGACTCCACATTGCGTTTATTTTTGTAGGCAGGTACACTAGTTGTTTACGACCATTTTAAACATGTATTTTCTGGTGCCATGAATGGTTGATTCAGAGAGTATGTTCTCTGTGTTGTAATCCATAGACTACTCTGCTCTCTCATCATGAACTGAAATATCTGATTTGCAATCATTCAATCTTTCTTGCTCTCAGGCATTCCTGGCCACACCTCTACTTAATGCACAAGTCGTTCCACAGGACAAGCTACAACAACGACTAGTTCCCTCTCTCACTTCACAAGTCTGAGAAGTTCTCAGCCCTGACTGGTTATACTGGCATGATAGTTGGTTTTAAAAAAACAACAGCCAGTCATACAATAGACATCTTTTTCTTAAAGGTGAATGAGCTACTTATTTCATGCAGAAAAATGCAGAATCTTTCTCTCCCCCCCCCCACTTTCTCACACAGAGGGCTTCCCTGGATGTGGAAGTTTTAAACTAATGCCCAGTGGCATATATCTCCATTTGGGGCAAGGTGCTTGAGAGGGTGGTGGCAGTTGAGGTTCAGCTTTGGGCATGCTTGAAGGAGACTGAATATCTGGATCCATTTCAGCCTGTCTTCAGACCTGATCATGGCACTGAAGCTGCCTTGACCACCCTGGTTGATGACATTAGTAAGGAAAGAGATGTGGGGAGTGTGAACCTGCTTGTTCTTCTTGACCTCCTGATGGCTTTCAACATCATTGTCCATGGTATCCTTCTAGAGAGGCTCATGGAATTGGAGCCTGGAGGCACTGTACTTCAGTGGTTCTGTTCCTATTTCCAGGGCTGTTTCCAAAAAGCAGTTGTGAGAGGCCCAGAGGGTTCTTGTTCTCCATGCTATTTAACATTTACATGAAGCCACTGAGAGAACTTTTGGAACCAAGTGTCACCAATATGCTGGTGACTACCTGCTCTATTTCTGTTCCATCTACATCAGGAGAGGTGGCTGAGAAGCTGGATAGGTGTTTGGAGGCAACAATGTGCTGGGTATGAGCCAAGAAATTGAAACCGAAACTGTACTCTGAAAAAACAGGTGTTATGTATTCCAAGTTCTTGGGTCGAGGATGTGGGCAGGAAGATGGCCTGTTATGAACAAGCTTGCACTGCCCTGGAAGGGGCAGGATCATAGCTTGAGGGTATTCCACTCAGGTGGCCTTGGTAGCTAGGTTTGATTATTTCTAGCTCTGTCTAGTTCACCAGGTATGGCCCATTTTGGACAGAGATGACTGGTACTCCATGCTTTGGTAACTTCCAGACTGGATTATTACAATGTGTTTGATGTGCAGCTGTCCTTGAAGCCCTCAGAAATTTCACTAGTTCAAAATGTAGCTGCCAGATTATTGACTGAGGTTCTATTTAGAACTCATATATAAACCCTGTTCTAAAACCATCATTGACTGCCAGTTCATTTCTGGGCCCAATTTAATTTGCTCACACTAGCGTTTAAAGCCCTAAATGACTTAGGCCCCAAATATCTGAAAGATCACCTACTTTCCTACAGATACTTTTGGATGTTCACAGCTGCAATAGGGGCTCTCATTAGTTCCACAGAAGGCACAGGAGAAGGCATCCCCACAGAGGTGCATCTGGCATATTCATGGTACAGTGGTACTCCAGGTTAAGTACTTAATTCGTTCCGGAGGTCCGTACTTAACCTGAAACTGTTCTTAACCTGAAGACCAGGTCTTCAGGTTGGGGGTCTCCTCCTGCTGCTGCGCCGCCAGAGCACGATTTCTGTTCTCATCCTGAAGCAAAGTGCTTAACCTGAAGCACTATTTCTGGGTTAACAGAGTCTGTTATCTGAAGCGAATGTAACCTGAAGCGTATGTAACCCGAGGTACCACTGTACAGCTTTTGGTGAATGCTGTAGATGCAGATCTTTATCCCAACTTTTGACACCTGAGGTGTGTTTTCAGGACCCACCCTATTCCTATAACCGCAATTTGTTTTAACTATTTTTAATTCTGAATTTTAAATTGTTGTAACTCACCCTGGGACTTGAAGTTGAAGGGCATGAAATAATTTGTTGTTGTTGTTATTAATAATAATCCAATAATTAAATAAGGCAAAACTGTAGAAAAAATACTTCATAGGGAAACATGAATAGGTTCCCTGCCTCACACATTGCCAAACCCCACACAAAATTAATATGCTTAAAAACAAAACAAAACAGTTGAAAGAGAAATATTCTGCCCAGTGTTGTTTGGAGAAGCATTTTTCTCCGCAGAAAAAATATGAACAATTCAGATGCAAGGCATGTCTGTGAAATACCTGAAGAAAGTTCCCAACTGGGTGTGGACTATAATTTGCTCCCTTGGTTCTTTTTGCTTGGGAAGCAGCCAAAGTGAACACCCACGTTTCAAGTCAAAGGAATTTTAAAAAACTCTTTTGACCCAAAGCTTTTATTTCCCATGAATGAGCTGCTATTCACAAAGTGCTTTGAAACTCAAGAGATAACTACAGTTTAATTTAAAAACATCAAAATGCAGTTGCTTGCTATTAGTAAAATGAATACTTCTGGGTGAAGTTTATAACCAATCAAACCAGAGGGCGTTCCTTCCCTGTCCCCAGCTCTGCTGCCTTGACTTCATTGGTTGTGGGTTGCAGCTCTCTCCACTGCAATTCAGTGAAGGTCATACAGGGTTCCATATATGGATCAGCCTTCTGGGTAGATATAACCCAAATGTACAACAAGCTATGGGCGAATAAAACAAAAACTGTACTCAGTGCCCCAGAGTATATGCACGTATTATGCTCCTGCACCATATAGGCAGGTCAAACAATCCATACTTGTCAGTTCAGATGGTGCCACTTGAGCAATGGTGGAATTAGACACTGGATTTCATGGGCTTACTTGGGAAGGAGGGTGGAGAAAAGGTGAAAAGGTGAAAAGGTGAAATATGACTTGTGGTCATTTTTGACACGGCACCATTTTTGACACTTGTCCTTTTATTGCTTGTTTGCATTTTTCCATTTCTCTAAACTCTTAACCAACAAATGAATATTTAGCAAATATTTATTTGCTTATGTTTATTTTACCCAGGTAAAGGATTATTTTTCAATATTTCACTGAAGTACAAAGCAAAACTTCTAAAAACAGAATGCCATAAGGGCTAATATATCCAAACTCTACAACTATCTGTATAAAACAATGTGTAGTTAAGTAGGTCTAAGTTCAGGAATTATGTTAAGAAACGATTTTAGTAATTGTGATGGTAGCAGCCTCCACTAAGTGAGATAATAATGGCAGAAAAAACTGACAATTTACTTAACTCCTGCTAATATATTTGCGCATGTACCTTTGTTCATATGTGCAGATCTTAGCTTTGCTAAACACTTAAATCAAGACAACCAGGAATAGTATGATCTCTGAAGGATAGTTTACAGCCATAGAGATTACAAATATGCAGAAAACATAAATCAGCCATCATCACTACAGTTTTTAAAACACACAGGACACTGTTTATTATTATTATTATTATTTTATAACATACTCATTACATATATATTTCATTTGGCAAAGCCCAGTATTCAAACACTGTAAAACCAGGAGCTGGAACAGAGCAATAGTACAGCAACATTTATTCTGGCTACACAAGCCTGGCCGTGCATCCTCTATTCATTTCAAAGAGGCTTGGATGCCCAACAGCAGGACATAGAGAACTGATTCTTCTGCTTACATATGGAACCTGCAGGTTCTGTGCAGGTTCTGCCCCTTTCAATGATATTCAATTGCATCCTCCTACCTTTTTTTTTAATCCCACCACTTCTATCAATAGACACTGTGGCCACTGACTCTGGCCAGTCCTCAATGGGCTCTTGGCAATGGGGGGTGGGTTCCCCTCTTAGGGTATTTTCCTCACATTGTTTTTACTTTTTCAAAACTTATGGCTACCCTAAATGTGCCACTAACTCCCTCTTGTGTGTGGATGGTACAATTTTGGCTATATAAAGAGTACATTATCAGTACTGTTATAGATTTGGGCGGATTGGTTTTGATAATGCTTGCGAATCGCCAACAAACCTGTGTTTTTTGTATCTACACGATGGGGGCCTGTAGTAGCAGGAACTGCTAAACCCGTCATACCAGTTTCTGTGTTTAGTTGATGGCCTAGCTGGCACAAATAACTGCATGACTGAAGTGTTTGCTATGTTGCCATAGATACAAGTGAGTTATGAGGAGGGGGTAAGCCATCTCCCCTCTTACCTGCCTGGATGTCATGTAATCCTAGAGTTAGGAAAACAATGAGCCAGGGAACTAGTCTTGGTGTTTAGTCTGAAGCTGGAGAGGGAAGCTGGAAAGACAGACATGTCTTGATATGTGCTGGATCCAAAGCTCTGGCTTCTGGGACCCTCCCTCTCTCCCCATAAATCTAACGAGGAGACAAGGACTTTTAGAATGTTAATGCTCTGAGCCATTCTTCACTCTCCATCAATACAATTAATACAAATCAATGTATTGGAAAATTATCAAAGCAAAACGGTTTTTGTGTAATTCTTCTGGATAGGATCTGCACTCTACAGCCTTCCTAGTTGCCTTCCAGTGGAATACACCAGGAAGAAATTCCTCCCATTAGACTTTTTCAAATCAGGAAGTGTAGGCAGCCAGGGAGGTTGCAGAGTCCTGGAGAAATGTTTGATGGAACGGAAACACACCCATACCACCCCTGGCCACCGTGCAACTGTTAAGGTCAAAATCTCACATTCACATAAATTCCAAAGCGAGAATGAGAAGAAAGGACACCTCTTTCACAGAGGAAGAAAACTATTGAGAAAATGGAGAACAGGTGTCAGCCCAGCCCTACTAGTAGCCATTAAGTGGCCTAGCATCAAGTGTAGCATTAAATCTTGCAGATTTCTGTGCTACAAAAAACTGTTTAAAATAAGCGGGGGGGGGGGGGGGGGAACCATGCCAGCATACACATGACGCTTTATTCTAGAATCAATGGAGACTGAGCACTTGTTTTTACCCATGTAGTCCTCACACAATTTAGATCTATTGCACTACATCTCAATGTGTCCATTTGAAAACAGATGTAGGTGGTCCTGGCAATGGATTTGCCACAGCTGTGCAATGATGCTGTGGGAGGCGCACATTACCATTTCCTTCTTCATTCATCTGGAGCATGTGCAGGGAGGAAAAGGTTAATCAAGGGGAGGGTTTCCAAGTGCATATCAAGTCACAATGACCACCCTTTGTGGATGGCAGGTTCTAGAAGCAATCTAGATTGAAAGAAGCACGTTGAGGATGAGCACAAATGATTTTGCATTAGAAACAAGTTGGCATGCACACAACCTACATGTTAAATACAAACGTGTGCAAGGAAGCCCTGATATGTCAAAATGGAAAAATAATAGGCTTGAGGGTATACTAATTTTGAATGGCCAGAAACGGAGTTGCACAGCCTGTGTAACGCAGCAGTTGGGGGGTTGGACTTGGACCGAGGAGATTTAGGCTCAAATCCTCCCACAGCAACAAAGCTTACTGGGCGACTTTGGGACAGTAACCATTGCTCAGCTTAACCTATCCGACAGGTTTGTTGTGTGGATAAAAGGAGAAATATGTATGCCACTCTTAGCGCTTTACAGGAAGCATGGGACAAAACCTTTTCATAAATAAACAACCCTTTTAGCCGCCGGTTGTTTCCCCATGCAAAATTGCTCCCCAGTCTGCTGCTCCCCTCCCCTTCACAGGGTTCCAAGTGCATATTTACAATGACAATTATACAATGGAAGGACAATTGTGACCTGCAGGGAAAGGGTTAGGCACCTGGTCTCTGTGTTACTCTTCTGCTCCAAAGCACAGCCTCCTGAGGCAGCTTTTCATTAAAAACAAAACAACAACATCACTGTCTCCAGAGGCAGCTTCTCATGAAAAATAGCAGCAGCAGCAACAAAAACGTTGGGACTTTTGCTTCATGTAATAGCATGCAATGTGTGATTTTCCCCTTAAAAGATATCATTTGATTCATTTTTTCCTATCTTTTATAGTTTGTAAACCACCACAATTCATATGTGAAGCATGTAATGGATTTCCACAGCAAATACAGAAAAGACACATCAGGCATGTGAAGCTCCAAATGTACATGGATTAACTTTAGTTAAACATTCGGTCCTGTACTTTGAACTAGGTTACTGATAGCGTAGGAATGCACCTCTGGTCTGGATTTTGTTGAAATTAATGGGAAGCAAAACAAATCCTGCGCTCTAGGTTGGCAAGAAATGATTACCATTTTTTTATTTGTTTGTATTTTTTTTGTCAACATAATATGTTTTTAAAAAATGTAACATACAGTAAACTTACACAGTCATTCTGACAGGGCAGGGCCACAACTTGGCCCTTCAGTTTCTTCCCAGCAACGAATAACGTGAGATCACAAACGAGGACAAACAGAAAGTAATTTTTCTCTGTGTCTATGGCTGTCAGATGTATTTCCTCTTAAGAAGTCTGTTGCCACCTCAAAAGTCAGGAGTACAGAACTAAATATTGAGAATGACAGCATTTTCTGGATTACACAAAGCTTTGCTACCCAAAGACTATCCTTATTTGTGATTATACATAACTGTGACAATAATGGGCCAAACTTCACTAGTTCCATATTTAAAGAATTCCTAACCAAAACCAGATTTAAACATATTTAAACATCAAATCACAGTTTCCAATGACCATGCTGCAAGAATTGCATGGACTGTCAAAGAGGAGACGGAAAAGATGACTAATTGGAGTTTGGAGACAAAGGTGGCTTGATTCCTTTTGAAATATAGAACCACACCCCAAATGATGGGTGTGCAGCCAGCCCAATTATTGATAAGAGGATAATAACTTACTAAAACTTATTGCATTCTAGTATGAAAGAGGAAGTGCAAAGGAAATAGACAGACTTGCGTTACAGCGTCGTGTCTACACCAAGAGTTTAATTACCAGCCAATTTAAAGAAAGATTCTTTATCTCTCAGAATTTGTTTAAATGCTGGCAGAGTGGTCAAGCAATACCAATACCCACATCCACATACAGCCTGATGTGTATATGCGAAAAGAATGATCACCCCAAAGCACAAACTGGAGGTGTTATTGAGATTTCAAAAAATAGGAGTGTGAGGACCTCTATACAGTCACTTAGCAATTAATATCTTTTTCTCTAAGGAGCTCAAGGTGATGTAGATGGTTCTTCACCTCTCCATTTTATCCTCATGACAACCCTGTGAGGTAGGTTAGGCTGAGAGACAGCAACTGGCCGTAGGTCACCATGTGAGCTTCATGGCTGAACAGGGGTATGAACTCTGGCTGCCCGGGTCCTAATTCAACACTAACCCCTACATCATACTGCTTTCTTAAAAAAGAAAAAGAAAAAAAAGATGTCAAGCAAAAAAAATAGCTTGGCATATGTTTAAGTTTTTAATTCTTCAAAGCAATCCCTGTTTTTGAACTTATTACCGTATTTTTCGTCCCATAGGATGCTCCGTCCCATAGGACGCAGGTAGTTTTTTTGGGGGGAAATAAAGGAAACATTTCCCCCCTTTATTTCCCCCCCCCAAACCAGGTCGGGGAACAGCGGGATGGTGGCGCTGCGCCTCCCCACTGTCCCCCGAGCTTGTGGGGCTGGCCGATGTCTGCCCAAAGCGTAGGGCGCTCTGCTTCAGGGGCCCCGCGCTCCGTGCAGCAGGCTGCTATCCGCAGCCTAGGGAGCCCTGTGGGAACTCCCGCAGGGCTCCCCAGGCTGCGGATATCTGTCAGGCGCGAGGTGTGCTCTGCTTCAGTGTGCTCTGCACGCCGGGCGACAGGCTGCTATCGGCAGCGTGGGGAGCCCTGCGGGAACTCCCGCGGGCTCCCCACGCTGCAGATGTCTGCCTGGCGTGAGGGGCGCTCTGCTTCAGGGCTGGGCGCCGGGTGGCAGGCTGCTATCTGCTGCCTAGGGAGCCCTGCGGGAACTCCCGCGGGCTCCCCAGGCTTGCTGATAGCTTCCTGAAGCCTGGAGAGCAAGAGGGGTCAGTGCGCACCGACCCCTCTTGCTCTCCAAGCTTCAGCGAAAGCCTGTATTCGCCCCATAGGACGCACACAGATTTCGCCTTCATTTTTGGAGGGGAAAAAGTGCATCCTATAGGGTGAAAAATACGGTAAATACTGTGAATTTTTTGGGGGCAGCCAAACTAATAAAAAGGCATTGGTAACTATAGTTCATATTCTATATTTTAAATTGCACAAGCACATTCACATTGACTAATTAGGATGTTCACATGCATCTTCTTGAGCTAACCATATATCTTCTAACTGTAACATTACTAAAATATAGGTTGTACTTACTTACTTAGCAGAATTTATTTATTTATTTATTCATTGCATTTATATCACACCTTCCACCCCACCCAACAAGCAGCTCGGAGGTTGGGCTGAGAGGGAATGATTGGCCCAAGGTCACCCATTGAGTTTCGTGACCATGTGGGGGTTTGATCCTTGGTCTCCTGGTCCCTAATCCAACATTCTAACAATACACCAAGGGGGTTCCCATCAAGTACATTGGAGCTTACTCTAGAATTGCAGGCTCAATGCATGATTTCCATTCTACGTATAAAATAACCTCTCTTAATTTCAGGATATTATCTGTCAGGTCATAACAAATACATCCAAAATGCCTTAGTTTTGTTGTTGTTGTTGTTGTTGTTGTTGCTGTTGTTGTTGTTAATTGGAGGTTTCTCTTGCAGGACAATTTGGAAACAGAACCTTGATTTTCTGGAGAATCACGCACACACACACACATTCCATGTGTGATGTAGTCCAGAGAATGTTATGAATATCTAAATTCCATCAGCAGGATTTAACTTAGTCAAATATAGTTATAACTTCTTTCTTGAAATTGTGTGTGTGTGTATACATAAATATATATATACACATACATATACTGGAATTAGGACAGAATCAGATTAGTACGGGGAACTTCTGGCCTGTGGATCTAATAAGGTTTGCCAGGCCATTTTAGTCAAACCATGCCCACTTGCCCTATGTTGTCAGATGGACTCAAAGCAGGGTTTGCACTCAGGCCCCACCAAACAGCTCATTTGTGGCCTGGGCAAAGCCATTTTGGTGCCTTTGGAATGATTCTGGCAAGTGCCAGAATCATTGGTGCCTTTGTGATGATTTGTAATTGCTGCTAATTAATAATTTGTTAGACTAATCAATTAACAACAACAACAACGAAGTGTTTATGTGGAGGAATTCTTTCCCTGTCCCTTCAGAAAGATTGACTCACATGCAGACTTAATTAATTTAAGGCTGCAATACGATACACTTATCTGAGATTAAGTCTCATTGAATTCACTATAGTTTACTTCTGAGTAAACATGCATAGGATTGCATGATACTTGATTCACAGTGCAATTTTATGCTCATTTAATCAGAAATAAGGGCCATTGTGTTCCATGGGGCTTACTCTCAGGTAAGTATGCATAGGATAACAGCTTAAAATTCATACCACTCCAATACTAAGTGTGGTATTCAATGCTAGGACCAGTGAAATTAGTAGACATGACTAGCTTAGGTCTACTAATTTCAATGAGTCTACTCTGAGTAGGGCTTAGTTGACTACAACTCTTATGGGAGGATCCAATGTTACTCTTACATATGGTAAATTCACTGAAATTAATAAACATGCTTAATGAACTATTTTCAGTGGGTGCGCTCTGAATAGGACTAACATTGGAGACAACTCTAAGATATATTTAACTTGGTGACAGTTCTGATTTGGACTGACGTAATCAAATATTTGCACAGCATTTTCAGATGTCAGACTTAGATCACCTCTGAGCCTCTTGCACACTATTTATGCTAATATGTCACTTGCCAATGCAGAAAAGAATACAGAAGAGATGCATTTGGAAAGTCAGTTCTCGAGCCAGCAAAGATTTTAAATGTATATTAGGAACCAGAATGAAGCAAAAAGAGCTTTGACTTCATGTTTGGAAGTCCTGCTGTGTTCTGTGAACTCTTTGAGCTATGAAGCATTTCTGTCAGAATATCTCCAAAGGTGTTATCCTCCCCTCTTATGTTAATAGCTATGGAAACAGGGAGGTTTAGGCAGAAGTGATCAAAAAGATAATCAGCACCCGAAGAGCATCACTTCAGGCTTCAAGGGTACAGAACTAGACGGGAATGCCATGATATTTGTCTGAAGCAATTGGATCAAGCAACTACTGGGAGCAAGTTGTCCACTGTTACTTTTCAGACCGTTTCAAATATAGCTTCGTATTCTTTATGATAACAATAGGACCATGAACTTGCGACAAAACTAAAGATGCTATGAGGATTCATCATTAATCCACTGCCACATAGACCACCAAATGCCGTCTGTAGCTATTCACAGAACAGGAGAGAAAAGCAATTTTGCAGACTCTCAAAGCAGAAATGCTCCCAAACGTGAATACTGAAGTTCCTAAAAGAGATAGCAACCAAACCAACTGTTTGGATGCTTCTGAGGACCAAACTAGGCATGCACTTATATACATTTCAGACAGCTACATAACTTGTTTTTTTTTCTTAACTAATTACTGGGGTGGGGGAGCCCAATTCTTAAGGTGAAGGCAGTGCATGAGCAGGGGAACCTTCTGTCTTCACTCCCTCATTGAGGTTGGAATGAAAATCATCTGCCCTGCCTTGCCCCTAGGACTAAGCAGCCTTAGAAAGATGTCCCCAAATGCTTAAGTGCCACTACATGCTATATATTAAATTGCCCCTCTCACTGCCACAAAGGTTATTATGTCATCACCTAAGTTCCAGCAGACCTTTCTCTCTCTCTCCCAGGGGGACACCCTACAGCTCAGACCAATCCCCAATTATACCCTTCAAGCTGTTGCATCCTGATAAAATCTCTCCTCAAGAGCCAAGGAGGCTGGAGAACTTGAGACAGATTCAGTTCCTACCTTGGAGTCGCCACTATTTGCATATTATTTTAGTAACTGCATGGCATATGGAAGTGCAACAGAAGATGCATCTCCTGGTTTACAGATGCAGGAATGATAGCAGCATGTCCCACTGTTGTTGTTGTTGTTGTGTGTGGGAGTAGATAAGGTTAAGGGTGTTTATTGTCAGGGACATGCCACAGCCATGGGCAAGTGTACTTGAATTTTAATGGGGGAAGGTGTGTTCTTTAGCTCAGGATCATTGAGATAAGCTGCAGGAGCTGGCACCAGAGAGGCTGCAGGCCAGAGATGGGGAACATTTCTAGCCTGAATACCACTCCCTCACAGACAACCTGCCAGGGCCCATTTGTGGTGGGTGGGCCATAGAAAAACATGGGTGGAGCAATGGAGGTGATTTGGTCACACTGGGCATGGAGCTTCAGGGGCACCACAGGGGGCACCACAACTATGATGTAGAATGGAAGGTGAGAGGCAGGTGGGAGGATTTTGGCACCACACAGGGCACCGCTGAAATTTGAGACCCAAAGGTCTGCCACTGGGAAAATGTCTGGAATGGAAAGGGTTCAACCCAGTCCACACATGGCCTCCCCATTCTGCTGCTCACAAACCTCTAAGGGCAGTTTGGAATAAGTGCATCTCCAGCTGAGCCTGGGTTCAGCCAGGGTTATGCCAGCCAAATTCGCCTGCCTGGCTCAGCTGGAGATACACTGGTGTAAGTCTTCCATCCTAGCTCAGCTGGCTCTCATCTCTCTTTGCGAAGTTTGGCAGAAGTCCTGAAAGGGGCCGTTTTAGATGAGTGTGTGTGGCAGTGGTGGGGCAGAGCAGGGGGAGACGCATTCCTATTCCAAACTCCTTATATCTCAGTCATCTGACCCAGCAACCCAACTGAAGTTACACTGGCAAAAATGATGGTGTGTGTCAAACTCTGTTTGAAAGTTTTGTTTTTCTTCTGCCTGGCTTGGACCGATTCAGCAGCCTCCCTTCTGAGCAGGGTTTGGAACCAGGGTAACTTTGGCTGGCTTATGATATTTTGGGCTTTTGTTGTAGCTTTTAACAAAAGTTAATTGGAGAGGTTTGCCCACTGACATCTAACTCTTCTTTTGTAGCTCCTTACCTATATTCTGGGTTATTTAGAATTATATATTTATTAAAAAAATATACCCTGCCCTTCATCAACAGGTGATCTCAGGGCAGGCAACAGAATAAGCAAATACACACTTTATTTTATTATTTGGTCCATTGGAGCCGGCTCCATGGAGATCCGCGGTGCCTGATGCTCGGCTCGAAGACAAAGATGGCAAGCAGGAGGGGCGCCGTGCGCACCTGCACCTCAACCCGTTGGGCTCCTGCTGAGCGTCGGCTCGATTTTTTCCCTTTTAGCCTTCTGGCGCCCCACAGAATTTGGTGCCTGCAGGCTAAAAGGGAAAAAACCAAGCCAATGCTCGGTGGGAGCGGCTCATGCACCTTTGCTCACTCAGCGCACTCGTTTGGTGGTGCCTGGACTCTCGCCTGGCACCCTCCAGAACTTGGCGCCCCGGCGCCCTGCACCACTAGTGTCTATGGGTAAGACAGCGCTGACTTAGTTTTTGTGCTTAGTTTTTCCCAATGAACATTTACTGCAGCCCTTTAAGACAAGACTTGGGAACATTTTTGAATCAAAGGGTTGCATTATCTTGTGGTAAATCTCTTAGAAGCCACATACCAAATATGGGTGGGACTGAAGTCATCAGTGGGTGGTGCCAAAGCCAAAATTAATTGGGGCCAGAGCTAGTGATGAGACACTCTCCTTTTTTCTTCTAGCCACCCTTTTAAGTTTCAGAAAAAAATGATTATAGGATATGAGACTTTATACCCCTTTTAAATTCCTGTCTTAGATTAATGAAGTAGAAGACATTAGCAACATTATCATGATTAGGCTATCATAATAGCTCATTAAAAGATTTGCCTTTCTCTTTAACACTTTAAAATAAGGCTGTCCTTTAAATAAGACAAATTCAGATGGTGTGTTGCAGGTATTCTTGATGGCGTTATCACAGAAGTATGTGTCAAACAATTTTGGATTCTTGAGGTGGGGCTGAAAAGAAGAAGAAAGTTCTCATAGTGGAGGTAAATACCAAAGCATTCTAAAGAACCTGCCACACCAAAATGAAGTATTGGGCTTCGAGCACAATTAAGCTGATGGCTTCAACAGCTGTACCGGCACAGAAGAAATATATATACACATATATATAATAAACAGTGTCAATGCTTTTATCATGAGAAGGATCAAGATTGTAGCATCCCTGTCATAATGTGGTTCCAGCAGTGAGAGGAGAAATCAGAGAGTCAAGCAAGGTGTGGCTCTGGAGTTTCATTGCTCAAGGCTAATTATTCACCCAAGTCCCCACCCAAGAAAAGCTGCTTGGCAGGTTTGGTGTTGCAGACAGCTGTCAAAGGAGACCAGCCAAGCCAAACTGTTTTTGATGAGGTTGCCTACACTGTACCTTTAAAACACATTTTAAGCACATTTCCTTCCTCAAAGAATTCTGGCCACTGTAGTCCATTGAGGGTGGCTGTCTACTGAAGCTCTGCAAGGGGTAAACGCAAGTGCCCAGAATTCTTTGAGAGGAGAAATGTGATTTGAACATGTTTTCAGGATACAGTGTGTATGCAGCCCAAGATTGCACTGCACTCAGCAAAATAATCCCATGCCTTCTGGCACACACATTCAGTTCTCAGCCATTATACATTGTATTGTATAAGAAGATGTTTTTTTTCAACATTTAACCATATGTGTCTTGAAACCCCACAAGGCTAATCTTTTTTAAAAATATAATTTTGCACAAGGAAAATGTACAGCTGTGGGCATTTCAGGACATCCCATTACGGAATATTTTACCATTTATTTATCCAGTTCAGAATATATATTTGGTGGGATAGGGAGAATAGCGGAGCATAGAGAAGCACAGCTCTAAGTCCTATTTTTCAGAGTATGGGTGATGAGATTATCAACACTGGGATATTGGGTGAACTGATACTGAACCCTTCATGATCTGCTAAGTGAACGATGGGGACCACAAGGCTTTCAAGTTTGTTTGTGAGAACCTAGAAATCAGAGAATGATAAAGATAACTGAGCAGAGGTTGGATATTCCTTTCCTTTTCTTTACTCAGGTTCCTTAGGCATGCTGATGCTAATAAATTTGGTATTATGTACTGCTGCTGTTTGATGTATAACTGCCTGTATTTTTGGATTCTCCTTGTGAACATGGCAATGGGGGTTGTTATTATGAGCTCCTGAACTTAAAGATGTACTACTGTGCCAATGGGTGGGATGCCAACAAGAAAATCTGCCACATATTCCTACACAAAATCCCCAGACATTGGTCTTGATGCTTAGAGGTAAGCAAGAGCTACTTGAAGTTTTACGTCTTCTGAAGGGAGCTATGCAGAACCCTGGTTCTGCAATTCCCCTCCCAGCGCATCAGCCAGTGCCTATGAACTACAGCAGAGGGTGCTAATATAGGTTCCCAGAAAATTTCTTCCTTACTGGGAATGTCTTGCAGGTGCTTCTTATACTTTTCATTAAAGCATTATTTGGTTTACAGTGCTTGTGGAAAACAAATGGCTAAATGGTACCTTAAACCTCGGTTATGGCCACAACAATGGAATGTCTAGGTGTGCTTTTTTAATAACAAAAATACAAAGCTAAAAATGAATGAACTACAAGGTAAAATATTATGTTAATTTTTCACATGGTCTAGTCCTTCCCCTGCCCCACCCCCTGTTCTTAAGAGGCTCTCTTCTCCAGAGAGTAGCAGGAAGTAGAGAAGCAGAAAAAGGTCCTCCTTTCCTTCCACTCCGCAGTTTTAATCTGAAATCTTAGGCACAGTACTGTGCCCAGAGCTCAGAAACTGCTTGCGCTAATGAAATTCCCTGTCACAAAATGCACCTAGAACAATGGGAGTCTTGAACACTGCAAACACCTATAATATATTTCTCTCCTAAGAGACAGAGGAATGTAGTATGCACAGATGTACTGGTTAGTTGTGTCTATACGTAATATGTAGCATTATATATATAAAGTAATAGCAGCCTCATACCTGGTGTTGCTTAGGAAATTTGAGAAGTGAAAAAAATAAAAATTAGTTCAGTTTGGAGAAGTTAAGTCCACTAACTTGATTCAAAATGGCATCAACTTATATTGCTCTTTCATCTCAGAAATCATGCAAAAATTGGTTTTGATATCATACGAGGTGTCCAAATGCATCACAAGCTAACAGCTTTCCAAAAAATATGGAGTAGATGGAAGTCAGAAATGGGATAGGGAAGAATTTTATGTAACATCTGTTTTACAACTGATTGTTCTTAATGCCTCAGAACGCCCCCTCTTTTCTTAAGGGGTGAATTAAATGCCAGTAGTGTGTGTTCTGTGGGTGGAGTGGAATGAAGACTACACTGTAAATAAAAACACTGCCTGTTGTAAAAATTCCAAAAACAGGTATTTTTAGCAACCGTACTGGAAGAATTTAACCCATCAAATAAAGTAGAAGCTGCAAAATTAAAGCCAAGCACTTGTTTTCATGAGCTTCTGCAGCAGGTACACCCTATTTTAACCAATCATTATACAAATAATCAGCTGCAGAAATAATTGCTTCCTTGGCTAAAGGACAAAGGCATTCTTCTTTCCAGTGTGCACACTGTTGAATCCCTAAGGCACTGAACATGTCAAGACGAATGCTTTGTACTTAATATCTAGCTTCAGAGTGATAGTTCTCAGATCTACTTTGGATATGAAAAATTGGGGCTTGTCCTTAGTACAAAAATCCAGTACTGAGAGCTCACAACTTCATTTCCCTCAATCTCATAGAAACACAGAAAACTATGCGTAAAATATGTTGGAAAAATATATCCATTTGGACATATATCCATCAGGACCAAAGAGACTTTGAGGTTCCATATGTTTTACATTGCTTTGTGATGGATGGTAATTATTAATCAGGTCTGTACCAAGACATTTTGGGCCCTGAGGTGGACCGCAAGTAGCACCTCCTTCCTCACCAGGGAAGAAGGTGTGAGGGAAGATCCACATCAGGAACTGGGGGGGGGGGGAGGGGAGAGAAAGATTGACACTGGGATCTACTGTCCCTGTGGATTCTGCTGCCTGAGGTGGTCTCCTCACCTTGGCAGGCCGGCCCTGTTATTAATGCAACTGTTGCATCTTCTTAGATTGCAATCCCATTCCTTCTTACCTAAAGGAAATCCCACTGAACTCAGTGAGCCAAGCAAATACTGTATGTATAAGCTTGTGCAGTGAGAGTCTTAAAAGTAAAGAGAAAAGCATAAGTGTTCTAGCTGATACACAAGCTCTCTTTGTTCCTTGAATGGAGAGAGGTATCATAAACTTCCCCTCCCTTTTAGCTAGAACAGAAAACGGAGAGGTTTATCTTGCATTTATAGTGGCTTGATGGTATCTGTTGTTCCATGGATTTTTTTTTGAAAGTATATAACCACCCACTGTTTTCAGTAGATGTGGTGTTAAATATTGCTTCCTTATGTGTGTGAGATCAAAGGTGGATTCTGATGTGACAGAAGCAGCAACCTCTTCCATGTTGTCTTCCAACTGTACACAATGAAGGCGTGGCACTTGATCAAACCTCTGCCCCTGCCTGTCACACTTTGATTGTTGGAGTGCACAAAACCTATGATTTCTTCCCCTTGTCTCTTTGCTGTCGAGAAGATAGTAGGCCAAGCTGGAATTTGGAAACAAATCAAGAGAGCAGAGAGAGTTTTCAGCTACAGATAGCTGAACTGGAAGAAGCCAGGCTGCAAGGGCCCATGCTCTGCTTTGGGGAATCTGAAGTGGGATCAGTGGCTGTGCTGCATGCTTTTGGAATCTATCTTGATTGTAGTATGCTCTGCTTTGAAAATTACACCCATATTATAAAGACACCATAACAAGTGTTCTCTGTCTCTCTGACACACACAGACACATGTATCCAAGGGCTTCACTATGTCTAATGGGATTTTTGATGCTTTCCTTTGCATAGGCGATATCTGTGCTATATCACAATTCTTCCTGAAGCACCCCACAGTTTCAAAAAAACAATTTAGCATACCACATGGGAGGTCTGCTCTTTGGGAAAATAGAAGTCCAAAATCCCCTTGGGGCATGTTGAACTAGTCATAGAATATTTATGTGCCGACTAGAGGCTAAAATAGGTGTAGTTGCACCTGTCTAATCTCTTAAGTCCAGTCATAATATTAGGTTAAGGCAATAAGTCACCACCTTCTCCATCATTTATGAGTCTTATCTTCTGCGTGAAGTTTCAGAAACTGGGTGTGGAGAGTGGCACAGCAACCCCTGGGGGGTCATTAGGCACATCAAGGAAATTTTAATAAATGAAAACACAAAAGCTATCAGTTATACTCATCTTATAGCTAAATAAGGATAATGAGCTACTATTGGAATAAGCTGTTCCTCCTTCCGTTAAAGTATGACCTTTAATCTTGGGCAAGAACTACACCCAGATAAAAATCAATGCGCTAGGACTACCTAGGTGAAAATGACTTTTTTCTTTCCCATATGACTTTTGTTCTTTACAAATCTCCTTGTTTACATTTCAAGAACTTTTAGCACCTGATGCATTTAAATTTGCTTATGAATGCATTATTGCCTTCTTCCTTTCCAGAAGCCAACTGTTAATAATGTGCAGGAGTATTTGTGGTAGATGGACTCCTGTCATACATATGTATTGCCACTAGAGAGTTATTTGTGTTGGTGAATTAAAGATTTGCCAAACAGAGAGAATGTCAGGGACGTGGCTGAATTAAATGCCTGGGAAGAGTCTGACTCGGGAGATGAAGGATTGCCAGTACAAAGAGAGCCAGAGTCTGACTCTGGAGACGAAAGAATGCAGACAGAACAGGAGTGGGTGAGCTCGACCCCCTTTCACAAAGAGTTCCCAGACTCAGCCAGAGCAGCAGACTTGGAGAGTTCTCAGGAAGGAGGAGGGGAGAGAGAGACGGCATTGAGGGGGTTGCTAGGCAACCAGCAGAGAAATAGCATGCAGAGAGTTCTTCTTTTGAGAGCGGGGAGGGGGGAGAACTCCACCTGCTTTCTCCCCGAGCCAGAAGAGCTGAAAGGGTTAAAATACAACTGAAGTGCAAAAGAGGAAGGACTGGACATTGGCACCCTTCTTGCTGTGACAGGCTTGGAGACTTAGAATGACCAACTTGTATCAAAGAGCGGCAGGCTAGGAGCCACGCTCTGGGTGTAATTTGTAAATAAATGTAACTAAAAGTGCCAGAGAGTTGTTAATTCTTATCGGGACTTGCCTGCCTGCCTGAGATCATTACAGAGAAGTTGCTTTGGGGGGGGGGGGAATCCTTGTCAATAAAGGGCTCAGCTAGGAATAGCTCCACATCATGTTGCTCCATTGTTTCCTTCCGCAAACATGTGTGTCGTTGATGACATACTGGTGTGCACTGTGTGCCTTGTGGCACTGTCTAACCAAACATTTTCCCATACTACACAGAATGCACCATATTGTGGCTCTGGTCCATCCTATCCCTTTGTGCAAGACTAGCAGTGCTCCCTTAGGGAGCAGGCAGGTAAGTTTGTCCTGTCACGTAGGTTCCCAGGGTGCCACTGCTGCCCTCAGAAGACTCCACTGCCCCAAATATTCCATAATTAAGTCTTCATAAGCTTTAAATTCAAAATACTCCAAGGCCTCAAGACTATAGGCTTATTTATTTATTTAGTAAAGTACTTACATTGTTGGAGGCCAGCTACTATGATACACCCAAATTACAGATGGAAAAAAATACAGTGCATAAACATTAGGGCCTACGTCATAGCCACTTTCATTCAAGGAGTCGATTAAAGTAAGTAAATCAGTGCTCATCAGCCACTTTTTCATTCAAGTTAGAATAATAAAAATATGAACATCTCACAAAGGGAGCAATCTACCAAGGAATGCTGCTCTGCAACCACTTCTGATTTCAGGGACAAAACTGGCCTCAGGGCCAAAGTAAGCAATGGCTTGGTTTGCATGACCAATGGTGCTGGCTCCTGAAGAGCAGCTCAAAGTGGCTTTGTTCCTCTGCAGTCCTTTTTTGCTCCTGCGCTGAGCTAAGCCATGGTGTTGTCTGAATCTGGGCTTGTGTTTAAGCTCTTTCTTCACTAGCCACAAGCTGCAGCCAAGCGAGAAGACACAAGCCCCTGTTTGGGTCATGCAGTTATGCCACACCTTAGCTAAGCTGAAGGACTGGGGGGAAGCAAAACAGCTGTGAGCCTGTGAGTTTATGCAGTCTTGGTAAGCCATATTGTGTGAACCGGGCTTATATATGAAACGTTTGATTGCATTATACATATCTGTCCTGCTGTTGATTGCATGGCGAGTTCCTGTCCCCCCCCCCCCAGTGGAAATAAAGACACATGACACAATTATTTAAGGTTATTGGGCTAAATATGGCCACAACTTTATTGGTTACAGGTGATGAGCGGTATTGGCTTAGGCATTGGTCCTATCCAGCTTCAGCCTGTCTGCTTGAAATCCGAGAAGGGTTAACCACCAGTAGGGGGAGTCCTGCTGATGCACATCAACTAGGAACTCCCCTGGGGTCACCGCTTGGGGGCGTGCCTTAGGCCCTACATCCATAGGCTTCAGTCAGGGCCACGCCCCCCGGAATCCTTTATCGGACTACCCTTCAATATGCAGGGCAGGTGATGGAGCTTCCTCCCCTCTTCCATTTACAAGACAATACCAATACCAATGCCTAACCGCCGATACTAAGAAAGTTGTGACGATTTGCTATGAGGTAGGCGAAAACCAAGTGGCTGGTGCCAATTTGCCAAGTGGAAAAATTCCTACCAGGCCCGTCAACGGTGACCAACCAAGCAAGGTCAAGGAATGAAAAGCTTAAAGGGCGGGAGGGTGGGAAACAGGAACAGATGGTATGCAGGAAAAGAGGGAGATCCCTGGCCGCGCCTGCGTTTAAATCGGGCGGGCCATGCCCCCAAAGCCAGCGAATGGCTGGCCAGGGGGTGACACGGCCAGGGATTTCCCCAATCGTGTGGGGGCTGGGCTCCAGCCACTGTGTGCATGGTGGGGCTGTGATGCCTGCAATCCCACCTCCTCTGCAGAGCGGAAGTGGCTTTGTCAAAATAACAGCTCTGAAGTTACAGTGCATTGAAGTTGTAATTAACCTCAGGAGGAAAGCCTTCAAATGGTAGTATTCCTTCCAAGGTATGTAGCAGTTGGTGGGGAGGATTTGTATTGGAACTGCAGTGCATGGGGAAAGAGTTAACCTTCTCCGTACATGCCACAATTCTGATCACAACCCCTTTCCATGGCTGCTATTTATTAACAGATATATGTGCAATATAGTAATGCATTTCACATTCTGTCTAATTGGACCTCATATGGAGACACATGATGGTTATGCTTGGTAGATCACACCCTTGCTTATATATAACTGAGGTCTCTTTTAGATTTCTTCTGACAGCAGGTCATCTACTTTTACAGCGTCCAACCTGAGACACAGCAGATTAGTAATAATTATTTAAGTACTTTGCATGGACAATTTCTAAATATATCTCATGGCTGCTACTTATATCAAGTGTACACCAGGAGCATAATAATTATTCAAACCGAGAGTGTTTGATGTGGATTTTGAACATTACAGTTTCCTGCCCATAAAGAATAGTGATGCTTTAAGAATTAAAGACCTTTACATTATAAATATATGTACTCACAAATAAGTATACATGAACTGTATTCTATAAGAGCACACGGCTCTAGTATGGCCAATTTGGAACCTACGTTCAAGAAATATGTAGTCAAGTCTATCCATTAAGTCAGCTGAACAAATGCTTCAGAACAAATTGCATCCTTGGCATCTTTACATTATGTTACCTGGAAAATCTTGAGTACCTGTGATGCCACAGATCGACGGAGAAATTATGCCACATTCCCAATCATTTAGGCATCCGAATAATTCAATGTTCAGCACCCTTAACAAACCACAGTTCCCAGGATGGCCTGGGGGAAACAAAATGATATAGTTCAGGCATAGGCAAACTCGGCCCTCCAGATGTTTTGAGACTACAACTCCCATCATCCCTAGCTAACAGGAACAGTGGTCAGGGATGAAGGGAGTTGTAGTCCCAAAACATCTGGAGGGCCGAGTTTGCCTTGCCTGGTATAGTTTAAAATGGTAAGATATTGCTTGAAAGCAGCCCTTCTTCAGAGTGAATGCTCCAGAGATTGTCTCAGTTGCTGCAGTACAACAGTTGGGGAAGAACACTTACACATACCACAGCAAAGGTGACAGTTGTAGCATGGCAGCAGTGCCACCCACAACACCCAGGAGGAGAAAGGAGGCACAGTGATAGATGAGGAGGCAGTGGTGTAGAGGAGGCGGAAGAGGCAGTCCTCCACACTTGCACCAGGCCTGTTATCCAACATCGTTTTATTCAGGTCTTCTTGATGATTGTGCCATGTCTCTACAATTCTTTCCCCTTAAGAGTCATGGATGGTAATGTTACTAACGGTCTTCCACTGTCCAGTCAATATCTTTTCTCAAAAGCCTTTGGAGCAACTGACCAGTTCTGCCTTTGGGCTTTGGCTGTCTGTATTGCCTTGATGCTGTAATTAATATTTGTATTGTACTGTATGGATTTTATTTTAATTGATTGTGCTTTGTAGATGATATTCTTTCACAGTCAGCATACACTTTGGGACCTTTGGAAAAAGATAGTTTATAAATTCTATGAAGTAAATTATAATAATTATTTTTTGCATGGTGTCCTTCAAGATGCTTATGCCATATTTTGTTTTATCCTCATCTCAATCCGGTGAGGTAGGTTTGGCTCAGAGTGATGGAGTGCAGTGGGGTTGCAGTAACTGGGGTGGTGTCAGCAGAATCATCCCTGCTCTCCCCTCACATGCAATTGCAGTTAGGTAGAGGGGAATGCCAGATATGGCTATTTAGTTGAGCTTCTTGGCAGAAAGAGATTGGGTCTCTGTACAGTTTACCTGCTGTGCTACTTTAAATCAGCATCCAATTTTTAATGTCACATTAAAAACAACAACACACACCATCCTTGTGGTAAAACACCACAGTATTACTACAAGAGAAAAAGTATACCATACTTGGACAGTTACTATGAAGTAGTGTCTGACCTCATCACAGGATGATTCATTGTTCCTCTGCCAGAAAATGAATGGGATGTGAGGATGCATTCTGAGGAGCATCTCCCTCTTGAGCCAACAAGCAACATCACCTTGACTCACTGGGGATCTCAGAGTGCAACCTTATTACTTTTATTGTACATGGAGGGAGGAGGTCAGGAGAGGGTGGACCCTGGGCTTGTGGAAGTAGAAGGCATCCTCATTCTATAGCTGACAACAGGCCAGCAAGTCTGATCAGTGCAATTTCATGACTAATTGTGACAAACTCTTCAAGACAGCTTGAAGTTGTTACCAACTGCCTCTGAAGGTTCACGTCAAGATCAGTGGCTCTGTCAAACAATGGATCTGTATTCCAAATTTCATTCCACTTTAAGACACCTTCAGTTTTGCTTCCCTCTCCTCCTTTAAGTCACTGCTTGAGATTTAATCAAAGCCTTTCTGGAACTAGAGCTACTCCAATAAGCTACACCTGCTCTTTTATTGCCTACCTCACGTTGCCTATCCCTGTTATTCATATGTCATTGTCTGCCTCGTCCTGGTTTTCTCTCTTGCTTAACAGATCTGACTTAACATACCACCAGCAGACTCAGACTGTGTACACGCCAACCCTTCTATAGCACAAAAACGTAGTTCATGCTGATCCTTAACATGCTTCTTTTGATCTAGATTGATTCTAGATCCTGCTATCCTCCAGAGTGGGTATGGTTACTTGATATGTGTTTGAAATCCCCTCCCCTTCGATTAATTTATCCATGCCTTTTCTTCCCTGCCCATGCCCAAGGCAAATGAAGCAAGAAATGATCATAATTTTGATATATACCCACTTACAGCACCATTGGGCAGGTATGGATGCAGCCCATTGTCAGGACTGGTGGCATCTGCTTTCACCTGCATTACACTGCAGAATAATGCAGAATCAATCTACAAGGAGCTTTTATTCTTAAAATGAAGCTTGTTTCTTAAGAAATGACTTTCAGGGTAAAAAAAATGCACTAGATCTAGATTGTGTGTGAACTACATAGAAAAAGCAAGTACCCATTCTCCATTGATTTGTAGATTGGCATTAATTCATCAGAATTTATTTTATTTCATAAAAATTTTATACCACTTGATTGTAAAAACAACAATCTCAAAGTGGTTACTGAACCTGTAAAAAGACACTACAGTGGTACCTCCAGTTACAAAAGGTATCCGTTCTGGAGGCCCAGCTGTATCCCAAAAATTTCGTAACCGGAGGACCACTTCTGCGTACACGCGAGCAGCAAACCCACTTCCGGGTTTGCTGTGGCCGTAACCTGAAGATGCCGTAACCTGGAGGTTACGCAACATGAGGTACCACTGTATAAGTGTTTTAGACAATATTTGTGTAAATTTGTTTTTTAGATTCCACGCAGCCTCAAGCACACCTGATAGTAAGTAAATAAATGGAAATGTTTAAGATGTCTGTGCTGCCTCTTTCTCCAAAGGCACTAAAGGAGCTAACAAACAGTAATAAAAACAGATTTATTTATTTTTAAAAAATGATCATTACCTCACAATACATGCTCAAATAATAAGTTAACAAAATCCGAGCTGTTCAGCAAATCCTAGAAGCACAAAAGTAACACTGAGGCAAGATGAGAAGTGCTGACCTAGCCCTGTTGAAGCATCTCATACCTAGGTTGCACAGCAGTGGCACAAAGCACCAACACTGATGCCAACCTCTGGCGAGATCTAGCAATATTTTAGTGAGATCTTGCTGGAAGTTGGCACCAATGCTAGTGCCGCTTCTCCACCAGTGTGGTACTTTTACCACCCAATATGACATCCTGCCAAGATCATGTGACCACACAAAGCAGCTTGATTTGGTCTTGAAAAATGGTTATGTGATGAAAAGTCAAAGAAAAGGAATGCAGACATCTATGAAAATCCAAGTGGAACAGACAGGCCATGTCCTCAGAAGACACCGTCCCAAAGTATTGTCTCAAGAGAAGTTAACTTAGACTATAATGGGTGGAGGGTGAGTAGGTGAGGCAGAATAGATTTGTCTTCACTACAATGGTGTCTATTATTCTGATCTTTCAGGATTTCTATTTTGCAAAGAAGTAGATAAAACTGGGAAAAAGGGAATCTTTGGCCTCCAGATGTGGACTCCCATCATTTCCAACCAGCATGGCCAATGGCTAGGAATGATGAGAGCTGAACTTTAGCAACATCTGAGGGGTCACAGGTTTGCCACTCCTGGCCTGAATGTGTTGAAATAGAATGGACAGAACCACAGACAACCTATTTAAGGCACAGGAGAAAAGAAAACAGCTGGCTTTGAACTATTCAGAAATGACAGATTTCTCCCCTTGAATCATAGTCTGGGAGGTTGTTACATCTTTTAGTTGGGTCTGTAGATATTTTAGCTCAAGTCAGCAGTGAGTCATGAATTTGAAGACAACCTGTAGAAATCAAATTTCTTAGGCCTGACTTTTTTCTGGGAAATTGTGCAAGACAGAAACACATAAATGAAAATGGGAAAATGGACGTGATAAACCTCTGACCGTAACCTTGTAAATTCCTGCTACAGAATGCACATGCTTTGACTGGTGAGAAGGGCCTCCCTGCATGCATTCAACTGACATAAGGAGTGAAAGCCTGAAAAAGCTATTACTTTGTTTATGCGCAATTACTGATTCATACATCCAATTTGTATCCACTTAATATAACAGGTTCTCTAAGCAATTTACATAAAATATGCAAAATATAAGCCATAGGTAAATATTAGGGAAAATACCAGTATCATTTATTTATTTTTCTTTATTATATTTGTCAGTCACTTTATCTTGTCCAGCGAAACCCAAAACGACTTGCATACAACAAAACAAATAGACAATAAACCCCATTTAGATACATTAAAGCCAAGAGGAAAGAGAAATACATTAAAACATCCCTTATTGTACTTAATACAATAAGATTTGGTAAAAATTATATAGACTGAGTAAAAATAAATAAATCCAATGAGACTATATGAAATTAAATGAAGCTGAACAATGGAAAAATAAATAAATAAAGAATTAAGAGTTAGAGTGTGGGACAGCCTAGGTAAGCATACACAATTTTAAGACGTCTTTAAAGCTCTTTGTTGTCTATGCCTCCTGAATTACTCGAGGAGGGCATTCCAAAGCTAAATTTATTTACACAGGTATCTGAGGATAAGATACATGTCATTATACATTTTCTCAATTCCTAGGCCTGGAATAGAGTGCAGTTACAGAAAAATTGTATGCTCAAATATGTTGTGGACATCTTCAGGGAGAGAGCTTTAGCACCTCTCCATGAGCAATTGGGGTATTAGATCATTTGGAAACCTTCACGTCCACAGTTGTACATGTGAAGGCTCCCCTTCTTGCAGAGGCATGTGCTGTAACATGTGGACTCCCAGAAAATGCTACTAGTTTCAGCACATGATGTCAAAGGCAGGGCTAGTTGGCACTGATAGCATGTAAGCAGTAAGGTAGGGGGAAAGCAGACTCTAGCTCCCCTCTTACACATGCATGCTTTATTGTAAAAATTATACCAGCACCACAAGCTGGTATAATGAATAAAACCACTAGTTTTATACATAAATGGTACAGCCATGTGAATAACAAATGTCATTGGGCCTGAGAATGATTGCATTCAAAATGCAGGAACATCAGAACACCAGAACATCCTTGCTGGATCAAGCCAGTGGACCACCTTGTCCAGCTTCCTGTTCTCACAGTGACCAACCAGATGCCCACAAACAGGATTTGACTGCAACAGCAAGCGGCCTTCCTGATATTTTCAGCAACTGGTATTGAGAAGTGTACTGTCTCTGACCTTGGAGGCAGAACATAGCCTCTGTTAATTTGTCTAAGCCTCTTTTAGGGGCATCCAAGCCAGTGGCCAGCACTGCCTCTTGTGGGAGCGATTTCCACAGTTTATGTGCTGTGTGATTTGCAACAGGGACATTGGGTTGCAGAGGTTTTTTACTGGTTGCAGGGGACTGCAGGGGGGAGGAGACGAAGAGTCCATTGCATGAACTTACATGTGTTTGGAATTTTACTACATTGCAAAGGGGAGGCAGTGCAAAGAAGGCAGGTTTCTTCTTGTATAAGCTTCCTGAGAAGTTTTACAAGGAGGTGGGAAGTGTTGACGTACATAGTCAGTGTCGATGTCGTTAGCTGAAGGCAAGCGGTAACCTTGTGTCATTTGAGTGATGGGTGGAACGTGGTATTTCCCAAATCAGATTATTCACAACAAGACAAAGTAATTGGTATCATTATCTGAAATAATAAAGCTGCTGTTTTCTGCTTGTCCGAAAGGTTTTGTCGCCATGATCAAAGAGGGCAGGGAGAAGACAGGAAATGTCAAAAGGCGTCATATGCTAATTGCCTATTGTAAATACATAACCCAGATTGTCAGACTGGTTAAAGGTAGTAGTGCAAAGACCCAATTTGTGCTCACACTTACTGCAACAGCATGGACAAATTAGATAAGGATGGTGCATTATCACAGGGACAGATAAGTTTGCATACACAGTTTCCAGGTTACCTCCCACATTAAAAAAATTAATTAAAAATGTGCGACATCCCACATACAAAAACCAGCCATGCCTTTTGCAGAGCTAAATGTGTGAGTTGAAAATCTGTCACATTTACAGCCAGTAAGGTGTGAATAATATGCTAGACTTGGACTGCAGAGACATGAGCTCAAATCCATGCTCAGGCACGAAGCTGTGGGTGAGCTTGCAACAATTGGGTCTCTTTTTAAGAGTCATGGAGAATTCTGGGACCTTTAGTTTGTTAAGAGTGCTGTAGGTCTGTGAGGCCAGCACCCTTAACAAGCTATAGTTCCCAGGTTTCTTTGGGGATGTGGAAGGCAGGACCGGTAAAGTGGTATAAGAGTGCATGGTATGGATATGATACCTCATAGGATTGTTCTGTGGATAAATTAGTATAACCCTGCCTATGACACCCTGAGGTCCATGGAGGAAAAAGTGCTATTTTTGTTAAGACTAATGCATAAGAACAGGGAGTGCTACAAAGAATGTGGGTGCTACAAAGTCCACTTCCTCTGGCCAGGGCTTGGGCAGCAGAATCTTGTGGGGCAGTGAGTGCCCCGCCCTCCCCTGTTCATCAAACCCTATTCAGCTTGCCAGCCAGGTGCTTGGCAACCCCCGCCCCCAGCTTTTGCAGTTCTAGATAGGCAGTCAGGGTGTATGGGGTGTTAGGGGAAGGGTAGTACCTCTGGTGTGGGGCACATGATGCTCCTTCTGGGGTAGTTTGTCCACCTTTGGTCTCTGCATGCAGTTCTCAACTGTGGCTCCTAGAAGCTATCGGCATGCGACAGTGGCCACATCCCAGGAATGGCTCTGACTGGCCAACTAAATGAAGTGAGAGTAACTAATGGGTCTCAAACTCCTGGTGAGTTTAAGGACTTCCTCTGCATGCAAAGGCAAGCTCTGGCAGATTGAGCAGACAAGACCAATACTGGATTCAATGGTCAAGAAGGCGCTTTCTGCATATATGCTAGAGCAGCCTTTCTCAATCTTGGGTCCCCAGATGTTGTTAGACTACAGCTCCCATCATCCCAGCCTAGCAGACCAGTAGTCTGGGATGATGGGAGTTGTAGTCCAATAACATCTGGGGACCCAAGGTAGAGAAAGGCTGCACTAGAGGGAAATGAGGGGCTGATGGGGCTCATCAACCTGGGAAAGTAGCCCATTTAGGAGAAGGATAATTCTGGTCCTAAACCTCTGTTGCCTTGCACAATATATTCAGGAGAAGAAAAGACTAAGGAATAAATACCACACAAATCTGGACTGGAGTCACTAAAACGGTTGGATGGTACTTTGTACACCTCCTTTCGACAACTCCATCAGCCAAAGCTGGTCCGAAATGTATTGCTCTGCTTTCATTTGGTCCACATCAGTGAGGCTGAAAGGGGAGGGGGGGGGTCTCCAAGACCTCCAGACACACTTCCCAGGCTTGCTCCCCAAGGACATCATTTTTGTGCTGCTAATGCAGTGGTTTGACTTCACCCCTGGAGGCACACTCCATTGTCTCCCAAGACATATGGATGCCAACAAGCCACAGGAGGGTTCTTGGTGAATTACCATATAGGGTTTGTGGGCTATGCTCAGATTGACAAGTCACAAGCTTGTTTTAATTTCAGCTGAAGTATGCCTACAAGATTGGTCTGCTATAGTACATTTTGCATGCTGCTACAGTAGTGCCCTCAATGTATCCATGCAGTCTTCACTTATCCTAAAATCTGCAGGATATTACAGATGTAGGTTAATTTCAACTCCTGGGCCTTTCATGCTGGAGCTTTATGGAACTTTATGTTGTTTACTGTTTTGAGGTGGGGTTGGAAATTTAAATGTATTGTTTCAAAGGATCTTGTGTCCACAAAGCAAAAAACTAAATGGGTTTCTTCTTGCTAAGTAGTAGAGTAGAAGCTGTGTGGAGTCAGTATGAAGAGGGCTGCAGTCTACACAGTTGTGGAAAAATAGAAAGGGCAGCTTTTCCCGGTTTCCAGTTTAGCAGTAACTCATCAAACCAGTAATATGGGAAGCTCATGAATGGACTTGCCTTGGGTTAATGGACTTGCCTTGGTAGGGACTAAGGAGTTAACAACAGCCCATTGTTGTAGCTGCCTCCCTCTTCTCTCCCTCCCTCATCCCTTTTCCCTATGCCAGACTAGTTCAGAGGGACCTGGGGCAGTTGGGACATTATATCAGACTGCTTCTTGGAAAAAAATGAAATAAAATGACAGGTGACATGTAGACAGTTTCTTTCTAAGGCACGGGCATGTCCTTTTCTCTTAACTGAAGCCTGGTTTCTTTATTGTTTAATCACAGGCTGTGACAGAAACAGAGGGAAACCAATCTGTGTTTTCCCAGTGCCAGCTAACTAATGAGTCATGGCGTCTTAGCCAAGCAGGTGTGACATCTGATACAATATAAGTACGCACACCACCCTTCCTTGAAGCGTTTCTTTACCCAAAGGAGGGGTATCTAAATTAACTTGTAAACTCAGTACCAAGCCCTCTTTTAATTGGCAAGCTGAGTGTGTGAAAATGCTGACTGAATGCTATTCATAAGTGCTAGCATTTTAGAAGGACATACTTGTGGGTGGGGCATGTGAGGGAAGGTGAGGAGGGGGAACCTCCCATGAATATGGTTTCCCTACAGGTTTAGGATTGGCTGAAAAACTGTGCTTTGAAATTTATGTGGCCCTTTGATATCTGCCCACGGAATATAGTAATGAGAACTATGGAACCTGGAACAAACTCTGTGAATGCAACTGAATGAAACTCCTCCTCTGATATCAAGGGTGGACTCAGATGACACAGCATTGCATGACTGCTGCTTGCAACCTCATTGTGCAGAGGATTCCAGAGGAGTAGCCTGTTAGTCTGGAGCAAAAGCAACAAAGAATGGGAGTCTGCAGCCACAGGGGAGCCAATTATCTTTAATGAGACCCAGCAGCAAAGAATGTGTGAATCAGCAGAGAAACACCAGCTCATTCAGAGATATATCTATGTATGTGCATATATGTATATATGGAGGGAGATAGGTGCACACACATGCACACCAATCACATATAAAATACAGTAAATTTAAGACAGTGAAGTATCCTGATCTAGACGAGCAAAGGTAAAACACAGAGCAACAACAGTTTTACAACTCCACCAGCAAAAGCAAAATAAGAACAGATTGGAATACTAAGTTTTAAAGCTTTGTGTAGAAGCAAATAAAAGGGGTACAAAACACACCTCCTGAGAGGCGGAGGTCTATGGAGATGGGACCACCACCAATAAGGCCTGTCTCTTGTGTCTACTAATCTAATAGATCCTGATGACTAGCTGGCAACAAAGGTCTCTGTAGCTGATCTTAGGGCCTGGGCAGGTTCATTGTAATGCAAGCAAACCATCAAATACCCAGGTCACAAGCGATTTGTGGCTTTAAAGATATCCACCTGCCCTTTAAATTGACCTGAAAGTGCATCAGCAACCAACACAGCTGATGCAGAACTGTGACATACTCTGACTACTTGGTCCCCACAAACAGCTAGGAAGCTGTGCCTAGCCAAAACTTCTGAACTATCTTCAGAGACACTCCCATATTGTACATTACAGTAGCCTAATATATGTGAAACACTTCGAATTTTTGAAAAGTTCCTTCTGGAGGAAGGGCAGGATATAAACTGAATGAATAATAACATAAATGTGTCTGACTACAGGGTGAACTGAGTCTACCAGAGCTGAAAATTATGAGGTTGGGGGCAGGGAGAGGTATTAAGTACTAATTCAGGGCAGGGAAAGAAAGAAAGAGTAGGCTAATTACCATTGTACATACTTTGAACCCTCAGGATGGAGCAGACTATGTGTCCAGTAAAATAGTTTGAAAGGCTTAGTGAAGTGCATTGTATTTCTATACACACAGAAAGCATAATTTTGTCAGTTGTTTGAGAATTAGCATGATGCATTGTAGCACTGCAAAGAAGAACAGCACAATTTCTAC
Organism: Podarcis tiliguerta; assembly: GCF_965153285.1. NCBI lineage: Eukaryota > Metazoa > Chordata > Lepidosauria > Squamata > Lacertidae > Podarcis > Podarcis tiliguerta. The sequence goes on from NC_139540.1 coordinate 41,370,870, forward strand.
GGGAACAGTCTCACTAAAACATTAGATACAGCAGAACTTGGCAGTGTTCCAGTGATTAGGGTTGTCATATTTCAAAAAGTAAAAACAAAGACATCCCAAAAATGTGATTTTTCGATTGACTTGCCTAAAATCCAGAACAAAAATTCAGAAATCCCCCCTGGATGTCATTTCTGCCTTTGAAAGCCCAGTAATGTCTGGGAAAATCCGGGTGTATGGCAGCTCTACCAGTGATGGGTAAGTGGGACAGGAAACTACAAACAGAACTGCAACCAATGAAGGCTTGTAGGGGGAATTAGACATATTGTAAACTGTTGGAATAGTATCATCTCAGTAGCATCTATTTATGGGATATTGTTGGAATTTAGTGAGTATGTATTTTAATCAACCAAGGCCTAAACTAAGGTTTATCTTTTGCAGACTGTTTTGAAGGAGTTGTTTTATCCTAAGTACTTTCCCATGAAAGCATTTGACATGATGAATTTTGTCAAGTGCGTGTCACGGATAGGAGGAGGATACAAATGATTATTCAGCTTGGTTATAAATGCCAATCTCAGTGCAGTCATCATTAAATCTACACCAGTTTCATGAGAAAGCAGGAAGAGGCATGTTCTAGTGATAGATCCAAGGGTAACTATCTTCTCAAGTGGCTTTTATGAGATAAATCTATACAAAGGAAATACAAAAGTTTACAATGTGAAGGATTAACCTCGGTTTCTTCCTTTTTCTCCTTCTCTAAGCCAAATAATAATAATAATAATAATAATAATAATAATGGGACGCGCTAGGACTTGCCGATCGTATGGTCGGCGGTTCGAATCCCCGCGGCGGGGTGCGCTCCCGCCGTTTGGTCCCAGCTCCTGCCAACCTAGCAGTTCGAAAGCACCCTTAAGTGCAAGTAGATAAATAGGGACCGCTTACCAGCGGGAAGGTAAACGGCGTTTCCGTGTGCGGCTCTGGCTCACCAGAGCAGCGATGTCACGCTGGCCACGTGACCCGGAAATGTCTCCGGACAGCGCTGGCCCCCGGCCTCTTGAGTGAGATGGGCGCACAACCCTAGAGTCTGTCAAGACTGGCCCGTATGGGCAGGGGTACCTTTACCTTTTTTAAGCCAAATAATACATTTCATTGACCTCAGTGTTTGTTCATTCCTGCACATGTGGGATTCTGTTCATGTGCATCTAGTGCCATTCTGCTCTTTACCACTTTAAACACTTGTTTTGTAAGCTACATGACTTTGGAATAGATTATAAAAGGGGGCTAATTCACATAACCTTATTTTTGCCTTTTAAAGTCACATGGAAGTGAATTTTTGAGATTTGCATTTATTGAGATGGTTTGGTTGTGCCAGCCAAGCTTAGGTAAAGGTAAAGGTACCCCTGCCCGTACGGGCCAGTCGTGTCCGACTCTAGGGTTGTGCACCCATCTCACTTAAGAGGCCGGGGGCCAGCGCTGTCCGGAGACACTTCTGGGTCACGTGGCCAGCGTGACGAAGCTGCTCTGGTGAGCTGGCACCAGCGCAGCACACAAACGCCGTTTACCTTCCCGCTAGAAAGCGGTCCCTATTTATCTACTTGCACCCGAGGGTGCTTTCGAACTGCTAGGTGGGCAGGAGCTGGGACCGAAAGACGGGAGCTCACCCCGCCGCGGGGATTCGAACCGCCGACCATGCGATCGGCAAGCCCTAGGCGCTGAGGTTTTACCCACAGCGCCACCCGCGTCCCTTATTTTTGCCTTTTAAAGTCACATGGAAGTGAATTTTTGAGATTTGCATTTATTGAGATGGTTTGGTTGTGCCAACCAAGCTCAGGTATATGCCCTTAAAAATACAGACTAAACTGCATACCAGGCCACTGCATAGCCATAGGTCAACTCTTGTTCTTTTGAACTTCTGAATGAACTTCCCCCAAATACTTAGTATCAGCTGGTTTGGACAATGTGTTCTACATCTAATGACAGTCCATGACATTTGACTGTTCCATAATTACAGCTTTAAATGAGAAGATATTTCATGGCAAATGTTGCTGGCATCTGTCTGTCTTGAGGGGCAATGGAGTGTACCTCCAGGGATGAAGTCAAACCCTGTAGTGACCTCTCCGGGGCACAAGCTTGGACAGTGTATATTGTGCCACTAGTTTCTGTAAGGACACATATATAGCTGACATTTGCACTTACTGGGTGTAGGATCTATGAAGTATTACATGTGTCAAAAGATGCATAAGACTTAAATCTGCTTCCAATGAAAATGTGTATGTGGAGGGAATCTATTGCTTCAGTGAAAATGCCCATTAGTTTCACTACCTTAACATCTGTCAATTCTTTCTAAAGGACTCATAATCCTTTGCCATTTCTACATAAGATCCAAGTTAATTTCTTAAAGGGAGCTTTGTCTAGACTCTTTGCCTCCATTAAAAAAAAAAGTAACTGCTGGCACTCGGTAGCTTGCAAGACTAGATAGTCAGGATGAAAACCTGTGCAGTAAACATAACACAGCAATTAGGAGGAGTTAAGTTACATTGCTCCAGGGAGGAGCTTCAGTGGAACAGTGTGTGGTATGAATATCCTTGGTAGTGCTTCTGAAAAATGCAAAAGTAAAATCTATAGATAGACAGATTGCCAGATATGTAAACTAGTAACTTTGGTCACTTCAAACACCTGTGAGTCTACTCTCATGCAGTTTACAAACATTAAAAACAGTAGACTGTCTTCTGCATTATAGAACTACCATGTTGTCTATCTTCTCTCTTTGGGAAAGAAAGGTTTACTTTGAGATAGGTATTTTTTTATATATCAGATTGTATTGTTTGCCACATTAAAATGTCTGAGAAGCTTGTTCCATTGGGAGTTTTTCTTGGAAAAGGCAGGGACCAGGTGAGTGCTTGAAGATAGTCCTGTTTTCTGCAGGGTGGATGGGGTGCTTGATGGATTACACATGTTCCCTCATGAAGAGGTTGACGAGTCTTAGCTAGTTCAGGCAGCTTGGCAGATAAACAATGCTGGCAACACATAGCAGAGAGGTTGGCTTAGGGGTTTGCATTGTTAAAGCCTGTGTTTCCTTTTCAGTGAAACATGGTTAATAAAGCATTTAACTGTGTATTTCAACTCATAGCTATCTTAAAGTGTGAACTATGTAATTTACAGGTGTTTAGCACACATGTCTTCCTTAAGAAGCACATGTGCTTTAATATCTGGCTAATTAGAGTGGATCCTCATGCTAGGTTTGAAGAGCAAGAGTGCTCAGATCAGGACCACAGCATGAGGGTAGGAGAGCTTTAACCCTTTGCCACTGGTTGACTCCTCCCCCACTGTCTGCTGTTAGCTTTAGGGGACAGCTCATTGCAACTGTAATATACTTTTAGAAAGCCACTCATTCGATCTGCTAATTGTGTGAACAGCATCAAATCTGGTTTGACCTTTGGTGACCCTTGCCCAAAGGAGGTTTTTCTGCAAGATTTCTTGCTTAGTTTTCTCCACACATTTTCTATTTAGTACAAAAGACATGAACGAGGGTATAGCTCTCTTCAGGCTTTTTGACTTATTTATTTATTTACTTATATTACATTTAGATGTTCCTGCAGATAATCGGAAGCCACACCTTGGCTTCCGAACATTTTGGAAGTCGAACGAACTTCTGGAATGCATTCTGTTCGAAAACCAAGGTACAACTGTATGCAATCTTGCCTAATATGCACATTTCTGCAAAACGGTTTTACCTAATATAATGCATTTTTGTATGCTACTATATGCACACTTTACCCAGGTATATGCATTTTTGTACACATTACTTGGGATGTGGGTGGCACTGTGGTCTAAACCACAGAGCCTAGGGCTTGCTGATCAGAAGGTCAGCGGTTTGAATCCCTGCGACGGGGTGAGCTCCTGTTGTTTGGTGCCAGCTCCTGCCCACCTAGCAGTTCGAAAGCACGTCAAAGTGCAAGTAGATAAATAGGTACCGCTACAGAAGGAAGGTAAACGGCATTTCCGTGCATGGCTCTGGTTCACCAGAAGCGAGTTAGTCATGCTGGTCACATGACCTGGAAGCTGTCTGCGGACAAACGCTGGCTCCCTTGGCCTATAGAGCGAGATGAGCGCACAATCCCAGAGTCATCCGTGACTGGACCTAATGGTCAGGGGTACCTTTACCTTTACCTTACACATTACTTGGTTGGAGAACTGCATTGCAAAATTTGGAGAAGTGCCAGTTTTGAACAACGATCTCTTATTGTTTTGCAAGGTAAGCATGCTCACCTTTAAATGCAAACTGAATCTAATTTCTTCTTCATCCCTACCTACAATGTCCATGAGCTCCCAGACAGCCCTGTTTTGTAGTCCAAAATATCTGGAGAGCTCTAGGTCCTGTGGCTGGGACGGGACGATATGGGATTGGGGGGGGGCAACTCCTATCTCTTGCGGGGGCGCAATTAGTGCCAGCACCGTCCGTTAAGAGTTTGGGTGTAATCTTCGACACCTCCCTTTCCATAGAGGTGCAGATTGCAGCTATAACAAAGGCGGCATTTATTCATCTCCGCCAAGCTAAACAGTTGGCTCCTTACCTCTCTCACCCTGACCTAGCCACTGTGATTCACGCGGCAGTCACCTCCAGACTGGATTATTGTAACTCGCTCTACGTGGGGCTGCCCTTGAGACTGACCCAGAAACTCCAGCGGGTGCAGAATGCTGCAGCGAGACTCCTTACGGGGTCTTCGCTGCGAGATCACATTCACCCGGTGCTATACCAGCTGCAGTGACTCCCGGTGGAGTACAGGATCAGGTTTAAGGTGCTGGTTTTAACCTTTAAAGCCCTATATGGCCTAGGACCCTCGTACCTATGGGACCGCCTCTCCTGATATGTCCCACAGAGAAACTTACGGTCTTCAAATAAAAACATCTTGAAGGTCCCAGGCCACAGAGAGGTTAGGCTGGCCTCAACTAGAGCCAGGGCTTTTTCGGCTATGGCTCCGATCTGGTGGAACGCTCTGTCATGAGAGACTAGGGCCCTGCGGGACTTGACATCTTTCCGCAGGGCCTGCAAGACAGAGCTGTTCCACCAGGCCTTTGGCCAGGGCACAGCCTGACTCCCTCCTTCGGCAATCTTCTCGGAGCTCTGGCCCAATGGTTGCCATTGGTTTGATTTGAGTTAATTTTATAATGAATGATTTTAGAGTGTTGTGTTGTGTTGTACTGTTGTACTGTTTTATTGTTGTTAGCCGCCCTGAGCCCGGCTTCAGCTGGGGAGGGCAGGATATAAATAATAATAATAATAATAATAATAATAATAATAATTAGGTTGCTGAAGACTGTGATAAAGCAATGCCTGATCACCGTATTGTCATAGTGTCAAATTTTCAGTGGAATCTAATTTTCAGAATCTTCAGTTCTGCAGCCAAGTGTAACATCAACAAGGAATAGAATGCTATTTATGGAAAACAGTTATTTTTCCTGTTCAACAAAAATCAGCAGCAGTTACTGAACAACCTTCTGTGTTTTTACTGGATAAACATTTAACTTTCCTTCAGCTGCCCATGCCAACACCCACATTGTGTGATGAGATAAATATTTTCACCTAGACTTTCCAAGCACAACACACACTAAAAATACCCCTACATATTTGTATCAGCCACAGATATTGACATAGCTAGAGCATTAAGGAGCTGCCAAGACCAATTTCCTGTGTTTTCAAATAAGGAAACAATTGGAGATATTCTGATTAGAAGTCAGACAACCAGATCTGGAAACAGCCATTTATCTACCGTGATAGAAATGGAAGCTTGTACTCCGGCAGATAACATGATATTCTGCATGTTAGCAAATAGGGCTGAACCATAAAACACTTCCCTACTAACTACTGAGAAGGAATGTTAAAATATTCTTTATTGGTACACGGCAATATCTCTTACTCTTTTCATTTCCTTTTAACATTGACATACTAACCCCTTATTATGAAGGCAATTGTGACATTAGATACACTTGGAAATGCAGATGGTTGTGTGTTACTATGTGTTACTAAGTGTGTTGCTATGGCATGTAGTGCCCCTCTTCCAGCTTCTGTTGGCAAAGAGGGATGTCATGACAGCTTCAAACCCCAGCTTTGCTGACTTGGGTAGAAATCTTCTGCTGGTGGTAGCGCTGCTGGCAGTAACTGGCAGAAAGGCTTGGAACAGGGTGTTTCAGGATGGGGTGGGGTGGTGGTGACTTCAGATAACTGGATCCTGTAGATCCTCTGAGGGGGCCTATTCTTGGGCACTTGGACTATGCCAGCCTGGAGGTGGTGTGGCAATAAGAAAACAAAACACTGCCCCCACCTTCTATATTATGAGAACCAGCAGGACTTGGGGTCTAGCACTCCACTACTTCCCATCCCATTAGGATTGCTCTGCCTGAGAGCTGAACCTTCTCATGCTTAGAGTAGTCTCATTTATTTCACTGGGATTACTCTAAGCTTCCATCCAATATGTTACTTGTTTTTCTTTTTTGTGGTCAAGGCACAATTCATTCTTGTTCTCACAGTCTGAAACAATTGTTTTAACACAGGTGGGGTTTTGTCCTCACTTTTGAAGGTAAGGTATTGTTTTGTTCCCTTGCTTATAAATGCACAGATGGAAAGAGTTTAGCTCTTTTGTACTGTGGTTTCTTCATAAAGTAACTATGATGATCAGTTGCTTAGCTCAGGTACCCAGGTTCCTCCTCTGCTTTCCCTTCTTCCACCTGAATCTTACAGCATATTACTAATTTTAATGAAGGATTACGTGAAGTATGCAAACCCTCATAAGTTGGTAAATGTATCATTGGCTATGGCCATTCGTTTTTGGTTTTTGATGGCATAAACCTTTGATAAATTAATTACAAACTAGCTGGTAATAAGTATAATATTGGTTAGTAGAAATGGCAATTGGGTTTTTAATTATATAAATCTGATTCATATGGAACTAGGAACTCTTGGCAGCCTATGATAGTTGGACCACACCTATAGAAGGAATGGTAGTTGCCACTGTACTGCTTTTATTTTGGGGTGTGTGTGATGGTAATATGGACCTCCATGTTTTCATCTTAATGCCCATCATTTATTCATTATTTACCAATTATCTAGAGACATCAAATAGTTTGCTGGTTAAGAGGCAACTGTATGCATTTGCTCTTTATGCATTTGAAATTCCTCAGAAACCACATCACTGGTGAGGTCCAAGCTTTCAAATTGGCATGACCTGGCTTGATGTGGGGAACTCATCATAAAGAGTATCGTTTAACACATTATTCATAAGGATGATATAAAAATTAATACAGTGGTGTGTGATCAAATACAGAGTGCCCAGCAATTAAATTTGAGCACTATACAATTGGTTATTATAGGTCAATTTTATTAGCTGGTAGGAGGAGTGTTTTGTATGCTTGTGAAGCTTTTTTGGGGCATGATTAAGGAAGGGGATTGAACTATTTTGCTGCACAGCCTTCAGGTACTAAATGAATCACTGTGATAGAAGCTGGGAATGCTTCCTACTGAGGCTACATCATTCACGTGATTACTATGACAAGAGACATTTTCCACCCATTGCATCACTCCATGTACCTCCACTGCTGTCCCACTGCCACTGATGTAAAAGAAAGAGAACATATGATGGGCATAGCATGGCTGTTTTTTGTGTATGGATGAGAGAAATAGAGATATACAGATTCTTATTTCTGAGAAGTTAAGAAAATCCTTGGTTATACTTTGGATTGTGCCCAACTAAGTTACATTCAGAGCAGACCTTTTGAAATAAAGGGTGCTAAATTATTCATGTCCATTTATTTCAATGGGTGATTGGGATTAAGACTGGATACAACCCTTTATACCTTGTTGTTTTGTTCTTTCTTTCTAGCAATATGCATCATACAGCAAAGGCATCACATCTAAAAAACCCACACAAGCCATTCCAACTTCACACATTCAAACAAGCAGTGTTTGCAGGAATGGGGGAGAAGTTTGCATTTAAAGGTGACCTTATCTAACTTGCATTTTCTGAAACGAGATGCGAATGGAAACACAGCAATCCTTTGAAATTTGCTATTCTTTGTTTTTATAGTGCAGTTCTTCAGCCAAGCAATGTGTACAAAAATGCATATAATGGTGCAAAGTGTGCATGTAAATGTGAAAATATACAAAAATGCACTCTATTAGGAAAAAAAGGTTTTGCAAAAATATGTATACTAGGCAAAATTGCACCTAAATTTGTATATTAGGAAAAGTTTGCATTGATGATGATTTTTTCATGACAACCCTTAAAAAACTAAAATTGCAAGCTCATGTGGAAATGTGGAAAACTGAATATAAGTTTGAAAAAATGAGAAACTTAGAGAAACCGAAATTGACATATTCATCCATCCCTAGTGACCTGCCTATCTTATTTTCATACTTCCTGCACAGCATATGCCATGGTGAATCAAACATCTCCCCTGTGTTGAAATATGTTCAGGGTGCATGTAGAACCTGCTCATCTCATGAGGCATGAATTGACACTCCACACATTACACATTATTCAGGAATTGCAAGCAAGCCATAAGCACTTTTCTGTTGCTTAAGCATTGGAAGTGACTCCAAAAGTGAATGCTACATAGCAATAAGGTACACAGAGGTGTGGAGGAACTCAAGTCTGCTGAGAAGCTATGTCCTTTGACCAGGAAGAACTAACCACAGATGACTGGAAAATGGATGCTACTCAGAAATGGGAGAAAGTGTTTCAGAATTTGCAACAACTATATTCTGTATCCTTAACTTCATTTCTCTGAACCCTGTAATGGAAAGCAAGTTCCACAGTTGAGATCTGGGCTTTCTTGCTGAGATTAATTTCTCATACATAAATCCTTAGGATGGGGATTGGGAGCCTGTGACCCTCCAGATGTTGCTGGACTACAATACCCATTATGCCTTACCATTGCTGGAGCTGATGGAAGTTTTGAGTGTAACAGCTGCCTTAGAACTTTCAGTGTACATCTCCAGAGTTCCTATTCACTAGACACACTGTGCTATCCTTTGTGTCCACTCAGAAGAAAGCCCCATTGAGTTAAGTGAGGGTTGTTCCCAGATAATAAGGTATAAGATTGGAGCAGGAACACAGAGAACTGATAATTCGCTTTTCATTGCCAGTGAGAACCACAATTGCCAAGCATTGGGAAGATTTACAAATTAATGTCCTTGAATATTGATATAAAAAGTTGTGGCACATTGCCCTGGTAGAGAAACTCACACAAAAGGTGATAATTGCCAGGGTACAAAGCACACAGTGAACACAGGATAAGTTCACTGCTGTATGGCTTTGATTTATTGAACATACAGGAGTTGGTTGTCCCTCCACTCTGCAGCATATGCTTGTTTGTGGTTACGGTAATAACTGTTGGTTTGGGAGGAAGTAAAGGGTAATCTGGAAGCTGTAAGTAAGATGCTTATTAATTTGAAATTGTCAACAAGCTGTATTTTATTTATTTGCTTGCTCATTTTCCAGTTGATGAGGTAATAGTTTGGTTCATTTGTAACAATCCTTCACCCTACTTTATGTTTTGTGATTTGTTTTGTACTGATTGAAACAGTTTATTTACACACACACACACACACACACACACACACTTTTTTCTATCTTAAAGATTGAAGCAGCAGCCCCTTTTCTGATTATGTATCCCTGATAAATCCCCCCTTTAGAGATGCCTTGTTAAATTGTTGTCTGTTTGAGTTGCCAGCATTGTTGTTCTTTGGGGTTTACCTAAGGTGGCCTTATGCTGGTTGTAATCCAATGACGCCTGAAGACCTAAGGCAAAGAAATGGTGAGCTGGGTTTTTTAGATGTATCAGAGTGCAAGGATTAACATATACAGGACATTATATTGTATTTTTAGACCACCCTTCACCCCAAGGGATTCCAAGGTGGTATGCAACAGCACAGCATCATATAACACATGTATTTAAACCATAAACACTACCATCTCAGAAGTTCAAAAACAAACAAATTAACAAAACAATCCTGCTGTGATCCAAACAGAATTTAGCTTACCCTTCCCGGAAGGGTCAAGTATGCCTTTGCTTGGCAATAAAAAGATGATGAAGGGGACAAATGGGAAGGAGTTCTACAACCAGAGTGCCATGACAGAGAAGGCTGCCATTTCACATTGCTTTTGGGGGAGGTTGCAATGCATCTATCTGCCTTTCATGTAAAAGGTCTTGGATTTAATCCATGCCATCTCAAAGTAAAGTCTGGGAATGTCCCCTGCCTGAAATCCTGGAATGCCATTGCCAGTCAGTGCAGACTATAGGCTTCAACCAGTGGCCACGAGGCCCTACCATGTGGGTTGCAAGGCAACACTATTTGGGTCACAGCAAAGTTTCCACAGCCACATTGGATTCCAGCTGACCAGACCAAAGGAGTATTGCATATGGGACTGAACTAAGATGCACTCATTTTATCAATGTCCACAAGTGCTGCAATGTGACAGGAGAAAAGCTTGAGTCATTTTAAAATAAGATACATATTTCTGGCCAACTACATGCTTGTTCCTTTCCGTTGCCACATTGCAGCACTGTTTTTCATTTAATAGTATTGCTAAGGTATATTGCATTGTGATTTGCCATTTTAGTATTAATAATATGTATTATTAGCACTATTATGTATGAAGAAAATGTGATGGTGGGTCTGATGTTGCAGCTTGGGAGTGAGAAGTGGGCCTTGGGTGTAGACTGAAGGCCACTCTTCTAACACAATACTGACCTACATAGACCAATGGCCTGATTGAGCATAACACAGCTTCTTATTCAGGGCTGTAGTTGCTATAGAAAGTGTTGAATTGTGGGGCACATGTTCTTCTGGTATTTCTTTAACTCAAAGGACACTCACCCTCTGTAAATCATGGAAGGACAGGATGCTGCACACACAAAAAGAATACAGTAAGAAAACAGGCAGAGTAGAGCCTTCAGGCATGTTACAAGGAGAGTTGGCTGTTCAACAGCAATTCTTCATATAATGGTGCTCCAGGTGTGTCACTATTTCCCTGTTTGAAGTGTTGGAGGGTTATGATTCAATGATCTAACATGGCTACCAATGATAAAGTTCTAATGCCCTGAATCAAATTTTACAGGTTCCACAATTAAATTCAAGCAGCATATGAAGTTCTAACAACCTACGGTAAATGCAATCTTCATGCAGAATTGAGCCAGCTGCCCTTTGATTCTAATGAACACAGGGTGTGTTGGATACCATGCAAGTCTTTCCTTTCCTTTGCAGCCACGCCAAAATATTACTACCTTCTTTTCTTAGACATCATTTTCTGAGTCATGAGGTTGGCCTTCTCAAGCTTTGACACTACCAACCTGAAAGTCATGGTCCTTCAAAGCAAGGCAGTCTAAAAAGCACCCCTTCTTGCTTATACTGCTTCTTTAGAAATGTTTCTACTGGATGGAATGAGGCACACCCATCTCCTTAAGGGCTGAGTTATCCAAACACACCCAGTAGATGAAACAAATCCAGATTAGGAAAAGAAGCAGCAACTCTCTGGGCAGGCCTAACCTGCTCTTCTGCTCTTTGCTTAACCTAAAGCCTATTTTATTTTTAAAAATTATTATTATTAACGGTCATGTTTCTGTATTGTCATGTCCCCATCCTCTTATTCTAAAAATACATAAATCTCAATGTTCATGTAATGTTACGTTTGGAAGGTTAGCTGACAGTTATTGGTTGCTGTTGTTATTGTTTTGCTTTAGTTTTCTTTGCTCCTTTTAGGTACATTTTGAAACTTTCCTCAGTTTCAAAATCCATGGAGACAGGCCAGGGTGAGACTGGTGTTTAAGAAAAAGGGCGGTTCTAAAATTCCTCTGGGTTAATGTTAATTTACATGGAGTTCATGTAAATGTGCTCCTTTTCCAAAAGGTACTGTATTATGTTGTAGTAGAATGGTTCTGGATCACATAAGACATGAACCCAGATCATGAAACTGCAGTAATGCTGTGCCTGTTTCATCATCCTTGAACTATACCTTAAAAGAATTGTAAAACACAATATTAAGGCAATGCACTGATACAAAATGCAAGTTAATGTATTGCTGTTGCTACTGCTGTTATCAGAGGGGGAAATTCTAAAGGTATTGTATTATTTTTAAAAGTATTGGATTACTCCTATTACAGAAGTAGTTTTTTTTTACATGAATGACCTTATGATGAAGCATGACCTAATGATGGGTACCAGTTTTATAGGTAACTTTCTTTCTTCCCTGAATAGGCTCATGTGCTCTTTTTTTATCTCAAGCACAGAGTAAACCCATGCATTTTCACTTAGAAAAACGTCCCTCAGGTAAATGTGTATAGGATTGCAGGCTCAATCACACAGAAAACTGAATATAAATATTATATTTAGCAAATGCCCTTAATAGTGATGCTCAGTGCTTTTATTTCACCCAGCATTTGCTCCAAAGGCTCTTGAGCAGAGGTGATTAACCTGTGGCCTTCCAGATGTTGTTGGACTCCAGTGTCATCTACTCCAGCCAGAAATGCCAAGTGGTTAAGGATGATGGGTGTTGAAGTCCAGCAAAACATGGAGGGCAAAGGTTAGCAGCACATGCTCTATAGACCGCATCTTCTAACTCATAGAGAAAGCAATAAAAAAGTTCCAGTCTTGAATTTAGTGTTGAACTTGGTCAGACATATAGACCTACTAGAGTTAGTAGTACTAAATTTGCTTTATTCCTAATATATCAGTGTTGGTGGATTATTGATTGAGTTGTATGCACCCCACCACTTTACAGACCAGGGTTGGGGGAACCTGTAGCCCTGTAGATGCTATGCAAGGGTCTTCTTTTATTGTTGCCGATCCCGCCCCCCTTCCCATAAGCTGCACCCCCTGTACTGCATTGCATGCCATTCTATCTTTTCAGACAGAGCTGCACCAGAGATGTGGAAAAGACCCATTGAATAAGTAGAATTGTGCCTGCAGTTGTTAGGCTCCAAGCCCCTACGCATTCATTACTATGAAATGACTGTTTATCATGGGTAAAATTATGCATGTCTTCTTGCATTTATTTTGTAGACACAAAACAGAAGGTCACAGAAAACAGATTTCTAGCGACACCCAGTCTCAGTTATCTAAGGCTCTCCTGGAAGAAGGCTCCAAATCAAGCATTTCCTGATGTGAAGTCTTCTGGAACATGGCCCCGCAAATCACTTTCATTTAGTTTGCTCAGAATCCTAAAATCAATATTGTGGTTTCATATTCAGTCCAAAACACACACACACACGCGCACACACGCACACTGCAGTGGTACTTGCTTAGAAATGGATATGCTTATGAGTGGAATGTCAATGTACTGTGTATGGACTATGAAGATTTACTGGACAAAAAGAAATGAAATATGATAATAAGAGCAATCAACTATTCTTTTAATGATGATAAAGACTGCCCACAAGAGATGTATTATCTATATGTATAACACCAATGCCCAGTATTCCACCATTCTCTAGAAGTATCACAATTCTAGTATCCTATGATGAAGAATCATAGCCCATAATATAGCTATGCAGAAACAAGAATAGGGCTCTGCAGACAGGAACGTATGATAATATCTGGGATCCCCAGGAAGCAAGGAGCAAATTTGGCCTCTTTTACTAGTGTACCCCATACATTCCTCCTGTTGCAAGAAGGAAGTGCTATTCTCTCCAGTCTTAAGCACTGAGAATGGGAAATTAAGCACTGTGCCCAGGAGCACTGAAGTAGAGGTTGAAAAACACATCTGACAGTAGGTGATGAGTTCTCACTAGAGAGAATCTGGGGCATGGAACTTCAGGCAAATACCTCCCATATTTCTTGTCATAATGGCAGGAATGTTGCTGTTGTTGCTAGTCTCATATAAATGATAGGAAGCAAGAATCATCAAACAATTAGGAATTCATGGCACAAACTATGTATCATAATGATTTCAGAAAGCATCTAAATGAATAAATATGAAATCTGTGCTGAAACCAACATGCACAAGCAAGTTTGAGCTCAGGTAGGATATGGATCACTTGCAAAGAACGTGTCAAAGAAGTTAGCAAAATAATACACACAGAACCACACCTTTTTTTGAGTGTTCAGATACAGATGACATACATAGCACTTAGTTCTATGTAAGTCATAAGCACAGTATTTCCAGTGAATAAATTAATATTGGGAGAAAAGCTCAACCTCCTTCTCCTCTTCTTCAAACAATAAATCAAATGAACCAGCTTATCTAGCTGGTTGTAATACAAATAGAGAATGTCTGTTCAAGATGCCTTGGATGAGCAAGATTCACCTCCAGGCTGGATTACTGCAGTGTGCTGTATGTGGGGCTGCTTTGAAGACTGTTCAGGAACTTAGAATCAGAGTTGAAAGAGACCCAAGGGTTATCTAGTCCAACCCCCTGCAATGCAGGAATCCCAACTAAAGCATCCATGACAGGTGGTCATCCAACTTCTGCTTTAGAACTTCCAATAAAGGAAAGTCCACAACCTCCCGAGGGAGTCCATTCCACTGTCTAACAGCTCTTACCGTCAAAACATTATTTCTGATGCTTAGTCAGAATCTCCTTTCTTGTAACTTGAAGCCATTGATTCAGGTCCTACCCTTTGGAGCAGGAGAAAACAAGCTTGCTCTATCTTCCACCTGACAGCCGTTAAGATATTTGAAGATGGCCATCATCTCTCTTCTCACTCTCCCTTTTTCCAGGCTAAACATACCCAACTCGCTCAAGCGTTCTTCTTAAGGCTTGGTTTCCTTGATCATCTTGATTGCCCTTCTCTGCACACATTCCAGCTTGTCAATATCCTTCCTCAATTGTTGTGCCTAGAAGTGGAAGCAGTGCTCCAGGTGTGGTCTGAGGCAGAATAGAGAGTTCTTTTATTTTCCTTGATCTGGACACTATACTTCTGTTGATGCAGCCTAGGATAGCATTAGCATTTTCTGCTGCTGTATCACACTGTTGACTCATGTTATACTTGTGGTCTATTAAGACCCTCAGATCCTTTTCACATGTACAACTGGCAAACCAGGTGTCTCTCATCTTATATTTGTGCAGATGGTTATTCCTACCTAAGTGTAGAACCTTACATTTGTCCCTATTATATTTCATTTAGTTAGTTTTAGCCCAGTTCTCCAATCTGTTAAGGTCATATTGAATCTGAATTCTGCCTTCTGTGGCATTCACTACCCTTCCCTGTTTGGTGTCATCTGCAAATTTGATGAGCACCCCCTCAATACCTTCATTCAAGCCATTTATAAATATGTTGAACCACCACGAGCCCTGGACAGAACCCTGCAGCACCTCACCTGTCCCCTTTTCCCAGGATGTTGAGGAACCAGTCTCACCAGTCGATAGTTATCTGGGTCTTCTTTCACTCCCCTTTTGAAGATGAGGACAACATTTGCCCATCTCCAACCTGCAGGGACCTCACTTGTCCTCCAATAATTTTCCAAGATTATAGACAGTTCTGTTTTTGATCTTTGAAAACCATATACAGCACCGCTCAGGACGCTTGCACCGTCTGTAGAGCATGAGGCTCTTAATCTCAGGGTTGTGGGTTCAAACTCCATGTTGTGCAAAAGATTCCTGCATTGCAGGGGGTTGGACCAGATCACCTTAATTGTGAATGGCAAGTTAACCAAGTAATTTTCAGAGATATATGCCTTTCTTTTGCACATAACTCTTGCAAAATAAGCAAATGGGTGTGCTTTAAATGAAAAATATGTGGTGGTAACTGAGCTTCTTGGCCTGTCAAGTGTATTCTATATATTTTTCCAAATGGCTTGGAAAATTTGCATGGAATCTGCCTTAGGTGAATCACATCTCTTGCATTTATCAGTGCTAGTTGAGTAAAGCTTAGTTGAGTAAAGCACCATTTGCTTATAAGAATCATTAAGTTAGGGCATGTAATTAACAGCTAAAATTCAGATTTTGTTTGTAAATGCCTACATTTAAGTATAGGTTGATTTATAATATGCCTTAGCTGAAAATATTGGAACATCTGGATGATATACATTCATTCTATTCTTTACTGTCTCATACGATATCACATATTTTTCCATCACCAAATTTTGCAATTAAGTTAAAGGTCATAGTCCTACTGGACATATGATAAACCTTGTAATTTGCAAGTTTCTTTTACAGTGGTACCTCGGGTTACATACGCTTCAGGTTACATACGCTTCAGGTTACAGACTCCGCTAACCCAGAAATAGTACCTCAGGTTAAGAACTTTGCTTCAGGATAAGAACAGAAATCACGCAGCAGCGGCGTGGCAGCAGCGGGAGGCCCCATTAGCTAAAGTGGTGCTTCAGGTTAAGAACAGTTTCAGGTTAAAATGGACCTCCGGAACGAATTAAGTACTTAACCCGAGGTACCACTGCAGTTATAGTTCTTTACTCAAAATGTAAAAATTTGCATAACTTATACTTTATATTGATGTTAAACTAACTTTTGTCGCTCTTTAGCTTCTTTTTTTAAAAAAAGTAGGCAAGATATGTAAGCCATAAAGAGAGTATTTTACTGGGCTATTTAACTTCTGGAGAAAAAAGAAGCCTTCCATGTGTATTGTAATATAAGCAAATTATCTGTGTAAGTAATTAAGTAAGATTTTTCTGTGCAAATCCCATGGGAGTGAAGAAACAACTAGTGCCATCACCCCTAGTGGGACTTGTTCTATGTTCACTCAAGGCATGTGGGGCTAAGAAGCCCTGTATGTAACCTGCTCACTCTATTCCAAAAGTTTTAAAGAAAAAATGGGGGAGGGATGAAAGATGCATATAAGCTTTCGGCCACCACATAAGTACTTTTAAATGTTTTTTTCCAGGCAGATTTTTAAGGATGTGACATCAAAAATCTGCCTGGAAACACGTTGAAGCACACTATATTCTATCCCCTCTGAGATCTGAGAAGGACCAGACTTTAATGGGTCTGGTGGTTTACAGGTGGTTTATTCTCTAGTATTCTAATGTTAATGTTCTTGTCTAAAACTATTTGAACCATGATTGTTTTGCCAAGTGTATGTACATACATTAGCTTTTAATTTCAGAGCAGTCAGTCATATTTTGTTTGTTCCTTCTCCAGTTCTTAAAGCAATTATCTGAATCTAGATAATCCAAAACAGGTTATAAAGGAGAGATGTGCATGCTTAATAACCACTTATTACAGTGCCATACCTTTAATCAATGCGAAATTAAACAGTTTTTGTTAATTTTGGTAAATTGGTTCTATCCCCTCACAGTGTTTTATGCAATGGAGATTTTAGGGGTTCTGCTAAAATTGCAGTACTGAGGAATCTGGAGTCCATGTCCAGTGCACTAAAGTAGCATTCATGGCTCATAGAAGATGTTCACATTCAGAACCAACAACCCATCCCTATTTCTTCAGCATGAAAGTCCTTTGCTTGTTTTTTTCCTCTTATTTTAGATATACTTTTATATAAGATATTGCCCCGTTTTGATTTGCTGGTTTGTTATCCTAACTGAAAGAGTCCAATTCTTGATTTAAAAAAACCACAATATTGGTAGTAATACCATTTTTACCATAGTTATTCTTCCTGGAAAGTAGTTTCCCCTAGTGTATTATAAAACCTTCACACTCTTTATAAAAGGATTCATGATTATTTGCATGGCGACCACAAATTCAAGATCATTCAGTTGAAAAGTGGGATATATGTGCATTTATATGAATGAATAAAATTTCATTCTCCTCTTACATTTATAACAAATGGAATTGTGAATATTTCGTGCTTTGATAATATAACTGCCAAATGCAAAGTCCCTTTACAATGGCCAGGTATGATAGGAGTTGTTACCCAAAGCATCTGGAAAGATCACCAAGGTTGATTTAGTTAGTGCTCTGAAGCTCCTCTTTTCTGGAACAAGGAACACCCACCATCATTTACAAATCAATAAGTTTATAAGGATGATATTTAAATTAATCAGTGTTCTTTGAACAAAGGACAACTGAAAACCCTCGGTGATGAAAAGGAAGGCTAGAACTTCTTCTATAAACAGAAAAGAATTGTTTTATATTAATTTAATTGGGATCCCGGCAATCAAGAAAGATACAGTAGATGAGACAAAGAGGCATGGCTGACTGGGGGGCATGGTCCTTGAATGGGGAGCCCAGAATCTTTGCACTGGTCTTGGCTGAAAACTCATTGCTTCAGCCTCCAGCTTAAGATTCTATGAAACCAAGAATTATCTCTGTGAAACCAAAAACAATTTAGTCGTAGGCAATTGGGAAGGGAAGGGCAAGCCCAGGAGCCCAATCCATCCAACTTCTCCCTCTCCCCCAGCATTTCACCAGGGCAAGGAAAGTCTGAAATGAAATAGAGCACGTTCCACAAGTCTCTTTCAGGACAAGCCCCATGACATTTAGCAAGAGAGCTGAATTAACAACCCGGCCCTTCTTAGACAGCAAAAGCTTTAAGTGAAAGGGAAGAAAAGGAAGAAAGTTGCATTCACTTTTTGCACCATATACTCGCTGCTGCTGCCTTGCAGTGTTTCCTTTCACCCTGACTCCTCTGGGGACTATCACCAGACCCAGCAAGTCAGTAGCTGGAAAAGCCCTGCAGCCCATTGAATTTCTATACTGGAAATGGTGCTACTAGCTGAAAGATGGTATAAAGGCAGCATCCTATGTAGAGCTATCTGGCTACAGCTTCTCTTCAATCTACTGGTGAGTAGAACAGAATGTTGAATTGGTTGTATATCAATAGTAAGTAGCCAGAACTCATCATGAAATAAAGGGACCAAATAAAATCTATGTAGATATTTGTATTTAACTATTGTCTGCCAAAGACTACGGACATTATAGAGCTGTTCTCTGGAGTATGGTGAGAATAGTATGTGCTAAAATAAAGAACATCTGCTTTATTTTATGTAGCTGATGTAGTTTTAAATATGTTGCATGTCTTAGTACAGGAGACATCCCTTACACTGACTCTTGGCAATGCTGAATACGAAACAGTTGCTGTTATTATTTAAACTTCTTGCAACAATTCCAGTATGCATTTCTAATTGTCAAAATAACACTGAAAGTCTAAAGATCATTGTGGGGCCCTATTTATTGTTTTTAAAATAGTATGCTAATAAGCTGATTACATTTAAAGTAATTGATGCATGGAACTGTTTGGTACAGTTTAGTGGAATCACTGTGTTCCAGCATCAGGGATATTAATTTGATTTAAGGAACTTTAATATTCTCATATCAACAAACTTTTGAGAGGTCTGGAAAGTTACCATCATAGAAAATGTCTAAGCCTGAAATCCTGTGCCCATTTATCTGGGAGTAAGCCCTACTGAACTTAAATGAATTTACTTCTGAGTAGATATGAATAGAATTGTGCTCTAAGTGTTCTATATTAATTTTTTTGCATCAGGTATTGGCTCTCTTTAGAATTTTTTAGAAGGGGAAATACTCAGTGGCAAATAATATCAGCAGGATTGTTTCTGCATTTGTACTGAAATATTATAATAAGGGCTATGCTAAAATAAATGAGTTTTTATTTGATTCTTTGGGCAAAGTCCTAGTTAAATGTGTGGGGGGGACGGGACAATTTCTGGTTTTGTTAAATTCTCTTGTATTCATTTCTTGTGGGAATTTATGCTCAGTAAATTATTGCTGAGATCCTATCCTGGCTATGTATTGGAAGTGGTTTGTAATATTTAATAAGAATATGATTGCAGATACACTGCTCTAGAGATATTTATGGTCATTCTGAACAAGGAGTCTGTTTTGTTACTCTATTTACATAAAATAAAAAGGAGAAAATAAAGCAGAGAGGGTGGCTCCAGTTCCCATGAGCCCCAGTAATTGTCAGAATTGTCAGATATGATGGAAGTTGTAGCCAATAAAGGCCACAGATTTCCTACCCCTGAGGCAAAGGAAATGAGACTGGCGCCAGACCACAAATCAGGAGAAATTTGGTTCGGTGTTAGAACTTGTACGAAATAAAATAAAACAAAAAGATGGAGATAAGGAATTCATGGAAAACCTGGCCATGTCAGAGTCACAACAGGAGTGCAATATGTAATGGACATCATCACATTTAGGAACTTCCAGGAAAAGACTCACATCCTTTCACTTCAGTCAGTTCAAACCATTAGGAAGGCATATGGTATAGGTCATATATGACTGTATAACTTCTGAATGAATGTGGGGCGGGGGTTGCTTGTTTTTAGTTTTGGCTGAGATCTGCAGGTTTGTGTCTGACTCTTACACCTTGTTTGGGCCTTTGGATTGGAACAACTATTGACCAGTTGCAAATACACCCTTTTGGGAGAAGGTGATAGAGGCTGTGGTGGAGTAGCTGCACATTATTGGAGGACACAGATTATCTAGGCCACAGAACCGAGGTGCTCTTGGTCGTCTTGATGGATGACCTCTGCAGAGAGTATGACCTTGCTCCTGCTTCTTGATCTCTCAAGAGCATTTGATACCATCAACCAAGGTATTCTCCTGGAACAACTCCAGGGAATGGGAATTGGAGGCATCATATTACAGTGGTACCTTGGTTCTCAAACTTAATCCATTCCAGAAGTCTGTTCCAAAACCAAAGCGTTCCAAACCAAGGCACGCTTTCCCATAGAAAGTAATGCAAAATGGATTAATCCGTTCCAGACTTTTAAAAAGAACCCCTAAAACAGCAATTTAACATGAATTTTACTATCTCATGAGACCATTAATCCATAAAATGAAAGCAATAAACAATGTACTGCAGTCACACAATCAATCAATCAATCAATCAATCAGTAGCTGAACCAGATTCCACACAGTCACAAAAACAAAACAAAAAAGCTGCAAAAATAAAAATGCAAAATAAATGACAAAAACAGACAGACCTCAGCGTAACACCCAAAATAGAAGTGTGGCACTCAAATCAGAAGTGTAACACTCAAAACAGAGCACGTTTGGCTTCCAAAAAATGTTTGCAAACTGGAACACTTACTTCCGGGTTTGCAGTGTTTGGGTTCCAAGTTGTTTGAGTACCAAGGTGTTTGAGAATCAAGGTACCACTGTACAGTGGTTCTGATCCTACCTTTGGGACCGAGTTCAGAGAGTAGCATTGGGAGATAGCACTGGCTATCTTATCTCCATTGCTATTTAACATCTACATGAAGTCACTGTGAGCGGTCATTAGGAGTTTTAGTGTGAGGTGCCATCAGCATGCTGATGACACTCAGCTATACTTCTTAATAACATCTGAATCAGGAGAGACCATGCAGTTCCTGGGCTACTGCATGGACACAGTGGTGAGATGGATGAGGGAGAATAAGCTGAACTTGAATCTTGGCAATGTGGAGGCACTGTGGGTGAGTAGTTCCTGGGTCTGAGAAATTGGCCAATGGCCTACCTTCGATGGGGTTGCACTCCCCCCTTAACAAGAGGTAAGGGGGTGGCAGGATCTACAGTCTTGGTCTCCGAGGAATGAATCACCTATTGCTGTTGCTATAGTGCCACTGGCAGTTGCAGCATACTCACTGGAAGCTGGATCTTCCTCCACAGTGGCCTCTCTAGGAGGCACTGCTGGTCTCCTTCCACCCTGCTCCCAATGTTGCTATTTATCTCACCCTTGTTCCTGATGTAGATCTTTACTCCCTCTTCTTCCCTGGTGATGGGAGGGGGCCAGCATTTTGTGATTTGCCTCAGGTGCCAAAATGACTTGGGCTGGCCTTGAAGCAGCAGGTTCACAGTTTGGGGATGCTTCTAGATCCAGCTCTGTCACTGGAGGCTCAGACAGCCACAGTGGCTAGAAGTGACTTTTACCAAGTGCAGCTGGTTCAACGGCGACGGCCATTCCTGGACCAGGAAAGCCTTGCCACAGTAGTTCAATCGCTGGTAACTTCAAGACTGGACTACTGCAATGTGGTCTATGTGGGGGCTTCCCTCACACTTGATCCTGAAGCTGCAGCTAGTGCAGATGTTTATAAAGTTTGTAAGAGTTTTAATATTTTTAGTCTTTTATTGTGGTTTTAACCTTTTTATGCTTTAAATTACAGCTGTATAATTTTTAGTTACAATTTCATTGTTTTATTCTTTTTGTAAACCACTGAGGTTTTTTCTACAAGCAAGCAGTATACAAATATAAATAAATAAAACAAAGGGAAGCTTTGTAACACATGGTTTGCAATATATTTCCTCCTAGTCCATTCATACATCTTTAATGTGATTAGATGCTGAATGATACATCATTTACTTTATACCAGAACTAATATTCTCTTCCTGCATTTGCTTGCTTTAATGATGTCTCTTGCAAGTGCAATACAAATATTGGTGGCTTGTAATACTACTCTGAAATATGATACAAGAAGTCTGGCTTCCAAAGTTCTTCTCTAAGTATTACAAAATATGGTCTGGAGAATAATATACATCCAGCTTCCTGCCGACTCCCTTACCCACTTGCAGCTTCAGAAATGGTGGAATGGAAACAGGAAGCGGGTCCCTCTCCATTCTTCCCTGGTTCCTGACTAACGGCCATAGCAGCAAGTCAAGCATAACAGAAAGAGTGAAGAGGGAGATACACTCCTGTCACTCTTGCTTCAAGACCCCTCTTCTTTCACCATTGTAGGAGCACCAAACCTAGTTAGTGGGCAAATGGGAGACGGCTTGCAAACAGATGGCAAATTCATGGGAAGAAGGAAGGGAATTAAGGGGCTCACTGGGCTGGGGAAAACTGTTGCATTCCTGAAAATATAATTAGGGATATGAGTGATGGAGTCTGTTGATCAAGCTTGAGTTTTTTTCCAGTTTTGAGGGAAACTGTTCCATATTCCAAGCCCAGTTTATTTATTTATTTCACTACATTTATACAGTATATCACATGACTGCAATAAAATCTCTAAGCAGTTTGCAAAATTCCAAGGACAATATTCTTCATTACTGATGTGTTTAATTCTCTCTCTTTGTGTGTTAACTTTTAGTAGAGTCTCTTATTTGGTGTAAAGGAACCTGAAGCAACATATATTTTGAAGATATAGGAGATCCATTAATGGACATTTTGCTTCTCACCTGAACCCTTTACAATTCACAGGTCTTTTGAATTTGGGGTCAGCAAATAAATTTGCTGGAATGAGGAATACAGGATTGGGATATGAGAACTCTACAGTTCCACTGATGTAGACGTTTGTTGTTATCAAAGCAAACTAACTGCTGAATACTTTTACAATTTAAATAACAAGCCAATCAATACAAAGTTTGTATTAAAATAATTTTGTTGCTTCATGGAAAAAAAGAATGATTTAAGGTTTTGGTCTCTTTCTCTCTTTAAGGTGTTGAGTTTATCTTCTGAAGCTTGCAAGAAAGTAACTTTTAATGTCCCTCATAAACTAAAGGCAGGGGCATTTGTTGGCCAAGGTGAGAATCCAAGAATGTGTTATTGCTGTTGTTGTCAAATATGTACTATTTGAAAACCAAAAATATATAGGGAAATTAAAATTTAACCCGAGTTGTTTCCAGATTCTGGAGTTCAAATTCCAAGGTTACCTAAATTATCCTACATATTATGAGAATTGTACAGATCTGGAGAACAATAGGCTATAGGGAGTGCCATCAACAGATAAGCAATTTGTGGCCAGGGCAGCGTGGACTCCTCTGCCTGTATATCATAAATTTGATTTGGCACTAAATATAGTTTTAGACACCTTTGTTTGGAATTACGTCCTTGTGAACTACTTTTCCTCCTCATTTCAACTAGTCCTTTAAATTTATATTTTCCTACAGTAAACATGAAACAGTGTCTTAATCATTCTGAAATTATTTACTCAAACAATCCCAATTTCACAATTCAAGAAGATGGCTCATTGTATACAACAAGGGATGTTTCCCTGACTTCCCATGAAATCATCATCACCATATTCCTTAAAAGCAATCATGAACAGGAACAAAAGAAGATACATATTAGTTTGCTCACACATTCAAAAAAGGTAAACATATCTGATTTGCATCAATATATCTTATCCTGCTTTTTTCTGCTATTTTCATTTCTTCCTCATCTTTTAGTGCTGCTGTTTTACTTTGAAGGACAATTTACATGGCTCTGTGATCAGAATCTGAATGTGTATTGTTGGAATCTTCTCCCAAATTACTGCTAAATATTCCACTAAAAACAGAACTGATAAAACACAGATAAAAATAGAAAGTTATAACCTTGATCAATGACATAATACAAATTCAACTTGGAAGAAAAAACAGAATTTAATGGACATAGCGCAAGGACAAAAATATTAGATTTGCTTTGCGTGACATAAGAATGCTACTATTCCCTTATGCTACAATTATCCTAGAATCCAGGAAGTCTTATTAACTGTTAAAATGTTTGTAATACTAGCAGAGAGATAGATACAGAGGGACTGAAAAATAAAGTGATGCAACACATAGGGTGGCATCCAACTTCATCAGAGGAGACCCATTGAAATCAATGGATTTAGGTGCCTTCAGTATGACTTGGCTGAATACTGCTCATGATTGCTATTGTTGTTTGCTTAGTTATCTCTCCCGTTCTTCCAGGTCCCAATAGCAAAGGCAAGACATTTACGAGATACTTTTCTTAGACGAACTAAACGGAGATGGGCTCCTGTCCCAACTATTTTAATGGAAAACTCACTTGGACCTTATCCAATGCAAATTCAACAGGTATGTTTTAAATTCCCCTCTTCATTTTTACTTTTCAAATTATCAGTCAAGGATCTTTGAGCAGCTTGGCATATGTTATAAGTGATCAGTAAGAGAATTTCAATCAATAGAAACTATGAATTTAAAAAAGCAGCCTTCAGATACACAGCATACTCTCTGACCCCCAATTCTTGCTAGGCAGCCAAGAACTTTACTGTTAACCCATCATTTGTGTCTATAAATGATTGCCCCATCTGGTAAACTCATCTGTCTGCTGAAATTGTTTGTTGCATCACTGTTGCTGATATATACATTGCTGCAGAAATCTGGGATTAGGGAAACCAGTTTGTCTCTGCTCATATCTTTTGAAGAAGCTTGTAATTGCAATGTAATTATCTAAAGTCAGCTATTTAACACCAGAGATGGAAATCCATTTAAATGCTTCAGCTTTTGCCTGGAAGTACGGAGGAAACAACAGCTTGGGTCTGATGGGAGTTCAATACAAGGCTTTTACATTTGTAAGCAACTAGCTATGTGGAACAGCCTAATCATATGAATTCTCCCTACTCTCACCAGGAACATGGTAAGCAAGTCACAAGCATTTTAGACTTTGCATGGAGCTACTATCACATGAAACATTTATTTCCTGTGTCCATAATATTTGAATTGATGTGTAAATATTTTGTTTTTGCATCTTGGGATTGCTCACGGATTCTGAATAAATAGACAAGAAAACAAGATTTTGTTAATTATTATTTCTTTTTCAAATTGGTTTGCATTTACACAGCTGCTTTCCGACACATCCCTAACATACGATATCAGATACTCCATAAGTGGTCATGGTGTTGACAAGCCACCATTTAATTATTTCTACATAGAGGAGGACACTGGAAATCTATTTGTTACCTGTCCAATCGATCGGGAAGAGTACCCAGAATTTCAGGTATGGGTTTCAGACTTCTGTTTATTTACGATAAGTAACAATTGGACAGATCCATGGTATTTCTTTTACTAAAGGTTTCTCTGAACAGGGCCCCTGACATCTGATGGGAGGGCATTCCACAGGGAGGGAGTGTAGTGTCCTCAAGGTAAAGAATTAAAAATGAATGAACAGATGCAACAAATATCTGTTGCAGCTGTCTGTATGTTACTTATTTGACAGGTAACTGCATGATTGAGAGAAACACACGGGGAATTGAGTTTCCACTACAGAGAAGCTGGTTTTGGTAGCCTCAAAATGTTTACATTAGTCCTCAGTTCTTCAATAGAAGGTGAGAGGGATTTGGTTGGTGAGCAACATGTAGAATCATCAGCAGGCCATGCACAGCATCAACTTGCCAATCAGAGCCAGATGTTCCTGTGCATGTAAATAGGTGGGGGGAGAAGACTGATTTACTGGCTGCTAGCAGTACCAAGGCACTCAAGGAAACCTGAGAAGGCATTTGTGGATTTTCTTACAGATGAAAGATAGCAACCACCCTACCCTCACCCCAGCCTATTATCTTCCTTTACTTCACAGCTTTCTGATAACACTTGCCCACTCATACTAGTGAAACAGTTCAGGAAAAGGTGAACAGGCAAGCAGACACAAAGAACATGATGCTTTAACCAGGCATTTGACTGACTAGATGTCTTCTCTCCTAAACTGTTGTTCTGGGCTGCTGTGTTGATACTTTGTCATTGGTTGTATTGTGGTTTTATTTTATTATTTCAATGAAAATTCTACTTCCTATAACCATTCAGTAAAGAGGAGACTGCAATCATAATAAATAAATAAATACTAACACTCAAGGTGCTCTGCCAATTGATGGGGATATATATGAAAACTTGTCCACAAAGATGGATTATAGTTCAGCCAGCAAAAAAATGCTTGCCCCACCTTCCCTTCACTGTTCCCATGTGGCCTTTCCCATATCTCCTTCTTCCTTCATCTCTCCTTTCCATGGCCCAAATGGCTGTGCCTAGTCCCTTATTTGTTTCCTTGCCTCAGGCCCCTGTTCCAACACACAATTGCCTTGCACAAGTCCTTCTTTCCCAGGCCATTCAATGGACTACTTTATTTGACCATTGCTTCCTCTGTACTTTACTTTGTATGACGCACAACTCCTTTGTACCTCCTTCACATGGCTCTTGGACTCTGTCCATTTCCTCTTATGCCACTTTACCTCATGTCCCTGCCTCCTTTCTCTCTTCTTCTTAGTCCAACTCGACTGTAGCCTATCTTTATGTCTGTTTTTAAATGCATATACTCCGGGAGATCATGGAGACACAATGTCCCATGCTTTTCTGGATGTACAGGTGGACTGCTCACCACAAAGGCGACACATAGCATATAACAGCCTATTCATCTTGGCAGATTTCTGTTAGAAACTTGGACTGAAATAATTGTATCCTGATTTGTTAAAAATATTTTTTTTTCTGCTTCAGATCAACTAGCAAATAAAATTTGTTTGTTTGTTTGCTCTCTTTTATACAGTTGATTTGCTATGCAATGACAGCAGATGGATATACACCAGAGATACCGCTTGTGCATATAATTAGAATAGAAGATGATAATGATAATGCCCCAGTGTTTGAGCAGGACGTTTATACTTTTCTTGTCTTTGAAAACTGTGGAATTGGTAATATTAAAAATCTTTTCTTTTTTAAATAAATCATGTTTAGACAGCAATATTTTAAAGTACTAATTAAAAACTGAGGTGCTGTGAATTGTTATGTAAGTTCCATATCATTTTTATTTGCTATAATTCTGAGCTTATATCTGAGTTCAGACAAATAATAATCTACATATAGCCCTATACAAGGCTTCTGATTCTGGTTAGAGTAATCATGTGACAGCCCCCATCCTCAGTCACACGGGGATGAGAGGCCTACCTCCATCTTCATAGCCATCATTTTTGTTACTCTACATAGGAGCCAACTCCTAGGGGCTGGGGTGTGTGTCTTTGCTCCCCCAGTAAAATATTTGAGGGGGTCAGGGGCCCCTAAGGTTTATGGGTATTGCCATCCAAATGGCTTCCATGCAACGTATCATGTGAAATGATTATGCAGGGCAAAATTCATTCAAGTTGGCACCCCCTGTTGTTCTCCATGAGTTAGAGGGCAAATTGTGTGAAATGGGGAGCCTTCTATACTTGTGGAGCCTCCCCATGCATTTTAAAATACTGATTTTCCAGGTGTCTACAAGCCCTACAAATACAGTAGGTTCCTTGCTTCCCACAATTGCTCTCTAACTGATGAGAATGATGATGAGTAAGCATGACACTGGTAAAGTCATCTCCAGAATGTACCTGTCCCCCCAATGAGTTGTTGCTATAACCAGCAGGAGAACTTCGGTTTCTCATCAAAGAAAGGGTGGTGAACCACTGTTCAACAATGCAGTCCTAAAATAACGAACTTCACTATTTATGCAGTAGGAAGTCCCCAACAGCGGGGGAAACCAATCTGTTTCAAATAAGAATATAGAAAGATGCATAGACAGATATATCTGTTTCGTTGATCAAATGTTAAGAACGGTTATATTTCTCTACAGATGTTTTAAAATAGGTATACTTAGGTATACAAAAGTGATTTTTTAAAAAAGCATTCTGACATATATACCTGGATTTACATGCTTAGGTTAAGTGAAAAATCACCACATCTAAATAATTATTTTAAAACTATCTTATGAAGGAAAGCTGGAAATTTAAAGATGATGTCTTGTACATGCAGGGACGCTAGTTGGACAAGTGACTGCAACAGACAATGATGAGCCATACACCCTACATACTGAAGTGAAATACAGAATTGTGTCCCAGGATCTTCAAAGTTATCAGAATTTAAGGGTATTTGCTATAAATCCAGATTCAGGTTCTATTACGGTGGTAACATCACATCTGGACAGAGAGGTAAATTTCCTGTGCACCTAGCTTTCATTCACATGCCAAAACTCTATCAAGAAGGGCAACTTGGAGCTTTTTAGAGGGAAGGTAGATTATAAGTGAAATAAATTGGTACATCGCCATGCAATTGTTGTTTAGGATCAGAATGTGAAGTCATTCTTGCTCCCTCTTTAAAAAAATGTGGAGATGTGTTTGATGTTGCAAACAGATCATTTAAAGCATATATTTCTCAAATGCTATTTTGTAGGCCCAAACAATGCCAAGCTGTTTTTTTTTCAATGCAGCATCCATCATCTTGGCTAATATTATACAAACGTGTAACTATCTGAAGAACTGCGCAGTCCCATGGTCTCTGGTTTTCCTTTTCATAAAATCTTGTGATTTCAATCAGAACAGGGAAATTATGTTTATATATTCTTTTTAATGCAGACAACACCAGAGTATAAGCTACAAATTGAAGCAAGAGATATGGGAGGCCAGGAATTCGGTCTGTGCACTACAGCACAAGTTATAATTACAGTTGGAGATGTAAATGACAATGCTCCACAATTAGAACAAAATGTGGTAAGTTTGTTATTGTTAAAATTCAACAGTGCTTTAAAAAACGTGGGGACCTCCTGAGCAGCCAGCATTTCCTATGGTATAAATGTAATCATAATAAATGTTAAATTGAGGAGAAATAGAATTATTTGCATTTTAGCTATAGAGAATTCTATCAGGATGGAACACGTATTTACAGAATCATTGCCCAGACTATTCTATTTCTCTGAATCCTTCAAAAGTACAGCTTTGTTATAGTGCAATCCTACAGATATCTGCCCAGAAGCATGGCCTATTAAATTCAGTTGGGCTTACTCACTGGTACATGAATATAGGATTGCAGCCCAAGTCCCAAAGTAGCAAAAGTATGTGTCTATCAGATTCTACTCTGTTAGATGCATGAAGGGTTAACCTCAGTTTGCAGCTATATAGACATGTGGGTAAAAAAGAAGAGGTGGGAGTGGAATGCTATTACCATGTGTGGCCAGGAGGCCTCTAAAACAAGAGATATGTGTGTCCTATTACTATGGTAACTAAAATACAAATGCAAACAAGACATAGATGCAAACAAATTCCCATCCTAGGGGTAAAGTATCAAGAGTGGATGTGGTCTAATCTCCAAAGATAATGAACAGGAAAAGCAAAATGAATAATACTGTATATGTAAACACCAAGGGACAATCACATCCTGTAGTGAGCTAGCCATTCCCATTTGCGGCTCAGTTTGTCTGGTAGTGTCAGATCTGCACAAGGCTTGAAACTCTGCAGCTTCACCACTGGAGTTAAAATATTTTATTGTTGCCTTTGGAAAATCATTTCACTGTTCTAGAAGTGTTTATTAATTGCTTATTTGAAAACTTCATTTCAGTATGAAGTGAAAATATATGAAAACGAAGAAAATATAGAAATATTGTGCATTCCTGTAAGAGATAATGATGAACCTGGGACTCCTTCATGGTTGGCTGTATTCACAATTATAAAAGGAAATGAAGATAATGTTTTTTCTATGAATATTGATCAAGAGAGGAATGTCGGGTGTTTACTCGCTTTAAAGGTAAATGCAGATGGGGAAAAATTACCTATGGTACAAAGGTATATTACTAATGGGAATCATCTAGAGTTTTTTTGGAAATTATTTGATGGTATGCAACATAATTTTAAGCCCTGAAAGGCTGTTCTTGAAATGTTATATTTGTAACTATTTTCCAAGGGTTCCCAAGCTTGAAATGTTCCTCTAAAGGAAATTTATCCATGGTTTATGCAATTTGGGGGAAATAAGCAAGTATGAGGAAAAGGAAGGGTGGCAAAAAACTTAACGAAATTGCAAAATACCAATTGATAACCATTGTGTGGAATACAAAAGGTGCCATTCCACTAATGGAAGGAATCCACTATACCAACAGGGAGGCAATTTTTGAAGACTCCCTATGCAGCCCACATCCCCTTAATCTACTCTACAAGGTCCCTGGCCAGAGAAATCACCCAAACTTTTTCCCCTCTCCCTGTTCTGCTTATGCATGTCTTCTGTCAGCAGAGTGACACCCATTGGATTCCACTCATTATTTTTACCATATTTGTTCAAAGTTTATAACAGCAACCCAGTAATAAATATTGTGTTAGTTTTAACAGAAATGTGCTTGTTTCCAGGGACTGGACCATGAAACTTCCAAGGAGAGAAGATTAGAAATTGTTGTCAATAATGAAGCACCTTATATCCTAGCACCAAATTCAAGAGCCCCATCAAGAAACCCCACCACAATTGTCATTGAAGTTATGGATGTGGATGAGGGGCCAACATTTGCCAGTGAATATATTATAACTTTAAGGGAATCTTTCCCAAAAGGAACAGTGGTTGGAATCTATCAAGCATATGACCCAGAAACTGGAGATAGCACAGGCATAAGGTACACTTTTAATTATAACACAGTAATCTGGTTTATAGATTGTGGTTAAAAACGGGGAACAATTATAACTGGTTTATATTATCACATTGTACTAATGGTATACAACCCTCCTAAAATGTTCTCAATAGTTACGGAATAATAAATGACCCATGCAACTGGATCACCATTGATGAAACAGGACAGCTGATAACCACTACAATTTTAGACAGAGATATATTAAATGAGGAATACAGTCAATGCATTGTAACAGTCTCTGCAACTGACCAAAGTGAGTAACAAATGCTTGTAAACTGCTGATTACGCTATCTACACATTTGCAGTAGTATTTTGTATCTTACTTTTTAACCACAATTTAAGATACAAAGTATTTTGTATCTTACTTTTAAACCACAAACTCCATCTTCTGTTGCTGAACTGAATTCCTAGTTTGTTGCCCTGTTGCCACAGAAATAAGTCTAAAAGCCAGCTTTAATCCATGAGAGAGAGAGAGAGAGAGAGAAATTCTTATAATTGTCTATATTTGGGGCAGAACTTTTTTCCACTACTACATATTTGCACAGATTAGCTGAAGCCTGCTACTGTGTCAGTGTGTGACTATTTACAGCATTAAATCATGAAAAACTTCCATTTTCCAGGTGGTAAAACAGGTCAAGGGAAAATTGTGATAAACATCATGGATGAGAATGACAATTTCCCAGTGATTACGACAAAGAATTACACCATGTGTAAGGACAAAACACCAATTTGTATTACGGCCTTTGATGCCGATCTACCTCCTTACACTGGACCTTTCCATTTTGAAATAGAGAATCGAATGGGCTTAACATGGAGGTTAACACCGAATGATGGTATGTACATGGTTTTCCCTGTCCCACTTCTGCAATAATAACTGTAGCTAACAGAACAAATAATGTAAAAATGTTCATCATTTCACAATTTGTTTTACAGATGAATCAGCATTGCTTTCACCCGTGGAAGATATTGACTATGGCTATTATATAATACCTGTTAGGATATATGATAATGAAGGTAACAGTGGAATAAGTGAAATAACAGTTCACTACTGTGACTGTGACATTCCAAGTAATTGTTCTGAACGCAGCACAGTTGCTGCTCTGGAGAATGGGGCAATCCCTGTAGATCGCGTTCCATATCAAGCAGAATCTGCTTTTGGTCCCTGGGGCATTGCTGCAACCGTCCTTGGATCAGTATTATCACTGTGTAAGTATATCTCTCTCTTATAGATGATATACAAAATGAGCCATTAACTCCAGTCTGTTACAAAACTGCTTCTCCCTTGACTCTTCCTTGGAGTTCTAAATGTTCACTTAAGGTGGCTTAGTCCCATGTTTGTGTATATAGGTATGTTAAATGGAAAATGCACATAGCAATTGGCTACTGTGCACATTCACCAGGTGTCATGGAAAATGTGCACATGTCCATAAAGATGGACTTCTGCACATTTCCCGGTCAATTTGTACAATCCACAACAAGCTTTGGGCATTGTGCATGTATCAGCTACATTAGGTATGTTCTCTGGCCAATATGCATTATCTCCAACAGGCTTTGCAAAACGTGCATATCTCAATTGCATTCTGTACATATATGCTGACTGTTTGCTGTTTGGGAGAACTAGGCCTCTTTTCCAGAGCTATCAAATCTTCCAAAGGAAGAAAAGGGAGGGGGGGAATGCCCTGAATCGAAAAATTATGCTAAAGACACAGATAAACATAATGAGAACAAGAACAAAACAAACCAATAACCTCCTCCTGCTCCCCCAAAAGCATTTAAAAGGCTATAGGATGTTAATCAGCCAAAGGCTTAGTTGAAGAGGAACATCTTCACCTGGTGCCCAGCGATGTATGATGAAGGTACCAGCGGAACATCCCTGGAGAGAGCATTTCACAAATGGGGGGGGGCACCCTTTACTTTGATTATTGTATTTACTTCCCCAGCCCCCCACTTTCTGAGGTACATGCCGGCCTCTGATGCTATTTGCTTTATAGAAAATATGTAACAATTTACTTATTAAATTCAGTTCCCTTCATGCATGACTTTGAATCACATAATTAAAAACTAAAGCTCAGAATATGTGTATTTCTTTCTACAGCGGGGATGATGGTACCCTGTGGTTACTGGCTCCATAAAAGAAATTCCAATACTGAAGAAGCGCCTGGAGAAGCACCTGCAGAAGCGTCTAATAATGCAGCTTTTGAGAACTTAATGATGTCAAACACAGAGGCACCAGGTGAAGAAATGACAGTAAGTAACATTTTTTGGCTAAAAGTTATGAAGTTCCGTACTGCATTTGCTTTCTAAAAAGTGGGGTGTGGGTGGG
Organism: Podarcis tiliguerta; assembly: GCF_965153285.1. Taxonomy (NCBI): domain Eukaryota; kingdom Metazoa; phylum Chordata; class Lepidosauria; order Squamata; family Lacertidae; genus Podarcis; species Podarcis tiliguerta. The sequence goes on from NC_139540.1 coordinate 41,404,132, forward strand.
TGGGTGCGCACTAAATATTAGAGTTGCTGTGTTACTATAAAAGGGGGAAAACATGCTTGCAATGTTTTATCTTTTTAGTATGTGTACTTTTGAGCTAACTCCTGCACTGTGGGTGTGAGAGAGCGTGTGAGTGAGAGACAGAGAAAGGTGGGGATTAGTAAGAAGACTGCTGAGCACCCAAAAAATTCCAAAACATAAGGTGGTATTCAACTAAGTTTTATTCGGAATATACACATGGAAATTAATGAACATGGCTACGTTTCTGGGTTCAGAAAAGATTGGGATTCATTTTCCTGGGTTTGGAGGTCAAGTTAAGCCAACTCTACTTGCCAAATAAGATGGTGGGCAGTAAGTTAGCTGCAGCACTTTATCATGGTTATAAGAGGACCTGGCCTGGTGCTGCAAAATGTATTTCTGGATCCTGGAATGGCATGCAGGCAAAAGAGTTGCTGAGTTGTGGAGATGGTAAGGTCCACAAGTTACTGCTTTGAGTTGGTATGGGATATGTATACATAATGGGGAAAATAGTTGGTTTGGGTTCAGGCCCTGTTTTTCCGAGAATTCAGGAATCTTATCTCCCTAACTATAGATGGTAAAAAGAAACTGCTGCTTCTTTTACAAAATTCTGCTGTTATCTTTCTTTTCAGGTTCTAAATATACTTCCAGTGAGCACACTGAATACAGCTGTAAGCATGGGCACAGTTGCAGAGAAAACTGGAAAGCAGCAAAGTTTGGAAGTGATAAAAGGAGAAGGCCATAACCCACCGGAATTGGTCAAAGGTGGAGGAAATAAACTGGCAGCATCTTTACATGACATCAGAGGGCAAAGCAAACCAGAATTAGTCAAAGGAGGAGGAAAACTCTTGGCATCATCTTTACATGATATTACAGGGCATCGCAAACCAGAATTAGTCAAAGGCGGAGGAAATATCATGGCAGCATCTTTACATGATATTAGAGGGCATCGCAAACCAGAATTAGTAAAAGGCGGAGGAACTCTAATGGCAGCATCTTTACATGATATCAGAGGGTATCGCAAACCAGAATTATTCAAAGGTGGAGGAAATCACTTGACAGCATCTTTACACAATATCAAACAACCCATACGGAGTTCCTCCAGAGATTTGTGCTCACAATGGCAGGAATTTACCAATCCTCATTTAGCTAAAGTAAGCATACTGAAACAGATTTCCCATGGTTTATGTTTGGATTAATGTTAAGACTATCCACCGTAGTGTGATATATTTCAGTTAAGTAGCTACAGTTAGTTCATATTCTGGATTTTAATATTGGCTGTAGTTCTCTAGTTATTTGATACACTTAGGCTGTTTTACTGGAAAGATCCATGTTGTTCGTGCTTGTGAGGTGTTTGTGTGGCCCACAATTATTAATTTATTTCCAAAAAAGAATCGAAGGTCACTCACAGCATAGCATACCGTTAATACAATAAAAGCTAAAAATTCAGTTATAATACTAAATAGCATAAAGCAGTGAGATAAAACATAATCCATAAAGATCACAGCAGAAAACAAGTCAATACCATCAATAAATGCCTCATACAAGCAGTATAAAATAGTATCAATCACTTATTAAGCAAGACAACATAGCCCAAAGAGTGGGGAAAACCAGACCACCTTCCTTTGGGATGGTGTTTCAGAGCTTTGGTGCAACTACTGAGAAAGTCCTACCTATTCAAATGCTTCCATTATTTGAATGCAGAGCCTAATGCTGATGCTCAAGGTATCCCACAGTGCGATGTGGAGGCTAATAAAAGGTAAAAAATGTAAGGGTAAAGGACCCCTGGATGGTTAAGTCCAGTAAAAGGCGACCGTGGGGTAAAGAACTCATCTCGCTTTCAGGCTGAGGGAGCCGGTGTTTGTCCACAGACAGCTTTCTGGGTCACTTGGCCAGCATGACTAAACCGCTTCTGGCACAATGGAACACCGTGACATAAACCAGAGCGCACAGAAACACCGTTTACCTTCCTGCCACAGCAGTACCTATTTCTCTACTTGTACTGGCGTGCTTTCGAACTGCTAGGTTGGCAGGAGCTGGGACAGAGCAACGGGAGCTAATGCAATCTTAGGTTGCATTTATAGCAGCACAGTGCTCGGAACACAAGATGAAAGAGTTCCATTCTGGTCTGCACTAGTCAGGCCAAATGTGAAGTCCTCTGTCTAGTTCTTGCCATCAAATTTTTTAAAGGAAATTGAGAAACGAAAGCAAGCCCACAGATCCTGTCCTGGCAAGGAAGGGGGTATTTTGTTCACTGCCCAGGCATTCTGTTGAATGAAGGGTGACATAAAAGCACAATAAATATTAATAAATAGGCGGCTAGAAAATCCCTTTCAACCCAGTGATTCTATCCTGTGTAGTATGGGATAGATTGACACAAGAAGCTGATCATTGCCTTGAATAAACAGTATGCAAACTGCATTGTTATGCTTTATAGAAAGGGACTTAAATAGTATGAATCATATACATGAATTACATTCTTCTTTGTATGCAGGAACCAGTTAGAAGCTCTGATTTATGTTTAGGTGCATTTAAGAAAATGGTTAACGTGTACTTTCTTTGTATGCAGAAGGTGTTTTTGTGCGAACAGGAGGAAGAACGTAAACGTGTCGGCGAATATGTACATTCATATAAATATGAAGGGAAAGGATCGCTGGTTGGTTCCCTAAGCTCCTGTACTGGCGAGTCATCATCAGAAGAACTTGAGTTTTTAAATGAGCCAGAGCCTGCTTTTAAGACATTGGTTGAAGCCTTTGTAATGAAGAAGCATGCTTCCATTGGTTCTGAAACCCACCTGCACAATTCTACAGGAAGCTATGTGCTAACTTCCACAGTTGGAGGCAGCAATGCTTCTGAATACCAGCTACTGGAAACCACAGGACAGAAGAGTGCTCTTGTGCCCAGAACGTGCTTGCTGGTTTCCCAAAGGCAACTTGTTGGCCACTGTGAGAACAGGATGCTGGAGCAGATGGGCCATTGGCCTGATCAAGCAGGCTCATCTTATCTTCTTAACTCCATTGAAATGAATTAATGTCCTTGTACCCTCCCAGTTCATCCCAATAGGTTTTGAGCAGGAAAGCATGGCCTACTGTAGGCTGTCGCCATTTACATTGTCTCTCCCCCCCCCCATTTTTTATTTAAGTAGGCTCTAAAAGAGTTGATTTAGTGGGGTTTTAAAAAATAATAATTGAGATTCTGAAATTTGACCTAACTGTACAAAACAGTTTTAAGCTCAGGTGCTTAATTTTACATTTTTAACAAAATGTAGTTTCGTTCTTATCTTTAAAAACACCCTTTGGAAACAGTAACATTCTATTTTTTCAATTTCAATATTATCTGTCACATGTCTGATAAATAGAAAATATTACTTGGTTTAGCTTCTCTTTTCAAAGACTTCTGGTAATAACTATGAAATGCTACTGGTGTGCATGTTAAAGTATTTTCTTAGTTTCTTACTTATATTAATTGCTTATTTATATTCTTTTAATTTCTTACATATCATCTGTGTACTGGGTTCTGAACTAAGGTTCTGAACTAATCCAGCACATAGTTGCCTAGGAAGTCCAACTGAAATCAACACAACTCATGTGCATAACAATGTACTGGATACAACCTTTAGATTTTATAGCCTGAACTGTGGAAATAAGATTAAATTGGAAAGCAGCACTAGTCCACTAGCAAATAAATGCCATTAAAAGCCCTCCATACTTTATCTCTGTCCACACAGCAGTTGTAAGCATATAGGTTCTCCATTTATTTTTCTGTAGCTCCTCCTGCAATGAAATAAAAAATAAAGCCCTCATGCCATGTGTGTATGAGAGCAAGCATGTGCAAACGTCACATGCTATTTGCCTTTCAGATCCTTTTTCACTCTTGCCTCTGGCTTCTGTCCACCCAGCAGAGCTGATCAATATGTTGAAACTGCATATTGATTAGATTATATGGCTTGGGGCAAGTGCTTGAAGAATCATAGCAAAAACAAGGACTACTGATATGTCTAAAAATTTCCTGGTGCTATATTTGGTATCCTGCCCACAAGGTAATTGAACTTGAGCATAAAATGAAGATCAGCTAACCAAGCAAAAAACTAAATTTCAGATGCATTACGTATTTTCTAACACACACACACAACATGGTAAACAGTGAGGTCAAGAGGCCATGAAATCAAATTCAAAAAGTTTTGAATGCAAAGCTCAGGTCAGTGAATGCATCAGTCTTTGCCAACCTTGTGTTTTCCAGATCTTTTGGGCTACTACTAGTTCCCATCATTCCCAAACAACACTGATGGGAATCATAGTCAAAACATCTGGAGGACACCAAGTTGGCAAAGAGAAGTATGCAAGACTGGCATGGCAACCTTTCAGAAATAATCTTTCTTAATATTCCAATATTCTCAATTTTATCTAAGCTTTACCAAAATGCATTAAGGCTGTTACCATACACTTATTCCAGAGATCAGTGCTGTTCTGGATCGAAATTAAAGAGAGTTATTGATATTTCATCAACAAGGTTACTTTTGAGAACTGCCCGGTCACTAGCCTTTTCAGACCTTTAACCTAAACATGCATTTGGAGGCCCATTTCTTAATTTTATACAGTGTATTTATTTGGTGATGGTAGTGCTGCTGTTGTGACCCAGCAGTGAGTCCTGACCCACTGGATGAAGACAAATGGCCTAGTTGAATATATATATTTCTTCCTTGCTGATTATTTTAAATATCTGATAAAGTTTTGTTCTTTCAAAAATAAACTGGCATTTAAACAGGAGCTGTTTTGTATGCTAAAAATATTAATATACTTCTGTATAATAGTCACATCATAAATTAATGTTGTACAGTATGACTGAAAGTGACCTGTTATGATTGTAAGCTGCTTGCGATAATGGGAAATGCTGACAGCAGAATATGACAAAGTTTCTTCTCATGACACTTCTGCAGTGAGAAGGAATTAGAACACTGCCCTGCAGCCTCTAGGAACATAACTCAGAACTGTGCCTCCCATACCGGAAATACTACCCTGACAGGGTAAAGTGTAGCTCCCAGATGCCTTGAGAGATGTTTAAGGCATTGTCTGCACACTTTTACATGTAATTTATTAATTGCCCAAACATCATCCCTAACAGACATGCATGCAAACACAGCAGTCTTCTTCAACTGTACTACATTGGGCTGCTTTCATGTTGCTGAAATTGAGGTTTTTCCTGCTGGACCAATTATCTGCTTTGACAGTGCTGATGGTTTTGGAGAGCAGAAAAAGCTGATGACTAGAATAAGAGCTGTTCAGTGCTGTAGGCAAAATTCCTACCCAGCTATAGTTACAGCAGATAAAACCCTAAAAATATGGTGTAGATTTCCATGTCCCTAATCCAGATGGGTGATTTGTGTGCAGAAAACATGATTTTGTTCAACTGTTTCCTTGTTTTAACGACCAAAGAAAACAGCTATTTGGACTAATATAGCTAAGTAGACCATTAAAAACTCTGCCTGTTTTGCATCTTTACAAAATTGTGCTTATTTGTGATGACAGCCTATAAAAGGCAGGGAAATGTAGTAATATAGCCCCAATCTGTGGCAAAATAGTTGATCGTAAAAGCAGCTGGTATCCTTTTGCTGTGATAAAAAGGGTGCCTGTGTGCTGATCTTCTGCTATAAGAATATATTGTTTTATATATTAAAGCTTTCATGTTTTAAAATGAGGCCTAGTTCTCTAAAACTGTGTAGATAAGGACACATTTGGGGGAGATGTGTCATGTGAATTAATCCTCTTCTATTCACAAAAGGGTCTGGTATGTAGAAAACAAAGGAGTAAAGCAGGCACCCCCAAACTTGGCCCTCCAGATGTTTTGGGACTACAACTCCCATCATCCCTAGCTAACAGGACCAGTGGTCAGGGATGATGGGAATTGTAGTCCCAAAACATCTGGAGGGCCGAGTTTGGGGATGCCTGGAGTAAAGGTTCTAGCTGCCCCTTGCAGAGAGGGAGAGGGGAGGGGAGAGGGGCGGATTGTGGTGGAGCCAAGCTGACAGTCCTGCCATCACATTCCGTGCTGCTACTGTTTTTCTTATGATGGTACAGCTGTTTGGGGAATTTTTGTGTAGGAAAGAACATTCAGTCATGTGGGCCCCTACTGTCAATCTGAAGAGATGCAGTCTTCATACATAGGTTCACCAGCCCATCTGCTCTCTGTGACAACTAGGCCCATGACTGCCTTTTATTAATGCCAAGCTTTGTTGAGAATACAAGACTAGTCAGAGAAGGGAAAGGTAAAGCATATAAATGAGATTACATAAAACACGTCAGAGCTTATTCAGCACCTTTTACACATACACCTAAGGTTTCCAGGTGAGCAGCTATCTAAATGTCCCTGTTGTCACCCAAACAATTAACATAGCAACCATAGTGAGAAACCACCACAGTGTTGGACAGTCATTATAGTATGTAGTCACCTCTTTCTTCTCATGCTTGTATATTACTCATCATCCAAAGTGTTTATAACCTAATAAGAACCCTTAAAGAGAGATAAATTTGGAAGGTAATGGTTTACCAAAGGCCATCAAGTGCACTTCCTAGCCAAGTCAGGATTTATTATGGGGTTTTCCACATTCAAACCCAACAAGTCAGCCACCACAGCACACAAGCTTTTCCTGTAACACCCTCTCCTCCCCAGGCATCATGGCTGCAGAAACTGCTATGTGATAGCTGCCATTTATGATTGGCCATGCCTTATAGGTTGCATTGTACGGACTTTTAGGCTGCAAGTCAATATCCTCTTTCCTGTCAATACGTTCTGTTGACTCAATGTCCGAGTTGAAACATACAGGATTGCACTGTTAGTCTCTTCCATCATTGTAAATGTGAGAATATAAGACAGATAATTATCAGTGATTTCTGAGATGCCTATAACATGTATTCTCAATTTATTGTTTTAGGAGAACAATTATGAAAGAGATTTACTTTTTAAGCACTGACTGTGGTTACAGAGAAATTGCAACAATACTTTGAAAAAAATGTATACAATCGAAAGACTTACAAGCTACTGGAAAAACATTGCAATAAAATATTGTTAAAGACACTTTGTTATATATCTCAATGACAACAGCACCATGTACGCAGGCAGAATTGGATACAACATTTACACAAATTTTATTCAGGTAGTAATTCTTCTATGTTCTTAGCAGTGACTCCTATGTGATATCATAAATTAGCTTTGAAAACCCCAATTTCAAAAGCAGTTTGCCATGTGGAATGGGTGGCTTCTCTCTGAGGGAAAAACCCTTGGGCTCACAAAACCACAACCCTGAGCCAGCAAATAATTGTTTAAAATAAGGAACAATTATTGCTGCAGTGGCTGAAGCTCCTCATAAGATCATAAGAAGAATGTTGTTGGGTTAGGCTAAAGGCCTATCTAGTCCAGCATCCTGTTCTTATGGTGGCCAACCAGATGCCTATAGGAAGCAGGCAGGACCCAAGTGCAGGTCTTCCCTTGCAATAACCCTGCCTCTGCCCTTTGCTGGCTACCCCACAGTTATGACATTGCATCCATGCCCAATATAATAGTGCTCAGGCAACACTATGCATACTCCGAAGCTTCCCACCCATACCACATTTGCATTAATAACAGGTAGTTGACTGGTACTTAATAATAGGATTGAAAATAATAGCACAACAGATCATAGATTGTTCTGCAGATACATTAGTGCAACTCCTTTCTAGTGCAACTATTCCTATATGGAATGTGAATCCTATGTGGTTCATCAGGACAGGAAAAAAGAATGTGCTATAAAATCACTGTGCCAATTCCATGGTCTATTCGGTCATGGAGTCTAAAGTATGAATAATAACTGAATAGCACATTATGGTTATTATGGGTAATTATTCTCAAAACAAAATACAAGTTGTGTGTCATCTACATGGATGGGATAACCATAAATAAAAAGAGAAATAAATAGTGGTGCAAATCTCTTAGGCAGGACTTTATTTATTTGTACATTGTTTATTCGGTTTTCATTTTGTATATGGGTCTACCTTCTAAATAAAAGGGAATCTTTCAACAATATCCCCACAAAAGAGAAAGCTCAATTCAGAAATAAAAAACAAGCATATAAGTACTGTACCAGTTTTGAGTATGGTAAGCATTCTAAATTCTTGTTTAAATGGCAGTAAAAGAACACAAACAAAATATGTACTGAACACGGAAGAAATTATAAATAGTGTTATATATATATATATATATAACAGCAAACAGACCTCAGAATCAATAGTAACACTAAAAACATATAAACACCTGCACGTACATGGAGGCTGAAAACTTTAGTCATTGTATCTTCAGTGAGCAGTATATATTCAGATAAATTAACAATCATAGATATTTTTAAAATAAAAAGTAAGTAATGTAGAATAACAATATTGGAAGTATCACGCCTTACCTATTTCACATGCATCCAATATAATTTGAAAACCTGCTTCTCTTGGTCTAGTCTGAGTCTAGTATTGAATAAAAAAGATGATTTAGTTAAAAACACACACAAACACACCTGCACCACCTCCCGCCGTGTCTTCCAAAGCATGTTCATTTATTCATTAACATTTTACTTCATACTTTTCATTTTCATGCCTTGATATATGGAAGTTGATACCTATGGCAGCTTTACCAGCAATATACAAAATGCCATTAAAATGCTACAAACATAATACTCTATGCACACACACGGCTGTGCCCTTGGTTGCTAAACTCATCAACCCCCTTCCAGGTTCTGAATCACCCCCTGCTTCCTTCTCCTGCTTCCCACAGCAACTGTGTTCCTTCCCCCTGCTGCTGCCCAAGTGGAAAGTGAGAAAGCTTGCATTTTGCAAGCCCACCCCACACTGAACCTTTCAACACCAGGCATCAATTGGAAGGATCAGTGCAGGGGAGCTGAGACCTTCTGCTTAGCACCTTGTGCTGTTCCTGACACTATGGATCCTGAGTCTGGCTGGCTGCCACTTTGTCCTTTTCCACCTTGTTCCACTATGGATCATGAGGCTGGCCAATGCTTATGGGCATCTTTTTTCTTCCCATGCCACTCCTCATACTACTAACTGGTGCTAACTGGTGGCCAGCTGCAGAGGATGAGGGCAGTCAGTAGTGGTACCAGCCTGCTTGAGGATCTGGATCCTGGGGGCAGGGCCGCTGACCCTGGAAAGTGGAGGAGTCAGCAGCTGCATATTCTTGCTGCCCCTCTGCAGCTCCCCATGGCTGGCCATCCACTGCTTCTTGTCACACACACTGTAGTTTGCATCGCCATCCTTTACCAGCTATGCAAACTACTGCATAATGGTGGGAAAGTGCAAATACACACATACACACAGAGAGTTCCCAACAGAACTATAAGAGGGTCAAATACTTTCCTCTATAATCCCTATAATCCTTTGATAATCAATAGTATTTGTCTCATTGCCACGGTTAATTCCCACTGTATGTGTTAACATGAACCTCTTATGGTACCGTAACTCCAATTTAACTCAGATCTGGATAATCTTATTTGGGTGAAATAAGGGACGCGGGTGGCGCTGTGGGTTAAAGCCTCAGCACCTAGGGCTTGCCGATAGAAAGGTCGGTGGTTCGAATCCCCGCGGCGGGGTGCGCTCCCGTTGTTCTGTCCCAGCGTCTGCCAACCTAGCAGTTCGAAAGCACTCTCGGGTGCAAGTAGATAAATAGGGACCGCTTACTAGCGGGAAGGTAAACGGCGTTTCCGTGTGTGGCTCTGGCTCGCCAGAGCAGCGTTGTCACGCTGGCCACGTGACCCGGAAGTGTCTTCGGACAGCGCTGGCCCCCGGCCTCTTTGAGTGAGATGGGCGCACAACCCTAGAATCTGTCAAGACTGGCCCGTATGGGCAGGGGTACCTTTACCTTTACCTTAGCCCTCCTTAGATGGCCCTACAGGTTTGCATTATTGGCCATCCTGTTCCAACAAGGCTGTGATGATATGGAATAGGCAACATCTATTTTAAATATGGACCTGCCCCAACTGGGGGAATATGGCACCTCTCATTGTATTAGCATTACTGTCAATTCAAAATTCTGGGTGGTGGGCAACCTTATTGTAGTTGAAAATTACATTCCTTCAGAGGAAAGAGGTCAGGGGCTATATAGATCAGAGACTATGCACCCTTTTTCTCTCCATCCATCTATCTCCTCCCTCTCTCACACATAGGCTTTTCCAAACCCTACTGGCCAGCCTCCCTACCTCCCTTTGGGGTTCTCTTCCACTCACCCTTAATCTTTCTCTCATTAATTCACTGTGCGCTCTCTCTCTCTCTCTCTCTCTCACACACACACACACAAACCTGCCTCCCTCTGGGTCCTCCAGCCTCTGCTTAGTTCCTTCCTCTCTTCTATTCATTATTTCATCTATTCATTTATTCTTTCTCATACACATATTGCTCCTTTAGTCACTCTCTCTCTCTCTCTCTCACACACACACACACATTCACACCAACACTGGATAGTCTCATTGTGAAATACAATTTGAACTGTCCTGTTGTGCAAAATATGACACCTATTGTATGCTAAAGACTGCAATGTCAGAGGATCGCCTGAAAAGTTTCTCCCCCTGTCATAGTAGCTGGTATTTCACAACCCAGGAATCTGACAATTTATGATTGCTCAGTGATAGCTACTTTCTTCTGCAGCAACTGGTTTGCCTTTCCATGCAATCAAGAAAAAAACAATAAGTATACTTGTATTAACAGAAGTAAACAGTGGTGGTTGGTTAATTAGTAATCTAAAAAAGTGAGCTGTGGTATAGAATATAGGCAGAATCCCTTAAATACGTTTCCAGATTACAGTATAACATACACTTCTCCATACCATTCAGAATGCATGCTTGTGCAACAGTTCCCAAATGCTAAAACGTTTCCTAATAAATCAGGTGGTGTTCTGCCACCCCGAAAGGTGCTTCTCTGTGGGTACCCACATTTTTCTTTATTGTGTTTCTTTCGCCTCACTAAAAAAGATCCCGTCTGTACTGGATAAAATGTTTTAAAGGCCCTATGCTCGTCTGTTATGAGAGTAATCCTGTTTAGTACTACTCAATCCATGTTTACAAATAATTCTGTTATTAATAACAGAAAACGAGCCAGGCGCAGACGTGCATGCTCTCTGCTCAGCAACCTGTGCCCCATGAGAGAAAAGAGGGCGCGGCTGCAGGACGTCGCTTTGGCCTGCGAAAGCAGAGAGAGAGGAATAGACGCACTGAAAGCGGGTCGGGTCTAGAAAAGCGAAACTAGACTTCGTAGGGACTTTTCCCCTGTTCAGAATGAGGTGTTTGTTTTTAAAGACAGCTATCTGAACTCCTGATCTGAGTGTGGGCGAGGGCGCCTGCCTCTGCAGGGTCTCCCCTGGTGGGAGGCTCTGCTGGTTTCCCAGACGCCCATGGAAGCAGCCCGGGCTTGCCTGGAGAGGCGGCCCTGGACGTCCAAGGCAACCTGAAGACAGAGGCCGTGACGTCGCGGCCCGCCTCGCACCTTTGCCCTGCCTGCGCGCGAGTCTCGCTCTCCGGGCAGAGTCAGTGGCGAAGCAGCTCTGAACTGCGTGTGTTAATCCTCCGCGCATCTCCTATCTGCCCAGCAGCGGGGCGGGGTCGGGGCCAACCAGGGTGTCTCCCGCTCCACTCCCTGGCCGAGTAGAAAGAAAGAAGGCGGGGCGGGGCGAAGGGAGGGAGGGAGGAGGGAGAGAGAGAAAAGGAAATCTAATTAAAGGTGCTCGCTCAGAAGAGCCGCTGAGGTAAACTCACCTCCCTTCGCCTCGCCCCACACCCTCGCTCGGAGGCAAATCCTCCAGCGGACGGGAGGAGACTTGAGTTAACAGAAGAAGGACAAAAAAAAAAATCAAAAAAATCACCCGAGTAGGAGAAAACAACCGTCTCCGCCTCTCTGCTGATCCACTATCTCTGCCGCCACCACCCTTGCAGCTCCTGCTGTGGAGACAGGCGGGTCGCCTCAGACTCACCTGGTCGCTCGTCCAGCGCGGGCGCGCCGCCGTTTCCGCCGGTCTCTTTTTCCCGCCGAGCCCACCTTAACTCGCGCGCGCGCGCGCGACCCCAATCCGGCTGCAGCATGGCCCCGCTAGCGAGAGCGCGGCGCAGGGGGGGCTGGTGGACGGACGCCGGCCTCCGGGTCTTCGTCGGCCTCCTGGTGAGTAGCAGTAGTAGTAGGAGTCGCGCCTTGTGGAGAGGGAGAAGGGAGGCAGAGGGTGGGCTGAAGGGAGAGAAGTGCGGGAAGTCTGGGCGGCGGCGGCGGCGACAGGTAACGGCGCCGAAGTGGGAACTTGCGGGGCGAAGTTCGCTGGGTTCGGCCTGGCGGACGTGCCGCGGGGCTCTTGGGCGGGAGGCGCTGCTGTGGCGGGGAGGGGGAGGGGGCAGCGCCCACCTGGATTTTCCAGGGACGCCTCTTTGGAAGAAACAAAAAGCCGGACTCTTTATGCTATTTGCGCACACCGAAAAGTAATTTTTCGTTCTTAGGCTTTCGAAACCGGCTCGAAGTTGGGAGAAGCTTCGCCTCCCCAGATTCCGACTCGCATATTCGCAGAGAGAGAGAGAGAAAACGGGGGGGGGGGTTCTTGTAGGAGTTGCGAAACTCTGAAGTTTTTAAAAGTGGGAATGGGGAGACTTCATTGTGCTGTGGCGAGGAGAGAAAATGCATGGACTCCTTTAAAAAAGGAGAGACGCGTTTACTCGGAAGTGAGCTCAGCTTTTTTCCAAGTAGCTTTTTTTTCACACGGTGACTTCAGGGGCGTTCAGGGTGGAAGTTTCGTCCTGGAATTTGCTGTGGGGTTTTTTTGGGGGGTGGGGGGTGGGGAGAGTTAGGATCCGGTGGAATATACCGTGGGACTGGCTTTAAAAAATCGGCGACGCGCCTTGGCTAAGTGGCGTTTGTGTGCTCTGCGGGTTTCGCCCTGCCCTTATTAACTCGTGCCTTTGATCTGCCTTAGTCTTCCCCGGGATGGTTCCCACTTTGAAAAGGAATTGACGGCATGCTTTTGTTATACCTGTGAGATGGTTAATCTCTGTGCTTACATATCAGTATTAGACTTGGGACTATATTTGCCTGGAAGAGGTCCTGAAGTGGGGGCAAAACTCTCTAGAGGCACAGGAAATTCAGTACCTCTTCTTCCTACATTTCTCTACTGTATTTGAAACGGATTATTTGGGAGGAGGCGACTTTTAGGTTGCTTTTTTATTATGTATTTTGTGTTTTCATATTGTGATTTTATGTTGTAACTGCCCTGAGACCTGCAGGTATAGGACGGTATACAGATTTCATAAAAAATTAAAAAGTAACAATTTTCTAGCCATTTGCTATCAGTAAAATATTGTTGTTCTCTGAGTTTGGCTTCTGTAGCCAATGAGTTTATGTTCACCAGAAAGGCTGTAAGCAAATAGGGGATTGGAAATATTTCTCCCCCTTGTCAGTCTTGTAGGAAATAACTGCTGCGGTACACTCTTATTGCAGTGAATCTGATTTGCATGTTTCAAATAATAATTCTAAGGTTGCATCTAAGAACATAAGAGCTCTGTTGGATCAGGCCAAAGTCCCCTTCTAGTTCTCACAGTGGCCAACCTGATGCACCTATGGGAAACCCACAAGCAGGACATGAGACAGTACCCTGCTCCCCAGACGGTGGTGTCACATATCATCCAATGCTGGAGGAGCACATGGAAATCATGACTAGAAGACATTGATGGGTACAGCCTTCTTGAATTTCTCTGATTCCCCTTTAAAGCTGTCCAAAGTGTTGGCTGTCTAGTAGAAAAAAAGAAGCTTATATAAATTATCAACCCTTTGTCAAATACAGACAATGGGTTGGGTCCAAATTTAGTCATGCTGGGAGTAGACCCATTGAAATAAAAGCCACGGCTAACTTGTCACCTTGGTTTCAGTAGGCCTGTTTTGCCTGTATTCTTGTCTGGATCCAACCCACAAATGGGGAACGTGATTAACAGTGTGAACATTCTTTTTAAAATCTATAAAAACTAGTGATTGTGCAGACATAGACATGTTGGTTGAAATTTGAGCTTCTAATTCTTTGTAAGCAATAGTCCAGTTAATACAAATAGGCTCATTTACACCCAGAGCCTCTATATGAGTTTTATTTTAAGAAATGTACCTTACTTTAAAATAATCTTCCTTTGTCCAGTATCATGCTAGACTTATGGAAAACATTGGGCTTCCTTTGTTACTGAGATCTTTATAGACCCTTTCTGTGGCTCCCAGTACCTTACTGTATTGAGTTACTGTTTGGAATTACCTCTCACAATTGTTTGTATCATTCCTTAACATAAAAAAAATTGGAGTAATGACTGTAGTCATGTGCACATTTGCTTCAGACTAAGTCCCACTCTGGGACTTTGATATCTTTAAAAACTAATTAAATCAACATTCTAATTTCTTTCAAGGTAGTCAACCTAATTCTGTGATCCATACAAAAGCACAACCAGAGTGCTGCTCAGATTCATTTTGATAGCCTGCACGTTTACCAGATTTTCGTTTCAAGACGCAAATAGTTCACTTGCCCCTTGCCTTCAATACATTAATAATAATATAACTATTAATTGGTGGTTCTTCTAGCTTGACATTTGTGGCCAGAAATAGCAAGTAATTTAATTTCCTTAATGATTGGTTTTACTTCCCCTTCAACGGACTTTTCCTGCTTTTTTTTTTTTTTTTTTAAGTGTCCTCTGCTACTGATGGTATTCAATCTGCACTCTAGCCTTTACAGCATTAATTTCATTATTTATTTTTGGGATGTCTAATGTATAGTAACTGCTTTCACTCACTCCTATTCTATGTGAATTAGTTGACAGTGTATCAAATTGACTTCCATGGAACCCACTTGTTTCGATTAATGTTGCAGTATAGAGAAACTTGCACTCTTCCATCTAAGTACTTCACACTTATAGATACAGTATTACTTATAAGGCCTGCTGATATCATTGTACCTTGTTTTCAAACAAGGTGTTTAGGAACAGGGTGTTTAATATGTTTGAATCCCATTGAAATCATTAAGATTTCTACATACTACCCAAGTCCCATTTTTATAATGCTTTCATTGTGACACAATACTTTAAAATAAAGAAAGCCTATGTTATTGGACAGAATTCCATTGTTCTAAAATGCAAACACTTCAGAAAAGTGTTTTTGGGGATGAAAATAGGACCTTCACAAATAAAACATTGAGCTAAAGTATTTGATCTACCAAACAGAGCTCTGTAAATCCCATCCCTGGCACTGGTAATTCTGTGAATGTTTAGAATGTTTGTGTGTTTAAACCAGTTTGAAAGTGTGCTGAATGTGTTACCTGAATTGTAATATACAAATAAAATCTGCAGAGTGATTTTTAGACTGCAATCCAACTATACACAACTCTGAGTAAACCCCATGGAATTCAGTAGGACTTCCTTCTAAAAGACCATGCATAGAAGCACACGGCTATTTTCTCTCTTATTCTTAATGTTCTTTAAACATAGCTAGGAAGAATGGAACTGTGCTGCATATCTGAAACACTTGATTCTCAAATTGACATGAATTGCTTTCAATAAGACAACTCTACACTAACTTTAACTGGTTATTGTTTGGTGTGTGGCATATTCTCTTCGACTTACTCATACTGAATTTATCGACACTCCTGTAATTCCAAGACCATTTGTAGTGCCTTTAACAACCTTTTGCAACGATCATAAACCCACTTATTCCAGAGTAGAAATAATGAAGCAACATGATGTCACTAGACTTTTGTAATGGAAGACAGTAATGGAAAATTGGAATGCGGGAAAAATGTCAACTCTTTTGCTCTTAAAAACTTTAATCCATTTTACATTTAAAGTGGTAATTTAATCTACATACTATTTTCCTGGGCACTTTTGTTAGAAACCCAGTAATACCTTTTAATTACCTCACTTTCACTTTCTTGCTACTTGATAAAGGAGTGCTCCTAATCTGTATTCTGTTGCATCCCTCCTTCCCACGCCCAAATATTAGTAGTTCCATGCGAATTACCATTATTTATAATTTGCCCTGAGCACCATGGAAGGATGGGGTAAAAATTAAATAATAATAATAATAATACATATAGATAAATCTACTGCAGCAGCAGATACATTCGATACTCTGTGATTGTGACTCTGTAGGTGTTCAATTTATCAAGTAGTCTCCTTTTATGCCTCTGTTACCAGATTCTGTTATATCTGCTGCTTTATTATTAATAATTTATTATCTTTTTATGTCTCTATTATATGGTCCCAGGGAAGGTCACAACAATTTAAAACACAACATTAAAAATAGTTTTAAAACAAATTACAATCACAGTGTTTCTCAGTTTGGCCTTATGGACTTAATACAATATGATGCTTAACAGCTTTTCTACAGAGGGCAAAGTCACCATGGAGAGGAACCATGAGAGTAATGCTTCTGTGTTAAATGGTAGACTGAAAAATGTCCCAACAGGTGAAGATTTATTTCCTCGAGCCCCATGTGCTGGCTCCCTCCAAAGCTTCTCCTAGCCATGTAGCAATGGCACAATCCTCAGGCACTGAAGAGGTTGCAGTGGAATCTGTTCCTTATCAAATGAAATCTCCACTTGAAAAGAATGATATGCTCAGAGACGCCAAACCTTTCATTAGTTGCTCCAGTAAAGCAATGTCTACTGATGTCAAAATAATAAGAAGAGGAGAGGAATAATTGCAGACATTTATTTGTGTGTGTGTTTTTTTGGAGACTCATTGATTTAGGGGATCAGCTGATTCCAGTGAAAGGGGGCATATGGTGAGGGTTCCAATATTAGGAATTGCCAGTGCTGTTAGCCTCAAAGCTATTAGGAATAAATTTCTGAAAACTTCTGGGCGCTGTATTCATAGGTTCCCCATTGGTATCATAATGGAAAGGATCTTAGAAGGTGTGTTTTCTTAACTACCAAGCTGAATTCTTGCCTGTTGAACATAGGGCAGAAGCTTCTTCAATTTGTATTTACATATATATATATATATATATGAGCCAATGAGCCCTTCTTACTGTAAGTGGCACCACACTCATCTGATAACATGGCGGTAGGGCTGGATGACAACTGCCTCAAGATGGGTTTGATCTGCTGCTGACCCTCTATAACCAGATCATGTGTATCTAGATTTGTTATAGAGAATATTAGACTATCACCAAAGTACCTCCTTTGAAGCATGGTTTAAATGCTAAGGTTTTAGTATATCCACCTGTTGCTTTGACATGCCGTGTTTGCAACTTTCTGAAATGCACGATCAGCATTCATGAACCCAACATACTGGCAAATATGCAATATATTTTCTGCAGACACGTATCACCTGATTAAGCTGGAAATCAGATCAACTGATAGTTCACTTAAAAAGAAGAAGGAAAGGCTTATGAAATATGAAATCATCAGAAAGTCTTATAATTTTGGATTAAGAAGCAATCTCCTCATTTTCATACAAATCCTTTTGAGGAAATGTGCATTCCAGGTTCATGATAGTTTTGACTTTCAAGTGGGAGAAAAGTGTCCCTCAAGGTAGTGTTCTCAGTGTGTTTGTCTTCTCTGTAAAGATTTGTTGCAGTGTGATCTATCTTATAGCATACAGTTGCCTTTATGCAGGTAATTTCCAGATGTTCTGTAGGTCCTTTGTTACGTGGTTTAATGAAATATAACTACAACAAGCTTCCCGCTCTCTCTGTCTCTCTATATTGGTGTATACCAATCAGCTGTACTTTGTGACTATACCTTTCTCAAACAAAAATCATTTGTTTGTACTTTTGCTGAAGGTGTAGCTTACATCCTGAAGTTACACTGAAATTCCTAATAGTTTCATTCCTAGTAGTTTCAGAGTGCATGTATCTAGGGTTGAACAAGAAGCTCACATTCTTACTGCACATTAACTTCCTAAAGGTGTTATACATGAAGGCACTGAATGTCCTGTTTTGCATTCTTCAATCACTTCAGGAACAGACTACACTTATATACTGCAAATCTACAGGGTGTTGATCTACTCCAGACTAGATCTGGGGCTCCATAATGTTCTGCAAAGCTGTTTGCATTGAAGAAACTATATCCTGCTTATTAGGGAATTAAATTGTACATTGGAGCATATTACGCCTCAACTCCTTATAGCCTTGGTACAGACTATCTGCAACTAATTGTGGAACGTTTTGAAATCTCATTGATTCCCACACATCTTTGTACTAATTCCCATGGTTAATTCCAGCCACAGGCTCACTGAGCTATAGCTTACATCTGTGTGTTTTTGTTTTTTTTTGGTCTTTTCCCCCATTTGAAGACTGCCTAGAGAAATGTCATGTTGTTTTTGCTGGGTTCCTGGGCATGCTGGAATTAAATTTGGTTGCCCAAGCCGCCAAGATGGCAACTCACCTTGCAACTAAGATTCCCATTTAGTGATTCTCCCTCCCCCTAGCTAAATCAATGGTACAGTGCCAAGAGCTGTGAGGCAGTTGGAACAACAGACTTTGAATTCAAAATCAGTATTCCCATCATAAATACTTCCCTAAAAGAGCACTTCTCAAGAATTGCATGTCATTAACATTCCAGCAGTTCCTTCTGAAGAGGGAGGGCCTAATAGTGTTGGTGCTTTGCAGCACTTCCCTCTGTCAAATATCTTTTTATCTGCTTGTCAAAACTGTCTCTAAATCCAGCCATCTGATTGGCACCACATGAGCCTAACTTCATTTTCTGGGTGAATACATTAATTAATGTGTCAATTTTCTGGTTTGCTGCCAATTTCCTCTGGTTTGATGACCAGAGGATGTTTTATCAACAGAACATAACCTTATAGATGGCTTACTGAAATGCATCTTGTGCACATAACAGTGCAATATGGCCTAGATGTTGTTGCATCAAAATAATGTCAAATCCTTCCTCATACTGACATCAAATAGTATGAAGGCTTGTCAACCATTCTTAATGGGGGAACCTGGAAATGTATATGTGCAAATTTCAGTCATATTAAGGAATATTACAATCTAATTCATGGATAAGGTTAGATCACTATGCTATATTTCGGCCTATTGTTTATAGTTCTGTATATACAAAAATAACAAAAAATAATAATGCGATTCTTTTACTCCTCAGGTACTAAGTTTATTTTGTGAAGCTAGCAAGAAAGTGACTTTTAACGTGCCTTCCAAACTAGAAGCAGGAACATTAATTGGCAGATGTGAGTAACAATTACTAGAGCCTCTTTCTGTTGCTTTCACAATGATGTTCTGTTTTCTTCTCCCTGCAACCCATCTCATATTTATAGCGCACTCCAATGAACATTATTTTGGAAGCCTATCTGTGTTCAGTGGGGCTTATGCTTAGTTACAGTATAGCATAAGCTTACAACTTCAATCCTGGACACACTTAATGGGCAGCAAGCCCCAACTGAATGGGGTTCCTTCAATCCTGGACACACTTAATGGGCAGCAAACCCCAACTGAATGGGGTTCCTTTCAAATAAATATGCATTGGATTGTGCTGCAATGGTGAAATCTTATGGTCCTTAGGAGGGTGCCCATGGGGTCATAGGAAGCATTAGATCTCACTTTCTGAAGGCAGAGAGAGCGCTCTGACCTTGGAGAAGGAGATCAGATGCTAGATTCCCCCACCCACACCACTGTGAAAACTTCATTGAGTCAGTGTCAGGGCTCAGACATCAGTGGAGCCAGAAAGGGTGGTGGTGTAAGGGATAGACAAGTAGAAGTATTGAACCTGAAGGATCACATGCATTTCTGCTCTCCTGACATGCCCCCTAAGCATACTAAACATCCCCTGCCCTAAACCTAACCCCAGAAAATGACAGAGGAGTGCAAGAGGGCTCCTCTGCCCTTACAGTTGAAGCAGATGAACTGCCTCTAGTTGTGCTGCACTCTGCCACGCCTTAGGCAGCATGGGATATGTATTTCATTACTGATTGTAAATAAAGCTTGCTTTTGAATCTATAACCAACAAAACTACTAAATAAGTTTTTTTGGATTTTGCATCTCATTCTCATCTGTAACCAGTTTATTTATCCATTCGCTTATTCGCTATTTGTTCATTTAATTGTTCTTAGTTTGAGTCATAGCCTTTCCCCCCAGTTGTGAAGGCTCTGGGTGGATAAGATCGACTTATTAGATTCATACTAGAGTGTCATGATCATGCTCTAGAAACTTTACCCTGACACTGCAACTATGTACAAATTTTAAAATTGTAAGCATGCAAATATAAATTTAGGACATGAAATTGGGAGTTGTTCTTTGCTGCTTTGTTTCTTGGTTTACAGTTTTTACTGTTTTTGTTTTGTTTTACAGTAAATCTGAGACAGTATCTTAGGACATCTGACCTGATCAGTTCAAGTGATCCTGATTTCATAGTACTAGAAGATGGTTCTGTATATACAACAAATGCTGTTTCTTTGTCTTCTGAGAAGAAAGCTTTTACCATATCGCTTAATGACTTGCAAGGTCATCTGCAAAAGAAAATACATGTCAATTTGCTATCACATCCAAAAAAGGTAAGTGACATGCAATTTTTTTTTTAGATCAAAGTACATTTCAGTTATCTTCCTCGTTAGGCAAATATAGTTGTTATAGGTACTGAAAAAGAGGTGGGGTTTTAGGGCGGGGAGAAGTAATGCTTGACATGACAGAACTGCACTGAAAGTTTCCTTGCCCCTGCAAGCAAACTTCAGCCATTGAAAAGGAGTGAGAACATTATGATTTTGTCATATATACATTCCAGTATGGATGAGAGAGAAGGAGGATACATAATTCTGCTTCTTTTGACAGCAGCTTTGCAGTTCCTGTAATGTCTATTTTTGGCCTTAATTGACTGTCAACAGAACATTTGATTTAGCATATAACTTAAGCTCTCACTTCAGGTAAAGAGGAGGGCTGAATCTGTCTCTTTATTGCCCAGTTAAAACTGATGTAGCAAAAAAGGAATTATCTTCATCAAGGACATTAGAATTCCAAAAACACACACAAACATAATGAAAATAGAGGCATGAAAAACTGAAAACAGTTATGCAGGGATGAAGTACTCAAAAATCACCATACTAGAATGTTATAGCAATTCATGGAGAAAAAGATGGATACCATGGTGAAATGCTGGAGAACGTTAATAGGAACAACACAGTATAGGAGAATGGAAAAAGTAAGGAATTACTAGAATATATTACTAATGTTTGTTTCTATTTCCTGAACACAGGCTCATAAAACAGGAGAGACTGTTCTTAGACGAACTAAACGAAGATGGAGTCCTCTTCCAACCCTAATAATGGAAAACTCACTAGGACCTTTCCCAATGCAAATTCAGCAGGTAACGTTTAATAAACCAGTCTGATTACACTCTACGCTCTAGCAAATGTGTTTTATGAATAAGATGAGTAGAAGAAACCTATGTAAGTTATGATCTTAGGATAATTCTAATGACTTTTTGAGAAGCCTTGAACATGAAAAAGGAAACATCAATGATATCAATACTGTTAATGACTAAGTAGTTGCTGGAGAGTAATTTGTACCAGATAGAGTGATCCTAAGCACACTTGAAAATCAGTTCTATTAAAACAGGACTTACTGCCTCAGTGTGATTATGATCTCACAGCCTAAACAGTGTGTACTAAATTACACTCCTGTATAAATGGTGAAGGATTTAAATGAACAAATATTTGTCATGTTCTTCAGGAGTCTGAACTAACTTTGGTACCAGAAAATTAAGAGACAAATTGATACTTTAATTCTGAGATACTAGCTATAGTATGATGACTTACGTTTTTCTGTTTCATACATCATTCTCTTTATACAGCTGTCTTCTGATACATCCCAAAAATACAACATCACATATTCTATAAGTGGTCGTGGAGTCGACCAACCACCACTAAATTATTTTTATATTGAGAGGGAAACAGGAAATCTCTTTGTTACTGTCCCAATAGATCGGGAAGAGTATCCAGAATTTGAGGTAAGAATGCAAACTTTGTCAGTTGTAACAATTATAATATGAAGCCAAATGTGTTGTAAGTATAAAATGATGTGTTTTAAACAATGGATCAGTAGTGTTCATTGACACTTTGTTCATTTTGAGTATTTGAATTGGAATGGTAGGATCTGCAACCTTGTTCTGCTTTTACTAAGCAAAGCTTTTTCTGAGATACTGAATAGAACTTTATCTGATAGACGTTAATGATGGAGAAGTTTGACAGGGGAAAATAATGTATAAAGTAAAAAGTTTGGATGTCTTTCTGATGAAACACAGAAATGTACTTGAGTTTAAGAATTCTACAGAAATATGGCTATTGGTAAAATGGAAACTGTAAACCTGTCAGTCTTTCACTGTTAAAGTATAAGAAACGTAAAACATTGGAAGTTCTTGTGTTTGTTCAGAAGCAAATAGCAATGCATTACAATAAAACCAATTATCCTTACATAGGTAGCTACTAAAAGTGTTCCCTCTTTTTTTTACAGATAATTTGCAATGCAAGGACATTAGATGGCTATACTCCAGAGGTACCACTTAGACATGTAATCCGAATTGAGGATGATAATGACAACCCACCAATGTTTGACCCAGTTACTTGGGCTTTTAATGTTGTAGAAAACTGCAGAGCTGGTAAGCAGCTAGAAATTTTATAATATCATTTCAATTACTTTTATCCAATGAGTGAAATCTAATGGTGCCCTTCCACCAGTGGAATGAACCTTCACATGTGCAACATGACTTGCTCTCTTTCCTCTCCTCCCTGCAGACCTCTGTGTGCTCCCAAAATCTTTGCTGAAGGATTGGCAAACCATCTGGAGCAGATGGGGGAGCAGTAAAGAGGAAGGGGGGAAAAAGAGAGGAAAACCTGGATGTATAATCAGACATAATCAGACATCTATTTGCCTGTCATTGAATGTGGCCCAGTGTTAAGATCTTTAATCTTCTTACTTGGATGTTATATAATGGCAGATGTTAAGCCAGTGTAGGTTAATATTAATTTGTTTTACTATACTGTGTCGGATTTTAAAAGTATTGACTGCACCATCCCCTTGGAATGGGGCAGGTTAGTAATCTAATAAATAAATGCATGGGCAAACACACAAATAAATACAATTTCACTAACTATGCATGAATGTGCCATATTATTATTATATTGAGCATTGATATATATGAACATACACCAAATCAAATGACTAGCCCATCTAGTCCAGAATTGTCTACTCTTATTAGCACCAGCATTTTAGGGACTGAAGCAGAAATCTTTCCCATCACCTGCTCCCTGATCGTTTAACTGGCGGTGCCTGTGATTGAACCTGGGAGTCAGGACCTTCTGCTTTCAAAATATGCACTACCACTGAGCTATAACCCTTCCCATCACATTTTTCAAAAGCTTTCAGATTAGACCATGTATTTGCACCCATGTTCATTTCAATGACTCTTGATATAAATGCTAGTCAGATTTATAACTGGTCTGTCCAGTTTGAAGAGTGTTTTCATTTATCTGTGTATGTTTGTAACTGGGTAAACCTTTGCTCCAAAATAGTGAAGATATTATTTTCTATGTAGAATAAAAGTTGTATCTCATCAAAACATGTTTTCATCATTCAGCATTTAACTGCTGCTTATGAAGACAGGGATAAATGTTAGACGGTCATTAACAAAATGAATGTAACACGAACAGCATCAGTGAGAAGATCTGCGCCTACTGTACACCTAGAATATCGTTTGACAGCAGCAATTGCGCACATGCTTATTCGGTGCAATTTCATGTAATTGCTAGCTTAACAAATTTCCATAAGTATACATGGGGAGCAAGTGATTGTAAGACCACTTTTTAGACATCGGCCTGCGTAGATTTATCAGAATATGATAATATGAAATCTAGATTATTTTCTTAGGCAGTTTCCTCCATTAGGAATCTCTGTGATTCAAAATCTGTAGATCATTACAAATATATGTAATTAACTGAAAGCTCAGAATTACTTATTTTAAAAAATCACATAAAAAGTGCAGGGCTTCTTCATCTACTGCTGCATATCTTCTGTTCATTTCACCAGGGCTTGGGCTGGAAGCCCTTGCAATAACCCAGGCATAGGGACTACAACTCCCATCACCCCTAGCTAACAGGAGCCCCAAAACATCTGGAGGGCCGAGTTTGCCTAGGCCTGCACTAACCCAAATGAAGTAAGGAGAGGTTTCAAAGCAAAGCAGCAGTCCATAAGCTTTATTAAGGCTGAAGTTAACAACCATGTATTGTATTTTCTTTTCGAGTACTTTAGGCAGGGGTTGCGTGTGTGCTGTATTATTAGGCTAGATCTCCAATGATAATTTGATCAGTATTTTATAGTATAATCTTAAAAATGTTACAATGGTAATCTGTGTATGCAGGTACCGTGGTTGGACAAATAACTGCAACAGACAGAGATGAACCTGGTACACTGCACACTAAACTGAAATACAGAATTGTGGGCCAGAATCCTATGCCGCTTCAAGGTTCCAATACGTTCAGTATACATCCAGATACAGGTTCTATTACTGTGGCATATCCAGTTCTGGACAGAGAGGTAATTTTATTGAAAGTCTAATGTTGTTATTTAGCATGATGCCTATGAGTAAGGCATAAATTGACGGGGAGGCGGGGAGAGGACGCATGAATCTCTGGGAAATTTATAGTTTACTTGCTTGACAAACTCATTATTTTGTTGTTGCCGTTGACACCTCCCTTCTCTAAATCCTATGCAGAAAAGAGAGTTTGTGTTAGTGGCAGGTTGTTGCAGGAGATACAAGCTGCTGCTTATTCCTGCAAAAATACAACAGAAAGGGAGGTGACCTATCTTGTCTTTCATCAACGGGGAAAAAGGGAGAGGTTCTCTCTCTTTCCATCACTTTTTTGCAGGAGGCAGCAGTGAGAATGAGAGAAAGGGTACTTGATGGACTTCTGCATAAGAAGCCTTAAAAGCATTTGTTTAGCTAGGAACTCTGGTGGTTCCCTCTGGTGAAGTTCTGGTGGTTTCCTCACTGCGAGAAGTGAAGTTACAGGGAACCATGCAGGGCCTTCTTGGCAGTGGTGCCCACCCTGTGGAACACCCTCCCATCAGATGTCGGTGAGATAAAGTACTACACAACTTTTGGAAGACATTTGAAGCCAGCCATGTATCAGGAAGTTTTTAATGTTTGGTGTTTTACTATGTTTTTATATGTGTTGTAAGCTGCCCAGAGTGGCTGGGGAAACCCAGTTAGATGGAGGGGGTATAATAATAATAATAATTATTATTATTATTATTATTATTATTACAATATGACTAAGAGAGTCAGTATTAAGAGGATGTTGTGTTCCATTGGCCTTCCCCTCCCATTACTGTGATTATATTGTACTATATTCATATACTGTTTGCTGTGTTCTTTTTCAGAAAATAACGACATACACAATACTGGTAGAAGCAAGAGATATGGGAGGTCAGCCCTTTGGTTTGTGCAATACTGCAACAGTTGTAATTGAAGTTGATGATGCAAATGATCATGCACCCATGTGTGAGCACAGCATGGTATGTTTGCTGCCTTCACACTTCTTAGAACATTACTCTTCATTTTAAGATCTTCTGCATTCTCTCTTTTTTATTTTCTTTTTGTCATTTGCATGAGTTTCATAATTATGTGTCCAAGCCTGCAGCTTTTAACTCTATTCTGATTGCATCAGCCCTTGTTAAGAAGCTGGACTCTGTTTCCTTATCAATAAGAAGGATAAAGACACACACTTTATTTCAGTTGCTGGCAGAGGTTTAATCTCATCATTGCATTATATCTTAAGCATTAATATTTTTAAGGCTATAATTTATCAACCCATAGCAATTTGCAAAAACATATATGACAGCATGTGGATAGAAAACTATGTTGTGGTGACCATATGGTTTTGAAACAAATTTCTGAAAATCTTGTTCATTTCAGTATGAAGCATATGTTAGTGAAAACACAGTTGGTGAAAAAGTTATGGACATCGGTGTCGTAGACAAAGATTCACCTGGAACACCTGCCTGGCATGCTACCTTCAACATTATAAAGGGAAATGAAGATGGTGCTTTCAAAATTGTAAAAAATCCTGATTCAAATATTGGTACACTATGTGTTGAAAAGGTAATTACATTTCACAGCTTTTCTATATCCAATTGAATATAGTTTAATAAGTATTATGATAATTCCAATCATACTGAGCAATACAGAAGTGGGTAATAATTTTCAGCAGAGTTTAACACCTCTGACCTTCTGTGGCAGCACTGAGGTCCCTGAATTTAAATTTATAATTATTTCTCAGCAATGATTTTCCAATCTGTATATGGATCACATAGTGGCTGTGGTTGCATGACACGCTAAGCCAAATCTTGGTTACAGTTAAGAGCATAATCACAAGCCACGGTTCAGAAGACACACTATGTTAAACCTTGACTTAGCTTAATGTCACACAGCAGCAAGAAGTGCTGGGTAGAAACAAAGCAGCTGTGAGCTTCTCTCTGAGAGCCTAGATGCTTACTTGTTTGTGGTAAGCCAGAGTGGAGCGTCTCCACCTCCATTGTGCAGCTCAGACATTGTGGTCCAGCTCGAAGGGCCTTCTGGCAGTTCCTTCACTGCAAGAAGTGAAGTTACAGGGAACTAGGCAGAGGGTCTTCTTGGAAGTGGCGCCCACCCTGTGGAACACCCTCCCATCAGATGTCAAACAGATTACCAATTATATGACTTTTAGAAGACATCTGAAGGCAGCTCTGTACAGGGAAGTCTTTTTATTTTTGAGCTTTTTAATATTTTGTTGGGAGCCGCCCAGAGTAGCTGGGGCAACCTAGTCAGATAGGTGGCATATTACCGTATTTTTCGCCCTATAGGATGCACTTCCCCCCTCCAAAAATGAAGGGGAAATGTGCATCCTATGGGGCGAATGCAGGCTTCAGGAAGCTATCCGCAAGCCTTGGGAGCCCGCGGGAGTTCCCGACGAGCTCCCATGGCTTGCGGAGAGCTGCCTGCACCCCGAAGCTCTGGGGCCCTCCCACGGCTTGCGCAGAGCTGCCTCTTATCCCGAAGCCCGGGTGCGCTGAGCAGTCGCTCAGGTAGCTCTCCGCAAGCCGCGGGAGGGCTCCCACGGCTTGCAGAGAGCAGCCTGTTCTGGGGGCTGGGGTCGGGAGAAGCTCAGGCTTCCCCTGCCCCAGCCCGCACCTGGGGGGGGGAAAATAATTTTTTCTTTCTTCATCCCCCCCCCCAAAAAAAAACTAGGTGCGCCCTATGGGCCAGTGCGCCCTATGGGGCAAAAAATACGGGAAATAATAAAATTATTATTATTATTTATTATTTGGTTTAGCATGTTATGTGAACCAAGCCATTGTCGATGTTTTATTCTTTTCATTTTAAAGTAGATGTATGTGAAAGTAAGAAATTCACAATGAATTTGTGTTACATAAAACTGTACCATCATTCCCAGTGTTCAGGTTTTGAGTGCTGTTGCTTATGTTGTCAAAATACCACCACCTCTGTACAAGAGGGAGGTATTAACAGGCTTTTCATAAGCACAAAATCTTTACATAAAATGCTAAGGGAGTGGACCACAAAAATACATTGAATTTTCCATAAGGCTCACCATCGCCACCTAGTGTCACATTGTATATTGCAATTAAAACACACTTAAATCGTTTTATTTGCAGCTGTATAGCTGAGTCCATGATGTCATCTGTGGGAAAATGGCTTCATGGACCTAATTTGGCATGCAGGCTGTGGGTCCTTTATGCTTGTTTAAAGGCAAGTGAAAAGGTTCAGGGCCAGAAGTGGGCTTCTGGTCCTGCAGACAAAGAGCCAATCAAAACCCTTACTTCATTGACAAACCTATCTGGGAGGCAGAGACATTCCATCTACAACCTGCTTCTGAATAGGGAATCACCCCCCCCATGATTATCTGTTTTTGCTGTGAATATTAGAAAAATCTTGCAATTGACACACACATTTATTTATTTTCCAGGGGCTAGACTACGAAAGAAACAAGGAGAGAAAGTTGGAAATTGTTGTAAATAATGAAGCACCTTATTTCCTCCCACCAAATTCAAGAGCAATTTCTACAAGTACTTGCGTCGTTGTTGTCAAAGTGCGGGATATGGACGAAGGCCCTGTATTTGATCCTTGCGTATTTTTTTTGAACATCAAGGAATGTTTGCCTGCTGAAACGATGGTTGGCCAGTACACAGCAAGGGATCCAGAAACTGGAAATTCTGAAGGCATAATGTATAGTATTTTGTTGCCTAATTCATGTTATACTATTAGTATTAGTATTAATACAACCATCTGATTCACAGATGTAGCAGCTGGCAGAGCAGGGTGGGAGCAGGCAGTGCATTGCTTTCCAAGGGAGAGTTTGCCGCTTATAACCAGGGGAGAGGGGTGATGTGGCAATGAGGTCAGTGGGTGTAAGCTCAATGGCAGCAGCATTGGCTTGGCTCTGCCACTGTATCTGCACTGCCCAAACTTCCCTGCTACCTCACCCTCCCCTCTTTGTTAAAAGCAACGACCTCCATGTTGGGAAGCCAGGCAAGCCGTGCTGCTCTATCCCAGTCTGCCAGCTGTTACTGGTGATGGATAAACATTGTTGTACCTCTGTTGTTGCACCACTACACTGGGGGCTATCTGTACATTACACAAGCAAACCTTTTTCTGTTATGCTGTTTATGCTGGCCTGATGGTACTGCCATCCTCGTGGAGTATAGCCAGAAATGCCAGTGGGGAGCAGATCAGGTTGGAAGAGCTAAGTATACTCTAAATTTCTTGGACACCAGCACAGCAGGGAAATGCTCTGAACTATAGAAATGTCTTATGTATATACTAAAGACTACTACCTAGTATGAGGCTGCTTGAGAATCCATTGCTGTGTGATGGTGCAACATGGAGATTTGTACCAGCTTATTTAATCGCACCAAGCCTAAAAACCATTAAGATATAATAAAGCATATATTTTGGTGTTTGTTTCTAACAGCTGTATTTATTCCTAACAGTTATAGAATAATAAATGATCCGTGTAACTGGATCACCATTGACAACGCAGGTCAGATCAGAACCACTAGACTCCTAGACAGGGAGCAACCACAAATGCAGCTCTACCAGTGTAACGTAACAGTCTCTGCAACGGACAGGAGTGAGTATTACATACTATAACTAGATTACAAAGTTCAATTAAGTAGCCTACAAAACTACTGAATACGTATGTGGCAGAGCAAATCCCACATCCCAAGCTGTGTTTGCTAGCTTCAGCTGGGGCGGGAAGTGTGTATATGTGGGGGAAGCTTTTTCTTCCATTTATTCTTTCTCAACTGTTCCTTGACTCCAGTGAGACAGAGGGAAATCACACTGCTAGTCCCAGGGCTCATCATTTTGGGTCTTGTTTTTCTTTTGCCAGGGGTGGGGCTTATTTGTTTTATTTTATTTTATTATTGGGTGTACCATTGCTCAGTATGATCACTTTTGTCTATACTATCAAACCCTTTTCGAACTAAGTTAAATAATGAACAATTAGAGCCAGTACTCATGCCGTGCCTCTGAATGCTTAACCACAATTAAGAAATTGGGATTAACCTACAGACCCATGTATTCATTCCTTGGCCTTTCTTTGCTGATTGTGGATTCCTCCCTGCCAGCATTTACCATGGTTAAGCTTAACATTGGGACCAGTGTTAACTATGTTTGAAGCTAGTCATGATATTTTCTTAACCAGGTTTCTTAATAGTTTTTTAATGTTTATATATACATTAATTAAATTGACTTTTTAAAACAAATTTGTACATGGGTTATGTATATCATAAGGCCAGATAGAATATTACACAACATCAACAAACTACGAAACACATTAAAATGAAATCCACATAGAGGCTTACAAAGCAAGGGAAGATTCAGCCAGCACTGTTCCCCCCATAAATCGATATAAAAATATAACTGCCATACTTTACAAGAAAATATTGCCATTCAGGAATTAATTGTTTTGTTTCCAGAGGGGCAGGCATGGGTGCTCAAAGTCGTTTGTGAATATCCCAATCCTCTGGATTTGCTTTCAGTCCATTTAACATGATGTGGACACATGCCTTGCTCTTAGGGGTGCACTAAACTTTCCCAGGCATCTGTGTCAAAGAAAGGAAGGAACCGGTTTACTCTTCTGTTATTTAAAAAGCAATGCTTTTCCTCAGTGCTTCCCCCCCCAAAAAAAATTGTTTAGGGGTACTCATATTTTCCTACTCATATTGAAATACTGCCCCTCAATGAGGCCAAACTTAGATTCACAAAATGTTTAGGGGTATGCATACCCCAGCGTACCCCCAGAAAAAAGCATTGCCTTTCCTATTGAATGCTAGTTGAAAAAATGGAACATCAGCCTGGAAATGCCTTGTGATTAACAGTGAGTATGTAGGGGTGGGATCCATCTTGGGCACAGGCTATCTTATTGAGCCCATCTCAGATTCCATTGTTTGAGTGAGTTTCCTTGCAAGTATTTGTTATGAACTGCTGTTGGAAATAGTAAAATTAATAATTTCAGAAGTGTAACTTATGAGTAGGACAAAGATATGTTAAATCATGGAAACAGCATTAAATTGTAAGGCTATAACTCATTCTTTGTTATTTCCTAGGTGGTAAAACAGGCACTGGAGTAATAGTGGTTAACCTATTAGATGAGAATGACAATTTCCCAGTGATTCCCAAGAAAGAGTACATAATTTGCAGAGACAGACAACCAGTTTGCCTTACTGCTGTGGATGCTGATTTACCTGAACATGGAGCCCCTTTCAGTTTTACTCTTCCTGACCGCATGATCCCACAGTGGAAATTGACACAACATGATGGTGTGTGCTGCATTCCTAAATTTCTTGCATCTGCGGTAATTAATGATTTTGAAATAATGCTCATCACTGAGTTGTGTTTTTGTTTCGTTTTTGGCAGAGAACTCTGCATACCTGGTACCAGCAGAGAATTTGCCATTTGGCGCTTACGAGATCCCTGTGATGGTAACTGATCGTGCAGGCAAAGGTGGAATTACTGAAGTTCGTGTAATTATGTGTGATTGCACCACTCCTAGTGATTGCCGTTACTGGCCACGGGTGGGGCCACCGGTTGCACGTCAGACTCCTAATGTGACTCTTGGTCTTTGGGCCATCCTTGCAATGATTGGGGGATCCTTATTGCTATTATGTAAGTATGCTATATATGAAATGTAGCATTTGCCATGAATGTCAAGTTGAAGGGCTACGTTATATATGTTAAGACTGCTTTGGACACCTGAAGTTTGCAAAGCTGTGAAGATGGCTTATTTAATTCATTTATGTAAACAATTGTCCATTAAATACTGTGTTGAAATGATACTATAGGCAATAAAAGAACTAATAATTTTTAAAAATGTCAAATGTACTTCAGGCTCTCTAAGTCCCAAAAAGGTTCCTTTCCTTAAATGCATAGGCACCCCAATACAGCTAGCATATCTCTGCATATTGAAGTAGGTTTCTATAGGTGTATCCCTAGCTGGATAGGGATGCACCTATACAAATAAATGCTATGTGCCTGGCTATCCCCGCCAAGTCAGTTGCCAGGACTGAGTGTATGGAGTCATTATTTAAATCTAGAATTCAAGCAATTGACATTTGGGAAGGTGGAGCAGGGGGCTGGGGTCCCTTTGCCTAATTATTTCCTTCCAGCTAGTGAACATATTGGAGAAAGAGCTCATATGGTTTCCACTGGATAAAATTGTGCATTTAAATTATTTTTAGACATCCAGTGGATTATGTGACTACTCTTGGCTTTTGCTTCTGATATGTACAGTACTGTGCCTTGATTTTAACTAGAGGGAAGTGCTGAAACTTGTTCTGATTCTTAAAATACTGCAGTAGTTTGTGGTGGTTGCTTTTGAATAGTAAAAAAAAAGAAATATATTGTATTTTCTAAGCATTTAAACTGCATTTTATGGCAAGGTGACTTATATCAGTGTCAACTGCTATTAAACCAGTACGCTACTGAATATGGACTGGGTGAGGTAGATTTTCAGGGAACTACTCACTGTCAGATCCATTCCACTGCTCAGTGAGGCTGCTTCATGTTGGTAGGTCCACCCTGCCAGAGGGTGGGCTCTTGGCAAGTACCCAGTCCTGTCAACCTTTGATGCCAGTTCTGTTAGTATTTAACCAACACATTATTTGACCTGCTCATTTACTCTAACAGAGTGAGTGACACTTCTGTGTCTTACACATACTGCTTAGAAGCAAGTTCTACTGAAGCTGGTCTGGAGCTTTCTTGGAAGCACATATATTTTTTTAATAGGTCTAAGTAGCGGGTTTTTGTGATGGTCCTCACTAGTATGGAGTACTGTCACACCTTTTTTTTTTTTGCTGTCCATGGCAGACATTTTGTGCATGAACCCGCAACACTTTTATCAAGTTATGAATACCAGCACCTCACTTTTTACCCCAAAACACTGGGTCTGAGCATTCATAAAGAAAACCTGTGTGGATTGTAGTTATGAGTGCTGAACTTAGATTGGTGAGACCCAAGTTCAAATCCCCAATCATCCACTGGGAGATTGCTAGGTCACCTTGGACCACTGATTTTCTATCCTCTTTTAAACTGTCTCATGAGCATATTGTGTGGATGAATGTGAGGGGACGGCATAGACTGCTGATGATGCCAACTTGGAGGGAGAGGGTGGTAAAAATATTGTTAAGAAAGAAAAGGCTAATAATAATATGTAGGTGTCCTAATGCCTTATTGTATCTGATTCTTTTTCCTCTCCCCATCCGCTTTTCCAGTAATCCTGATAACACTTTGCGGCTGTTGTGGTGCTGCACCTGTGAGTAGCAGTAAGCATGTGTGTGATGATTTAGCTAATCAGAACTTGATCATTTCAAACACTGAAGCACCTGGTGAAGAAGTAATGGTAAGTTGTTTTATCTGCTCATTATTTCTTGGGCAATAGGTGCCACACACACACACACACACACACACGGCTTCAGAGCAAGTGGAAGGAGGGGGAGGGAACTTGATTTGAGAAAGTGAAAAGATTTTAATATTGTTTAAATGCTGAAGCAGAGAGGGCTAGATGGGAACAGATCTGAGAGTGAAGGCATTCTAATTATGTGGAATGACAAGACATAACAAAATATATGTTATGTTAAACAACTTTTTTTAAAAAACAAAAACTGGCCTTGCACTGGTATTCTATCAGCCTCCTGGCTGCTATTTACCCCTAAAGATGATGTCACAATCCTAGGGAACAAATAGTGATGGGGAAGACAGTTTTTGGCATTGGGTTCCCAATCTGTATTGGTCAAGCAGCACTGCACCAGGACTGTCTCACGTTCGAAATTAAATGCCGCCAATATACATGCTTTTCAAAAGCTATTAGTTCGGCTTTTAAGGGAGATAAAGAAGGAGAATGGGACAAAAGAAGAGACTATATATAAGGTTCTGGGGAAAAATATTAGTTGTAGTTTGAATGCTGGAACTAATATAAATCCCATGGTATCTCAGCCAATTAATCTCAAGAATAAAAAATAGGGGTAATGTATTGCTGATTACTGTGTTAATTTTTAACTGAGTTTAAGTTCATATATACACCATAGTATGTAAAGGTAAAGGTAAAGGGACCCCTGACCATTAGGTCCAGTCGTGACCGACTCTGGGGTTGCGGCGCTCATCTCGCTTTACTGGCCGCGTGAGCCGGCGTACAGCTTCTGGGTCATGTGGCCAGCGTGACTAAGCCGCTTCTGGCGAACCAGAGCAGCGCACGGAAACACCATTTTACCTTCCAGCCGGAGCGGTACCTATTTAACTACTTGCACTTTGATGTGCTTTCGAACTGCTAGGTTGGCAGGAGCAGGGACCAAGCAATGGGCGCTCACCCCGTTGCAGGGATTCGAACCGCCGACCTTCTGATCGGCAACTCCTAAGCACTGTGGTTTAACCCACAGTGCCACCTACGTCCCACCACAGTATATAGTGGATTCTTATTCTTATAGTGGATGGTAATAAGCATTTGACACTTAATTCTTAACTAGCTTGGATGAGAGAACTGAACTTAGCTAAATGTTACATCATGCACACAAGTATAGAATATTAAGTGTACTTAGTATTAGCTACCATCTTTGCTTTAAGGAAAGCTGCTTATTATTTCAGTTAAAAGTATTTTAATGGCTCAAGCAAAGAAAATGAGACACTGAACAGTTCAAGTTTTCTTTATGCACATATACCCATTTTAGCCAGAATTTAACAGGTCAGGTTGAGCTGCACTTTCTAGGCTAAGGTTAATTGAGTCATTTGCTTTTCTGAGTGTTCATCCTCCACTGGGGAAATAGTTATGATATTTTGCAGTGGGTAACAGACAACAATTACTCCAATCCTGAACATCTCTGTGTGTAGGGAGGACTTCAGAGTTGGGGTATTTTGAATGCCATTTATCCCAGGGCCACAGAAGTTGCCTATGTCTGTCACAAATGTAAGTGGAGGAGGATAAACAGGAGCTATTACTTGATGTTAAGCAAAATCAGGGATAGTTAATTGGATTGGCTTCCATTGTATACCTACTGGAAAGACTGAATACCCAGCAGGGAATACAGAAATCCAAATGGCATTCCTTGTTCTCATGGTTTCTCATAATGTCCAATTCCTTCTTCCCAAGCACCCTAATGTATTTCTTTTGCTGTTTTTTTTCTTTTTAGGACCCCAATATACTTCCTGTGAAAACAGGAAACATGGTTACTTGTGATCAAGGAACTCTTGGAGTGAAAACTGGAGGACAGGAAAGCTTTGAGATGGTCAAGGGACACCAGACACTGGAATCAGTCAAGGGCGGAGGACACCACACCTTAGACTCTGTTAAAATGGGGCATCAGACATTAGAAAGAGGAGGATATGGACAATCTGCGATGGATGCATATAGATACAATTATTCAGAATGGCAAAATTTTACACACCCTCGCCTAACTGAGGTAAGCACTGTTAAACATACTTTTATTCAGAGCTCACATCTTGGCCTGCAACTATAGGTGATATTTTATGAGCAAATGTTTAGGATTTACTTTGAAATCACCCTGCAGCTTGGAATGTGAAAAGCAATCCTTTAGTTTTAGTGTTTGGATTTAGAAAAGGTAACCTGACCAGGTATTTGTTTCGTATATCTGTGTTGTTTTAACTTGTTTTTCCTGTAGTGATTCTCTCCTGCTTTGACCTCATCTCTCATTACTCCTCCAGTATTGACCACGGTTGATAGTAATGGCTGTAATGTCGCCCAAGAAACTGTATATGTTATGAACTGGGCTCCTAAATCTGAGCCTGCCCTGTAATAAGCAATATATAACTAGGGTGTCCCCACCCCCAATTTATCTGAACATTGTTTTTTTAAAAACTGATAAGGAAGTTCATTGCATTTGATTATTACGTATGTGATCAGTAGGTCTGATTTTGTTAAATTCGTCATAGAATGAATGATATAGACCAATCATGTGCATTTTTTGTATATAGGAACCCATTAGAGGACACACTCTGATTAAAAATTAAACAATGAAAGGTAAATCCACGAAATCATTTTTATGTCATGTTCAGGTTAGTTTAAGAAAACAAGTAACACCCAGTTTTTTTCCTCTATGCAGAAGGTATATCTCTGTGGACAGGATGAAGAGCATAAGCATTCCGAAGACTATGTCCTTTCATATAATTATGAAGGAAGAGGATCGCTGGCTGGCTCTGTAGGCTGCTGCACTGATCAGCAAGATGAAGAGGCGCTTGACTTTTTAGATCATCTGGAACCAAAGTTTAGGACATTAGCAGAAACCTGTATAAAGAGATAAATGTGCTGACAACAATGCAGAGAATTATTGCCCTTTCCACAGGATAACAACTTGAATACAAAATATTTTTATGCCTCTCTCCCCTCCACACACTTTTCTCGTGGGAATAGTTAATCAGAAGACATTCTGACATTAGGTTTGTCAGTATCAAACTTTCTATTCTTAAACCTCTGGATACTCTGTGCTATTTGACCTACCTACATGTGTACTGCCTTAGATTTACACCAAAAAGTATTTTTTTAAACCAAATGTACAGTCAATATTGTAGTCACATAACTTTTCAAAATAGCAACAGAGTTTCTAGTGTTCTCTGCATCTACCGTTACAGGGAGGCAAAATGCATTCTTTATCATTTTAAGAACTGAGCTTCAAAAATTTCTGGCTGTTTGGGTCTGGGTTATAGCAAGCATGGTTTGATTCATATGAATCTTTCCTTTAGTTTTATAGAAATAAACGCTAAATACTATTGCTGAATGTTAAAATAGTTATTCATTTCTTACATTCTTAAGAAAAACAGGGTTTCTAAGTATTTTTTAAAATGGGATCTGTAACAAAATTTGCAGCCAGCCATGACCTTTTCTAGAATATTCCATACCCCCCTACAGTCCCAGTT
This sequence comes from Podarcis tiliguerta, assembly GCF_965153285.1. Taxonomy (NCBI): domain Eukaryota; kingdom Metazoa; phylum Chordata; class Lepidosauria; order Squamata; family Lacertidae; genus Podarcis; species Podarcis tiliguerta. Next base: position 41,440,588 of record NC_139540.1, read on the forward strand.
TCCCCAAAACACAGCTTATTGTGGCTACTGAGCAGGCATGCATTGGGCTGATTTATTTCTCCCTCTACATTTTTCTTTTTAAGCATATTCACTAACCTGATGAGTACCTCCTCCTTGAGGATGGACAGTGTTGCTTTGATTATGTAATGATTGATACTCAGAGAATGCGTTCATTATTAGCAGGGCTTTTTTTCATCCTGAACTCGCCAGAATTCAGTTCTGCCACCTCTCAGGTGGGCGCCATTGCCATTCTATGAGAATGAGGGAGGTGTTCGTGGTGTGTTCCGGCACCTCTTTTTCTAGAAAAATAGCACTGATTATTAGCATATATGTAATGGCAGAGGGGAGCTGGCCCTGCGAACGCTAATATTGCTTTAGCATACATGAATGGAGCACAGTGGTAGTGAGGTCATTCCGTGCAGGTGCACTGGCAAAGCTTACCTGGCACAGCTCCAACCTCACCAGCTGCAGTGATACTGGTGTTGAGAGGGCTACGCTGTATGGACTGCTAGGTGAGTTTAATTAGGCCAAAGCTCCTAAATTAGTAAATAGAGATGGAAGAGAGTGAAATGTTTTAATGTATATATGTACACATTTTTCTTTGTACTGAATTTTTGTGTTCACCAAATCTGACAGCATTAGTTTGTATGTTCAAATCCACTGGAGGAATAAGTATAGAAATTAAAATGTGACATTGAAAACATTTGCCAAGGCCACAGTTTCCACCCAAAAGACTTTAGATTAATTCAAAGTATAATACTTGTATTTGCCACTCTAATACAGCTGAGTGTTAAAATACTACGATAGGAACTGGAGAAAATTGCTAGTATTCAGGCACCACTTATTGTTGACTCCTCCCATCTCAGGAAAAGTGGGGAGCTGAACATTGGAGCAACAAAGGTATGATCTGTGCTGATTCTGTGTTATCACGTAGTGTCTGGTGCTTTGCACTTAACATACATGAGTGTGCCTATTGTATACGGTTCTGATGGAATAAACGTTGACTGATCTTTTTAATACATCTGTATACATACAGTTTGTTTGGGAATTCAAGAGAAATGTATTGGAAATTTTGAACTGTAAATAAAGGGAAGGAGGTGTGCTGTAGCTGCTGTTTTGATGTTACACATCATAGTCTTCTCTTTAATCAAGTGGATTTAAAGATATGCATTTAAAAAACTGATTTTAAAAAAGCATAAAAAAGATGTTGTTTCTTTGCTAGAAATTAATTGACCTAAAATGAAAGGCTTTTATTCTCATCAAGTTGGTATTTTAGGCTTTTCTTTTGTGCTTTATTATGCTCATGTCAGTGCCATTGAGCAGAGAATAACGAGTTTGATTCTTCTGGTGCAGTAAGGATCTTAAACACTGAAGATCCTGTTACTTTTGTGAAATTGGTATATAGTCTATTTTAAATGGGGTTTTTTCCTAGTACCTCTCATATTAGTCTTCTCGCCTTTTATGCAATAGACATATTTCTCTAGATCTCCAGAATCCAGAGAAGATATTTAAAATGTTGCAAAGCATTACAAGGCCTTAACTTACCAATAATATAGCTTTTAGGTTCAGGGTATTTTCAGGGGTTGGGTTTCTAATGCACAGACTTCTGAAGTCACTTCTTCACATTTAACACTCACTGGCTTACATGGGTGTGTTATTAAAAAACAGGCCCTACTTTGAACATCAGAGCCCTTAACCAGTTTACAGGCCCTACTTTGAACATCAGAGCCCTTAACCAGTTTACAGGCCTTACTTTGAACATCAGAGCCCTTAACCAGTTTACAATCATGATGAAGTCTCATTGAAATAATTGGGATTTAATTTACACATGAGTACCTTCTTGCATTTGCTTTAGTGGGACATGGATGTCTGATTAACCTTAGGTAGATTGTAGCCCCCATACAAAAGACAAAGCAAAAGAAGTAAAAACTGATGGAACAGAAAGAAGATGAATGAATGGGCTGTATCAAATACTACATTCTTGGTATTTTTTTCTGGCAATAATAATGTAAAAAGAAAATGGAGAAATCATGGATTTTGTGGTTTACTTTTAAGCTTTGAGAAAAAGGAAAAACAGAAATACAGGCTTCTCTGTTTGATATATGAATTATTTGGAGTGTAAGATACAATGTATAAAGCAAAATCTAAGAGCAAATTAAATATATAGTATTCTGAACTACTTCTGCTAAATTGCAAGCTTGCAAAAGTAGCAGCTACGCCTTATTGAGTAAGAGTTTTTGTATGTCGGGCTAGCTTACCTATCAGTTTAAATCTGCCTAAGTAATGTTGCAATGTTAATGGGTGTTGCACTGAGTCACAACAGCTATAAATCTGATGCAGGGGCTTTTGCTGAAAAGAAAACACAGTATGGCATAAAAGTACTAACTGATGACCTATCACAGAAGGTTTCAGTTCAGCTCTTTCCCCTCATTTGTGTAACATTTAAACATCTAAGAAGAACCTGTTCAAAGTTATTGGAGAAGATGGAAGTCTCTAGAAAAATACTTTACTTTGAGAAGTTTTCTGTGGTTTTAAAATGGAGACCGGCTTTGGGTCCCTAATTTGTCACTATCCACCCCCCGCTAATCCTGAGTTGTGTCAGTGACTGTATTTATTGAAACCAAGGTAGTCTTACAAATCTATTTTGTTTTTTAAAACATTATAAATTGCAAAAAGCCAATTACAGTATAAACTAAGAAAAATGTTGCTATTTCTACTGGTTTTCTTCTAAATACGAAACACCATGAAATAAAATATGAACTCCAAATCATACACTATATTTTCTGTTTCCTTAATTTAGTTCATGTTTATAAAAGGAACTCTAGAATCATAGTGTTGGAAGGGACCACAATGGTCATCTTGTACAACTTCCTGAAATGCAGGAATCTTTTTGCCCAGTGTGGGGCTCAAACCCATGACTCGGAGGTTAAGAGTCTGATGCTCTACCAACTAAGCTATCTCTCTCTGATGAAGAGTGCAATCTTAAGTGGGGAATGAAGTAGTGGATGATATGCCACTAGCAAACCTTTGCTGGTTTGTGCTGTTGGGCAGGGGTCGGGTGTAGATTATCTATCTGCACACACATGTCCTGACCTTCTCAAGGCAGTGGATCTGGGGTTAGGATTGCTTTGAGCAGTTGGAAGTGAGATGTGCCTAGTTAAAAGCTTAACTTACCTGTAAATTTACTAGATGACCTGAGGCAACCCAATATCTCTCAGATCCCTAGATTACAACTGGTGGGCTAATAGTGCCCTCCATATTAATGCTGACACACTCTGTGTAAAGTCTTTTGAGCACGGAGGCAAAGTGCTGTAAAGTAATGCAACATATTAATAGGTAATTGTTTTTAGCATTTTGCACTGGGTTATTTCCTCTGCCTCTTCAACCAGCTACTCCCTATTTGCTTGCTCTGCTTTTGGGTACAAACTATTAGAATCCCAAAGATGACAAGTAGCTGTTTAAATTTAACAAAGCATTAATTTAACTATGTTATTTGTAATGTTTCTTTGTTACTACGGTGTGCAAATATGGTGCCTTTCCTAGCTGCATCTGTTTATCAAAGAGTCTTTGAGGACCAATAATGGTGGATAAGCCTCTCTAAAAGCCAGGGTGTCAACCACTACCCATCTTCCATTGCAGTGTGCAGCTCAAATGGAGCATAACAGACCTTGTTTGCATCCTGCATGAATCACATGAGTACCCTAGAATGTGGCCAAACACTTCTGTAAAATGCATCAAAGTTCTGTGGCAGTCTGCTTGAAATGGAAAGGGTGCCTGGTAGCAGAAATTGTGAGAACCCCTGTACCAGGCAATCCACAGAATTATAAAATTTGCTGGCCTGGAGAGATAAAAATGTAAAATAACATATGATTGTCATGTAAAGTTGAGAGATTTGTTTTAAGTATTTATAACTTTACAAGCTATAGGTGTATATCATATTTTATGTTCTTTGACTCAAAATGAAAAATGATTTGTTCTTCCCAATGACGTTCTTATCAAGAACTGTCTCATTATGTAAACATTTTGTTTAATTTCGTATCTTAAATACATTTTGTACAAGAGTAATAAAGTTGCTTTTATTTCAAAATCAAAGGGACCTACTATAGAATTTGCTTATTTCTGATGTGTTCTGTCTGATGCTCATTGGCAGGTACTGTTGCAAATATGGGCCAAGTTTCACCAGGGGCTCATTCATTGCCTAGTCTATAGCGCTACCTCTTTCTTCTAAGTTGTCCAGATGGCTACTAGTACCCATTTCACAGATGTTGGGCAATATAATATCCTTGTTTTCCAGATATAATGATTTACTAGGCCCAATTTCTAGCCACTGGCAACATGGTTGGGCAGTTTGTAAGTCCTGCAGGTTTTCTAGATCACACTTTTCATCACAATGTGATGAAATATTGGATATTTCCCAACTTTGTATAGTTCTATATCAGAAATACAATTGCTGCAACCTTAAATCATTCAGAACATAAAACTGCATGTATCCCAAAAACCTCAAACATTTGACAACTTCAAAAGTAGCACCACCTACTATATGGAAAAAAAAATATCAGTAAGTAGATAGGAAAAAATGTCTCTGCTTTGAAAGCTGTAATTCTTGATTAGTAGGATCTCTCCAGAGTAGGATCTCTGGACAATATCTAGTGCTGTTTACAGAATCCAGCAATACAAGCCTGATAAGGCATAATCAAAGGGACTTTTTAAAAGGGTTAAATCAAGACCTCAAGAAGAGCCAGGGGCCAAGAACCCTTTGGCTCATGCATCTGGGTGGGTACCTCCCACTTAAATACCTGAGGGGTGGGAGGAAGAAACACAAGCTCAGGATACAGACTGAAGTTCCCAGGTGTTTCCCTTCACTTCCACACCACACCAACTCCCCACTCCCTGAGTTGAAACGAGCTGTTCTGCTGAGGCAGCACTTCATAGGAAAAGCATAATGATGCTGGCATAAGATCTAGCGATCTGCCAAAACTTGTCCTCCAAGTTCTCCAGGGTTTTCTTCTCCTGCTTAAAGAGGCTTCTGATTTTGTTCTCTGCCTCACTTGCAGGGTGTTTCAGAATTCCTTTATAAATATGGCGAGACATTCACAAGGATTCCCTTCTCTATGTTGGAAATCCTACATGTAAGTCAGCTTGCTTTAGGCCAGAGCTTTCCAAACGGTGTGTCGCGACACATAAGTGTGTCGGCTGCAGTGTGTAGGTGTGTCGCATGAATGCTTCCCATGTTCTTTCTGCGGCTGGAAAGGAGTTTAACCTCTGGTTTGCTAGTACAGTAGTACCTCGGGTTAAGAACTTAGTTCGTTCTGGAGGTCTGTTCTTAACCTGAGGTACCACTTTAGCTAATGGGGCCTCCTGCTGCCACCACCGCACGATTTCTGTTCTCATCTTGAAGCAAAGTTCTTAACCCGAGGTACTATTTCTGGGTTAGCGGAGTCTATAACCGGAAGCGTCTGTAACCCGAGGTACCACTGTAAAACTGCATTACTGTGTTGTGAAATTATGCATGTCTAAAAAGTGTGTCACCAATATGAAAAGTTTGGAGAGCTCTGCTTTAGACTAGTGCCAATCATACATTAACCTGGGAGTCTGCCCTGTGTCTCCCATGACAGGCCTTGCTGGTGCATTTTTGCTCATAAGGTCAAACTGAATGCCTGAAAAAGGGCAAGAGTCTTACAAAAAACCTTGCTACAGTACCACAACACAGTGTTTCTATGTTGCAGCTGCGATCTTACATAGGCATTTTAGTACAGTCAAGGATGCAAGACAGAACGAAGAACCGAAGAGTTCTTTTCAAACTCTTGTTTGTGTGAAGCACTACATGAAGCAGTATGTGCAACACAGTGGAATGACTGAGAAAAGAGATCATCAGACAAATACAGAATTCCACCAAGAAATGAAATAAGTCATATATAAATCTACCAGACTCTGTTTCAGAGCGATGCATTCTTGTAAAACATGTTCTAAGATGCAGGTATCGGTACATGCTTTTTCATGCTCAGCATGATTCAATCCTGTCACCAGAGGAAAGGCACATGGGAATGTTCAAACATGTTTTATCAACCCAAATGGTTGCACTGCAAAGTTTCTGAGCAAGGGTTGCAAAACACATTTCAAGATGACTCACTTGCTGACAAGTTAAAACAGACTCAAAGGAATGAGCAACGGGCGTGAACATTGAGCAACTAATTCTACCCACTGCCACGTGAGATTTTTTTTTTAATCAAAGGCATTTTTTTTAAACCTTAAATTATGCCAGTTTCTAAGATTCTCATGTCAATGCTAGGTCTGGGAAACAGGACAGAAGACCAAACATATTTCTGGCTTTCAGCAGAATCTGGGTGTGGAAGAGTTCAGAAAGACAAAGAGAGAAACTGATGCAATTTTGCCAACTGAGCAAAGGGAGGAGACCTTCTGATGTATATATACACGTGCGCACACACTAAATTTATAGACTGAAATTAGCATAGACATCTTCGCCTTAGCTTGCTCAAATGCAAATGGGTATCATTAACACCCCTCTCACTTTCACTTCATCAGTGCCAATATATCTTACTCTATCAGTGTTTTGCTGGCTCCAGTAGTGGTTTCGGGTGCATATACATAAGTTCCCACTCACAATACCTTGAAAAGAAAGCTCCACTTTTAGGGATCTGACAATCTGGAAGCTTGTGTACAGCCTGGTCTGGACTGGGTCACATTATCCCATCCCTAATCCCAGAGCAGTATGTTCACATGTTCAGGATCTTCAGAATCTGCCTCTGGATACTCCGGGGCGGATGCTGCCTGAGCAGGTTCTGGTGGCAGCATAGTGCCCTGCTCAGTTGCCTCCTTTAAAGCAGGCAGATTAGAGATGGGGGAGCATTAGGGATAGAAGAAGAAGAGTTTGGATTTGATATCCTGCTTTATCACTACCCGAAGTAGTCTCAAAGTGGCTAACATTCTCCTTTCCCTTCCTCCCCCACAACAAACACTCTGTGAGGTGAGTGGGGCTGAGAGACTTCAAAGAAGTGTGACTAGCCCAAGGTCACCCAGCAGCTGCATGTGGAGGAGCTGAGATGCGAACCCGGTTCCCCAGATTACGAGTCTTCTGCTCTTAACCACTACACCACACTGTTTGCATGCACACTTATCAAAACAATACAGGGATGGAAACACAGCCATGCTTTGAAATTCACACTTCTCTGAATTTAGCAATGCACTTCTCCAGCCAAGTAACACACAAAATTGCATATAGTGGCATGAAGTGTCCATAAAAATGCACATATAAGTAGGAAAAACAAACAAAATGTCATTTTAGGTGAAATTGCTCTGCAAAAATGTGTCTCCACCTGGTGTTTGGGGGTTCAATCTAAAGTAACTGCAAATACACATACAGGGTGGGATCCGATTGATGCTGTTGCACTATTGGAAGGGTGAGCCAGTGGGTGCCTCTGCTAACGGAAAAGGGGAAGAGATTTATTTATTTTTGGCCAATTTTCTTTCACCTGGTGCCCCCTAAATTTTCCCCATGCAGTTAGAGGACCTTCCAATATGCAAGGGCATTCATGAGATCCCACCCACTGTCACTTATACATAGCAACAGAAGGCCAACAACAATGTAAGTGGTGTTGAGGCATCTTGGTCAAGCCTATTCTCAAGGTCTGGGTTTACTTGCTAATTCAAACCTGCCATCTTGCAGCTGAACCAGTGGCAGACAAAGAATACATACTTGTAAGGAAACCAATTCATTGCTGGAAGGCTACATTGGGAAGGTAAGAACAGGACGTGCATGGATATTAAATTAGTCTCACACACTGAAAGTGTTCCCTTCAGGGCAGTGCTGGATGGATCCACATTTATGCAGGTAGCATGTGATGAATCTTTCCTAGATTCAATCTTACACCATTTATTTCAGAAGTATTTTGCTTTCAGACCGTTTTCCAGGTTCATATAAATTCAGTAAAATGATAGCTCATGTCGACTCAGAGTAAGAGATACATTAGCACCTTTGAGACGCTCCTCATTACTGCTGCAAAAGGCCTGCTTCGTATTCTACAAGCTGAATATTCCACAAGGAAGCCATTTCCATGCAGAAAATATTATATAACTTTTTTTAGGCCATCACATATGATGAGCGTACCTCATTCTTTCTATTATAGACTCCCAATGTGCCAAAAGCAGATAAATGTGTATTATACACATGCAGTATTCATGCAATTTTCTCTGCAGAAGTTAAAATTCATTGGGTGTGAAATGGGGCTTAATGCAACGCTGGGAAAAGCCTTAAAGAGTTATGCAACCACAGCTCTGCCCATACATGCTATTTTTTCTTCTTGTTCAGCAGCTGTATAAGCCTGAGAAAAAGCTATTGACTGACAACATGCATGAGCAAATTAATTGGATGGGAGGGATAGTTTCTTTCTCTCTTTTTTAAAAGACACATATTTCTTCCTAAGTGAGAACATTTCTGAAGATACCTTAAAGCCAGTGTGGTGTAGTGGTTGAGAGCTGTAGTCTTGTAATCTGGGTAACCGGGTTCGCGTCTCCGCTCCTCCACATGCAGCTGCTGGGTGACCTTGGGCCAGTCACACTTCTTTGGAGTCTCTGAGCCCCACTCACCTCACAGAGTGTTTGTTGTGGGGGAGGAAGGGAAAGGAGAATGTTAGCTGCTTTGAGACTCCTTAAAGGGAGTGAAAGGCGGGATATCAAATCCAAACTCTTCTCTTCTTCTTCTTTAAAAAATTTAGAGGTAGTCAAATAGTATGTATATTAGCTCATACATTAAAAAAAAAACTTTGTAGCTTCACAGTGGCACTCCTTTTCTGGTACCCATTTGTGTTCTTTAATAGGTGTTACAGACCTCTGAAAGGATTTAAAACACGAAACTGTCCAAATTTTTTCCTATGGAGTTATGAAGAGCTCTCGTTTTGCTGTTGTTAAAGCAGAGAAACATAAGATTTTAAAACATATGAAATGAAGCTTTTAACTTTTAAAAAAGTACAACTCAACCCTTTACTGCTGCGTTTTAAAAAAGATGAAAACTATTAATACAGAATAAAAATATCCATTGCTCTGCAGGCAACAGGTGGGATTGTCTCACTTGTTGTAAAGCCCATGGATCAATATAGAGCTGTAGGGTACAGAAGAGTACAGAAAGAGCGGATTGAAATGAGGCTTCATCGAGGCCCTGTTCCAGTTGAGATGGATTGTTGACCTGGGAGTGGGGAAAGACTCCCAAATAACTCAACTTCACATTGTTACTCACCTGCCCCAAACTGATACCCCAAGCTTCCACATGTATATGCAATGCCATATTCTTTGTACTTTATACTTTACATATTATATTTACATTATGAAAATTAAATTTAGCTATTTTTTAAAAAATCCGCTGGGTCAAGATGTTATAACAGTTTCTCTGAATTACATATGAAACATATGCCCTGTAAACGGTACAGAAGCTCCGATAGATAGTCTACTTGATGAGACCCTGCAGAGCTATTCTTCTCGAACAGAAATTTTCCACAATAGAAATATAATCTGCTGAGCCTATTTAGCTTAGGACAAGGCTTAGACTTCATAATTCATAGCAGGCAAAGTAGTACAGCTGCAAAGGCAGTAGGCTTTCAGAAGTCAGACCCTACTAAACGTCCTTTAAAGGGATTTCTTTCAGTCAAAAACAACAATTGCCTCATCTTTAATTTGAGTGATTTGTGCATTAAGGTAAAGTCAGCATTGTACAGATGACTGGTCACACATACTATCTGCACCATATGTGGGGGGCCTTTGGCTCACGAGATGTCATTGAACTACTACTCTTATCATCCCTGGTCATTGACTATGCTTGCTGGGGTTGATAGGAGTTGTAGATCATATAAACAACATATAAATTAAACAAGAGAAACACCTGGAACTCCTATGTTGGTCTATGCATCCTGCGGCTATCTTTCCAATGCTAACTGAAATATACTCGGAGTCCTGTAGTGATTTCATGCTCTTTATTGCAGCTAGTAAAATAGTGATTGAATTGCCCCCCAAACCTCAGGCTTTTATATACATTATTTACACAATGAGTCCTGTCTGATTGGCTGATTCTGCTTCCCTCCTGGAGCCTGGTTGGTCTTTTCCTGCAGGCCAATCAGTTGTTGCATTCTAGGATCCTACCAGCCTAATAGGCTGATTAACTTCTTCCTAGAGCCTGATTGGTCTTCTCCTGCAAGCCAAGCAGTTGTTGCATTCTAGGATCCTACTTGCCTATTGTTCTTGGATCCTAGGTTAGTACATAATACCAACTGTGGCATCTGACCTGTGGATTTCAAACCAAGGCACTGGGATCCCCAGGCTTGCATGTTTTATCTGTTGAGAATATATCCGAGTTTATGATCATCATAATTTGTGTTGCACCAGGTTGCTCCAGCCCTTTTTGGTCATGTTTACTGACAAATGAATTTGGAAATATGTATGAAATTCTGCAGTTGTTTTTCTGACATATTGCATCTGGCATCCAGAATTTTTGCATTCTATAACGTACACTGCATTCCTGGGCTTGCAAGTGATAGTCTATCATGCCTGTCAGTCTGTGTTGGAAAGTGGCAGTTTTCCAGTTTTAATGGAGGTGGCCGTCGTCTGTCAGATGTGAATACTGCAAAGAAATCCACCACTGGTTTATTGGAATGTGAAGAGAAAAAATGGCTGGATGTTTGCAGACAACAACCTAACACCACATGTTCTTAATGTGGAAGATAATATTTAAACTTTTGATTCTTAAAACAAGCAAGCAAAAATAAAAACAAATGAAAACAATCAAAAACTTTCCCCCACTTGGTTAGCAAATGTTATCTTTGGGAGAGTTCTTTCCATTTTCATCCTACTGAGGTCTATCACACTGGACAGCATGCTTGGTTGGAAAGCCAATGAAATTAGAGATAAAGGAGGAAGCTGAGAGATTTAGCTAAGGTTGAAATCCTGAGCATGAATTCTAGGGAGTAGGTCCTATGACACTCAGCAGGACTACACTGAGTAAACGTGCTTAAGATTGTGCTTGCTTTATCAGTTATTTATATAACCTTTTTTGTTTGTTTGACTGCATCTTGCTAAGCTCCTGAGAAGCATTGTTTAGGGTACCACACACCCCTGATCATAGATTTAGGGAACACTCTAAAAAGAACTAGAGTTTTTGTGTGTGGAACTAAATGCGGTGAATCCTTTTATTTTTATTTTTAAATGAACAAATTAGCTTAGCCCTGAAACAGAATTTCAAATAATTTAGTAGAACTGAATGATGATTTTGTTAAGTATAGTTAAGAATATCCTAAAATTATTGAGTGGCCTGGGTGTACCACAGTTTGCCAGTCTGCACACACTGTTATAACAAGGGTTGGCCACAGGATGTCAGCACATAATGCAAAGTTGAAGGCTTCCTCCCCCTTCTTGCTTTCCAAAACATTATAGCCATGACTAAAAAAGAAGAGTAGGTATATGCATGACCACACACACAAAATTGTGAACCGTGAGTCTGAATAACTTATGAGCAGAATTGTAAATTCATTACCTGATACTAAAAAGCCCAAAGTGAAGGACTGGGAGAATAGTTCAAATCAATATGTCAAATTCCGAAACTCAAATTCCAGACCTTTCCAACTGCTTCCTTTTTCATCCACCTGAACTTCTACTAGGTTCTTTACCTCACCTTCTACTTTGACATGTTCCTTCAGCTACCCTCACACTGGGAATCCTGCTGTTCCTTAATTTCCCTGCCTTTGGTGACTACTCCTCAGTCAATTTCTTCAGCTCCAGCCCTTACCACAAACTCTCCTATCTATATGTGAGGTATTATTCCCATAAAAACTTGAAACCTCCCTTCCCCTTGTAGAAGTAGACTAAAAATCTCTGTTGCAAGTCCATCTCTGAATTGCTGTGATGTCACAAAATGTGTGCAGCTTAGCCAATAGGGGCCAGAGGGCCAGGTACATAAATGAAATAGAATACAGATTCCTGTTTTGATGGCAACATTTTCAGTTTTACAGTATCATTTTTGTTGTTTGGTCAACTGAAAAAAGGAGATATGGGTACCTATCACTAGAGAGATAAGAGCACAAAAATAAATGGAGAGGCAAGCAGCCACATATATAAGGAGGGCTCTCAAAAATACCACAGGCCATTTTCAAGCTCCTACTGACTGGACACTGGGGGATGTATGGGACTGACTAGCTGGTTAATTTCATCTATTTTGTTACTGGATCTCTCATGCTTTCTGCCAACTCACTCCCATGGAGTTGTACACATTAACAGAGTCTACGTGAGCACTGCTGCCTCCATGCTTGCATGGCAGCACACAAACACAGACATGAACTTCTGTGGAGTCTGTTGCTGGAGGAGATCACATCACAGGAATCAATGGGACATGAAAGCAGAAGCACCGGAAGAGCTTTTTTCACGTCTCACCTTTAAGACAGAACATCCAAATGAACTGGAGTTATATACAGAGAATCATGCTGCTTTCAGGACAAAAGAAAACGAAAACACCATCACAAAGATGGAAGATCTAGATAACTCTCCCTTACATAAAGCAAGGAAGAGAAAGTTACTTTCTCAAACAGATCCAGGCGCACATTCCCTTTTGCCAAACAATTAGCCCAACTGTAGGGAAAGATAAAACCTGGTACACAAAGCCTGGTACACAAATTTGACTTGTACATAATGGGGTTTGAAACAATGAAATAGGAACCTGTTAAGCAAGCTTCTTCAGAACTCTTCATGTGGGTGTTGAACAAAAGGGGTGAAGGGGGAGAGAGTGGTTTAACCGCCTCCCTTCCCCAGTTGCCAATTGATAACAATATTGAACTGGAATGAAGGAGGAATTTTACAGACAAAATTTTAATCCCTCATGGTAGATGTCTGATTGTAAGACTACAAGAGCGCTGAAGACAATGAGTGGCCATTATATATTTTATAGTTTCTCCATGTCTCTCTTAACATTTTATTGGGAACATGGTGCATTGCATCAAAAAACCTTTAAGTTGCATAATCTGTCAACCAAAAGAAGCACTATTATTATCACTACTACTACTATTACTCACTTATTTCACCATTTTCAATGGCTTCAATTATTATGCTACCACAGCAAGCCAATATATAGGATGTACTGCCATCGTGTGGTAATTTCATGAATCTGCAGAACAATAACATGTAAAACCTACGTATTTTGTCCAGTATTATTTTAGTAGATCCACAATATGTATGTAGTACTTTTTTTCTAAAAAAATGTTTGGAGGGTACTCTCATTTTTACTCAAGAAAACTACCATTTTATAGTTCAGATCAGGGAAAATAAATAGAATAAATGGACAAAAGTACAAAGATTCACAAAATGTTTAGAGGTATGCTTACCCCTGCCCCCCCCCCAAAAAGCATTGTGTGTATGTATGTATGTGGGTTGCTGGTGTGTATTTGAATAATGGAGCTGATTTCTCATCTCCATCTTTCTGTGTCTTTGTCACAGAAAGAAACCGTCAGTCCAGGTAAGGGGTTTTTTGGTTGATTGTGCTAATTTGTTCTTAAACTGCATTAACTACCTTATTTTTCTGTAACAGCTGGAATTCCCTCTTGGAGTGCCATTTAGGCTTTGTACCTACATAAAAAAATTACCTGAAAATATTGCAGCTCTGTGGTAATACATGTTTGTGTAGTGTATGATAAGAGACACCTGCAGGCTTGGTAAAAAAGAAGAAAGGAAGGAAGGTTTTCTTACTGTATTTGTAAGGGGGGTAACCCATGAAACACGGTCCAGGAGTGGTCCAGAATCCAAAGGTTCTGTTGGGAGGCAGTCCAACAGGGCCAAGGCAGGACACGAGGCAGGAAACTAGGCAAGGACAGGTGCAGGATCTAGCATACAACAATGTTGCTCCCACAACCTGGGGCAGGGTCCGGCAGCCTTTTATCTTTGTTGGGGTAGTGGCCAGTCCTGATCCCCCGGTGACTCACCTCCCTGTTTTGCCCAAAGGTGAGCACTCCTCCTGCGAGTACTCAGGTCTCTCCTTCTCTCAGACCTTAGTCTCTGCAGCTCAGGAGACTTCCGAGGGTTACTAGACTCAGGGGCGGCCTCAGCCTCCCCTGACCAAACCGGTAGTGGAGCAGCTGTAAGTGATGGCCCAGCTGGAGGCAACAAGGTAATCCCCACACCTGGAGCCAGGGCAAGCTCAAGCCCCTGACTCGGCCCAGCTGATGTTTGTTGCGGGGGAATAGACTGGGACTATTCAGGATCAGGCCTCAGACTTGGTTCAGATGATGCCTGAGGCAAAGGATCCGGTGCAGATGGAGTCTCCTCTGCTTCCAAGTCCAAGCCCAAGTCCCAGGCCATCACAGTATTTCAGAATAATTAGGCCAAAGTCATGTCTCAGATATTAAACAAATTCTCTTACTTAGGCAGAACTACACCACCCCCTTCAAATATGTGTTACATAAAATGATGGTTGCTTATCAGTATCTTTCTTTTGCTAAATAAAATAATCATCTGGTTGTTTTGTGTAAATAGTCTCATTGAGCTGTATTTTTCTTCTCCGCTGTTCCTTTCCATCATAGATATATATCTTTTAATATATAAGATACAAGAACTCAAATTTACCACTTATATCTGCCCCTGTTTATTCATCACTTCCTTGAGAAGAAAAACTCAGACTAAGTAACTGGTTCAGATCTCACTCTTCAGTGTAAGAAAATAAAAACAATTCTAAAAATTATCGATAAAGTACCACAGCCCTCATCAGAGACAACTGCATGCCAAAGCATAAGGAAGGTGGCTTAGTGTTCTCAAGACTGCTAAGGGGCCAAACAAGATGTTTGCTTAATACATAGTATGTAGGGTTGCCATATTTCAAAAAGTAACATTCCTGACAACCGCAAAGTTGTTGCTTTTTCCATCGCATTGCCGTACATCCAGGTTTCCCCTGACATTTTGCAGATTTGCCAAAATTCTCCCCAGATGCCATTTTTACACCGGAAAACCAGGACATGTCAGGAATTTTCCTGATGTATGGCAAGCCTAATAGTATGCAGCTATGCAGGAAAACTCTGGTCCTAAACCTCTACTGTCTTGCAGGATATTTTTGGGAGAAGAAAAGGCTGAGGAGTAAACCTTACACAAACCAGGAATACAGTCCCTAAGGCAGTTGGATGGTACCTTGCACACCTCCTTCTGGCAACTCCTGCAGCTAAGCTGGTGCTGCTTTCCTTTGGACATCAGCAAAGCTGAGAGAGGGGTTTTGTTGTCTGGGCAGCCCAGGACCTTCATCCTCATGGCTCAATGCAGCAGTTTGACTTCATCCCCAGAGGTGCACTCCATTGTCTCTCAAGGAAGACAGATGCCAACAACAGTTACAGGCATGGGAAAGGGGGTGATGCAGGGAGCGGAAGCTCATCTTCTCATTTTCATACAATTAGAATGGAAATCACCCCCAAATCATGGAGCCTTACAGAAAAGAACCCTATTCAGCATGCTGGCAATCCTTTCAGTGAGCCTCTCTGCAGAGTGGAGAGAGAAAGGGCTGTATTGTCCTTCCAGTGCCCAAAACAGCTTTATCCCACTACCTTCCCAATTGACTGACCTGTCTATCTATAAATACATTCAGCATACACTCAGTTCCTAGAGTTCCCTAGGAAGAAGGATTGACTGTTAAACCACTCTGATATTGCAGAACTGCAGGGGTCTCCTAACAACTCTCAGCAACGCAATAGAGTTCCCAGGATTCTGTGGGGGAAGCCATGGCTGTTTAAAGCGCTATGGTAATGCTTTAAACATTAAAAAAATTGGGACGCGGGTGGCGCTGTGGGTAAAACCTCAGCGCCTAGGGCTTGCCAATCGCATGGTCAGCGTTCGGTCCCAGCTCCTGCCCACCTAGCAGTTCGAAAGCACTCTTAAGTGCAAGTAGATAAATAGGGACCACTTTATAGCGGGAAGGTAAACGGCATTTCCGTGTGCTGTGCTGGTGCCGGCTCACCAGAGCAGCTTCGTCACGCTGGCCACGTGACCCGGAAGTGTCTCCGGATAGTGCTGGCCCCCGGCCTCTTAAGTGAGATGAGTGCACAACCCTAGAGTCGGACACGACTGGCCCGTACGGGCAGGGGTACCTTTAATGCTTTAAACGTATGGTTTGGATATAGTCTGTAAGTGCAAATAAAATTTATCACAAAAATGGCACAGGCCTCCAGTAACCTCTTTCCAAGGAAGCAGAATGTTTTGGTTCTGAAGTTCTCACCACTCAGAGAACTGGGATGCATGCAAAGATTTGTAATGGCAAGCAAACAGTCAGTTGCTGATTGGCTCTGTCCCATCTTCTCTGCTTAAGGAACTGCTTAAACTTCAGTAATGTAAACCCCTTTTGCAGCCCACTGGGTTTGGGTTGTGTGTACAAAAATGCAGGCATCTCATCCATTACGGCTATTTTTTTTTTTACTGCAGGAGGAGTAATACGATACACCCTGCCAAATCAATGGGAAATGAAAGCACTAAATGGCAGCATGAAAAATAAATATCATAAAGCAATTCCCCACCCATGATTCAATTATCTCTATACAGAGTTGGCTTCCCTAAATGAAATTAATTAATTTTTCCAAATGAATTATGCAAACCATTTTTTCTCCCTGTTAACGTTTGCTCATAATCATTAAGGTTCATCAATGGACCAAAAAAGGAACCTCTGGAATTTTAGTCTAGCCCATTGATGTTCATGAGCTTCACTTGAACACAAAGAGTTTCCTGTATGTAATCAGATTTAAATCTGTGAAATCAGTTTATTTATGAATGCCCTTTTGGAAATGTATCTGTTTAGATGGTTGATGGAGGACCCTGGGTGAGAGACAGGGAAATGCTGGTGCCCCAGGGTGAGAGTCTGGGAGGAGCTATTGCCCTCTGTAGGTGGTAAGGGCAAATAATTACTTTTAAGAGAAGACTCTGTGTTCTATGTATTTGTTGCAGTTATAATTTTACTGTATTATGGAACTTAAAAAAATAATAATTTTAAAAATGAATAATAAAAAGGTAATGTATCCCTTTGATAAGAATTACTTCTTTGCAGAAGAGTAGGAGTCAAGACTCAGAAGATAAAAATTAGTTGGATCCAGACTAACCATTGGATGCTCCTATCAGTGGAATTGGGGGGGGGGAAGAGGGAAGCAATTTTTGGCTATTGTCCCGTCCCCCTGAAGTTCTCTCTGCCTCCTAAAAACCTTCTTCAGAAGTTTGGGGATCTTTTAGAACAGAGTGGGACATGGCATGACTTTAGAGGTCTTTGGCAAATGACATATCCCCCCCTTCTTCCATTGGTCAGAGTCTCTTCCCTGAACTGAAGAAGCCCTTATATTTGTGGAAGTGCATGCATGGATCCACTTAAAAACACACATTTGACTTTCATAGAAGTAACATTTTCTTGGAACAACTCTCAGTGATCTAAACTAGAGTTTAAAGAAATGATGGCTCCGGAATGAAATGTCTAAAACCAACCACCCTACTCCGTTTGTTTTAATTTGCACACTACCATGGTTCTGAACTGAACTGCAGGGAGCTCATCCATTCCATCTGTGAGATCCTCAGGGCCTTTGGAAATGGGCAGGTGAACACTGAAAATAAAAAACCTCTGAGTCTAATGCCATTGGGAGTTCAGCGACTTTAGAAAAACTCCGATGGGGACCTAAATGGCTGAACCAATCAGAACAGAAAATCTAATGCAGTAGCCTCCAAGACTTCAATTAGTTGCATATTCCTGGGCTCAGGTATTTTTCTGTCTCAAGTCACTGAAGTAACTTCAGATGTAATGGCAAATTATGGTTTGCTACTACATGCTAGTTTCTCCTTCTCTTTCCCTGTGTGGAATGTAGGTTGGTTGCAAATCATAGTTTGCTATTTTAGACACAGTGGCAAACTATGGTTTGCTGCTAAACAGAAGATAAAACTTCTGATCTCCTATGACATGTTATATCTGAAGGAATATTTAGCATCTGTTATCCAACTGCATAATGGAAATACTGGTGACCTGCCTCCCTGTGTTGCTTGAGCCCTGAAACGCTTTGTAAAATTATGGTGAAATGAACTCACCTTGCCTGTTGTTTATTTGTGATCTATTTACAAAACCTCTTTAGTACTCCCAATCCGTCTAAGTAAGTCATGGAAAATTGTTTGTTACCTCATTGAGTAGATGAAGCATTTTAAAAAAGATGAATAATGAATAACAGACACTTTATTTTCTCATTAGTTTCCCTTCGTTTCATGTGATTGTAGAATTTCATTACAGTCACCATTCTACAAACATTCAAGTGTGACCCATTCTCATAAAGACAATGCTAACAACAATTTGGAAAATAAACATGCATCCGCGAGCAGTATTGGGGCAATTTTGGATACACATGGTTTGGAAATACAGGGCATGTGAGTGACATTTTGAAATCCACTTTAAGTAGGATACAATGGTCTCATTGTGCAGTATACAAAAAGAGAAACTGAATACTTTGTATTGCTATTCAACGATTCCTACATTGTAACTGCAGTACTATCAATATAACACAGAAAATATACTGCTCAAATTACTAAAAACAATATTGAAAATGCCAAGAAAAATTTATAACACCCCAGCCAAGCCTCACTAAGTTTCACCTCTGTTTCAATCCCTGCTGAACTGTTGTAACACAGGTCTGTTTTTGCTGTCTTGTCCTGGTATCTTCCTGTGGCTCTTCTAGCACACATAAGAGCCTAACATCCCAAACTTCCTCTCATTTCTTCTCCCTCTACACTGAAGTCAGGTTCTCTCTTTGCCAAGTGATTCAGCTAACCCAGATGAGACTAACAGTGGGTCAGATATGTTTGTTGCTGGCATGATGTGAGATGTTCCACCATTTTTCCTAGATAGCAGATGCCATCGTTTCATCTTGTAGTCCACAAATAGCCTTTACTAGTATTCAGAGTCACCAAGCATGCAGCTAACACGACATATTAGCAACATTCAGTCACCTAGAAAACAATTTATTTAATTTAAAGGTCTCAAAAAGGGCTTAAATCCTCTTTAAGTTCCCCCTGAACAGCAATTGCAGAATATACAGAGGATGTACACTATTAGCTTTAACTATTAGCTCACATTACTCACAGTAATTATGCAGTTACCATTGTGTTTACTGTGGCACTAATTTGATTATAAATGCTAGACATTACTGTGATAAAATATTAATTTGCTTGTAATGGCACATTTAGGAAAATCATAATTATACTAGAACTTCCTATCTTGCTATGTGCCTACGCAAACCTGCTGGGGAGGGAAAGGGGCACTAAAAGTAAACACCCATTCGAATATACTTGCCAGAGGGTGTTTTATTCTATTTTATTTGAACCCCCCCCCCCAATTTTAAACAATCCTTGGAATCATGAACCAAGAAATAGCATGTGAAATATTTAAAGAAAACTTAAGCGAAATCACCAGAGTCCATCTGAGCATTGGAGCATCTTTCCCCACCCCAAGTGTGCAATGATCAAATAATGAGCAAATCAAGGACACCCAATGAACGTCATGGTTAGTGGTAAGGTTAGTGGTAAGATGATGATTCCACTTTTTGACATATATGAATGTGCAACTAAAGTACCAAAAAGAGGCCAAATTCAAGAAGTTACTAGTAGTATGTAAAACTCAGCAGTTTGGAACCAGTGCACTTGAAGGAAATCCTCACTCCATATGTGTCAATTCAATAATCAACTGGCACTTTTACAAGCATGGCGTATTTTTCATTCTGCACTTGCAAGGAATCAAGGCTTCAGGACAGCAGCACCAACTTTCTGCCTATTAATATGTTTTAGGCACCTTTGCTGTGCAGTTTTTGATGCCTGTTGAAAACATTTTGGTCAAGGCAGGTAATTTATTTTGATTTTGTATATTTGCGTGCATTTCTTTAAAATAAAAAAAACCTGTTGATTTTATCTATATGTGCTAAATGCCATTATGTTTACTTGTTTTTAAAGGTTTTTGAAGGTTGTTCTTATCATTACAGTGGTACCTCAGGTTACATACGCTTCAGGTTACATATGCTTCAGGTTATAGACTCTGCTAACCCAGAAATAGTGCTTCAGGTTAAGAACTTTGCTTCAGGATGAGAACAGAAATCATGCTCCGGCGGCGTGGCGGCAGCAGAAGACCCCATTAGCTAAAGTGGTGCTTCAGGTTAAGAACAGTTTCAGGTTAAGTATGGACCTCCAGAACGAATTAAGTACTTAACCTGAGGTACCATTGTATTTTCTTATGAACATTTTATATTCATGAAACCACTCTTTTCTGATCAAGTGGCATATAAATCTAGTTAGATAAATATATATACAGCTCAACAGTCACTCTGAAACAGGAAGTACATATGTATGGAGGAACAGGCTTCTGCATGCTTGGTGGATTAGAAGCAAAAAGATGCAGAATTTATGGCACAATATTTTGCATTAGTCTTTCAGGGTTCTTTCCTTTAAAAACAAAACAAAAAACAACTCCAGTTCACCATGGCACGGAAAGTATTTGTTAAAGGTAGTCTAACGTGGTTCTAGTCCTCAAGACCATCTGTGCCTCAAGACCATCTATGTGTGCACAGCTATTGTGTGTGTGCTTTCCTTTCGAGAAGCCCAGCCGTCTCCACTGAACTGTCAAATCACTTTTCTCAAATCCTGCTTGCAGCTTGGTGAGACACATGAAAGGGGGGGGGGAAAGCTTGGCATGGGCACATATGCACATTCTCTTGGGTGCCCACCAGTGACTTCTCTTGCCCCTCGCCACTGCGTTATGTCATTATGAACACTGAAGCCTCAGCTTGTCCATTGCAAGCTGGCTGGAAAGTCCATTAATGCTGAAAAACACAGTTGTACAATTCTCCCCTCAGTCATAGAGTTGGACATTTGATAAAGCTTGACAGTCATGAAAACCACCAATCATTTAGCCTTGCCTCAGAGTGTCCCTCGGGATGCAAAACTGCAATGTTTCAAAGCATCCCCCTCCCCCGCAGGTTGCAAAGCGTATCAAGAAAATCAGCTGGGATGGCAGCTTTATTTAAGAACACCCTGCAAATCGAAGGCGAACATTCTCCAGGGATTATCCGTTGAGCTACCCCAGAAGCTGTACAAATAAAATTCCTAAAAATTTCCTTAGGGCTAGCAGGTGCCCCAGAGAGGGCTGCTTTGGTGATGGAATGCCTTAGAGGAGATTACTTAATCTTTTCACTTTGCTGCTGGGGGAAACTATACAACAAAGGGAGTGTTAGGCATGTTCTCGAACAGTTCATGCAACTCTCTTTCTAGCTGAATATCAATCTTCCCTAGCTCAAAAAGTTTTGATACAATAAGCAGTTACACCCATGAAACCCATGTATTCATCTATGCTGTACTTAGAAGAGACTCATTGAATAATAATAATAATAATAATAATAATAATAATAATAATTTATATCCTGCCCTCCCCAGCCGAAGCCGGGCTCAGAGCGGCTAACAACAGTAACTGAACTCAGTGAACTAAAGTTAGCCATTTTTAGACAACACGTCTAAACCACTGAGCCCCTTGGGCTTGC